>NC_073640.1:67843102-68445046 GCF_029407905.1 Bubalus kerabau
GGGGCCTGTCCCCTCCACTGCAGCATGTGGGGAGGGAGGGGAGGACCCAGAGGCCCCTCCACACCGCCGGCCCCTCCCCCAGCCCCCACTGAGGTGGGGGAGGAGAGGGGACAAGGGAGGACCCTCAGTTCCAGCTGAGACCCTTGGACAGCCCCCTGCAGGTGAGGGGCCCCCAGAGCAGGAAGCTGGTGTCCTCCTGGGGGCCAGCTCAGGAGGAGCTCAGGGCACCCACGGCCCTAGTTCCAGTCTCAGCTCTGCCCACTACAGGCTGGGTCACCAGGGCCCGTGATCTCCCTCTCTGGGCCTCAGTCTCGTCGTCTGCAAATGGGTGGGATGGGCTGGAGATAGACGCACAGACCCCAGCACGAGTCCTCACACAGCAGGTGCTCAGTTAAACGGCACCCCTGGCTCACTCAGGTGTCTCTGGTGCCCCAGGCCTCACTGGTACTTTAGTGTCCTCATCGGGGTCTCGGTGACCTTTGTCCTCCTGCTCCTCGTCCTCCTCTTCCTCTTCCTCCGATACCGGGGTCAGGACAGACACAGGAAGTCGGGTGAGTAGGGAACGGGGTGACTCGGAGCCCTGGAGGCCTTAGGGCTTCAGACAGAGGGAAACCAAGGACATGGGAACAGTCAACTTAAAAAAGGTTTTCCCACCATATGGAGGTTCCTTAAAAAGTAAAGGCAGAATTATCATATGGTCCAGCAAATCCACCGCTGGCTATATGTTTCAATAAACTGAAAACTAATTTGAAAAGATACAAACATTCCAGTATTCATATAGGCAATTTACAATAGCCAAGATATGTCAGCAACCCAACTGTCCAGCAAGAAACGAATAGAGAAAATGTGGTGTGTGCGTGTGTGTGTGTGTGTGTGTGTGTATACCCACATATACATACAATGGAATATTATTCAGCCATAAAAAAGAAGGAAACTCTGCCATTGGCAACAGCATACATGGACCTAGAGAGTATTACGCTTACTGAAATAACTCAGAGGAAGATAAACGCTTCATGATAGCATTGGTACATACTGAATCTGGAAAATAATACAAAAGAATGTATATGAAAAACAGAAACAGAGTCCTTGATATAGAAAAATAGCTAATGATTACCGGGGGGTCGGGCAGATGAGGGGTGTGGACTAAGAGACACAGACTACTGTGTATGAAATAAACAAGAAGGATATACTGGATAGCACAGGGAATGTAGCAATTATTTCGTAATAACTTTAAATGGAGTATAAGCTATAAAAACATTGAATCATATGTTGTATGCCTGAAACTAATATATTACAAATCAATGATATTTCATTTAAAATTTTTCCAGAATCTCAAATCTGGAAATCTAGTGGAAAAAAACACCCACTGTCAGCCCACGTGCACTCATTTAAGCCATTCCCCTCCTTCTCAATGTCACGAACTGACACGCACCACGAGCCCAGGCTGCCTTCTCTCCTCCTGAATCCCACGTGGAGGGCGGGGGCACCATGTCCCCGGGGCCGAGCCTCTGTCCCGGGACCCAGCCCAGGCTGAGGCTGATTTCCAACCTCCCACAGGGGCGGCAGACCCAGGGCCCGAGGACAGGGGCCCGCAGAGCAGGTAACTCCCGCCCCAACACCCCCAGAGCCCCGCCCACAGCACCCCACCTTCTCCCCCTGACACAGTGTCTCCTCTTCAGCTCCAGCCCAGCCACAGACATCCAGGACCAGGCCATCTGTGAGCAGGAGAGGCGGCAGCCCGTGCCGGGGCACAGAGACTTCTGGAGGCAGTGGGGGGTGACGCTCAGAAGGGTGGGGGACCGGGGCTGGGGACTGAAACCCCACACAGCACTCCCCCGGGTGCAGGGTGGTGGGGGGGCACAGAGACCTCTGGAGGCCATGGGGGGGGTGTTCAGAAGGGTGGGGGGCCACACAGCACCCCCGGGGAGGCAGGGCGGGGGCTCCAGCCCTGAGGCTCTCAGAACCCTGCCCAGCAGTGCCCCCTGCTCTGCTGCAGATGCTGCCGTGAGCGACGCACACTCTGAGGTGGGGCTGCAGTTGGACCATCGGGTGAGATCCTTGCTCCCATTTGGCCACCACAGACCTCCTGTTGCCAAACTCAGCCCAGCGCACACGCTGCTGTGCTCACACCCCAGCTCCAGCCACGCCCACCCCACCCCTCCTTCCGGGCTCCCTGGGTCCTGCTGTGGCCCCACCCTCCCCTTGCCCTGTGACCTCACAGCCCCTCCTTCGGGGCACCTTGTCCTCTGGCTGGCCTTCTGGTGTGAGCATGCAGCCCCAGGTCTCATGAGGACATGTACATCAGTGGGTGGCCCTCACGCCCCAGGCCCCCCTCCTTCATCCCCCAGCAAAGGGCACGGGAGAGCAGGCGCCACCCCCCAGGCCCTGCAGGTACGGCGGGCGCTCAGCTCGTGGTGAGAGGGGCCCCACGCCAACAAGCTGGTGGAGTCCCAGAATGCAAGGTGCTGACGAGGAAAGTAAATCAAGAGACGGGACTGGGCGCACGGAGCAGGCACACTCGGTAGGAAGGTCCTGAGGCAGAAGGGACACACTTTAGCAGGAAGACGGCCGTGTGCCGGGCCAGATGAGCAAGAGGTCCGGGCTCAGACAGAAACCAGGGCCGCACAAAGCACCTAGAGGCTCCCGGGCGTCAGGAGGCCCCTGGAGTTTCCATCAGGAGAGAGCTGACCTGACCCGAGGGCAGCGGACCCAGGAGGCGCCTGTCGTGCCTCACTGCCTCCCTCCAGCACAACAGGCAGGAGGCAGGCCCGGGCGCCCTGTGAGCCCCCGAGATCATGAAGGCGGGAGGCGCCCCCCTGTCCTCCCGGTTGGGGGGATTCCGGGAAGGATGGACAAACACACAGCAGATGGGTCCCTCCTCTCCGGGCCCCCAGGCGCCCCATCTCACACACCTTCCCCCCCGCAGGCTGCCACATCTGAAGCCCCCCAGGACGTGACCTACGCCCAGCTGAACCACTTGACCGTCAGAAAGGGGACGGCTGCACCCCCGGCACCCCCGTCAGGGGAGCCCCCAGCAGAGCCCAGTGAGTATGCTGCTCTCGCTGTTCACTAGCCCAGGAAGGACCCGACCCCAGGCTCCCGGGACCAGATATCAGACCCCAGGAGGCACGTGAGCTGCCAGCAGTGGACACCACCTAACCAACAGCAGCAGTACCTGGGCTCCTAACAGACCACCAGGAGCCCCTGGGACCCTTTCGAGTCAACTGGTTCTACCCTCAGAAACAGCATCTTGGACCCCCGGTGGCCCAGCAGTTAAGAGTCTGCCAGCCAATGCACGGGACATGGGTCTGATCCACTTGCTGCTGGACAGCTGAGCCTGGGGCGCTGCAGCTGCCGAAGCCCTGGTGCCCAGAGCCGGTGTTCCTCGAGAGGAGCCAGTGCGTGAGCAGGCCGTGCACAGCCAGGCACCACCCTCCACTCGCTGCAACCAGAGAGAGCCCACGCGCAGCAGGGAAGACCTAGCACAGCCACAAATAAACAGATTACTAAAAAACTGAACGGCATGTTTCAGTTTCCTTAAAAAAGATAATTAATATCCTCATATTTTATAAAGAAGGCAACAGACTCTCAATTATCAGTGATTTTGAAAAAGATCAGCACATGACTCCAAACGAAGGGAGGAACAGGGAAACAACAATGACAAGGGTAGCGACCACTGAGGACAAACAAGGAGAGGAAAATCAGAAAAGCCAGAAAGCTTCGTCCCTGAGAGCGTGGATCACACTCACACATGCTAGGCACAAGGACCAAGTCAGAAAGAGAGAAGGTGTTGCTTTACCACCATCAGGACACGACAGCAGGTCCTTCAGACTTTAGAAAGATAAAACTTCATCGAAGGACAGTTTTATGCTATTATAGTAGAAAATGTAGATGACACAGACCAAAAGCCTCAAAAATAAAATTTATCAAAATTATGGACATAAGGATAAACAGAAAATCTGAATTGTCCTATATGTTAAAGTGAACTCTAAATCCAGAGAGTTTCCCAGGTGAATGCATCTGAACACGTGGGCACTCATGAAACACACACACTCGTACACACACCTACCAAGCTTACACCAGCTTACGCAGAGAGGGGAGAAGGAAGGAAGGGCACACTCCACAAAACATTTCACTGTGCCAGAAAAACCTGAGACCAAACGGTGACATGGAAACTACAAAATGGGAAAATCTCAGGAAGCTCTTTTTTCCTGGTTTCTGTTTTCCTAAACAAACATTCACAAAGAGGATTCATCAGTAAGTAAAATGGACCACATATCACGCACGTGCACCTATTTTATTCAAGAATGTCTGGTTGGTTTCATCTGCAAAAATCAATCAATACAATTCAAATATTAAAAGAAGAAATTTTAAAACATCATGATAACAGATGAAAAGTTTTTGATAAAATACACCACCAATTTATAATGAAAAAGTCCTAAGTAGAAGGGAATTTCCTATCATTTATCAAAGCATCTTTTAAAACCTGCATTAGAAATCTATTTTTTATGTTTGTTTATTTATTCATTGTTGCTGTATGGGCTTTTCTCCAGTTATAGCGATTTTATCTCTGGTTTCTCTGCCTTTTCTAAAACCGGCTTGAACATCTGGAAGTTCACGGTTCACATACTTTAAAGCCTGGATTGCAGAATTTGGAGAACTACTTTACTAGCGTGTGAGATGAGCGCAATGGTGTGGTAGTTTGGGCACTCTTTGGCATTGCCTTTCTTTGGGATTGGAATGAAGACTGAAATTTTACAGTCCTGTGGCCACTGCTGAGTTTTCCAACTTTGCTGGCATATCGAGTGCAGCACTTTCACAGCATCATCTTTCAGGATTTGAAATAGCTCAACTGGAATTCCATCACCTCCACTAGCTTTGTTCATAGTGATGCTTTCTAAGGCCCACTTGACTTCACATTCCAGGATGTCTGGCTCTAGGTCAGTGATCACACCATTGTGATTATCTGGGTCATGAAGATCTCTTTTGTACAGTTCTTCTGTGTATTCTTGCCACCTCTTAATATCTTCTGCTTCTGTTAGGTCCATACCATTTCTGTCCTTTATTCTGCCCATCTTTGCATGAAATGTTCCCTTGGTATCTCTAATTTTCTTGAAGAGATCTCTAGTCTTTCCCATTCTGTTCTTTTCCTCTATTTCTTTGCATTGGTTGCTGAGGAAGGCTTTCTTATCTCTTCTTGCTATTCTTGGAACTTTGCATTCAGATGGGAATATCTTTCCTTTTCTCCTTTGCTTTTCACTTCTCTCCTTTCCACAGCTATTTGTAAGGCCTCCTCAGACAGCCTTTTTTATGCATTTCTTTTCCATGGGGATGGTCTTCATCCCTGGTCCTGTACAAAGTCACAAACCTCCGTCCAGAGTTCATCAGGCACTCTATCAGATCTAGTCCCTTAAATCTATTTCTCACTTCCACTATATAATCATAAGGGATTTGATTGAGGTCATACCTGAATGGTCTAGTGGTTTTCCCTACTTTCATCAATTTAAGTCTGAATTTGGCAATAAGGAGTTCATGATCTGAGCCACAGTCAGCTCCTGGTCTTCTTTTTACTGACTGTATAGAGCTTCTCCATCTTTGGCTGCAAAGACTATAATCAATCTGATTTCAGTCTTGACCATCTGGTGATGTTCATGTGTAGAGTCTTCTCTTGTGTTGTTGGAAGAGGGTGTTCGCTAGACCAGTGTGTTCTCTTGGCAAAACTCTATTAGCCTTTGCTCTGCTTCATTCTGTACTCCAAGGCCAAATTTGCCTGTTACTCCAGGAGTTTCTTGACTCCCTACATTTCCATTCCAGTCCCCTATGATGAAAAGGACATATTTTGGGGGGTGTTAGTTCTCAAAGGTCTTGTAGGTCTTCATAGAATCATTCAGCTTCTTCAGCGTTACTGGTTGGGGCATAGACTTGGATTACTGTGATATTGAATGGTTTGCCTTGGAAACGAACAGAGATCATTCTGTCATTTTTGAGGTTGCATCCAAGTACTGCATTTCGGACTCTCTTGTTGACCATGATGGCTACTCCATTTCTTCTAAGGGATTCTTGCCCATAGTAGTAGATATAATGGTCATCTGAGTTAAATTCACCCATTCCAGTCCATCTTAGTTCGCTGATTCCTAGAATGTCACCGTTCACTCTTGCCATCTCCTGTTTGACCACTTCCAATTTTCCTTGATTCATGGACCTGACATTCCAGGTTCCTAGGCAATATTGCTCTTTACAGCATCAATTTTCTCAATTATACCTCAGTAAAGCTGAAAAGGTTTTCTTTCACTTAATTACACCAGGCACGTTGGGAGTTATTCCATTTCTCATTTTAGGCACTTGCTCTCGTGCTTAAAATACATATTTACATTTTTATTTCTGAACACGTATGCATCCTCCACCTCCTTTAGAAAAGACAAAGTTCTGACGGTGCTTCACCTGAACTCTGGGTACTCATATACACGTGTGTGGGTTGTGCACGGCTCTCTCCATGCACACGTGTGGGTGTTTTGTGCGTCAAGCATGTGTCTGTGTACTTTTCCAAAGCTCATTTTCGGCCATGCGTTCCTCTGTGTTGCATCTCCCTGTCTCTCTGCCATCTCTTAGTATTCCTTTCTGTGTGAAAACCGTCAATATCCAAGAACTTGCACCTCTGGAAATGCCTTCTTTCACGTTCATTCTTTTTATCAAGTTGCTTGAGAACACTTCCTATTTGGAATCCAGCGTGTGACTCAAGTACTAGGAGAGGAAAACGCTTGTCAAGGTTAAGGGCCCCATGCCCCCAGAGCCCACCTCCTCTCTCAGGACCTGGCGGGTTGAGGCTGAGGCACGGCCCACAGGGGGAGGCGGTGCCGAACCTCCTGGAAGCTGGGGATGTGCCCTGCATGAAGCTCTCACTTCTGCCCCTTGCAAGTGCTCTGACTCAGGGGGAACTCTTCCTGGTTGATTCCCTGAGAGCATGGCTCCAGTGTCCTTTAGCGCCCCCTTTTGGTAGGGGGCAGTCTGCTCCCAATGGGCTGGTCATTCTCCTGGTAATCTGCGTTTTCCACTGGAAGTAGTTTCAGGACATTTTTAGGGCCTCAGTCCGGTCCGCCTTGATTTTTTTTTTAGTTGAAAAGTATTTAAAATAGAATTAACTGTTTCAAATTGTATAATTCAGTTCGAAATACTTTTTAAATTTAACCTTCAGTTTCTCAGTTTACTATGAAAGGTCAAAATATGGTTGTTACTTTTTTTTACCATGTATTTAATTAACCTATCTGTTGACCTCGCTGCGGCACACGGGCTCTCCGTTGCAGGCTGTGGGGTCTTTAGCCCAAGTGTGCCGTGTCTGGATCCCTGGCCGGTGATCCCGCCCCGGCCCCTAGGTAAGGAGGGCCGAGTCTCAGTCAGGGGCCCAGCGGGGCGGCCCTCGGGTGTCACGTGCGCATACATGAGTCCCAGCCCTTCGCAGGTCGGTTCTTGTCAGTAAAGGAGGCTCCGTTATTTGCTGCCTCAGCCGTTGCCCTCTGTTGTGAGCATCTTCCGTCTGTCGTGAGCGTCTTCCCGTCTGACACCTACGACAGATAGCACACTGGCCCTCAGCACAGGCCCGCCTCTCCTGAATCTCCCTGTCTGCTCTCTGTGCTGCACTCTGGACCATTTCCTCAATGCTATACTTCGACTTCACACGTGGCCGCTCAGCTGTCTTCTTGACTTCATGACTTTTTAACGTGTTGAATCTAATGTATTGTTCACGTTGAAAATTTTCACCTCTTTTCAGTGACCACCTGTTCTTCTACAAAATAATCCACATGCTTGCCCCCCTTTATTTTTCTGTGACCATGGTTCTCTCTGTGTGTCCACATGGGTGGAAACCTTCCTCTGACCTCGAGATGATCCCCACCACCGGAGCCACATGGCCTACCTCTCCTGCTGTGCTGTGGTTCCCCTCCATTTGGGGAACTTTCTTTCTGCCCTTGTCTGTGGCTACGTGTTTCAGAAACACTCTCCAAGCACGTCTCAGCATTAGGAGCAGAGGAGGCTCTGGGTGGGCACCACACTCACCCTCTTCGTGCAGTCTCAGTCTGCAGCCCTTCACGTCCACCCTCTCCTGCAGTCACCTCATCTGGAAATTGACGACGATGACGGCAGCAAGAGCCCGCAGCCCCACTGAGGGATGGGGTCGGAACAACAGGAGAGCAGGAACCTCAAGCGCAGAGAAAAAGGGCACCACCACCCCAGGTTACATGAGCAGCTGGCACACGTTTACAAGAGTATCTGTTCTCCAACAGAGTGAGAGCTCTGACCCCAATCAATACCCCCTAAAGCTTGCAGGTGATGACAAGACCAGGCGGAGACTGTGCCCAAGGACCCTGGGGCCCCAAGGAGGCAGGAAGCACCCAGGGGCTTGTTCCCAGGAAGGCAGGCTGGACGGTGATGCAATAAAGAGAGACACCCCTCAAGGGGGCTGTGAAAAGGAAACCACACTCCGTGGCAGGAGAGGAGTCATTTTCCTTCCTTATTCCGTGACTGTCTCCTCTGGGCTCTCGGCACATGGACTCCACTGAGCCCAGGGAGACGCTGACCGAGTGTCCCTCATAAAGAGCAGACTTGTGGACACAGAGGGGAGGGAGAGGGTGGGATGAGTGGAGAGAGTAGCATGGAAATGCGCACACCAGCTTGTGTAAAACAGACCACGGGGGAATGTGCTGTGTGACTCAGGGACCTCACACAAGGGCTCTGTGACAACCTAGAGGGGAGGGAGGTGGGAGGGAGGGCATGTGACACACACGGCGGATCCATGCTGATGTATGAATGAAACCAGCACCATATTGTAAAGTAACGAGCCTCCAATTTAAAAAAAAAAAAAAAAAAAAAATGTGTCTCTGGGGATCTGAGCCCTGCGGGCAGTAGGGGCTGGCATCCTCCCCGAAGCATCTCCAGGGCCTGGTGACCCCATCCATGGTGAGGACCCCACAGGGACCTGATGACGGGTGGGCAGAAGAGGAAGCAGACCCCGACGCGAGGCTCGCAGACGGAAGGCCACGTCGTGGATGACCTCTACTGGAAGGGGCGTCTCAGGAACACACTGGGACTGTCATGGGGAGGACGCCAGGCTTTCAAGAAGAGGCTGTTCCCCTTCCTGCGGGGACACTGATGTGACAGCCACGTACAGGAAGCCCCAGCCCCGGAGAGGACACACCCTGTGGTCTGTCTGTCCGTAGGACACCCAGGTCTCCTCCATCGTCACAGCCTGGACCGCAGGGAGGAGACGCCATGGCCCCCACGCTCCCCGCCCTGCTCTGCCTTGGTGAGATGGGAGGGGCAGGGGGAGCCCTGGTCTCGAAAGACCCCCCAGTCAGCCTACTCCGTCAGGGGACCCCAAGACCCAGGAGGCTCCCGGGGCAGAGAGGCAATGCTTAGGGCTGAGGGCAGAACTCTCACAGGTCGCTCTCTTCCAGGGCTGAGTGTGGGCCTGAGGACCCCGGTGCAGGCCGGTGAGTCTGTCCCAGGGCCCAGCTCCCTCTTCTCAAGGGGACAAGGGTCACTCCCAGGCCATGGGGAGGGGAAGGGCAGCTCGGGGTTCATGCACGTACAGGGACTCTGGGAGGTCTGGGCTGACGGTCGGGACCTGGAGGGACGCCTGGTGAGCCTACATCTGATTTCTTTCCAGGGACCCTCCCCAAACCCACCATCTGGGCTGAGCCGGGCTCTGTAGTCCCCAGGGGGAGCCCCGTGACCATCTGGTGTCAGGGGCCCCCAGGGGCCCAGGAGTTCCATCTGGATAAAGAGGGAAACCCCGTTTTCTGGGACAGACAGAAACCCCCGGGTCCTGGGGACAAGGCTAGGCTCTCCATCCAATACATGGGGCAGGACCACGCAGGGAGCTATGACTGCTACTACAGAACCCGCACTGGCTGGTCAGAGCGCAGCGACCCCCTGCAGCTGGTGGTGACACGTGAGGGACCCTCGGGGGCCTTGGGCTCTGCCCTCGGGAGGGGGTCTGCTCTCAGGGGGTGTCCCTCTCACAGCCCAGCCCTGGGGAGGGAGGGGGGAGCCCCACAGATCCAGCTGCCTCCTTCTCTCCTAGAACGCTACGTCAAACCCAGCCTCTCAGCCCTGCCGAGCCCTGTGGTGACCTCAGGAGGGAACGTGACCCTCCAGTGTGCCTCCTATCAGGGATTTAACAGATTTCTTCTGACCAAGGAAGGAGAAGACAAGTCCCCTCGGACCCTGGATGGACAGCGAACCCCCAACGGGTGGATCCAGGCCCTGTTCCCCGTGGGCCCCGTGACCCCCAGGCACAGGTGGACGTTCAGATGCTACGGATCTAACAGGGACACCCCCCGGGTGTGGTCGGCCCCCAGCGACCCCCTGGAGCTCCTGGTCCCAGGGGAGGAGTCCCGTCCTGACCGCATACATTTGTGCAGACAAGACAAAGTACTGGGGTCTCTGCTCCCAGGGGAGCCCCTGTGAGAGGGTGGGGAGAGGAGCGTGGGGCTCACAGGACAGACACACAGACTGAGACACGGCCAGACCTGGGGCCGGGCCGGGAGAGGGGGGTCCACAGGGGAAGCAGTCCCAACAACCCAGCGTGTGTCTCTCCCCAGGGCTGTCTGGGAAGCCCTCCCTCCTGACCGCGCAGGGCGCTGTCGTCACCTCTGGACAGAACGTGACCCTCTAGTGTCACTCTGACATCAGCTATGCCAGATTCACTCTATCCAAGGAGGGTGGACAGGACCTCCCCCAGCGCCCTGCCCGGAGGCCTCAGGGGGAGCTCTCTCAGGCCGACTTCCCCCTGGGCCCCGTGGGCACCATCCATGGGGGCCGGTACAGATGCTATGGTGGACACGGCCTCTCCTCCGAGTGGTCAGCCCCCAGCGACCCCCTGGAGCTGCTGGTGGCAGGAGAGGAGCCAGCGGGTCAGTAGGGGACCTGACTCTGCACAGGCCCCACCGGGGAGCTCCAGGGGTGATGCTGGGACCAGGGGGAGGGGTCCCAGGGAGGGGACAGAGAGACCGGGTCGGGGAGAGGAGAGACTCTGAGAAACAGAGACAGCGCTGAGGGCCAGAGAGGCCCATGGAGTCTCACTCAAACCAGGCCCGGCACCCGCACCCCCTTCCTCTCTGCAGGACGGCTCAGAGACAGCCCCTCCCTCTCGGTGCGGCCAGGCCCCTCGGTGGCCCCAGGGGAGACTGTGACCCTGCTGTGTCAGTCAGGAAACAGGACGGACACTTTCCTTCTGTCCAAGGAGGGGGCAGCCCATCGCCCCCTGCGTCTACGCTCCCAGGACCAAGACGGGCGGTACCAGACCGAGTTCTCCTTGAGCCCTGTGACCTCAGCCCACGGGGGCACCTACAGGTGCTACCGCTCACTCAGCACAGACCCCTACCTGCTGTCACAGCCCAGTGAGCCCCTGGCGCTCGTGGTCTCAGGTGAGCCTCAGTCTGTCCAGCTCACTCAACAGCTCAGGGCCTGCCCTGGGAGTGCCAGGTGGTGGAGGAGGAGGCACTGAGGGAGTGGCCCCCTGAGGGAGGGGACTCGGAGCCTGCGCCCCGCCCCTTCCTCCCACACTGGGGTCCCAGAGGGGCAGGTGGGCAGTGCGAGGGTCTCGGGGAGGCCACAGAGCCCTTCAGGGCAGAGGGGTGTGAGGTGCGGACCCCAGGTCAGCCCAGCATACGCCTTCCTGGGCTCATTCCCAGGACCCAGTATCCCAGCCACAGATCCAGATCCGAACCTGGGGACTCTCGGGGCTCTGTGCTCAGGGGAGACAGCCCACCCCAGGGCGCTTTAACATTCTTTGGGACGACAAGGCCCCTCAGATTGTCAAGGGGCGGCGGGGAGTCAGGCAGAAATGGCGCCGGAGCCACAGGCTGCAGGGGCCTGAGGCTGCTGCATGGGGTTCAGTCTGTGGAGAAGCAGGTCCGCCCCCACCGCATCCTGCCCCCAGAGGCTGCAGGGATCACCTCCTCCCATGGGCAGAGTCCAGCTGGCAGACACAGAGGGCTGAGCGAGCGTCTACAGGGGGAGGTGGATCCGTGGGAGCTACGGTTGGCTCCCACCCCGGGACCCCACAGACCACTGATCGGGGCGGGGTTCCACCCCAGGACTCTGCAAACACCACTCAGGGGCGGGCCCCACCCTGGGACCCCACAGACCACCGCTCAGGGGAGGGCCCCACCCCACCCTGTGCTGTTGGAGCTCCTTCAGCTCAGGGTCCTGATAGGAACGTCTGAGACAGTAAGATAGACAGACCCCAGGAGTCTCCCGAGGAGGACACGGCCCACCCACAGCCTCCCTTCAGGACACTCGGGCCCGGCTGACACCCTCCCCCAGCACCGCTGTCAGACCCGCGAGTGTGAACGAGGACAGCGTCCCCGTCGGGTTGGGCTCGGGGCCGCTTCTTCTCACGGGAGATGGGTGCCCTGGGCACACACAGGGGGTAACGGGGCCGGCGCTGACCTGTGCGCCCTCACCCCAGACTACACGGTGCAGAATCTCACCCGGATGGGCCTCGCGGCTTCGGTCCTACTGCTCCTCGGGATCCTTCTCTGCCAGGCTCGGCACGACCACGGAGGAGCCCGAGACGCAGCCCGGAGCTGAGCACCGGGTCCCCACACTCCCCAGAGCGCAGGAGCCCGGGAGGCGAGCTTCTGGTGTGGGAGCTTCTGGATGAGCCTCTGACCCCGGGGGAGAGATGAGCCGCAGGGTAGGAGGAGGCCCAGGCGTCCTCAGGGGGCTCAGCCTCTGCTCATGGGGCCCCCTCCCTCCTGGGGAGGACGCCCTGGCTCCCGGGTGCTCTCACCCCTGGACCGAGGCGCATCCCACATGGCAGGGGCGGGTCGTCACCCTGCACGCCCTCAGGCTCTGTCCACTCTCATGGAGGACGTGAGCCTCATTGTTCATGCTCGCTGTCTCTGGTGTGCACAATGACGTCCATCTCTTCTCAGAAACAGAACATCGTTTAAGTAACTGAATAAATGGGTGGAAGTGGGGCCCCATTTGGAACAGTTGGATCCTAAACTCTTCCCTGAGCCCCCTCTGGACCCCTCACGCCCCTCCTCCTCGTCACAGGACACCCGCTGTAGTTTCTCCAGAAACACTGTCAGTGTGAAGGGACACCCTGGCGTTTGAAGTGACAGTCAGGGCTACGCTGGTAAATGAGCTCAGGAATACATCATTTTGTAAAGAGCAACGATATGGGGTTTCCCTGGTGGTGAAGAGTCTGCCAGCCAATGCAGGAGACACGGGTTCAATCTGTGATCCTGGGGGACCCCACGCGCCAAGGAGCAAGTGAGTCTGTGAGCCGCAGTGACTGAGGCCGGCACATCCTGGAGCCCACGTGCTGCAGACAGGCCAGTGCTGCAGACGCCCAGACACCGCAGCGAGGGAGCACCCCGCTCACACAACCAGACACACCCCCGCAGCAACACAGCCCCGGCACAGACAAAATCAGCAGGCAATACATGCTTAAAGAGCCCAGTGTGAACTGTGTGTCTCCTCTGGGGCAAACACACTCCGTGGCCAACCTCAAGGTGCCTGGGTGAAGGCCGGTGGGAAGGAAGGAGCAGGTGGACTATCCTAGTCTGGTGCGCCAGACTGGCGCAGCCTGCGAGTCTGGTGCAGCAAGCCTCCAACGATGGCCCCACGTGCCCAGATGTGTCTTCTCATTACAATCACATAGGATCGTCTCCACCTCAGTTTTATGCCCCAGGTTCCCTGAAATGAGATGCCCACCTCCTAGTTCATCTGTAAGAGAGCGAAAGAGAAAATGATGGAGGAGACAAGGCTGACTCTGAGGAATCCCAGCACATCACGGGCAGGGGTACTCATCAGCCCGGTCAATCTGGAGAGTCGACAGCAACTCTCAGTTAAAGGGCAGAGACACAGCGCTGGCCCACAGTTGTATAACCCAGAGGAAGATGCGTGCACGGCCACGCGTGTACAAGCAGAATATGGACACGTGGGTTGTTCACGTGGGAAAAGTCGAAATCACTTTCACCAAAATGAATGGTTTGGTGTATATATATGCAACATAATTTTACACAAAAAATGCACAAAGCTGGATTGCTACAGGAACACAAGTCAGTTTTCAAGCATGATGGTGAATAAGTGAAACACGACTGTAGGAGTCCAGTGCATCACATCAAATTCAAAAGGCAAAAACATGGGACTCAATACATAAAATAAGAAATGAGATGGGAGGAACAAGAGCTGCTACCAGGTTTCCCTGGTGGCTTGGCGGATAAGAATCCAGCTGCTAACACAGGGGACGCAGGTTCCATCCCTGCTGAGAGAAGATCCCGTGCCAGCCGCAAATGCTGAGCCTGCGGGCCCAGAGCCCTGCCCTGCGACAAGACACGTCACCAAAGCGAGGAGCCCAGGCACCGCAGCAAAGAGAAAAGCTTCCTGAGCTCAGCTCAATGGGAGGAAATCCCCTGGGCAGCGAGGAAGACCCAGCACCGTCCTCTGTCCCTCAGGCATGTCCAACTCTGTGACCACATGGACTGTAGCCAACCAGACTCCTCTGTCCGTGAGATTCTCCAGGTGAGAATACTGGAGTGGGTTGCATTGCCCTCCTCCAGGGATCTTCCCCACCCAGGGATCGAACCCAGGTTTCCCGCATTGCAGGCAGATTCTTTACCATCTGAGCCACGAGGGAAGTCCAACACAGCCAAAATTAATTAATAATTAATTTTTAAAATTGATACCTCAGAGATACAAAAGTTTATACGAGAGTACTAAGAACACTGTGTGCTGAGCCATCCAACAGCAAACCTGGAAGACACGCACGCGTCTCTAGAGACACACAGCCCGCCAGAACGGAGGCAAGAAGACCCAGACAGCCTGAACAGACTGGCCACTGGAAGCGACACAGAATCTCTAATAACACCAATGAAAACTCCATGCAAACCAGAGGCCAGAACTGGATGCCTTCATGGACGACTTCTACCAAACTGACAAAGAGGAACTTCTATGACCCTCTTCACACTCTCCCAGGAGACTGAAGAGGACGAAACACTCCCAGAGTCTTTCTATGAGCCACCGTCACCCCGGTACCTAAACCACACAAAGACACAACCAAAAAAGAAGTTACAGAACAGAGCGCTTTATGAACATAGATGCAAAATGTGAAACAAAATATTAGCTAACCAAATTCAACAACACACAAAAAGAATCACACACCATGATCAAGTTGGATTCATACCAGGGACACAAGGATAATTCAACATGTGCAAATCGATCAATGTGAATTGCCACATCAACAAGAGAAAAGACAAAACAACATGCTCATCTTAATAGGTTCAGAGAAAGCACTGATAAAATGCAACATCCTTTCATCATAAAAGGTCTCGCCAAAGTGAGTAGAGGGAACATATCTCAACGTAACAAAACCGATTTATGACAAGCACACAGTCAACACAGTACTCAAAGGTAACAAGCAGAAAGCCTTCCTAGAGCTCTGGGACAAGGTAAGGACGCCCACTCTCACCATCTGTGTTCAACACACCACTGGAAGTCCTAGTCATAGCAATCAGGCAAGAAAAAAAAAAGGATTCAACTTGGGACAGGAAGGAGGCAAAACTGTCCCTGTATGCAGATGACGTGATACTGCATTTATAAAACACTGAAGACTGCACACACAAACTGCAGAACCGAGGGAGGGGGCATCCGGTCTGCGGAGTGGGCAGGCGTGTTGTCTGGGTCTGCAGTCTCTTCGTGTGTGTGTGTGTGTGTGTGTGTGTGTGTGTGCTCGCTCAGTCACGTCCAACTCTTCGTGACTCCACAGACAGTAACCCGCCAGGCTCCTCTGCCCATGGATTCTCCAGGCAAGAATACTGAGGTGGGCTGCCATGTCCTTCTCCAGGGGATCTTCCCCACCCAGGGATCGAATGCGCGTCTCTGCACCTCCTGCGCTGGCAGGCAGATTCCTTACCCCTGAGCCGCCTGGGGAGCCCGAGTGCAGCCTACCATCACTCCGTTTCTCTCATTCCAAAAGGGCGCCAGATACCTGCTTACCCTTCTCGCTTTTCCCTGTGTATGTGGACTATCAGGGCTTCCCAGGGGGCACTAGTGGTGAAGAGCCCGCCTGCCAGTGCAGGAGATGTTAAGAGACTTGGGTTCAATCCCTGGGTCGGGAAGATCCCCTGGCGGAGGGCATGGCCACCCCCTCCAGTATTCCTGCCTGGAGAATCCCATGCACAGAGGAGCGTGGCAGGCTACAGGCCGTGGGGTCGCAGAGTCGGACATGGCTGCAGCAACTGAGCACGCACACTAGTTAACTATCGTTTCCGTTTTCCATTTCTGGCCTCACTGTGACACATTTCAGAAATTTTAATCAGCGCTTTAAGCAAGATGGCAGATGGGGAAGTCCCAGCCCTCATCTCGCACAGAAACACTGATAAACCGGGATTATCTGGGCCTCATGACTTTTATGCAAACTGCAGAATCCAGCTAGTGAGCTGCAACACCTCAGATGAGCAGAAAACCGGAAAGAAACACTTCAAAAGGATAAACGGAGGACGTTCTGTTTCTCTGTCTCCCTTCCCGCAAGCTGGCGCAGCTCAGTGCTGAGACGACACCCCCTTGGGCCCAGGCCCTCGTCCCTGGGAGGACAGTGGATGCGGCTGCGCCACATCCCCAGGCTCCGGGCCGCTGGCTCAGAGACTGCCTTGCTGCTCAGCTCACAAGAGCACCAGGCAGCAGACACACGTGGGGCCACAAAGCAGGAAGAGAAGGGACGGGGCTCTGTGCGGCTGGCTCGGCCTCGGGGGTTAGAGGAGCACGGGGTCCTCGGACTTCTCCCTCAAGGCAGGGGCTCGACAGGGTAGGGGCACAGCATCGTCTCCCTGGATGGGAGGGCGGGGGAGCCTCATGTCTACAGAGCACGTCTCCAAGGCTCCAGAATCTCTAACTGGGCTGGGGGCAAAATCCCACCACAGGTCCGAGAGGAGGCGGCTGCTTCTCCCAGCGCACAGACACCAAAGCAGAGCCACAAGAAACACCAAGAACCGGGAACCGTGACTCTGCCCAGGGTGGCAGAGAAACCCCGAGAACCAGGAACCATGACTCTGCCCAGGGCAGCAGTGAAACTGCAGGAAAATGGGAGATCTACAAGCCCCCTTATTATGGAAAATAATTGTCCTGAAGCAGCTCAGTGAACTGATCTTCCACAAGGTGCCCAGAGCACAGAAGGGGAAGGGACAGACCCTTCAATAAACGGTGCTGGAAGAGCCAGATGACAGCAGGCGGGAGGGTGAAGCGGGACCCTCAGCTCACACTATATGTGAAATCATCTCAAAACGCAGCAGACACTTAAACCCAGGGCCTGGAACCATGAATGAACAAGAGGAAGACACAGGGGGAGCGTCGGGGCATGGGTGTGGATAAGGTTTCTTTGGATATGACACCAAAAGCACAGGCAGCAAAGACAGAACCAGGCCAGGGGGAGTCCGGTAAATAAAACCCACCCAGCAAAGGAAACAGTCACAGGAAAGGCAATGGGTGCAAGAGGAGATGTGTGCAAACCACACATCTGCCTTGGAGCTACTTCTCAAATATACAAGGAGCTCACACAACTCAACCCAAAGTAACACCAACCCAGTTTTTAAATGGGCACAGGACCTGAACAGGTAGCTCTCAAAAGACAATGTCTGAATGACCAAACAGACATGGAAAGGTGCTCAGCATCCACCAGTCCTCAGGGGAGCACACGCCAGAGCCAGTGAGATGTCACTGCACGTGTTACAGACACTCGACTGCTAGGAAAAAGACAAGTGCTGCCAAAATGCAGAGGGAAGAGAACCTTGTGCATGGTCGTTGGCAAGGCAATCCGTGCAGCCACTTTGGAAAACAGTGTGGAGTTTCCTTAAGAAACTAAAAACAGAACAACCACATGATCCAGCAATTCCACTCCAGGGTATGTATCCAAAGAAGAAGCCAGGACCTCACAGACGTATCTGCACTCCTGTGTTCTGCAGCGTTGCTCCCAGTAGCAGGATGCGGCCACAACCTGGCTGTCTGTCGATAGATAAATGCACAAAGAAAACGCCAGACACACACACACACACACACACACACACACACACAATGGAGTCTCACTCAGCCTTTAAGAAAAGGGAATCTCTTCTTTTGAGACAACAGGGGTGAAGCTGGAGGACATTATGCTGAGTAAAGAAAGCCAGACACAGACAGGCAAACGCAGCAGGAGCTCACTGACCTGTGGAATCTAAAACAGACTCGGAGAAACGGAGGAGAACGTAGTCCCCAGAGGCTGGGAGCAGGGATAACGGGGAGGTGCTGGTCATAGGGAACAAAGTTTCAGGGACGCCGACGACTAAGTTCTGGAGACCTGATGTGCAGCAATGTGACTAGAGCCGACCGTACTCTACTGTAGACTCAATCCTCCTCAAAGGGTAGCCCTGAAGTGTCCTCACCAGACTCGCAGACCAAGGTGAACTACGGGAGCTGATGTACACGCTAATTATAATTGGCATGACTGCGGTACTTATTTCACAGCACAGACAGAAGTGAGAACATCAAGCTGTGCATGTGGAACAGATACAATTTTTGTCGATTCAGTTCAGTTCAGTTCAGTCACTCAGTCGTGTCTGACTCTTTGTGACCCCATGGATCCCAGCACGCCAGACCTCCCTGTCCATCACCACTCCCGGAGTTTACCCAAACTCATGTCCATTGAGTCCGTGATGCCATCCAACCATCTCATCCTGTGTAGTCCCCTTCTCCTCCTGCCCTCAATCTTTCCCAGCATCAGGATCTTTTCAAATGAGTCAGCTCTTCACATCAGGTGGCCAAACTATTGGAGTTTCATCTTCAGCATCAGTCCTTCCAATGAACACTCAGGACTGATCTCCTTTAGGATGGACTGGTTGGATCACCTTCCAGTCCAGGGGACTCTCAAGAGTCTTCTCCAACACCACAGTTCAAAAGCATTAATTCTTTGGTGCTCAGCTTTCTTTATAGGCCAACTCTCACATCCATACATGACTACTGGGAAAACCATAGCCTTGACTAGACGGACCTTTATTAGCAAAGTAATGTCTCTGCTTTTTAATATGCTGTCTAGGTTGGTCATAGCTTTCCTTCCAAGGAGAAAGTGTCTTTTAATTTCAGGGCTGCAATCACCATCTGCAGTGATTTTGGAGCCCCCCAAAAATAAAGTCTGACACTGTTTCCACTGTTTCCCCATCTATTTGCCATGAAGTGATGGGACCAGATGCCATGATCTTCGTTTTCTGAATGTTGAGCTTTAAGCCAACTTTTTCATTCTCCTCTTTCACTTTCATCAAGACGCTCTTTAGTTCTTCTTTGGTTTCTGCCATAAGGGTGGTGTCATCTGCATATCTGGGGTTATTGATATTTCTCCCAGCAATCCTGATTCCAGCTTGTGCTTTCTCCAGTCCAGCATTTCTCATGATGTACTCTGCATATAAGTTAAATAAGCAGGGGGACAATGTACAGCCTTGACATACTCCTTTTCCTACTTGGAACCAGTCTGTTGTTCCATGTCCAGTTCTAACTGTTGCTTCCTGACCTGCATACAGATTTCTCAAGAGGCAGGTCAGGTGGTCTGGTATTCCCATCTCTTTCAGAATTGTCAACAGTTTACTGTGATCCACACAGTCAAAGGCCTTGGCATAGTAAATAAAACAGAAATAGATGTTTTCTGGAACGCTCTTGCTTTTTCGATGATTCAGTGGATGTTAGCAATTTGACCTCTGGTTCCTCTGTCTTTTCTAAAACCAGCTTGAACATCTGGAAGTTCATGGTTCACGTATTGCTGAAGCCTGGTTTGGAGAATTTGGAGCATGACTTTACTAGCGTATGAGATGAGGGCACTTGTGTGGTAGTTTGAGCATTCTTTGGCATTGCCTTTCTTTGGGATTGGAATGAAAACTGACCTTTTCCAGTCCTGTGGCCACTGCCGAGTTTTCCAACTTTGCTGGCATATTGAGTGCAGCACTTTCACGGCATCATCTTTCAGGATTTGAAATAGCTCAACTGGAATTCCATCACCTCCACTAGCTTTGTTCATAGTGATGCTTCCTAAGGCCCACTTGACTTCACATTCCAGGATGTGTGGCTCTAGGTGAGTGATCACACCATCGTGATTATCTGGGTCATGAAGATCTTTTTTGTACAGTTGTTCTGTGTATTCTTGCCATTGCTTAATATCCTATGCTTCTACTAGGTCTATACCATTTCTGTCCTTTATTGTGCCCATCTTTGCATGAAATGTTCCCTTGGTATCTCTAATTTTCTTGAAGAGATCTCTAGTCTTTCCCATTCTATTGTTTTCCTCTGTTTGCATTGATTGCTGAGGAAGGCTTTTTTAGCTCTCCTTGCTATTCTTTGGAACTCTGCATTCAGATGGGAATATCTTTCCTTTTCTCCTTTGCTTTTCACTTCTCTTCTTTTCACAGCTATTTGTAAGGCCTTCTCAGACAGCCATTTTGCTTTTTTGCATTTCTTTTCCATGGGGATGGTCTTAATCCCTGCTCCTGTACAAAGTCATGAACCTCCATCCATAGTTCATCAGGCACTCTGTCTATCAGATCTAGTCCCTTAAATCTATTTCTCACTTCCACTGTATAATCATAAGGATTTTGATTTAGGTCATACCTGAATGGTCTAGTGGTTTTCCCCACTTTCCTCAATTTAAGTCTGAATTTGGCAATAAGGAGTTCATGATCTGAGCCTCAGTCAGCTCCACGTCCTGTTTTTGCTGACTGTATAGAGCTTCTCCATCTTTGGCTGTCAAGAATATAATCAATCTGATTTCGGTGTTGACAATCTGGTGATGTCCATGTGTAGAGTCTTCTCTTGTGTTGTTGGAAAAGGGTGTTTGCTATGACCAGTGCGTTCTCTTGGCAAAACTCTATTAGCCTTTGCCCTGCTTCATTCTGTACTCCAAGGCCAAATTTGCCTGTTACTCCAGGAGTTTCCTGACTTCCTACATTTGCATTCCAGTCCCCTATGATGAAAAGGACATATTTTGGGGGGTGTTAGTTCTAAAAGGTCTTGTAGGTCTTCATACAATCGTTCAGCTTCTTCAGCATCGCTGGTTGGGGCATAGACTTGGATTACCATGATATTGAATGGTTTGCCTTGGAAACGAACAGAGATCATTCTGTCGTTTTTGAGATTGCATCCAAGTACTGCATTTCGGACTCTCTTGCTGACCATGATGGCTACTCCATTTCTTCTGAGGGATTCCTGCCCACAGTAGTAGATATAGTGGTCATCTGAGTTAAATTCACCCATTCCAGTCCATCTTAGTTCGCTGATTCCTAAGAATGTCACCGTTCACTCTTGCCATCTTCTGTTTGACCACTTCCAATTTGCCTTGATTCATGGACCTAACATTGCAGGTTCCTATGCAATACTGCTCTATACAGCATCAATTTTCTCAATTATACCTCAGTAAAGCTGAAAAGGTTTTCTTTCATTTAATTACACCAGGCACGTTGGGAGTTATTCCATTTCTCATTTTAGGCACTTGCTCTCGTGCTTAAAATACATATTTACATTTTTATTTCTGAACACGTATGCATCCTCCACCTCCTTTAGAAAAGACAAAGTTCTGATGGTGCTTCACCTGAACTCTGGGTACTCATATACACGTGTGTGGGTTGTGCACGGCTCTCTCCATGCACACGTGTGGGTGTTTTGTGTGTCAAGCGTGTGTCTGTGTAATTTGCCAAAGCTCATTTTCGGCCATGCGTTCGTCTCTGTTGCATCTCCCTGTCTCTCTGCCATCTCTTAGTATTCCTTTCTGTGTGAAAACCGTCAATATCCAAGAACTTGCACCTCTGGAAATGCCTTCTTTCACGCTCATTCTCTTTTTATCAAGTTGCTTGAGAACACTTCCTATTTGGAATCCAGCGTGTGACTCAAGTACTAGGAGAGGAAAACGCTTGTCAAGGTTAAGGGCCCCATGCCCCCAGAGCCCACCTCCTCTCTCAGGACCTGGCGGGTTGAGGCCGAGGCACGGCCCACAGTGGGAGGCGGTGCCGAACCTCCTGGAAGCTGGGGATGTGCTCTGCATGAAGCTCTCACTTCTGCCCCTTGCAAGTGCTCCGACTCAGGGGGAAGTCTTCCTGGTTGATTCCCTGTCTGCGTGGCTCCAGTACCCTTTAGCGCCCCCTTTTGGTAGGGGGCAGTCTGCTCCCAGTGGGCTGGTCATTCCCTTGGTAATCTGCGTTTTCTACAGGAAGTAGTTTCAGGACATTTTTAGGGCCTCAGTCCAATCTGCCTTTTTTTAGTTGAAATTTACTTAAAATAGAAGTAACTGTTTCAAATTGTATAATTCAGTACGAAATACTTTTTAAATTTAACCTTCAGTTTATGTTTACTATGAAAGGTCAAGATACGAATGTTACTTTTTTTACTATGTAGTTAATTACCCTATTTGTTCAGGTCGCTGCGGCACACAGGCTCTCCGTTGCAGGGTGTGGGGTCTTTAGCCCAAGTGTGCCGTGTCTGGATCCCTGGCCGGTGATCCCGCCCGGGCCCCTAGGTAAGGAGGGCCGAGTCTCAGTCAGGGGCCCAGCGGGGCGGCCCTCGGGTGTCACGTGCACATACATGAGTCCCAGCCCTTCGCAGGTCGGTTCTCGTCAGTAAAGGAGGCTCCGTTATTTGCTTCGTCAGCCGTTGCCCTCTGTTGTGAGCATCTTCCGTCTGTCGTGAGCGTCTTCCCGTCTGACACAACAGATACCACACTGGCCCTCAGCACAGGCCCGCCTCTCCTGAATCTCCCTGTCTGCTCTCTGTGCTGCACTCTGGACCATTTCCTCAGTGCTATACTCCGACTTCATACGTGGTCGCTCAGCTGTCTTCTTGACTTCATGATTTTTTAACGTGTTGAATCTACTGTATTGTTCACGTTGAAAATTTTCACCTCTTTTCAGTGACCACCTGTTCTTCTACAAAATAATCCACATGCTTGCCTCCCTTTATTTTTCTGTGACCATGGTTCCCTCTGTGTGTCAACATGGGTGGAAACCTTCCTCCGACCCCGAGAGGATCCCCGCCACAGAGGGCCACACCGCCTACCTCTTGTGCTTTGCTGTGGTTCCCCTTCATTTGGGGAACTTTCTTTCTGCACTTGTCTGTTGCTACGTATTTCAGAAACACTCTCCGGAGCACGTCTCAGCGTTAGGAGCAGAGGAGGCTCTGGGTGGGCACCACACTCACCCACTTTGGTGCAGTCTCAGCCCGCAGCCCTTCATGTCCACCCTCTCCTGCCGTCACCTCGTCTGGAAATTGACCATGATCACGGCAGCAAGAGCCTGCAGCCCATCTGTGGGCTGGGGTCGGGACAACAGGCAGAGGACGAACCTCAGGCGCAGAGAAAGGGCACTACCACTGCCCCAGGTACATGAGCAGCGGGCACACGTTTACAGGAGCATCTGTTTTCTAACAGAGTGAGAGCCCTGACCCCAATCAATACCCCCTAAAGCTTGCAGGTGATGACAAGACCGGGAGGAGACTGTGCCCAAGGACCTCGGGGCTCCGAGGAGGCAGGAAGACGGGCTGGACGGTGATGGGATAGAGACGCCCCTGAAGGGGGTTGTGATGGGGGAAACCCACACTCTGGGGCAGTGGAGGAATCAGTTTCCTTCCTTATTTCCTGAAGCCTCCTCTGGGCTCTTAGCCTCGCGGACGCCACTGAGCCCAGGGAGACTGATCGTTTGTCCCTCATAAAGAGCAGACTTGTGGACACAGAGGGGAAGGAGAGGGTGGGACGAATGGAGAGAGTAACATGGAAACGCGCACACCAGCTTGTGTAAAACAGACCACGGGGGAATGTGCTGTGTGACTCAGGGACCTCACACAAGGGCTCTGTGACAACCTAGAGGGGAGGGAGGTGGGAGGGAGGGCATGTGACACACACGGCGGATCCATGCTGATGTATGAATGAAACCAGCACCATATTGTAAAGTAACGATCCTCCAATTAAAAAAAAAAAGTGTCTCTGGGGATCTGAGTCCTGCGGGCAGCAGGGGCTGGCATCCTCTCTGAAGCATCTCCAGGGCCTGGTGACCCCATCCATGGTGAGGACCCCACAGGGACCTGATGACGGGCGGGCAGAAGAGGAAGCAGACCCCGACGCAAGGCTCGCAGAGGGAAGGCCACGTCCTGGATGCCCTCTACTGGAAGGGGCGTCTCAGGAACACACTGGGACTGTCATGGGGAGGACGCCAGGCTTTCAAGAAGAGGCTGTTCCCCTTCCTGCGGGGACACTGATGTGACAGCCGCGTGACAGGAAGCCCCAGCCCTGGAGAGGACACACCCTGTGGTCTGTCTGTCTGGAGGACACCCAGGCCTCCTCCATCCTCACAGCCTGGACTGCAGGGCGGAGACGCCATGGCCCCCGTGCTCCCCGTCCTGCTCTGCCTTGGTGAGATGGGAGGGGCAGGGGGAGTCCTGGTCTGGAGGGACCCCCCAGCCAGCCTGCTCCATCAGGGGACCCCAGGGCCCAGAGACTCCCGGGGTGGAGAGGCGCTGCTCAGAGCTGAGGGCACACCTCTCACAGGGCACTCTCTTCCAGGACTGAGTGTGGGCCTGAGGACCCAGGTGCAGGCCGGTGAGTCCCTCCCAGGGCCCAGCTCCCTCCTCTCGAGGGGACAAGGTCGCCCCCAGGCTGTGGGCAGGGGGAGGGCAGCTCGGGGCTCAAGGAGGGGGAGTCTGGGAGGTCTGGGCTGAGGGCTGGGACCGGAGGGATGCCTGGTGAGCCCGCCCTGATTTCCTTCCAGGGACCCTCCCCAAACCCACCATCTGGGCTGAGCCGGGCTCTGTGGTCCCCTGGGGGAGCACCGTGACCATCTGGTGTCAGGGGCCCCCAGGGGCCCAGGAGTTCCATCTGGATAAAGAGGGAAACCCCGTTTTCTGGGACAGACAGAAACCCCCGGGTCCCGGGGACAAGGCCAGGTTCTCCATCCAATACATGGGGCAGGACAACGCAGGGAGCTATGACTGCTACTACGGAACCCCCGCTGGCTGGTCAGAGCGCAGCGACCCCCTGGAGCTGGTGGTGACACGTGAGGGACACTCCGTGGCCTTGGGCTCTGCCCTCGGGAGGGGGTCTGCTCTCAGGGGGTGTCCCTCTCACAGCCCAGCCTTGGGCAGGGAGGGGGGAGCCCCACAGATCCAGCTGCCTCCTTCTCTCCTAGAACGCTACGTCAAACCCAGCCTCACAGCCCTGCCGAGCCCTGTGGTGACCTCAGGAGGGAGCGTGACCCTCCAGTGTGCCTCCTATCAGGGATTTAACAGATTTCTTCTGACCAAGGAAGGAGAAGACAAGTCCCCTCGGACCCTGGATGGACAGCGAACCCCCAACGGGTGGATCCAGGCCCTGTTCCCCGTGGGCCCCGTGACCCCCGGGCACAGGTGGACGTTCAGATGCTACGGCTCTAACAGGGACACCCCCTGGGTGTGGTCAGCCCCCAGCGACCCACTGGAGCTCCTGGTCCCAGGTGAGGAATCCCGTCCTGACCGCATACATTTGTGCAGACAAGACAAAGTACTGGGGTCTCTGCTCCCAGGGGAGCCCCTGTGAGAGGGTGGGGAGAGGAGCGTGGGGCTCACAGGACAGACACACAGACTGAGACACGGCCAGACCTGGGGCCAGGACTGGAGAAGGGGGTCCACGGGGAAGCGGTCCCTACAACCCAGCGCGTGTCTCTCCCCAGGGCTGTCTGGGAAGCCCTCCCTCCTGACCCCACAGGGCCCTGTCGTCACCTCTGGACAGAACGTGACCCTCCAGTGTCGCTCTGACGTCGGCTACACCAGATTCGCTCTGTCCAAGGAGCGGGGACAGGACCTCCCCCAGCGCCCTGCCCGGAGGCCCCAGGTGGGGCTCTCTCAGGCCGACTTCCCCCTGGGCCCCGTGGGCACCGTCCACAGGGGCCAGTACAGATGCTACGGTGGACACGGCCTCTCCTCCGAGTGGTCGGCCCCCAGCGAGCCCCTGGAGCTGCTGGTGGCAGGTGAGGAGCCAGCGGGTCAGTCGGGGACCAGACTCTGCACAGGCCCCACCGGGGAGCCCCAGGGGTGATGCTGGGACCAGGGGGAGGGGTCCCAGTGAGGGACAGAGACGGGGTGGTAGGAGGGGAGAGACTCGGAAAAACAGAGACAGCGCCGAGGGGCCAGAGAGGCCTGCGAAGTCTCGCTCAGAACCCGGCCGGGCGCCCACACCCCCTTCCTCTCTGCAGGATGGCTCAGAGACAGACCCTCCCTCTCGGTGCGGCCGGGCCCCTCGGTGGCCCCGGGGGAGAATGTGACCCTGCTGTGTCAGTCAGGAGACAGGACAGACACTTTCCTTCTGTCCAAGGAGGGGGCAGCCCATCGCCCCCTGCGTCTGCGCTCCCAGGACCAAGACGGGCGGTACCAGGCCGAGTTCTCCTTGAGCCCTGTGACCTCAGCCCACAGTGGTACCTACAGGTGCTACCGCTCACTCAGCACAGACCCCTACCTGCTGTCACAGCCCAGTGAGCCCCTGGCACTCGTGGTCTCAGGTGAGGCCCAGTCTGTCCGTCTCACTTAGTCTCACTTAGCAGCTTGGGGCTCTGCCCTGGGAGCGCCAGGCGGTAGTGGAGGAGGGAGCGCTGAGGGAGGGGCCCCCTGAGGGAGGGGCCTCGGAGCCCGCGACCCGCCCTTTCCTCCCGCACTGGGGACCCGGAGGGGCAGGTGGGCAGTGGGAGGGTCTCGGGGAGGCCACAGGGCCGTGCAGGGCAAAGGGTCAGCCCGCGCACCCCTTCCTGGGCTCATTCCCAGGACCCATGGGCCCAGACCCCACCCTCGGGCCCCAATCCAACCACTGGGGAGTCATGGGGCTATGTGCTCAGGGGGAACAGCCCGCCCCAGGGCAGTGTGGGAGCCGGAAGGTCTAATACCCGCTCAAGTCCTCAAGGACTCGCTGGGAGTGGAGCAGAGATGCTGAGGGGGCAACGGGAAACACAGGCTGCGGGGCTCTGAGCTGCCGAGTGAAGGGCCGGGCGTCGTGGCCCCCAGCCTGGGGGGAGCAGGGCTGCGGAGGGGGGAAACGGCCCAGCCCCCACCGCCTTGCTGACCCCCAGGAGGCTCCAGGCATCAGTTCTATCAGCTCCACCCCTCAGTGAAGTCAGGAACTGCAGAGAGGGGAGCAGGCTCTTGACGAGGTGGTGGCGGGTTCGGGGGCAGGCTGAATACGCCCTCAGTTCAAGCGCCTCTGGAGACTCTGATGTGGACTCTCTCACCCTCACCACACCCGCGTGCAGGCCTCAGTTTCTCCCACTGTAAAAGGAGAGACCTGTGGCCCAGATCTTAGGTTTCCTCAGTTCTGAGTTGGGTGTGACCCCCCCATAGGGCGAGGAACACAGGGAGCTCCCGAGGAAGTGACTGTGGGGGCCTGTCCCCTCCACTGCAGCATGTGGGGAGGGAGGGGAGGACCCAGAGGCCCCTCCACACCGTCGGCCCCTCCCCCAGCCCCCACTGAGGTGGGGGAGGAGAGGGGACAAGGGAGGACCCTCAGTTCCAGCTGAGACCCTTGGACAGCCCCCTGCAGGTGAGGGGCCCCCAGAGCAGGAAGCTGGTGTCCTCCTGGGGGCCAGCTCAGGAGGAGCTCAGGGCACCCACGGCCCTAGTTCCAGTCTCAGCTCTGCCCACTACAGGCTGGGTCACCAGGGCCCGTGATCTCCCTCTCTGGGCCTCAGTCTCGTCGTCTGCAAATGGGTGGGATGGGCTGGAGATAGACGCACAGACCCCAGCACGAGTCCTCACACAGCAGGTGCTCAGTTAAACGGCACCCCTGGCTCACTCAGGTGTCTCTGGTGCCCCAGGCCTCACGTGGTACTTTAGTGTCCTCATCGGGGTCTCGGTGACCTTTGTCCTCCTGCTCCTCGTCCTCCTCTTCCTCTTCCTCCGATACCGGGGTCAGGACAGACGCAGGAAGTCGGGTGAGTAGGGAACGGGGTGACTCGGAGCCCTGGAGGCCTTAGGGCATCAGACAGAGGGAAACCAAGGACATGGGAACAGTCAACTTAAAAAAGGTTTTCCCACCATATGGAGGTTCCTTAAAAAGTAAAGGCAGAATTATCATATGGTCCAGCAAATCCACCGCTGGCTATATGTTTCAATAAACTGAAAACTAATTTGAAAAGATACAAACATTCCAGTATTCATATAGGCAATTTACAATAGCCAAGATATGTCAGCAACCCAACTGTCCAGCAAGAAACGAATAGAGAAAATGTGGTGTGTGCGTGTGTGTGTGTGTGTGTGTGTATACCCACATATACATACAATGGAATATTATTCAGCCATAAAAAAGAAGGAAACTCTGCCATTGGCAACAGCATACATGGACCTAGAGAGTATTACGCTTACTGAAATAACTCAGAGGAAGATAAACGCTTCATGATAGCATTGGTACATACTGAATCTGGAAAATAATACAAAAGAATGTATATGAAAAACAGAAACAGAGTCCTTGATATAGAAAAATAGCCAATGATTACCGGGGGGTCGGGCAGATGAGGGGTGTGGACTAGAGACACAGACTACTGTGTATGAAATAAACAAAAAGGATATACTGGATAGCACAGGGAATGTAGCAATTATTTCGTAATAACTTTAAATGGAGTATAAGCTATAAAAACATTGAATCATATGTTGTATGCCTGAAACTAATATATTACAAATCAATGATATTTCATTTAAAATTTTTCCAGAATCTCAAATCTGGAAATCTAGTGGAAAAAAACACCCACTGTCAGCCCACGTGCACTCATTTAAGCCATTCCCCTCCTTCTCAATGTCACGAACTGACACGCACCACGAGCCCAGGCTGCCTTCTCTCCTCCTGAATCCCACGTGGAGGGCGGGGGCACCACGTCCCCGGGGCCGAGCCTCTGTCCCGGGACCCAGCCCAGGCTGAGGCTGATTTCCAACCTCCCACAGGGGCGGCAGACCCAGGGCCCGAGGACAGGGGCCCGCAGAGCAGGTAACTCCCGCCCCAACACCCCCAGAGCCCCGCCCACAGCACCCCACCTTCTCCCCCTGACACAGTGTCTCCTCTTCAGCTCCAGCCCAGCCACAGACATCCAGGACCAGGCCATCTGTGAGCAGGAGAGGCGGCAGCCCGTGCCGGGGCACAGAGACTTCTGGAGGCAGTGGGGGGTGACGCTCAGAAGGGTGGTGGACCGGGGCTGGGGACTGAAACCCCACACAGCACTCCCCCGGGTGCAGGGTGGTGGGGGGGCACAGAGACCTCTGGAGGCCATGGGGGGGGGTGTTCAGAAGGGTGGGGGACCACACAGCACCCCCGGGGAGGCAGGGCGGGGGCTCCAGCCCTGAGGCTCTCAGAACCCTGCCCAGCAGTGCCCCCTGCTCTGCTGCAGATGCTGCCGTGAGCGACGCACACTCTGAGGTGGGGCTGCAGTTGGACCATCGGGTGAGATCCTTGCTCCCATTTGACCACCACAGACCTCCTGTTGCCAAACTCAGCCCAGCGCACACGCTGCTGTGCTCACACCCCAGCTCCAGCCACGCCCACCCCACCCCTCCTTCCGGGCTCCCTGGGTCCTGCTGTGGCCCCACCCTCCCCTTGCCCTGTGACCTCACAGCCCCTCCTTCGGGGCACCTTGTCCTCTGGCTGGCCTTCTGGTGTGAGCATGCAGCCCCAGGTCTCATGAGGACATGTACATCAGTGGGTGGCCCTCACGCCCCAGGCCCCCCTCCTTCATCCCCCAGCAAAGGGCGCGGGAGAGCAGGCGCCACCCCCCAGGCCCTGCAGGTACGGCGGGCGCTCAGCTCGTGGTGAGAGGGGCCCCACGCCAACAAGCTGGTGGAGTCCCAGAATGCAAGGTGCTGACGAGGAAAGTAAATCAAGAGACGGGACTGGGCGCACGGAGCAGGCACACTCGGTAGGAAGGTCCTGAGGCAGAAGGGACACATTTTAGCAGGAAGACGGCCGTGTGCCGGGCCAGATGAGCAAGAGGTCCGGGCTCAGACAGAAACCAGGGCCGCACAAAGCACCTAGAGGCTCCCGGGCGTCAGGAGGCCCCTGGAGTTTCCATCAGGAGAGAGCTGACCTGACCCGAGGGCAGCGGACCCAGGAGGCGCCTGTCGTGCCTCACTGCCTCCCTCCAGCACAACAGGCAGGAGGCAGGCCCGGGCGCCCTGTGAGCCCCCGAGATCATGAAGGCGGGAGGCGCCCCCCTGTCCTCCCGGTTGGGGGGATTCCGGGAAGGATGGACAAACACACAGCAGATGGGTCCCTCCTCTCCGGGCCCCCAGGCGCCCCATCTCACACACCTTCCCCCCCGCAGGCTGCCACATCTGAAGCCCCCCAGGACGTGACCTACGCCCAGCTGAACCACTCGACCGTCAGAAAGGGGACGGCTGCACCCCCGGCACCCCCGTCAGGGGAGCCCCCAGCAGAGCCCAGTGAGTATGCTGCTCTCGCTGTTCACTAGCCCAGGAAGGACCCGACCCCAGGCTCCCGGGACCAGATATCAGACCCCAGGAGGCACGTGAGCTGCCAGCAGTGGACACCACCTAACCACCAGCAGCAGTACCTGGGCTCCTAACAGACCACCAGGAGCCCCTGGGACCCTTTCGAGTCAACTGGTTCTACCCTCAGAAACAGCATCTTGGACCCCCGGTGGCCCAGCAGTTAAGAGTCTGCCAGCCAATGCACGGGACATGGGTCTGATCCACTTGCTGCTGGACAGCTGAGCCTGGGGCGCTGCAGCTGCCGAAGCCCTGGTGCCCAGAGCCGGTGTTCCTCGAGAGGAGCCAGTGCGTGAGCAGGCCGTGCACAGCCAGGCACCACCCTCCACTCGCTGCAACCAGAGAGAGCCCACGCGCAGCAGGGAAGACCTAGCACAGCCACAAATAAACAGATTACTAAAAAACTGAACGGCATGTTTCAGTTTCCTTAAAAAAGATAATTAATATCCTCATATTTTATAAAGAAGGCAACAGACTCTCAATTATCAGTGATTTTGAAAAAGATCAGCACATGACTCCAAACGAAGGGAGGAACAGGGAAACAACAATGACAAGGGTAGCGACCACTGAGGACAAACAAGGAGAGGAAAATCAGAAAAGCCAGAAAGCTTCGTCCCTGAGAGCGTGGATCACACTCACACATGCTAGGCACAAGGACCAAGTCAGAAAGAGAGAAGGTGTTGCTTTACCACCATCAGGACACGACAGCAGGTCCTTCAGACTTTAGAAAGATAAAACTTCATCGAAGGACAGTTTTATGCTATTATAGTAGAAAATGTAGATGACACAGACCAAAAACCTCAAAAATAAAATTTATCAAAATTATGGACATAAGGATAAACAGAAAATCTGAATTGTCCTATATGTTAAAGTGAACTCTAAATCCAGAGAGTTTCACAGGTGAATGCATCTGAACACGTGGGCACTCATGAAACACACACACTTGTACACACACCTACCAAGCTTACACCAGCTTACGCAGAGAGGGGAGAAGGAAGGAAGGGCACACTCCACAAAACATTTCACTGTGCCAGAAAAACCTGAGACCAAACGGTGACATGGAAACTACAAAATGGGAAAATCTCAGGAAGCTCTTTTTTCCTGGTTTCTGTTTTCCTAAACAAATATTTACAAAGAGGATTCATCAGTAAATAAAATGGACCACATATCACGCACATGCACCTATTTTTTTCAAGAATGTGTGGTTAGTTTCATCCACAAAAATCAATCAATACAATTCAAATATTAAAAGAACAAATTTTAAAACATCATGATAACAGATGAAAAGTTTTGGATAGAATACACCACCAATTTATACTGAAAAAGTCCTAAGTAGAAGGGAATTTCCTATCATTTATCAAAGCATCTTCTAAAACCTGCATTAGAAATCTAGTTTTTATGTTTGTTTATTTATTCATTGTTGCTGTGTGGGCTTTTCTCCAGTTGCAGCCATTTGATCTCTGGTTTCTCTGCCTTTTCTAAAACCAGCTTGAACATCTGGAAGTTCACGGTTCATGTACTTTGAAGCCTGGCTTGGAGAATTTGGAGCACTACTTTACTAGCGTGTGAGATGAGTGCAATTGTGCGGTAGTTTGAGCACTCTTTGGCATGGCCTTTCTTTGGGATTGGAATGAAAACTCACCTTTTCCAGTCCTGTGGCCACTGCTGAGTTTTCCAACTTTGCTGGCGTATCGAGTGCAGCACTTTCACAGCATCATCTTTCAGGATTTGAAATAGCTCAACTGGAATTCCATCACCTCTACTAGCTTTGTTCATAGTGATGCTTCCTAAGGCCCACTTGACTTCACATTCCAGGATGTCTGGCTCTAGGTCAGTGATCACACCATCGTGATTATCTGGGTCATGAAGATCTCTTTTGTACAGTTCTTCTGTGTATTCTTGCCACCTCTTAATATCTTCTGCTTCTGTTAGGTCCATACCATTTCTGTCCTTTATTCTGCCCATCTTTGCCTGAAATGTTCCCTTGGTATCTCTAATTTTCTTGAAGGGATCTCTAGTCTTCCCCATTCTGTTCTTTTCCTCTATTTCTTTGCAATGGTTGCTGAGGAAGGCTTTCTTATCTCTTCTTGCTATTCTTGGAACTTTGCATTCAGATGGGAATATCTTTCCTTTTCTCCTTTGCTTTTCGCTTCTCTTCTTTCCACAGCTATTTGTAAGGCCTCCTCAGACAGCCATTTTTTGCATTTCTTTTCCATGGGGATGGTCTTCATCCCTGCTCCTGTACAAAGTCACGAACCTCCGTCCGGAGTTCATCAGGCACTCTATCAGATCTAGTCCCTTAAATCTATTTCTCACTTCCACTGTATAATCATAAGGGATTTGATTTAGGTCATACCTGAATGGTCTAGAGGTTTTCCCTACTTTCTTCAATTTAAGTCTGAATTTGGCAATAAGGAGTTCGTGATTTGAGCCACAGTCAGCTCCTGATCTTGTTTTTGCTGACTGTATAGAGCTTCTCCATCTTTGGCTGTCAAGAATATAATCCATCTGATTTCGGTGTTGACCATCTGGTGATGTCCATGTGTAGAGTCTTCTCTTGTGTTGTTGGAAGACGGTGTTTGCTATGACCAGTGCGTTCTCTTGGCAAAACTCTATTAGCCTTTGCCCTGCTTCATTCCATACTCCAAGCCAAATTTGCCTGTTACTCCAGGAGTTTCTTGACTTCCTACATTTGCATTCCAGTCCCGTGTAATGAAAAGGACATATTTTGGGGGGTCTTAGTTCTAAAAGGTCTTGTAGGTCTTCATAGAATCCTTCAGCTTCTTCAGCGTTACTGGTTGGGACATAGATTTGGATTACTGTGATACTGAATGGTTTGCCATGGAAACGAACAGAGATCATTCTGTCATTTTTGAGATTGCACCCAAGTACTGCATTTCGGACTCTGTTGTTGACCATGATGGCTACTTCATTTCTTCTGAGGGATTCCTGCCCACAGTAGTAGATATTATGGTCATCTGAGTTAAATTCACCCATTCCAGTCCATCTTAGTTCACTGATTCCTAGAATGTCGACCATCACTCTTGCCATCTCCTGTATGACCACTTCCAATTTGCCTTGATTCATGGACCTGACATTCCAGGTTCCTATTGAATATTGCTCTTTACAGCATCAATTTTGTCAATTATACCTCCGTAAACCTGAAAAGGTTTTCTTTCATTTAATTACACCAGGCACGTTTGCAGTTATTCCATTTCTCATTTTAGGCACTTAAAATACATATTTACATTTTTATTTCTGAACATGTATGCATCCTCCACCTCCTTTAGAAAAGACAAAGTTCTGACGGTGCTTCACCTGACCTCTGGGTACTCATATACACGTGTGTGGGTTGTGCACGGCTCTCTCCATGCACACGTGTGGGTGTGTTTGTGCATCAAGCCTGTATCTGTGTACTTTTCCAAAGCTCATGTTCAGCCATGCGTTCCTCTCTGTTGCGTCTCACTGTCTCTCTGCCATCTCTTAGTATTCCTTTCTGTGTGAAAACCGTCAATATCCAAGAACTTGCACCTCTGGAAATTCCTTCTTTCACGTTCATTCTCTTTTTATCAAGTTGCTTGAGAACACTTCCTCTTTGGAATCCAGCGTGTGACTCAAGTACTAGGAGAGGAAAACGCTTGTCAAGGTTAAGGGCCCTATGCCCCCAGAGCCCAGCCCCTCTCTCAGGACCTGGCGGGTTGAGGCTGAGGCACGGCCCACACCGGGAGGCAGTGCCGCACCTCCTGGAAGCTGGGGATGTGCTCTGCATGAAGCTCTCACTTCTGCCCCTTGCAAGTACTGCGACTCAGGGGGAACTCTTCCTGGTTGATTCCCTGACTGCGTGGCTCCAGTACCCTTTAGCGCCCCCTTTTGGTAGGCTGGTCATTCTCTTGGTAATCTGCGTTTTCCACTGGAAGTAGTTTCAGGACATTTTTAGGGCCTCAGTCCGGTCCGCCTTGATTTTTTTTTTAGTTGAAAATTATTTAAAATAGAATTAACTGTTTCAAATTGTATAATTCAGTTCGAAATACTTTTTAAATTTAACCTTCAGTTTCTCAGTTTACTATGAAAGGTCAAAATATGGTTGTTACTTTTTTTACCATGTATTTAATTAACCTATTTGTTGACCTCGCTGCGGCACACGGGCTCTCCGTTGCAGGGTGTGGGGTCTTTAGCCCAAGTGTGCCGTGTCTGGACCCCTGGCCGGTGATCCCGCCCGGGCCCCTAGGTAAGGAGGGCCGAGTCTCAGTCAGGGGCCCAGCGGGGCGGCCCTCGGGTGTCACGTGCGCATACATGAGTCCCAGCCCTTCGCAGGTCGGTTATCCTCAGTAAAGGAGGCTCCGTTATTTGCTTCCTCAGCCGTTGCCCTCTGTTGTGAGCATCTTCCGTCTGTCGTGAGCGTCTTCCCGTCTGACACCTACGACAGATAGCACACTGGCCCTCAGCACAGGCCCGCCTCTCCTGAATCTCCGTCTGCTCTCTGTGCCGCACTCTGGACCATTTCCTCAGTGCCATACTTCGACTTCACACATGGCCGCTCAGCTGTCTTCTTGGCTGCATGACTTTTTAACGTGTTGAATCTACTGTATTGTTCACGTTGAAAATTTTCACCTCTTTTCAGTGACCACCTGTTCTTCTACAAAATAATCCACATGCTTGCCTCCCTTTATTTTTCTGTGACCATGGTTCTCTCTGTGTGTCCACATGGGTGGAAACCTTCCTCTGACCTCGAGATGATCCCCACCACCGGAGCCACATGGCCTACCTCTCCTGCTGTGCTGTGGTTCCCCTCCATTTGGGGAACATTCTTTCTGCCCTTGTCTGTGGCTACGTGTTTCAGAAACACTCTCCAAGCACGTCTCAGCATTAGGAGCAGAGGAGGCTCTGGGAGGGCACCACATTCACCCTCTTCGTTCAGTCTCAGTCTGCAGCCCTTCACGTCCACCCTCTCCTGCAGTCACCTCATCTGGAAATTGACCACGATGACGGCAGCAAGAGCCCGCAGCCCCACTGAGGGATGGGGTCAGGACAACAGGAGAGCAGGAACCTCAAGCGCAGAGAAAAAGGGCACCACCACCCCAGGTTACATGAGCAGCTGGCACACGTTTACAAGAGTATCTGTTCTCCAACAGAGTGAGAGCCCTGACCCCAATCAATACCCCCTAAAGCTTGCAGGTGATGACAAGACCAGGGGGAGACTGTGCCCAAGGACCCTGGGGCCTCGAGGAGGCAGGAAGCACCCAGGGGCTTGTTCCCAGGAAGGCAGGCTGGACGGTGATGCAATAAAGAGAGACACCCCTCAAGGGGGCTGTGAAAGGGAAACCACACTCCGGGGCAGGAGAGGAGTCATTTTCCTTCCTTATTCCGTGACTGTCTCCTCTGGGCTCTCGGCACATGGACTCCACTGAGCCCAGGGAGACGCTGACCGAGTGTCCCTCATAAAGAGCAGACTTGTGGACACAGAGGGGAGGGAGAGGGTGGGATGAGTGGAGAGAGTAGCATGGAAATGCGCACACCAGCTTGTGTAAAACAGACCACGGGGGAATGTGCTGTGTGACTCAGGGACCTCACACAAGGGCTCTGTGACAACCTAGAGGGGAGGGAGGTGGGAGGGAGGGCATGTGACACACACGGCGGATCCATGCTGATGTATGAATGAAACCAGCACCATATTGTAAAGTAACGAGCCTCCAATTTAAAAAAAAAAAAAAAAAAATGTGTCTCTGGGGATCTGAGCCCTGCGGGCAGCAGGGGCTGGCATCCTCCCCGAAGCATCTCCAGGGCCTGGTGACCCCATCCATGGGGAGGACCCCACAGGGACCTGATGACGGGTGGGCAGAAGAGGAAGCAGACCCCGACGCGAGGCTCGCAGAGGGAAGGCCACGTCGTGGATGACCTCTACTGGAAGGGGCGTCTCAGGAACACACTGGGACTGTCATGAGGACGACGCCAGGCTTTCAAGAAGAGGCTGTTCCCCTTCCTGCGGGGACACTGATGTGACAGCCACGTAACAGGAAGCCCCAGCCCCGGAGAGGACACACCCTGTGGTCTGTCTGTCCGTAGGACACCCAGGTCTCCTCCATCGTCACAGCCTGGACCGCAGGGAGGAGACGCCATGGCTCCCACGCTCCCCGTCCTGCTCTGCCTTGGTGAGATGGGAGGGGCAGGGGGAGCCCTGGTCTGGAAAGACCTCCCAGTCAGCCTACTCCGTCAGGGGACCCCAAGACCCAGGAGGCTCCCGGGGCAGAGAGGCAATGCTTAGGGTTGAGGGCAGAACTCTCACAGGTCGCTCTCTTCCAGGGCTGAGTGTGGGCCTGAGGACCCCGGTGCAGGCCGGTGAGTCTGTCCCAGGGCCCAGCTCCCTCTTCTCAAGGGGACAAGGGTCACTCCCAGGCCATGGGGAGGGGAAGGGCAGCTCGGGGTTCATGCACGTACAGGGACTCTGGGAGGTCTGGGCTGACGGTCGGGACCTGGAGGGACGCCTGGTGAGCCTACAACTGATTTCTTTCCAGGGACCCTCCCCAAACCCACCATCTGGGCTGAGCCGGGCTCTGTAGTCCCCTGGGGGAGCCCCGTGACCATCTGGTGTCAGGGGCCCCCAGGGGCCCAGGAGTTCCATCTGGATAAAGAGGGAAACCCTGTTTTCTGGGACAGACAGAAACCCCCGGGACCCGGGGACAAGGCCAGGTTCTCCATCCAATACATGGGGCAGGACCACGCAGGGAGCTATGACTGCTACTACAGAACCCCTGCTGGCTGGTCAGAGCGCAGCGACCCCCTGCAGCTGGTGGTGACACGTGAGGGACCCTCGGGGGCCTTGGGCTCTGCCCTCGGGAGGGGGTCTGCTCTCAGGGGGTGTCCCTCTCACAGCCCAGCCCTGGGGAGGGAGGGGGGAGCCCCACAGATCCAGCTGCCTCCTTCTCTCCTAGAACGCTACGTCAAACCCAGCCTCTCAGCCCTGCCGAGCCCTGTGGTGACCTCAGGAGGGAACATGACCCTCCAGTGTGCCTCCTATCAGGGATTGAACAGATTTCTTCTGACCAAGGAAGGAGAAGACAAGTCCCCTCAGACCCTGGATGGACAGCGAACCCCCAACGGGCGGATCCAGGCCCTGTTCCCCGTGGGCCCCGTGACCCCCGGGCACAGGTGGACGTTCAGATGCTACGGCTCTAACAGGGACACCCCCCGGGTGTGGTCGGCCCCCAGCGACCCCCTGGAGCTCCTGGTCCCAGGTGAGGAGTCCCGTCCTGACTGAATACATTTGTGCAGACAAGACAACGTACTGGGGTCTCTGCTCCCAGGGGAGCCCCTGTGAGAGGGTGGGGAGAGGAGCGTGGGGCTCACAGGACAGACACACAGACTGAGACATGGCCAGACCAGGGCCGGGCCGGGAGAGGGGGGTCCACAGGGGAATCAGTCCCAACAACCCAGCGTGTGTCTCTCCCCAGGGCTGTCTGGGAAGCCCTCCCTCCTGACCGCACAGGGCCCTGTCGTCACCTCTGGACAGAACGTGACCCTCCAGTGTCACTCTGACATCAGCTATGCCAGATTCGCTCTGTCCAAGGAGGGTGGACAGGACCTCCCCCAGCGCCCTGCCCGGAGGCCTCAGGGGGAGCTCTCTCAGGCCGACTTCCCCCTGGGCCCCGTGGGCACCATCCATGGGGGCCGGTACAGATGCTATGGTGGACACGGCCTCTCCTCCGAGTGGTCGGCCCCCAGCGACCCCCTGGAGCTGCTGGTGGTAGGAGAGGAGCCAGCGAGTCAGTAGGGGACCTGACTCTGCACAGGCCCCACCGGGGAGCCCCAGGGGTGATGTTGGGACCAGGGGGAGGGGTCCCAGGGAGGGGACAGAGAGACAGGGTCGGAGAGAGGAGAGACTCTGAGAAACAGAGACAGCGCTGAGGGCCAGGGAGGCCCTTGGAGTCTCACTCAAAGCAGGCCCGACGCCCGCACCCCCTTCCTCTCTGCAGGACGGCTCAGAGACAGACCCTCCCTCTCGGTGCGGCCGGGCCCCTCAGTGGCCCCGGGGCAGAATGTGACTCTGCTGTGTCAGTCAGGAGAGAGGACGGACACTTTCCTTCTGTCCAAGAAGCGGGCAGCCCATAGTCCTCTGCGTCTGCGCTCCCAGGACCAAGACGGGCGGTACCAGGCCGAGTTCTCCTTGAGCCCTGTGACCTCAGCCCACGGGGGCACCTACAGGTGCTACCGCTCACTCAGCACAGACCCCTACCTGCTGTCACAGCCCAGTGAGCCCCTGGCGCTCGTGGTCTCAGGTGAGCCTCAGTCTGTCCCTCTCACTCAGCAGCTCGGGGCCTGCCCTGGGAGTGCCAGGTGGTGGAGGAGGAGGCACTGAGGGAGTGGCCCCCTGAGGGAGGGGACTCGGAGCCTACGCCCCACCCCTTCCTCCCACACTGGGGTCCCAGAGGGGCAGGTGAGCAGTGCAAGGGTCTCGGGGAGGCCACAGAGCACTGTAGGGCAGAGGGGGGTGAGGTGGGGACCCCAGGTCAGCCCAGCATACGCCTTCCTGGGCTCATTCCCAGGACCCAGTATCCCAGCCACAGATGCAGATTCGAACCTGGGGACTCTCGGGGCTCTGTGCTCAGGGGAGACAGCCCACCCCAGGGCGCTTTAACATTCTTTGGGAGGACAAGGCCCCTCAGATTGTCAAGGGGCGGCAGGGAGTCAGGCAGAAATGGCTCCAGAGCCACAGGCTGCAGGGGCCTGAGGTGCTGGATGGGGTTCAGTCTGTGGAGAAGCAGGTCCGCCCCCACCGCATCCTGCCCCCGGAGGCTGCAGGGATCACCTCCTCCCATGGGCAGAGTCCAGCTGGCAGACACAGAGGGCTGAGCGAGCGTCTACAGGGGGAGGTGGATCCGTGGGAGCCACGGTTGGGTCCCACCCCGGGACCCCACAGACCACTGATCAGGGGCGGGGTCCCACCCCAGGATTCTGCAAACACCACTCAGGGGCGGGCCCCACCCTGGGACCCCACAGACCACTGCTCACGGGGGGCCCACCCCGGGACCCCACAGACCACCGCTCAGGGGAGGGCCCCACCCCACCCTGTGCTGTTGGAGCTCCTTCAGCTCAGGGTCCTGATTGGAACGTCTGAGACAGTAAGATAGAGAGACCCCAGGAGTCTCCCGAGGAGGACACGGCCCACCCACAGCCTCCCTTCAGGACACTCGGGCCCGGCTGACACCCTCCCCCAGCACCGCTGTCAGACCCGCGAGTGTGAACGAGGACAGCGTCCCTGTCGGGTTGGGCTCAGGGCCGCATCTTCTCACGGGAGACGGGTGCCCTGGGCACACACAGAGGGTAACGGGGCCGGCGCTGACCTGTGCGCCCTCACCCCAGACTACACGGTGCAGAATCTCACCCGGATGGGCCTCGCGGCTTCGGTCCTGCTGCTCCTCGGGATCCTTCTCTGCCAGGCTCGGCACGACCACGGAGGAGCCCGAGACTCGGCCGGGAGCTGAGCACCGGGACCCCGCACTCCCCAGAGCGCAGGAGCCCGGGAGGGGAGCTTCTGGAGTGGGAGCTTCTGGATGAGCCTCTGACCCCGGGGGAGAGATGAGCCACAGGGTAGGAGGAGGCCCAGGCGTCCCCAGGGGACTTGGCCTCTGCTCATGGGGCCCCCTCCCTCCTGGGGAGGACGCCCCGGCTCCCGGCTGCTCTCACCCCTGGCCCGAGGCGCATCCCACATGGCAGGGGCGGGTCGTCACCCTGCACGCCCTCAGGCTCTGTCAACTCTCATGGAGAACGTGAGCCTCATTGTTCATGCTCGCCGTCTCTGCTGTGCACAATGACCTCCATCTCTTCTCAGAAACAGAACATCGTTTAAGTAACTGAATAAATGTGTGGAAGTGGGGCCCCGCTTGGAACAGTTGGATCCTAAACTCTTCCCTGAGCCCCCTCTGGACCCCTCACGCCCCTCCTCCTCGTCAGAGGACACCCGCTGTAGTTTCTCCAGAAACACTGTCAGTGTGAAGGGACACCCTGGCGTTTGAAGTGACCGTCAGGGCTACGCTGGTAAATGAGCTCAGGAATATATCATTTTGTAAAGAGCAACGATATGGGGTTTCCCTGGTGGTGAAGAGTCTGCCAGCCAATGCAGGAGACACGGGTTCAATCTGTGATCCTGGGGGACCCCATGTGCCGAGGAGCAACTGAGTCGGTGAGCCGCAGAGACTGAGGGCACGTCCTGGAGCCCGCCACAGAGAGTCCAGTGCTGCAGACGCCCAGACACAGCAGCGAGGGAGCAGCCCCGCTCACACAACCAGACACACCCCCGCAGCAACACAGCCCCGGCACAGACAAAATCAGCAGGCAATAAATGCTTAAAGAGCCCAGTGTGAACTGTGTGTCTCCTCTGGGGCAAACGCACTCCGTGGCCAACCTCAAGGTGCCTGGGTGAAGGCCGGTGGGAAGGAAGGAGCAGGTGGACTATCCTAGTCTGGTGTCGCCAGACTGGCGCAGCCTGCGAGTCTGGTGCAGCCAGCCTCCAACGATGGCCCCACGTGCCCAGATGTGTCTTCTCATTACAATCACATAGGATGGTCTCCACCTCAGTTTTATGCCCCAGGTTCCCTGAAATGAGATGCCCACCTCCTAGTCCATCTGTAAGAGAGGGAAAGAGAAAATGATGGAGGAGACAAGGCTGACTCAGAGGAATCCCAGCACATCACGGGCACGGGTACTCATCAGCCCAGTCAATCTGGAGAGTCGACAGCAACTCTCAGTAAAAGGGCAGAGACACAGCACTGGCCCACAGTTGTATAACCCAGAGGAAGATGCATGCACGGCCACACATGTACAAGCAGAATATGGACAAGTGGGTTGTTCACGTGGGAAAAGTCGAAATCACTTTCACCAAAATGAATGGTTTGGTGTATATGTATGCAACATAATTTTACACAAAAAATGCACAAAGCTGGATTGCTACAGGAACACAAGTCAGTTTTCAAGCATGATGGTGAATAAGTGAAACACGACTGTAGGAGTCCAGTCCATCACATCAAATTCAAAGGCAAAAACATGGGACTCAATACATAAAATAAGTAATGAGACGGGAGGAACAAGAGCTGCTACCAGGTTTCCCTGGTGGCTTGGCGGATAAGAATCCAGCCGCCAACACAGGGGACGCAGGTTCCATCCCTGCTGAGAGAAGATCCCGCGCCAGCCGCAAATGCTGAGCCTGCGGGCCCAGAGCCCTGCCCTGCGAAAAGACACATCACCAAAGCGAGGAGCCCAGGCTCCGCAGCAAAGAGAAAAGCTTCCTGAGCTCAGCTCAACGGGAGGAAAGCCCCTGGGCAGCGAGGAAGACCCAGCACCGTCCTCTGTCCCTCAGGCGTGTCCAACTCTGTGACCACATGGACTGTAGCCAACCAGACTCCTGTGTCCATGAGATTCTCCAGGTGACAATACTGGGGTGGGTTGCATTGCCCTCCTCCAGGGATCTTCCCCACCCAGGGATCGAACCCAGGTTTCCCGCATTGCAGGCAGATTCTTTACCATCTGAGCCACGAGGGAAGTCCAACACAGCCAAAATTAATTAATAATTAATTTTTAAAATTGATACCTCAGAGATACAAAAGTTTATACGAGAGTACTAAGAACACTGTGTGCTGAGCCATCCAACAGCAAACCTGGAAGACACGCACGCGTCTCTAGAGACACACAGCCCGCCAGAACGGAGGCAAGAAGACCCAGACAGCCTGAACAGACTGGCCACTGGAAGCGACACAGAATCTCTAATAACACCAATGAAAACTCCATGCAAACCAGAGGCCAGAACTGGATGGCTTCATGGAGGACTTCTACCAAACTGACAACGAGGAACTTCTATGACCCTCTTCACACTCTCCCAGGAGACTGAAGAGGACGAAACGCTCCCAGAGTCTTTCTATGAGCCACCGTCACCCCGGTACCTAAACCACACAAAGACACAACCAAAAAAGAAGTTACAGAACAGAGCGCTTTATGAACATAGATGCAAAATGCGAAACAAAATATTAGCTAACCAAATTCAACAACACACAAAAAGAATCACACACCATGATCAACTTGGATTCATACCAGGGACACAAGGATAATTCAACATGTGCAAATCGATCAATGTGAATTGCCACATCAACAAGAGAAAAGACAAAACAACATACTCATCTTAATAGGTTCAGAGAAAGCACTGATAAAATGCAACATCCTTTCATCATAAAAGGTCTCGCCAAAGTGAGTAGAGGGAACATATCGCAACGTAACAAAACCGATTTATGACAAGCACAGAGTCAACACAGTACTCAAAGGTAACAAGCGGAAAGCCTTCCTAGAGCTCTGGGACAAGGTAAGGACGCCCACTCTCACCATCTGTGTTCAACACACCACTGGAAGTCCTAGTCATAGCAATCAGGCAAGAAAAAAAAAAGGATTCAACTTGGGGCAGAAAGGAGGCAAAACTGTCCCTGTATGCAGATGATGTGATACTGCATTTATAAAACACTGAAGATGCACACACAAACTGCAGAACCGAGGGAGGGGGCATCCGGTCTGCGGAGTGGGCAGGCGTGTTGTCTGGGTCTGCAGTCTCTTCGTGTGTGTGTGTGTGTGTGTGTGTGTGCGCTCGCTCAGTCGTGTCCAGCTCTTTGTGACTCCACAGACAGCAGCCCGCCAGGCTCTTCTGCCCAGGGATTCTCCAGGCAAGAATACTGAGGTGGGCTGCCATGTCCTTCTCCAGGGGATCTTCCCCACCCAGGGATCGAATGCGAGTCTCTGCACCTCCTGCGCTGGCAGGCAGATTCCTTACCCCTGAGCCGCCTGGGGAGCCCGAGTGCAGCCTACCATCAGTCCGTTTCTCTCATTCCAAAAGGGCGCCAGATAACTGCTTACCCTTCTCACTTTTCCCTGTGTATGTGGACTATCAGGGCTCCCCAGGGGGCACTAGTGGTGAAGAGCCCGCCTGCCAGCGCAGGAGACGTAAGAGACTTGCGTTCAATCCCTGGGTCGGGAAGATCCCCTGGAGGAGGGCATGGCCACCCCCTCCAGTATTCCTGCCTGGAGAATCCCATGCACAGAGGAGCGTGGCAGGCTACAGGCCGTGGGGTCGCAGAGTCGGACACGGCTGTAGTGACTGAGCACACACACTAGTTAACTATCATTTCCGTTTTCCATTTCTGGCCTCACTGTGACACATTTCAGAAAGTTTAATCAGCGCTTTAAGCAAGATGGCAGATGGGGAAGTCTCAGCCCTCATCTCGCACAGAAACACTGATAAACTGGGATTATCTGGGCCTCGTGACCTTTATGCAAGCTGCAGAATTCAGCTAGTGAGCTGCAACACCTCGGATGAGCAGAAAACCGAGAAGAACCACTTCGAAGGATAAACAGAGGAGGTTCTGTTTCCCTGTCTCCCCTCCTGCAAGCTGGCAGAGCTCAGCGCTGAGAGGACCCTCCTTGGGCCCAGGCCCCCTCCTCCCCAGGAGAACAGTGGGTGCAGCCACGCCACGTCCCCAGGCTCCAGGCCACTGCCTCAGAGACCGCCTCGCTGCTCAGCTCATGAGAGCACCAGGTCACAGACACACGTGGGGCTGCAAAGCAGGAAGAGAAGGGACAAGCTCTGTGTGGCCGGCTCGGCCTCGGGGGTTAGAGGAGCGCAGAGTCCTCAGACTTCTCCCTCAGTGCAGGGGCACGACGGGGCGGGGGCACAGCATCGTCTCCGCAGACGGGAGGGCAGGGGAGCCTCACGTCCACAGAGCACATCTCCCAGGCTCCAGAGTCTCTAACTGGGCTGGGGCAAAATACCACCATAAATCCGAGAGGAGGTGGCTGCTTCTCCCAGCGCAACTAAGAACAACTAAGTTCTGGAGACCTGATGTGTACCAATGTGACTAGAGCCAACTGTACTCTACTGTAGACTCAATCCTGCTCAGAGGGTAGCCCCGAAGTGTCCTCACCAGACCCGCAGACCAAGGTGAACTACAGGAGCTGATGGACACGCTAATTATAATTGGCATGACTGCGGTACTTATTTCACAGTGTAGACAGAAGTGAGAACATCAAGCTGTGCATGTGGAACAGATACAATTTTTGTCAATTCAGTTCAGTTCAGTTCAGTCACTCAGTCGTGTCTGACTCTGCGACCCCATGGATCACAGCACGCCAGTCCTCCCTGTCCATCACCACTCCCAGAGTTTACCCAAACTCATGTCCATTGAGTCCGTGATGCCATCCAACCATCTCATCCTCTGTAGCCCCCTTCTCCTCCTGCCCTCAATCTTTCCCAGCATCAGGATCTTTTCAAATGAGTCAGCTCTTCACATCAGGTGGCCAAACTATTGGAGTTTCAGCTTCAGCATCAGTCCTTCCAATGAACACTCAGGACTGATCTCCTTTAGGATGGACTGGTTGGATCACCTTCCAGTCCAGAGGACTCTCAAGAGTCTTCTCCAACACCACAGTTCAAAAGCATTAATTCTTTGGTGCTCAGCTTTCTTTATAGGCCAACTCTCACATCCATACATGACTACTGGAAAAACCATAGCCTTGACTAGATGGACCTTTATTAGCAAAGTAATGTCTCTGCTTTTTAATATGCTGTCTAGGTTGGTCATAGCTTTCCTTCCAAGGAGAAAGTGTCTTTTAATTTCAGGGCTGCAATCACCATCTGCAGTGATTTTGGAGCCCCCCCAAAATAAAGTCTGACACTGTTTCCACTGTTTCCCCATCTATTTGCCATGAAGTGATGGGACCAGATGCCATGATCTTCGTTTTCTGAATGTTGAGCTTTAAGCCAACTTTTTCATTCTCCTCTTTCACTTTCATCAAGACGCTCTTTAGTTCTTCTTTGGTTTCTGCCATAAGGGTGGTGTCATCTGCATATCTGGGGTTATTGATATTTCTCCCAGCAATCTTGATTCCAGCTTGTGCTTTCTCCAGTCCAGCTTTTCTCATGATGTACTCTGCATATAAGTTAAATAAGCAGGGTGACAATATACAGCCTTGATATACTCCTTTTCCTACTTGGAACCAGTCTGTTGTTCCATGTCCAGTTCTAACTGTTGCTTCCTGACCTGCATACAGATTTCTCAAGAGGCAGGTCAGGTGGTCTGGTATTCCCATCTCTTTCAGAATTGTCCACAGTGTACTGTGATCCACACAGTCAAAGGCTTTGGCATAGTCAATAAAACAGAAATAGATGTTTTCTGGAACGCTCTTGCTTTTTTGATGATTCAGTGGATGTTAGCAATTTGACCTCTGGTTCCTCTGTCTTTTCTAAAACCAGCTTGAACATCTGGAAGTTCATGGTTCACGTATTGCTGAATCCTGGCTTGGAGAATTTGGAGCACTACTTTACTAGTGAAAGGTTGTTGTTGAATCACGCGAAGACACCGGGATTCTTGGCCCCCGCAGGAGAAGAATTCAATCCGGGGCCAGAGACGAGGCTTGATCGCTCAGAGCTTTTGTGTAATAAAGTTTTATTAGAGTATAAAGGAGACAGAGAAAGCTTCTGACATAGGCATCAGAAGGGGGCAGAAAGAGTACCCGCTCGCTAGTGTTAACAATGAAGTTACATAATCCAAAGAATGGCTGGAGGTTGTAAAGACCTCATCAGACCTACTCCCATAATTTACATTTTAAGATAACACTGTCCTCAGGCAGGATACATCCTTGTAAAGACCAGGTCTACTCCCATAATCTACATTTTAAGATAACAGAAGGTTTAATCCAGAGACTGGCCTTAGTCAGGATACATTATTGTTATATAATCCTAAGGAATGTGGAGAAAGAAAAAAAGTTTGTCCTTTCTTCCTCCTTGAGAATTCCAGACTCCTCTCTCCTTGGGGACCCCTAGACTCCTTATCAACCTGCTTAGGAAATGACTCTCTCATTCCCCTCTTTTCTTTTAGGAGAATTATGTTGCCTAGGGAAAAGGGGCATCGCTCTCTTTCCATAACTGCTTCCGAGCTGACAAGGGGTGTTGTCCCTAAATTGGTGAGGCAACATATTCTCCTATCCTCGTATTGAGGATATCTGATCCAGGGGCCCCAAATAGTAGTTGAAGGAAGCTGCAACAGTAGCAGGAGTTTGAGCAACCATTTGTAACTTAAAAGCTTTCATGCAGCTAGAAACAAATCCAGTTATACACTTACAGATGCAGGGAGCAAACAGCAAAAACACAACATTCAGAATAAAAATTAAAAGTCACATCATGTCCATAGTTAAAGTGCAAAGTGCTGCACCAGTCCATTTTAGGGTTGGTAGATGTCATCAGATGAATAAGAGACATCGCATGTGATTGTTGTCAAAGGTACTCACAGACTTGGAGAAAGTCTTTTCCTTGAAGTGGAGATGTCCACCACGGGAAGCCTTCCACTGATGAAGAGGGGAGTGCTCCCCAGACCCAGCAGTTAGACCGATTGTGGAATGCAGCGTAGGAGTGAGCCCAGGACAGGAAGGCATTGTCTTGAGGATCGAACGGCAGACTCAGGATTTTTGGAGTCAGCAGAAGAAGACTCACATAGATTATCAGGCCCATCCGCTGCCCTTTGCTTAACTCTAAAGCTCATGTCAGAGCCACAAGCTCCGCTAACTGAGCACTGGTTCCCTGGGGGAGAGAGTTTGCTTCCAAAACGTGTTCAGCAGTCACCACGGCGTAACCTGCTTTACGCTTTCCATCCCGAACAAAAGAACTGCCATCTGTAAATATTTCCATGTCAGGATTGTCTAATGGGGTATCCTTTAGATCCTCCCGAGCTGCATAGTTTAAAGTTAGGAATTGAGAACAATCGTGATCAGGTGTTTCATTTTCCTTCTCAGGAAGGAAAGTGGCAGGATTTAAATTTCCACAAACTTTAAGCTTAGTTACTGGTCCTTCTAACAACAATGACTGATACTTAAGAACCCTACTGTCTGTCATCCAAATATTAACCTTAGAATTTAATATTCCATTCACTTCATGAGAAGTCAATACAGTTTCGTCCATTAATTATTTTTAAAGCTTCAGGTGCTAATAAAGCCGCTGCCCCAATTACGCTTAGGCAGTGGGGCCACCCACGTGAAACTACATCTAATTCTCTGCTTACATAAGCAATAGTTTGCTGGTGAGGCCCTCGGGGTTGTGTCAAAACTCTCAATGCCACACCTTTTCTTTCAGTGACAAACAAATTAAATCCTGACCCTGTGGGCAAGCTCAGGGCTGGAGCTTGCAGGAGAGCAGTCTGAAGAACCTTAAAAGCCTTTTGAGTTTCTGGAGACCAAACCAGTTTGTCGGTTTGGGCCTGCTGAGTTTCAGCTATAAGTTTATATAAAGGCCGGGCAAGTTCCCTGTAACCCGGAATCCGAATGAGACAGTAACCTGGGATTCCCAAAAATCCTCTCAATTGTCTTAAAGTCATAGGTAGGGGATGATTTAGTATAGGTTTAATTCTCTCAGGGCCTATGGCCCTAGTCCCTTCTGGTATGATTAGGCCCAGATATCTAACCGATTGTTGACAAAGCTGAGCCTTTTCTCTTGATGCCTTGTAACCACAGTCTGCCAGAAAGTTTAAGAAATCTTCTGAGGCTCGCGAACAAGCTTCCTCTGTCTCAGCACAGAGCAAAATATCATCTACGTATTGTAACACCACCGCTTCAGAGCTATTAAAGTTTTGTAGATCCCGTGACAAACTTTGTCCGAATAAGTGAAGACTGTCATGAAATCCCTGAGGCAAAACTGTCCAGGTTAACTGAGAAGCTGGCTGTGTAGGGTCTTCAAAGGCAAATAGAAATTGACTTCCTTCCGCCAAAGGCACTGAATAGAAGGCATCCTTTAAATCAATTACTGAGAAATATTTGGCCCGTTCAGGAATTTCAGACAATAGAGTATAAGGATTAGGCACCACGGGGTGTAAAGGAACTACAGCCTCACTTGTTATTCGTAAATCTTGAGCTAGTCTCCATTTACCTTTCGATTCCTTTATACCCAAAATAGGAGTGTTGTGAGGACTGTTACAGGGAATTAATAGTCCCTGCTCCTTTAAATTTTCGATGATGGGTTTTAACCCTTCCTTAACTTCAGGTTTCAGTGGATACTGCTTCTTATGTGGAAATACATGTGGGTCGTTGAGCTTAACAACTATAGGAATAGCATTTTGTGCTCGGCCCACAGATTTTCCATCAGCCCATACTCCAGGATTTACACTTTGTTCAACTAAAGGGAGAGAAAGGAAGGGCTCCATATTCATGAAAACAGAAGCATGGACCTTGCTCAGTATATCCCTTCCCAAAAGGGGTGAGGGAGATTCTGGCACGATCAGAAACAGCACATGAAAACAGCACAGAATCCCAGTTGCAAGATAAAGAATAACTGAAACAATACCTTTTGGCTCGTCCAGACAGTCCCATTATGGAAGCGGATCGGGAAGAAAGTGGGCCAGGGGCTTCAGTAAGCACAGAGTAAGTTGCCCCAGTATCTAAAAGGAAATCGATGGATTGCTGCTGCTGCTAAGTCACTTCAGTCGTGTCTGACTCTGTGCGACCCCAGAGACGACAGCCCACCAGGCTCCCCCGTCCCTGGGATTCTCCAGGCAAGAACACTGGAGTGGGTTGCCATTTCCTTCTCCAAATCGACAGATTGGCCCCCCACAATTATTAATATCCAGGGTTCCTCAGGTGTAATTAGGACAGGAGCCTGTGTGGGGATCCCCGGGCACCTTCAGTCTTGATTGTCTTGAGAAGCACCTTCAGTCTTGATTGTTTTGAGAGTCTGACCCGGAGACTTACGCCTCTGGGGGCAGTCTCTCTTCCAGTGTGGTCCTTTGCAGACCGGACATGGAGTCGGGGGTGGCTTAGATGCCTGAGGGCAATCCCGCTTGAGGTGCCCCTCCTTTCCACAGAAATAGCAAGCCCATCCCTTTTCACCTGGGCCCCTCTGTGCATTTTTCTCAGGCTGTTTAAGAACGTTTTTCATAGCCATGGCGAAGGCTTCCGCCTTTTCCTTTGTCTTTTTTTTTGCCTTTCTTTTCCTCATATTCCCTACCATAATAGACTGTCTGAGCCAGTTCTAACAGAGTCTAAAGGCTGATTTGGTCCATACGCCCATTTTAATAGCTTACGACGGATATCTGGAGCCGACTGAGTAAGAAATCTATCCTTTAAGATCACTTTTCCCTCTTCACTTTCAGGATCAATCTCAGTGAATCTGCAAAGGCCTTCTCTCAGTCTATCTAGGAATTTACCAGGAGCTTCCTTCTCCTCCTGTTCTATGTCTGCCAATTTGCCATAGTTTAAAGGCTTAGAACACACCTGCCTAAGTCCTTCAAGAATACATCTAACAAAATGACTCTGATCCCATCTTCCTTTAGCTGTGTTGTAGTCCCAGTCTGGTTCTATAGTTGGGACCGCCTGATTCCCAGTGGCAAGGGCCGCTATCTCCTTCTCCCTCTCCCCTACTGATTCATTACCAAGCCATTCATCTCCATAAGCAACCGCTTTTCCCAAAACTCGAGTCTTTGACTCGGGAGTCAGCATTTGTCCCAAGATATACATCCCATCCTTCCAAGTGAGGTCATAAAGCAGAGTAACACCTTTAAAAGCTCTAATATATTTTTCTGGGTCATCAAAATAGTCTCCCAGATCCTCCTTGATTCTTTGTATTTCTTGATAAGAAAAAGGCTTATTAACTCTCACAGACTGATTATTTCTCCCGGTGGGTGTTTCATAAAGAGGCAACAGCTTGTGTGGCTGTTCCTCAGTCTCTCTGGCTGCTCTGCGCATATGATCCCAGGGATAGATTGGAGAAACCTGTTTTTCCTCTTCTCTTTGTCTCCTGTCCTCCATCTCATCTCTTACTTCGATGGTCTGAGTTTCTACTGAAGCCAGAGTAGTCTGAGGTCGTACTGAGACAGGAGTAGTTTGGACCTCCATGTGGGCAGTTTGAATCTCAGTTTGGAGTCCCAGGTATGGGGGCAAAGTAAGAGGACAAGAGGGAGCTGAAGGTTTCACGCCCAAATCTATACCCTTAGGACATAAGTCTGGCATATTTCGCAGAGAGAAAAAGGGCAACACATATGCTACTTCTACCCATTTCCCTTGTTCCTTCTAGACCCAGTCTAATTGTAGAACAGTATTATACTTAAAAGACCCTCCAACTGGCCACCGTTCACCGTCCTCCAATGGATACTGTGGCCATGCAGTATCACATAGGAAGACCTGGTGTGTCTTCTTTAAGCCCTGGAGATCAAATCTATCCCAGTTTTTCAGGATACAGTTTAAAGGAGTGAGGCTGGAATTGTTAGCTCCCATCTGTAAGAGAGAAAAAAAGCGACCAGCGCCATTTTTCTACCAGAGGCGTCCCTCCCTGCTCTAGATGGGGGTGTAGACAGACGTTACACCAAAAGCTTTTCCTTCCTGGTTGGGCTTAGTCTGTCCCTTACCAACGCAGGCACCGGACTAGTCCCTCCCGTTCTACCACCAAGATGGGGTGGGGATGTACCGGGGTAGACTTGATGGCATCCCTACTTGACGTCCAGCTCTTCACCTTTCACCTTGCTTGCCTCTGCTGTCACCCAGGGTGAATCAGACTAACCTTCCGGAATGCCTCCAAAGCTAAAACTGCTAGGGGAAACATTCGTCACCTAAGTGCCTGTGCACGACCCTGAGTATTTCCTGACTACAATAAGACCAACGGGAACATAAAACTGAGATGTTCTTTCCAAGCATCACCACACCAGTATAACAGCCTTCTCTGATCCACTAAGAACCGGCGTTACCAAAGAAAAAAACCCATTGCAGTCCCTATCTGAGTAACCTTTAACCTCAGAGATGTTCTGGGAGCTAGAGCTCCATCTAGCTTCTGAACTTTCGATTCCTAGCAAGGCTAGGCGCTTTCTTGGCTACCAATCCAAGTTTGGGACCTAAGCCGCAGTACACAATAACAGTATAGATCACAAGTCCCTTGAAAGTCTATGATCCGATAGATTAGGTTAGTACTTCTAATTCCCAAGGAGTTATGAAATGGTCAAAGAGACCGAAAAGTTTGACCAAGAAAGGAGAGTTCGGTCCACACACTTTGCCCATTTCTGGTCGGTTCCCGAAGGAGACATTGGGTGCCTCTTGGCATTGGCAGGTCAGTATAACGCCCCGACAGGTTTCTGCCATAAGCCGTATGAGATCACCGTGGAACCGCAGAGCAGGGCTCCTTACTTGCTTCACGAAGGGCATGCCATTCATTCACACAAGCACACGGTAGAAAAGGTGTTCACTAAGAGAACAAAGAACTAGAGCTCCAAGCATCCTTACCTTGTCCTGAAGGATCCCGGATGAGCCCCCCAAATGAAAGGTTGTTATTGAATCACACGAAGACACCGGGATTCTTGGACCCCAGAGGAGAAGAATTCAATCCGGGGCCAGAGACGAGGCTTGATCGCTCAGAGCTTTTGTGTAATAAAGTTTTATTAAAGTATAAAGCAGATAGAGAAAACTTCTGACATAGGCATCAGAAGGGGGCAGAAAGAGTACCCGCTCGCTAGTGTTAACAATGAAGTTATATAATCCAAAGAATGGCTGGAGGTTGTAAAGACCTCATCAGACCTACTCCCATAATTTACATTTTAAGATAACACTGTCCTCAGGCAGGATACATCCTTGTAAAGACCAGGTCTACTCCCATAATCTACATTTTAAGATAACAGAAGGTTTAATCCAGAGACTGGCCTTAGTCAGGATACATTATTGTTATATAATCCTAAGGAATGTGGAGAAAGAAAAAAAGTTTGTCCTTTCTTCCTCCTTGAGAATTCCAGACTCCTCTCTCCTTGGGGACCCCTAGACTCCATATCAACCAGCCTAGGAAAGGACTCTCTCACCAGCGTATGAGATGAGTGCAATTGTGCAGTAGTTTGAGCATTATTTGGCATTACCTTTCTTAGGAATTGGAGTGAACTGACCTTTTCCAGTCCTGTGGCCACTACTGAGTTTTCCAACTTTGCTCCCATATTGAGTGCAGCACTTTCACAGCATCATATTTCAGGATTTGAAATAGCTCAACTGGAATGCCATCACCTCCACTAGCTTTGTTCAAAGTGATGCTTCCTAAGGCCCACTTGACTTCACATTCCAGGATGTGTGGCTCTAGGTGAGTGATCACACCATCGTGATTATCTGGGTCATGAAGATCTTCTATGTACAGTTCTGTGTATTCTTGCCATCTCTTCTTAATATCCTCTGCTACTGTTAGGTCGCTACTATTTCTGTCCTTTATCGAGCCCATCTTTGCATGAAACGTTCCCTTGGTATCTCTAATTTTCTTGAGATCTGTAGTCTTTCCCATTCTGTTGTTCTCCTCTATTTGTTTGCATTGATTGCTGAGGAAGGCTTTTTTTTTTTTTTTTAATCTCTCCTTGCTATTCTTGGAAGTTTGCATTCAGATGGGAATATCTTTCCTTTTCTCCTTTGCTTTTTGCTTCTCTTCTTTTCACAGCTATTTGTAAGGCCTCCTCAGACAGCCATTTTGCTTTTCTGCCTTTCTTTTCCGTGGGGATGCTCTTAATCCTTGCTCCTGTACAAAGTCACAAAACTCCGTCCAAAGTTCATCAGGCACTCTGTCTATCAGATCTAGTCGCTTAAATCTATTTCTCACTTCCACTGTATAATCATAAGGGATTTGATTTAGGTCATACCTGAATGGTCTAGAGGATTTCCCTACTTTCTTCAATTTCAGTCTGAATTTGGCAATAAGGAGTTCATGATCTGAGCCACAGTCAGCTACTGGTCTTTCTTTCTTTTTTTTTTTTGCTGACTGTATAGAGCTTCTTCATCTTTGGCTGCAAAGAATATAATCAATCTGATTTTGGTGTTGACAATCTGGTGATGTCCATGTGTAGAGTCTTCTCTTGTGTTGTTGGAAGAGGGTATTTGCTATGACCAGTGCGTTCTCTTGGCAAAACTCTATTAGCCTTTTCCTTGTACTCCAAGGCCAAATTTGCCTGTTACTCCAGGAGTTTCTTGATTTCCTACATTTGCATTCCAGTCCGCTATAATGAAAATGACATATTTTGGGGGGTGTTAGTTCTAAAAGGTCTTGTAGGTCTTCATACAATCGTTCAGCATCTTCAGCGTTACTAGTTGGGGCATAGACTTGGATTACTGTGATATTGAATGGTTTGCCTTGGAAACAAACAGAGATCATTCTGTCGTTTTTGAGATTGCATCCAAGTACTGCATTTCGGACGCTCTTGTTGACATGATGGCTACTCCATTTCTTCTGAAGGATTCCTGCACACAGTCGTAGATATAATGGTCATCTGAGTTAAATTCACCCATTGCAGTCCCTTTTAGTTCACTGATTCCTAGAATGTCGACATTCACTCTTGCCATCTCCTGTTTGACCACTTCCAATTTGCCTTGATTCATGGACCTGACATTCCAGGTTCCTATGCAATATTGCTCTTTACAGCATCAATTTTCTCAATTATACCTCAGTAAAGCTGAAAAGGTTTTCTTTCATTTAATTACACCAGGCACATTTGGAGTTATTCCACTTCTGATTTTAGGCACTTGCTCTTGTGCTTAAAATAGGTATTTACATTTTTATTTCTGAACACGTATGCATTCTCCTCCTCCTTCAGAAAAGGCAAAGTTCTGACGGTGCTTCACCTGAACTCTGGGTACTCATATACACGTGTGTGGGTTGTGCACGGCTCTCTCCATGCACACGTGTGGGTGTGTTTGTGCGTCAAGCGTGTGTCTGTGTACTTTTCCAGAGCTCATTTTCAGCCATGCGTTCCTCTCTGTTGCATCTCACTGTCTCTCTGCCATCTCTTAGTATTCCTTTCCATGTGAAAACAGTCAGTATCTAAGAACTTGCACTTCTGAAAGTGCCTTCTCTCACAGTCATTCTCTTTTTATCCAGTTGCTTGAGAACACTTCCTATTTGGAATCCAGCGTGTGACTCAAGTACTAGGAGAGGAAAACGCTGGTCAAGGTTAAGGGCCCCATGCCCCCAGAGCCCGCCTCCTCTCTCAGGACTTGGCGGGTTGAAGCTGAGGCACTGCCCACAGTAGGAGGCAGTGCCGAACCTCCTGGAAGCTGGGGATGTGGTCTGCATGAAGCTCTCACTTCTGCCCCTTGCAAGTACTCCGACTCAGGGGGAACTCTTCCTGGTTAATTCCCTGACGGCACGGCTCCAGTATCCTTTAGCACCCCCTTTTGGTAGGGGGCAGTCTCCTCCCAATGGGCTGGTCATTCTCTTGATAATCTGCGTTTTCCACAGGAAGTAGTTTCAGGACCTTTTTAGGGCCTCAGTACAGTCCGCCTTGATTTTTCTTTTTTTTAGTTGAAATTTACTTAAAATAGAATTAACTGTTTCAAATTGTTTAATTCAGTACCAAATACTTTTAAAATTTACCTTCTGTTTCTCAGTTTACTATGAAAGGTCAAGATTCAGATGTTACTTCCATTTATTTTTAAACACATGTAGTTAATTAACCTATTTGTTGACGTCGCTGGGGCACACAGGCTCTCCGTTGCAGGGTGTAGGGTCTTTAGCTAAATGTGCCATGTCTGGACCCCTGGCCGGTGATCCCGCCCGGGCCCCTAAGTAAGGAGCGCCGAGTCTCAGTCAGGGGCCCAGCAGGGTGGCCCTCGGGTGTCACGTGCACACGCATGAGTCCCAGCCCTTCGCAGGTCGGTTCTCGTCAGTCAAGGAGGCTCCGTTATTTGCTGCCTCAGCCGTTGCCATCTGTCGTGAGCGTCTTCCCGTCTGACACTTACGACAGATAGCACACTGGCCCTCAGCACAGGCCCGCCTCTCCTGAATCTCCCTGTCTGCTCTCTGTGCCGCACTCTGGACCATTTCCTCAGTGCCATACTCCCACTTCATACGTGGCCGCTCAGCTGTCTTCTTGACTGCATGACTTTTTAACGTGTTGAATCTACTGTATTGTTCACGTTGAACATTTTCAACTCTTTTCAGTGACCACCTGTTCTTCTACAAAATAATCCACATGCTTGCCTCCCTTTATTTTTCTGTGACGATGGTTCCCTCTGTGTGTCCACAGGGGTGGAAACCTTCCTCTGACCTTGAGATGATCCCCGCCGCTGGGGGCCACACGGCCTACCTCTCCTGCTTTGCTGTGGTTCCCCTCCATTTGGGGAACTTTCTTTCTGCCCTTGTCTGTGGCTACGTGTTTCAGAAACACTCTCCAGAGCACGTCTCAGCGTTAGGAGCAGAGGAGGCTCTGGGTGGGCACCACACTCACCCATTCGGTGCAGTCTCAGCCCACAGCCCTTCACGTCCACCCTCTCCTGCCGTCACCTCGTCTGGAAATTGACCATGATGACGGCAGCAAGAGCCTGCAGCCCCACTGAGGGCTGGGGTCGGGATAACAGGCAGAGGAGGAACCTCAGGCACAGAGAAAGGGCACCACCGCCCCAGGTACATGAGCAGCGGGCACACGTTTACAGGAGCATCTGTTCTCCAACAGAGTGAGAGCCTTGACCCCAATCAATACCCTCTAAAGCTTGCAGGTGATGACAAGACCAGGTGGAGACTGTGCCCAAGGACACCAGGGCCCTGAGGAGGCAGGAAGCACCCAGGGGCTTGTTCCCAGGAAGGGAGGCTTGACAGTGATGTGATAAAGAGAGACGCCCCTGAAGGGGGCTGTGACAGGGAAAACCCACACTCTGGGGCAGGGGAGGAATTAGTTTCCTTCCTTATTCCCTGAAGCCTCCTCTGGGCTCTCGGCCACGCGGACTCCACTGAGTCCCAGGGAGATACTGACGTGTGTCTCTGGGGAATTGAGCCCTGCGGAGAGCAGGGGCTGGCATCCTCCCCGAAGCATCTCCAGGGCCTGGTGACCCATCCATGGTGAGAACCCCACGGGGACCTGCTGATGTACGGGCATAGGAGGAAACAGACCCCGAAGTGAGGCTCTCGGAGGAAGGACATGCCCTGCTTGCCCACACCTGAAATGGGTGTCTCGGGAACACACTGGGACTTTCACAGGAACGAGAGCTAGGTTCTCACGAAGAGGTAGTTCCCCTTCCTGTGGCGTTGCTGATGTGATGTGAAGCACCAGCCTCAGAGAGGACACACCCTGTGGTCTGTCTGTCCGGAGGACACCCAGGTCTCCTTCATCCTCACAGCCTGGACCGCAGGGAGGAGACGCCATGGCCCCTGCGCTCCCTGCCCTGCTCTGCCTTGGTGAGATAAGAGGGGCAGGCAGAGCCGTGGTCTGGAGGGACCCCCCAGCCAGCCTGCTGTGTCGGGGGACCCCAGGGCCCAGGAGGCTCCCTAGGTGGAGAGGCACTGCTCAGAGCTGAGGGCACACCTCTCACAGGGCACTCTCTTCCAGGACTGAGTGTGGCCCTGAGGACCCAGGTGCAGGCCAGTGAGCCTGTCCCAGGGCCCAGCTCCCTCCTCTCATGGGGACAAGGTCACCCCCAGGCTATGGGCAGGGGGAAGGCAGCTCGGGGCTTACGGACAGGCAGTCTGGGAGGTCTGGGTTGAGAGCCGGGGCATGGGGGGGACGCCTGGTGAGCCCACCTCTGATTTCCTTCCAGGGACCCTCCCCAAATCCACCATCTGGGCTGAGCCAGGCTCTGTGGTCCCCTGGGGGAGCCCCATGATCATCTGGTGTCAGGGGCCCTTGGGGGCCCAGGAGTTCCATCTGGATAAAGAGGAAATCCCCGTTTTCTGGGACAGACAGAAACCCCCGGGTCGGGGACAATGCCAGGTTCTCCATCCAATACATGGGACAGGACCACGCAGGGAGCTGACTGCTACTATGGAACCCGCACTGGCTGGTCAGAGCGCAGTGACCCCCTGGAGCTGGTGGTGACACGTGAGGGACACTTGGGGGCCTTGGGCTCTGCCCTCGGGAGGGGGTCTGCTCTCAGGGGGTGTCCCTCTCACAGCCCAGTCCTGGGGAGGGGAGGGCAGGGTGGGGGCCCCACGGAACCAGCTACCTCCTCCTCTCCTAGGACGCTACGTCAAACCCAGCCTCTCAGCCCTGCAGAGCCCTGTGGTGACTGCCGGGGTCCAGCCCCAGCTGATCCAGGGTATTCGAAGGAGAGACGGCATAGGCGAGGGTCAGGAAACAACTGCTTAATTAAACGTTAATTAAGGAAAAGAATAAGGATAGCTCAGTAGGAAAATTCAGTGGAGAAAAGAGGCTGAGTAGCTTGGTTTACGCGGGGGACCAATAAAACTTCAAGACAAGAAGTTTGCACCACTTACGTAGGCCGCAGGCGTCCTTCCGTTCTCCCGAAGGAGAGGAGACACTGAGGCCTCCCCGGTCGGATCTTAGAAGCCCAGGCATAATTAGTAAGCATGGTGGGTTCCGCGCTCCAGATGGAGACTCAACCAGAGTGAGAGAGAGAGAGACATGGGGAGACCAGTCTTTCGAGGAACTGATCCCCATTCTTTATTTTCCATGGTCTACTTTTTTACACTGAGATGTTATGCAAAAGTCACGCGGGGTCAGCAGTCCTGACTTTTATCAAAGTCAGGTGCTTCATACAAATGTATACAGAGGTCTTAGGGGTGTTACATCATCTTCTGGCCAGGGGGCCTGCTGACAATTTACGACCCTCTCCTTGTGACAGCGGTCAGTCAACCAGGACACTTATTTCTCCAGGGGTGATTATTCTTAAAACAGACGCCACCCAAATAAAGTTACATTCCTATAGGGTGAGGGTGTCGTGGGTTTTAGTTAAGGAAAGAATTTACTTAGCCTAAGGTCTAACGTGATTTATATCAAACGTTAATACTTATTTCTTCTATATATTCATTAATGTGTGTAAGGGCAGGGGATATGGAGACTTAGCAGTAAACATCAGCTCAACAAATGAAAAACCCTTCACCAATATGATTTCTAATCAGCCCATTATACTTATACTAATAATTTTCTAACTTTTCTAAGGAACCTGTTTTTAGAAGGTTTAAAGCATCTCGTGCCTCTCACGGTTGGGAGGCTGTGAGCAATCACATGTGGCCGGACAAGCCTGTCAGGCAGGCTAGAGAACCTTCAGAGGAGTCTGTAGGTTAAAACACTCCTATCATGCCCAGGAATTATTATTAACTGGAGCTCTAAGTTAACTCCTTCTCCGAAAGAGGTGGTGGGGGACAGCCCCCCATAAAGCCAGAGGTGTAGGTGAGAGCACAAAGTAGTAAGGTAGGCAGGCTCTGGTTATGGGGGTAGATGCTTGAAGATTTTCAGGGGGACTCCTGAGGCTCGATCCCGCCTTTGCGTATGTCAAGCCTCCTTCCTCATGACCTTTGCCATGGGCGGAGTGCCTCACGCCGGCCCCCAACATCTCCCCCTTTTTTATTTCTTAAAACAGCCAGATGCAGCTCAGTCCCGAGCTTCCAAATGCTCTGCCGAAGAATCCTGACAATACAAGGAAGAATGTTTATGAGAAGTAGGATTTGAGCACCAACGACATCATAACTAGGGATATTAGACAGAATATTTTTTCCAGAAATAAAGTTAGAGAAGGTGTGAAAAAAGTCATTAGCTGCTCCAGCGGCGGTAAAATCCAGTCAACAGTGTTCCAAGGTCTGTATTTGATTATGAAGTTTCCCTAAGTCCAGGCCAATATCAGAACTATTCCAAACACCTGAGATATGATTTTTAATCTTTTCCCATTCATAATCTGTCTCGTTTACCTTCAAAGATGTCACGCATATCCACCTGTAATCAGTGTGGCATGTCAAAGCCATCTTCACCTTTAAAGCCTGTAACTCAGTCCCAATATGCATAATTGCTTCTTCTAAGGCGTCTACTCTCATCTCTAATTTCCTATCTATAGCTTCCTGAGTCGCTAGAGTTAAAGAAACATTTTTAGACATGGTATCAACATATTGGGCAGTATGCACTTGTTGAGTCAATGATATTGCTGCCGCAGTAACAGAACTAATTGCTGCTATTAAAGCTGATATTCCTAAAATAAGTAAGCCCACAAACCATCGCGATCGCATTAAATCCTGCAGTTGTTGTAACACAGCAAGACCATAGCTATCATATAGGCACCATAAGATAGGATGGGCAATGTAACACCACAAAGGAGCAAACATTACATTGAGGGTTTAAACAAGATGAAAGCATACATTGTTCACAAGTTACCACGTTAGGTCCACCTGAATAACTCATGAATACATTAAGTTTGTTGGAGTCATTAGTAAAAAGGAAAACATAAGGCAAGGGTAGACAAGCTAAAACAGAATAAATAGAATTATTTTTTGGTTGGAGTTCACGCTGCAGCAGCCCTGTCAGTCTCGCTGGGATCTCGATGTTTATCTTGTCTCCCCTGCTGGCGGGCGCCGCGCTGGTCTGGACGGCACTTTGCGGGTGCGCTCTCCTCTCTGGCCCTCACTCGCTGCACAAACTTCTTTGCTCTAGGTCGTGGGGTGCAGCGAGGAGGGTGCAGGGCGAGGCTGGAGGCGCGGAGGCGAGAGCTGCCTGGTGGGCGGGGCGAGCGAGCACGTGCCTCGAACCTGGCCTGTCTGGAACCCAAATTGGTGAATCTGCGTCCTCTGGAAAAATACAAGCACATCCTCGACCGCTAGTTAATAATGGGTCAGGACCCTTCCATTGTCCTGAGAGGAGGTCCTTCCATTTGACTAATGGTTTTGCATTTAATTGCTCTAGGCACCAATGACGAAGCATTGCAGTAGTTCCAGCCAGATCAGTATTTAGAATATTTATTACGAAAAGAGCATGTTTGATGGGGAGATTTGATGGGGAGAGCTATACTTAAACTCCCCTTCTTTTAGTTTTTGAATTTGGATTTTTAATGTTTGATGCGGTCTTTCAACAATGGCCTGTCCCTGGGGATTATAAGGGATGACAGTATTATGTTTAATTTGAAACTTTATACAAAATTCCTGAAAAGACTTAGAAGTGTAAGCAGGAGCGTTGTCAGTTTTCAGAGCTTTTGGCAGGCCCAAATATGAAAAACAAGTAAAGAGATGTTGTATCACATCTTTAACTACTTCCCCTGTACGAGCAGTTGCAATAATAACGTGAGAAAAGGTATCTACAGTTACATTAACAAAAGACAGTTTTCCAAATGAAGAGACATGAGTTAACATCCATTTGCCAGAGTACGTTAGGTTTGAGACCGCGAGGATTAACTCCCATAGGTAGACTATTATAAACAGTGGGGCAGTGTAGGCAAGAACGCACAATCTCTCGAGCAGTCTCTCTAGGAATTTGGAATTGATATCTTAAGGCAGTAGCGTATTGATGATGAAGTGAGTGAGAGGCTCTGGCCTCCTCAATCACAGTAGCCACTGTATTTCTGGTTAACAAGTCAGCCAAATCATTAAAGGCATTTAAAGGGCCGGGCAATCCGGAATGAGCCCGAATGTGTCCAATGAAAAATATTTTATTCCTTTTCCAAATTTGTTGCTGTAATTTACTTAACAAATGAAATATGGTAGTTTTATTTTCAGCAAAACCACAGTTTCAATATGTGGAAACAACCTGACAATATACTGAGAATCAGAATAAAAGTTAAATTTTTCATCTGCAAACATAGCAAAAGCCTCTATGACTGTTGTTATTTCAGCTCTTTGACCTGAAGTTTCCCGTGTTTTTAAAACCTTTTGGTGATTTTTAGTAACTATGGAGGCTTTACCATTTGCTAACCCGTCAGTAAAAATTATCTGAGCATTTGGAATAGGAGATTGTTTACATCTGACAGGAAAAATAACTGGATGTCTGGATATAAAATTCAACAAAACATGTGAAGGTAAATGATGCAAAAATTTGACCAAAATAGTTTCCTATAGCAATCTGCCAATTTTCAAGCATTAGAAGAGCATCAAGTTGTTTCTTATTATATGGAATTACAATTTCTGATGTCTCTTTACCAAATAATTTAATGTTCCGCTTTTTTCTTTTAATATCAAAGTAGCTATCAATCCTGGATAAGAAGCCGCTACTTTTTTAGTTTGAGCGGGAAGATGGACCCACTCTAGGGGGCCGTTTTGCCATAAAACCAATTTTTTGTCTGGCTACCCCAATTACACCTATGGGGGTTTCATGGTAAAGGAATTGTCAAGCAGTTGTCAATTTAATTTTTTAAATTTTTAAAATTTACATTTTAACAACATAAATTTAGGGATATGTTAATTTAGGTCTAATGTTTAGTTTAGGTCTCTGTATAAATTTAAATAACAAATGTATAAACTCCTTATCTCATTTTGGTATACAGATATGCCTAAATGCAAAATGTATTTATATATGTATTTATATATGGCAACAAGTATAAACTTATTGACATATAATATATAAAAATCAATATACTTGAATTAATCTTTATAATTATTAATTAATATATATTAAAGCAATACAATACGTACACAGCTAATACCAACCAACACAAACCAATGTACTGCAATAATATATGTCACACATATATAATATAATTATACAGTATATAGAACATATATCACAGTACATCAATCCATACCAATTAATATCAGCCACACACACATTATATTACTGCAATATACATTTAATTATATAGTATATATATAATATGCATATATAGTATACATATTAATTATATACAAATTAATTAAGTATAGATCTACAAATAGAATTAAGTATACCTTTATTATATTTTATTTGTACCCATATCTAATTAGGCAAACTGTAATTAGGCAAATATATTTATATTATGTATTTATAATAATAATATATATAGTATTGTTAATTGTACCGCCTGTTGATAACTAAGAAATTGAGAAAACCCTTCTCTGAGTATCTCCTATTTGAGACAGCACGTCCCTCCCCCATAGGGTAAAGGGGAGCGTAGGAACTACATAGGGTTGGAAAGTTTCACAGGTATCTTTAAACTGCCAATCTAACATTTTTGAACTTTTAACTACTATGGGGGCTTGAGGGCAAATGAAACAAAATTTGACCCCTGAAATCTATCAGGGCAACTTGCCAATGATCACTATCTTGTAAAAGACTTGCAGTTGATCCTTATTGAATGGAATTACTATATTTGCTACTTCTTTTCTAAAAAGTTCCACACTTCTTTTTTCCTCCTTTTATAATTAATTGTGCAACCAAGCTGGGATAAGATAAAACTATTTTTCTTGGGGTCACTGGTAGATGGAACCAACGGGCCTTTTTGTCACAAGCACCCTGTAGGTGTGTGTTTTGTGGCAAGAATAATTTAATCTCATCTTTTGGTAATATTAATCCTAATTAACTGATCATTTAAGGTCTCATCTACTTTAATAAGAGCCGTCTGTCGTCTTAGTCAACTTTCTCTTAGAACTGGAATTAGGATCGCCTTTTAAGCAATCAAACAAAGGCTTTAAATCTGCAGTAGTCAGTTTTGAATGTGGGCGTATCCAATTAATGTCCCCTAATAATTTTTGGAAATCATTTAAAGTTAGTAAACAATCTCTCCGCTTCAAAGGGGCAGTTTTTAAAACTTTTGGCAGACTTAAACATGAGAAGCAAGCAAAGAGGTGCTGTACAACATCCCCACAAGCTCTTCCAGTCATCATTTTGCAACCTAAATCTGGTCGATAGCTTTCCAGATGACAAGCAACCATCTAATCTTTGCTTGAATACTTCCAGCAATGGGGAACTCACTACTCTTCAAGGTTTTAAACTCTCCCTCACCTTTTTTTCTACAGCATTCCCACCCTGCATACCACTTTCTCTAATCTCACCAACTCATTTTCAATAGTATACGTGGGCCAGGAACTGGGCCAGTTTTTCCCAGCAATGTTAAGAGACGTCTGTTCTTGTGTCTAATAGCCCTGACATTTTATTTTCTTGAATTAAAAGATCTTTTAAAGGCCTTGGAGCTGTAATTTCCTGCACCCAAAAAGCTAGATCACTAAATCCAAATACTCTGTGGCTCCTAGCCTGAGAAGTCAAGTTTTTTTCCTGTCTGATACTAAGGTAAAAAGCAAAAACTGTGTTACTCTTTGACCTTTATTAATTTGCACAGTTTTAGTAGGCGGTGAGGTCAAAACTTCAATTTCTCCAATATAATCAGAATCGACTACACCGTGCACCACCAAAATTTTTTGAAAAGAAAGCGAGCTACGCCCTAGCACAAGTCCTACAATGCCCTCAGGTAGGGGGCCAGCCACTCCCATTGGAATTGGAGTAACCGGCTTGTCAGGGGTTAATATTGTTGCTAAATCCCCTTACCGTTCTGCTTTCCTCTTAGCCTGGGTGAGACCCCCCTGAGGGGGTTTTCTCCAAGGAGCACCTTTGCATATTGAGCATGCAGTCTGTTTTAAAAGCTCCACTGTTTAAAAAACTGTTTATCTTTTTCAGGCTTAGGCAACACTTTGAGAGGCTTTGGGGGCAAAGTGGGGAACTCTTGGGCCCTGGAAGGCGCAAACGGAGGCGGCGGCTATCGCCCCAAATCAGAAAGTGGTGGATAAGTTTTTTTAAAGTTTGCGCAGAGGGGGAGGTAGCTCGCCAGGGCGTCTGGCCACAGTGTCCTGTAAGTCCTCTCCTCTCTCCTCTGCTGATTTTTTTTTTCCTTCTTCTCTAAATCTTTCTCAAGTTTTCTTTCCCTCACTCTATCTTTTTTCCTTCCTCTTCTCTTCTCTTTTACTTTCTATCATTTCCTTCTTGTTTCCCTCTTTCATTCTCCCTTCTTCCTTCTTACTTTCTCTCTCTCCCCCTCTCTTTCTCTCTGTATCTCTTTTTCTAACTTCCTTTTTTCCTTTTTCTATCTTGCTGCATTCCCTGATTCCTTATTTCTCCGTTCCTCTCTCCTTTTCACTCTTTAGTTCTTTTTTTATCTTTAGATCTTTCTCTATTTTCTTTCCTTTTTTCTTTTTCACTTTTTTCTTTTTCTCTTTTTTTTTTTTTTTTTTTTTTTTGCTTGGGTGAGGCCCCCCTGAGGGGGTTTTTTTTGCAAGGAGCAGGCTCTGTATATTGTGTATTCTTTAAAAGCTCCTTTGTTTAAAAGAAAACTTTTAATCTTGTTCAACCCTAGGCAATGCTCTGGGAGGCTTTGGATGTAAACTGGGGAATTCTTAGGCCCTGGGAGGTGCAAGCGGAGGTGGAGTAGTTGCCTTAAATCAGAAATTGTTGGATAAATTTTTAAAGGTTTGTGTAAAGGGAGAGGGGGCTCGCCAGGGCGCCCGGCCGCAGCGTCCTGTAAGCCCTCTCACTCCTCGGGAGGTAGAGCACAGTCTCCTTCCTTTTCCTCATCAATGGCAGAAAATATGATCTGCGCAGAAGGTGGAGACCCACTACCATCCACCGCTATAGCCTCTCCCATAGGTTATCCCACAGCCTCATGACGAGGGTTCAGAACATTTTTAATCATATTTATAGGATAAGTTTTTAGTTGTTTTTTTTTTTTTAACCTTCACCCAAGTATCTAAATTAACAGTAGCCTCTTTAACAGTTTCAAGATTACTTGTATAAAGAGTTGCCATTCTTAGTTTCAGTGTTACCCATGTCAGAAAATTAAGTGTAATAGATTTTGCTTTTAGCTATCAAAAGATCAGGCCTTTCTTGTCAGCCTTTTTAGAAACCGTTTTTTCTCTCTAACTCTTCAACACTTTCAACACTTCCCACTCCTCTCGCCCTGTCAATCCTACAGGGGGGTCCGCGGCACCCTTGAGTGGGGTCCTAGCCGTCCCGAACACTGGAAGAACAATAGGGCTGATGACCCAGATTGTTCCGGAGGGGGGGGGGGAACAGCAGGCTGATGACCCAAAACTGTTCCGAGGGAGAAGCAGTAGAGCTGATGACCCAAACTGCTCCATGGGGGAACAAGAGGGCTGATGACCCAGTTGTTCCGAGAACGGGGGAGCAATAGAGCTGATGACCCTAATTGCAGGGAGCTTACCTTGGAATATCCTGTCTCGGGCGCCACCTGCCGGGGTCCAGCCCCAGCTGATCCAGGGTATTCGAAGGAGAGACGGCATAGGCGAGGGTCAGGAAACAACTGCTTAATTAAACGTTAATTAAGGAAAAGAATAAGGATAGCTCAGTAGGAAAATTCAGTGGAGAAAAGAGGCTGAGTAGCTTGGTTTACGCGGGGGACCAATAAAACTTCAAGACAAGAAGTTTGCACCACTTACGTAGGCTGCAGGCGTCCTTCCGTTCTCCCGAAGGAGAGGAGACACTGAGGCCTCCCCGGTCGGATCTTAGAAGCCCAGACATAATTAGTAAGCATGGTGGGTTCCACGCTCCAGATGGAGACTCAACCAGAGTGAGAGAGAGAGAGACATGGGGAGACCAGTCTTTCGAGGAACTGATCCCCATTCTTTATTTTCCATGGTCTACTTTTATACACTGAGATGTTATGCAAAAGTCACGCGGGGTCAGCAGTCCTGACTTTTATCAAAGTCAGGTGCTTCATACAAATGTATACAGAGGTCTTAGGGGTGTTACATCATCTTCTGGCCAGGGGGCCTGCTGACAATTTACGACCCTCTCCTTGTGACAGCGGTCAGTCAACCAGGACACTTATTTCTCCAGGGGTGATTATTCTTAAAACAGACGCCACCCAAATAAAGTTACATTCCTATAGGGTGAGGGTGTAGTGGGTTTTAGTTAAGGAAAGAATTTACTTAGCCTAAGATCTAACGTGATTTATATCAAACGTTAATACTTATTTCTTCTATATATTCATTAATGTGTGTAAGGGCAGGGGATATGGAGACTTAGCAGTAAACATCAGCTCAACAAATGAAAAACCCTTCACCAATATGATTTCTAATCAGCCCATTATACTTATACTAATAATTTTCTAACTTTTCTAAGGAACCTGTTTTTAGAAGGTTTAAAGCATCTCGTGCCTCTCACGGTTGGGAGGCTGTGAGCAATCACATGTGGCCGGACAAGCCTGTCAGGCAGGCTAGAGAACCTTCAGAGGAGTCTGTAGGTTAAAACACTCCTATCATGCCCAGGAATTATTATTAACTGGAGCTCTAAGTTAACTCCTTCTCCGAAAGAGGTGGTGGGGGACAGCCCCCCATAAAGCCAGAGGTGTAGGTGAGAGCACAAAGTAGTAAGGTAGGCAGGCTCTGGTTATGGGGGTAGATGCTTGAGGATTTTCAGGGGGACTCCTGAGGCTCGATCCCGCCTTTGCGTATGTCAAGCCTCCTTCCTCATGACCTTTGCCATGAGCGGAGTGCCTCACGCCAGCCCCCAGCAGGTGACCTCGGGAGGGAACGTGACCCTGCAGTGTGCCTCCCGTCAGGGATTTAACAGATTCCTTCTGACCAAGGAAAGAGAAGACAAGTCCCCTCGGACCCTGGATGGACAGCAAACCCCCGACAGGCAGACCCAGGCCCTGTTCCCCGTGGGCCCCATGACCCCCAGGCACGGGTGGACGTTCAGATGCTACGGCTTTAACAGGGACACCCCTCGGGTGTGGTCGGCCCCCAGCGACCCCCTTGAGCTCCTGGTCCCAGGTGAGGAAGTCCCGTCCTGACCGCATACATTTGTTCAGACAAGACAACGTACTGGGGTCTCTGCTCCCAAGGGGAGCCCCTGTGAGAGGGTGGGGAGAGAAGCATGGGGCTCACAGGACAGACACACAGACTGAGACACGGCAAGGCCTGGGGCCGGGCCGGGGGAGGGGGGTCTATGAGGGAAGCGGTCCCTACAAGCCAGAACGTGTCTCTCCCCAGGGCTCTCTGTGAAGCCCTCCCTCCTGACCCCGCAGGGCCCTGTTGTCATCTCTGGACAGAACCTGACCCTCCAGTGTGTCCCTTTGACATCAGCTACACCAGATTCGCTCTGTCCAAGGAGGGGGAACAGGACCTCCCCCAGCGCCATGCCCGGAGGCCCCAGGAGGGGCTCTCTCAGGCTGACTTCCCCCTGGGCCCAGTTGGCACCGTCCACGGGGGCCGGTACAGATGCTACGGTGGACACGGCCTCTCCTCCAAGTGGTCGGCCCCCAGCGAGCCCCTGGAGCTGCTGGTGGCAGGTGAGGAGCCAGCGGGTCAGCTGGGGACCAGACTCTGCACAGGCTCCACCGGGGAGCCTCAGGGGTGATGCTGGGACCAGGGGGAGGGGTCCCAGGGAGGGACAGAGAAACGGGGTCGGGGAGGGGAGAGACTTTGAGAAACAGAGACAGCGCTGAGGGGCCAGAGAGGCCCACGGAGTCTCACTCAGAACCCGGGCTGGCGCCCACACCCCCTTCCTCTCTGCAGGACGGCTCAGAGACAGACCCTCCCTCTCGGTGCGGCCAGGCCCCTCGGTGGCCCCGGGGGAGACCGTGACCCTGCTGTCAGTCAGGAAAACGGACGGACACCTTCCTTCTGTCCAAAGAGGGGGAAGCCCATCGCCCCCTGCATCTGCACTCCCAGGACCAAGACGGGCGGTACCAGGCCGAGTTCTCCTTGAGCCCTGTGACCTCAGCCCACGGGGGCACCTACAGGTGCTACCGCTCACTCAGCACAGACCCCTACCTGCTGTCACAGCCCAGTGAGCCCCTGGCGCTCGTGGTCTTAGGTGAGGCCCTGGTCTGTCCGTCTCACTCAGCAGCTCGGGGCTCTGCCCCGGGAGCGCAGGGTGGTGGTGGAGGAGGGGGCGCTGACGGAGGGGCCCCCTGAGGGAGGGGCCTCAGAGCCTGACCCCCGCCCCTGCCTCCCGCACTGGGGTCCCTGAGGGGCAGGTGGATAGTGCAAGGGTCTAGAGGAGCCCACAGGACCGTGCAGGGCAGAGGGGGCTCTGGTGGGGACCCCGGGTTGACCCAGTCCACCCCCTCCTGGGCTTATTCCCAGGGCCCCATTCTCCCAGCCACAGACCCAGACCCGAACCTGGCGAGTCTCGTGGCTCTGTGCTCAGGGGAGACAGCCCACCCCAGGGCGCTTTGAAATTCTCTGGGAGGATAAGGCCCCTCAGATCGTCAAGGGCTGGTGGAGAGTCGGGTGGAGATGGCGCCGGAGCCACAGGCTGCAGGGGCCTGAGGCTGCTGGATTGGGGGTCAGTCTGCGGAGGCGCAGACCCGCCCCCACCCCATCATACTTCCGGAGGCTCCAGGGATCGCCCCCTCCCCCAGGCAGAGTCAAGACGGCAGACGCAGAGGACTGAGCGAGCGTCTGTAGGGGGTGGTGGTGGGTCCGTGGGACGTCGCAGACCACCGCTGAGGGGCGGCTCCCACCCCAGGACCCCGCAGACACCGCTCAGGGGCGGCCCCCACCCCGGGACCCAGCCGACCAAGCTAAGGGGTGGGCCCCACCCTGTGCTGTCTGAGCTCTGGCAGCTCAGGGTCCTGAGCAGGAACGTCTGAGACAGTAAGAGAGGCCCCGGGAGGCTCCCAAGGAGGACATGGACCACCCACAGCCTCCCTTCAGGACCCTCAGGCCCCCTGACACCCTTCCCCATCACCGCAGTCAGACCCACGAGTAGGAACAAGGACAGCGTCCCCGTCAGGGGCTGGGCTCCAGGGCCAGGTCCTCTCCCAGGAACCGGTGCCCTGGGCGCACACCCCGCTTCCTGGTGAAGGGGCCGGCTCTGACCTGTGCGCCCTCACCCCAGACTACACGGTGCAGAATCTCACTCGGATGGGCCTCGCGGCCTCTGTCCTGCTGCTCCTCGGGATCCTTCTCTGCCAGGCTCGGCACGACTGCAGAGGAGCCCGAGACGCGGCCCGGAGCTGAGCACGGGGGCTCCACACCGCCCAGAGCACCGGAGCCCGGGACGCCAGCTTCCAGCCCAGAAGCTTCGGGAAGAGCCTTTGCCACGCATGCTTGGTGCGCTGTCTGCAGAGACCCCTGGGGAAGAGACGCGCCGCGGGGGGCAGGAAGAGGCCCCGGTGCCCCGGGGGGCTCAGCCTCTGCTCACGGGGGCGCCCTCCCTCCCAGGGAGGACGCCCTGTCTCCTCTCACTCCCGGCCCGAGGCGCGTCCTACATGGCAGGGGCGGGTCCTCACCCTGCACGCCCGCAGGCTCTGTCCACTCTCATGGAGGACGTGAGCCTCATTGTTCATACCCGCCTTCTCTGGTGTGCACAATGACCTCCATCCCTTCTCAGAAACACAATGTCGTTTAAGTAATTGAATGTATGGGTTAAAGTGGGGCCCTGTTTGGACCAGTTGGATCCTAAACTCTTCCCTGAGCCCCCTCTGGACCCCTCACGCCCCTCCTCCTCATCAGAGGACACCGGTGTAGTTTCTCCAGAAACACTGTCAGTGTGAAGGGACACCCTGGCGTTTGAAGTGACAGTCAGGGCTACGCTGGTCAATGAGCTCAGGAATATATCGTTGTGTAAAGAGCCCCGATATGGGGTTTCCCTGGTGGTGAAGAGTCTGCCAGCCAATGCAGGAGACACGGGTTCAATCTGTGATCCTGGGGGACCCCACGCGCCAAGGAGCAAGTGAGTCTGTGAGCCGCAGTGACTGAGGCTGGCACGTCCTGGAGCCCACGTGCCGCAGACAGGCCAGTGCTGCAGACGCCCAGCGTCTGGAGACCGCAGCGAGGGAGCACCCCCGCTCACACAACCAGACACACCCCCGCAGCAACACAGCCCCGGCACAGACAAAATCAGCAGGCAATAAATGCTTAAAGAGCCCAGTGTGAACTCTGTGTCTCCTTTGGGACAAACGCGCTCCGTGGCCAACCTCAAGGAGCCCGGGTGAACACGCTGAAGGCTGGGTGGGAAGGAAGGAGCAGGCGGACTTTCCCACAGGGCGAGTCTGGTCCAGCCAGCCCCCACCGATGGCCCCACGTGTCCAGATGTGTCTTCTCATTACAATCACATAGGATCGTCTGCACCTCAGTTTTATGCCCCAGGTTCCCTGAAATGAGATGTCCACCTCCTAGTTCATCTGTAAGAGAGGGAAAGAGAAAACGATGGACGAGACAAGGCTGACTCTGAGGAATCCCAGCACATCACGGGCAGGGGTACTCATCAGCCCGGTCAATCTGGAGAGTCGACAGCAACTCTCAGTTAAAGGGCAGAGACACAGCGCTGGCCCACAGTTGTATAACCCAGAGGAAGATGCGTGCACGGCCACACGTGTACAAGCAGAAAAAGGACACGTGGGTTGTTCACAGTAGGAAAAGTTACAGAAATCACTTTCACCAAAATGAATGGTTTGGTGTATATATATATATGCGACAGAATTTTATACAAAAAATGCACAAAGCTGGACTGCTACAGGAACACAGATCAGTTTTCAAGCATGATGGTGAATAAGTGAAATACGACTGTAGGAGTCCAGTCCATCACATCAAATTCAAAAGGCAACAACGTGGGACTCAAATACATAAAATAAGAAATGAGACAGGAGGAACAAGAGCTGCTACCGGGTTTCCCTGGTGGCTTGGCGTATAAGAATCCAGCCGCCAACGCAGGGGATGCGGGTTCCATCCCTGCTTCGAGAAGATCCCGCGCGGGCCGCAAATGCTGAGCCCACGGGCCCAGAGCCCTGCCCTGCGACAAGACATGCCATCAAAGCGAGGAGCCTAGGCACCGCAGCGAAGAGAAAAGCTTCCTGAGCTCAGCTCAACGGGAGGAAAGCCCCTGGGCAGCGAGGAAGACCCAACACTGTCTGTCCCTCAGGCGTGTCGGACTCTTTGGGACCGCATGGACTGTAGCCCACCAGACTCCTGTGTCCGTGAGATTCTCCAGGTGAGAATACTGGAGTGGGTTGCATTGCCCTCCTCCACGGGATCTTCCCCACCCAGGGATGAAACCCAGGTTTCCTGCATTGCAGGCAGATTCTTTACCATCTGAGCCACCAGGGAAGTCCAGCACAGCCAAAATTAATTAATAATTAATTTTTAAAATTGATACCTCAGAGATACAAAAGTTTATAAGAGAGTACTAAGAAGCACTGTGTGCTGAGCCATCCGACAGCAAAACTGGAAGACACGCACACGAGTCTCTAGAGACACACAGCCCGCCAGAATGCAGGCAAGAAGACCCAGACAGCCTGAACAGACCGGCCACTGGAAGCTACACAGAATCTGTAATAACACCAGTGAAAACTCCATGCAAACCAGAGGCCAGAACTGGATGGCTTCATGGAGGACTTCTACCAAACTGACAAAGAGGAACTTATATGACCCTTTTCACACTCTCCCAGGAGACTGAAGAGGACGAAACGCTCCCAGAGTCTTTCTATGAGCCACTGTCACCCCGGTATCTAAACCACACAAAGACACAACCAAAAAAGAAAACTTACAGAACAAAGTGCTCTATGAACATACATGCAAAACGTGCAACAAAATATTAGCTAACCGAATTCAACAACACACAAAAAGAATCACACGCCATGATCAACTTGGATTCATACCAGGGTCACAAGGATAATTCAACATGTGCAAATCAATCAAAGTGAATCGCCACATCAACAAGAGAAAAGACAAATCAACATGCTCGTCTTGATAGGTTCAGAGAAAGCACTGATAAAATTCAACATCCATTCATCATAAAAAGTCTCGCCAAAGTGAGTACAAAGGGAAGACATCTCAACGTAATAAAACCGATTTATGACAAGCACACAGTCAACACAGTACTCAAAGGTAACAAGCGGAAAGCCTTTCTAGAGCTCTGGGACAAGGTAAGGACGCCCACTCTCACCATTTGTGTTCAACACACCACTGGAAGTCCTAGTCATAGCAATCAGGCAAGAAAAAAAAAAGGATTCAACTTGGGGCAGGAAGGAGGCAAAACTGTCCCTGTATGCAGATGACGTGGTACTCCATTTACAAAGCCCTGAAGATGCACACACAAACTGCAGAACCGAGGGAGGGGGCATCCGGTCTGCAGAGTGGGCAGGCGTGTTGTCTGGGTCTGCAGTCTCTTCGTGTGTGTGTGTGTGTGTGTGTGTGTGTGGGTGCGCGCACATGCACACGTGCTCAGTCGTGTCCAACTCTTTGTGACTCCACAGACAGTAGCCCGCCAGGCTCCTCTGCCCATGGATTCTCCAGGCAAGAATACTGAGGTGGGCTGCCATGTCCTTCTCCAGGGGATCTTCCCCACCCAGGGATGGGACGAGAGTCTCTGCACCTCCTGCGCTGGCAGGCAGATTCCTTACCCCTGAGCCACCTGGGGAGCCCGAGTGCAGCCTACCATCACTCCGTTTCTCTCATTCCAAAAGGGCGCCAGATACCTGCTTACCCTTCTCGCTTTTCCCTGTGTATGTGGACTATCAGGGCTCCCCAGGGGGCACTAGTGGTGAAGAGCCCGCCTGCCAGTACAGGAGACGCAAGAGACTTGCGTTCAATCCCTGGGTCGGGAAGATCCCCTGGAGGAGGGCATGGCCACCCCCTCCAGTATTCCTGCCTGGAGAATCCCATGCACAGAGGAGCGTGGCAGGCTACAGGCCGTGGGGTCACAAAGAGTCGGACATGGCTGGGCGACTTAGCATGCACATGAGTTAACTATCATTTCTGTTTTCCATTTCTGGTCTCAGTGTGACACATTTCAGAAACTTTAATCAGCGCTTTATGCAGGATGGCAGATGGGGAAGTCCCAGCCCTCATCTCACACAGAAACACTGATAAACCGGGATTATTTGCGCCTCATGACCTTTATGCAAACTGCAGAATTCAGCTAGTGAGCTGCAACACCTCGGATGAACAGAAAACCGAGAACTATTTTGAATGGATAAACAGAGGAGGTTCTGTTTCCCTGTCTCCCCTCCCATAAGCTGGCGCAGTTCAGCACTGAGAGGACCCTCCTTGGGCCCAGGCCCCTCCTCCCCGGGAGGATGGTGGGTGCAGCTGCGCCACGTCCCCAGGCTCCAGGCCGCTACCTCAGAGACCACCTTGCTGCTCAGCTCACAAGAGCACCAGGCCACAGACACACGTGGGGTCGCAAAGCAGGAAGAAAAGGGACAGGGCTCTGTGTGGCCGGCTTGGCCTCGGGGGTTAGAGGAGCACGTGGTCCTCAGACTTCTCCCTCAGGGCAGGGGCACAATGGGGCGGGGGCACAGCATCGTCTCCCCGGATGGGAGGGCGGGGGAGCCTCATGTCACAGAGCATGTATCAGAGGCTCCAGAATCTCTAACTCGGCTGGGGACAAATCCCACCATAAATCCGAGAGGAGGCAGCTGCTTCTCCCAGCGTACAGACACCAAAGCAGAGCCACAAGAAACACCGAGAACCAGGAACCATGGCTCTGCCAAGGGCAGCATAGACGCCCCAAGAACTGGGATCTGACTCTGCCCAAGGCAGCAGAGAAACTGCAGGAAAACAGGAAATCTATGAGCTTCCTTGTTATGGAAAGTAATTGTCCCGAAGCAGCTCAGTGAACTGATCTTCCACAAGGTGCCCAGAGCACAGAAGGCGAAAGGACAGTCCCTTCAATAAACGGTGCTGGAAGAGCCAGATGACAGCCAGCAGGAGGGTGAAGCTGGACCCTCAGCTCACACTATACATGAATCATCTCAAAAGGCAGCAGAGACTTAAACACAGGGCCTGGAACCATGAGAACAAGAGGAAGACACAGGGGGAGCGTCGGGACATGGGTGTGGACAAGGTTTCTTTGGATATGACACCAAAAGCACAGGCAGCAAAGACAGAACCAGGCCAGGGGGAGTCTGGTAAATATAAACCTACCCAGCAAAGGAAACAGTCACAGGAAAGGCAATGGGTGCAAGAGGAGATGTGTGCAAACCACACATCTGACTTGGAGCTACTTCTCAAATATACAAGGAGCTCACACAACTCAACTCAAAGTAACACCAACCCAGTTTTTAAACGGGCACAGGACCTGAACAGGTATCTCTCAAAAGACGATGTCCAAATGACCAAACAGACATGGAAAGGTGCTCAGCATCCACTAGTCCTCAGGGGAGCACACGCCAGAGCCAGTGAGATGTCACTGCACGTGTTACAGACACTCGACTGCTAGGAAAAAGACAAGTGCTGCCAAAATGCAGAGGGAAGAGAACCTTGTGCTTGGTCGTTGGCAAGGCAGTCAGTGCAGCCACCGTGGAAAACAGTGTGGAGTTTCTTTAAGAAACTAAAAACAGAACTACCATATGACCCAGCAATTCCACTCCAGGGTATGTATCCAAAGAAGTCGGGACCTCACAGACGTATCTGCATTCCTGTGTTCTGCAGCGCTGTTCCCAGTAGCAGGATGCGGCCACAACCTGGATGTCTGTCGATAGATAAATGCACAAAGAAAATGCCAGACACACACACACACACACACACACACACACACACACACACAATGGAGTCTCACTCAGCCTTTAAAAAAAAGGAATCCTCCTTTTAAGACAACTTGGGTGAAGCTGGAGGACATTATGTCGAGTAAAGTAAGCCAGACACAGACAGGCAAATGCAGCAGGAGCTCACTGAGTGTGGAATCTAAAACAGACTCAGAGAAACAGAGGAGAACGTAGTCCCCAGAGGCTGGGAGCGGGGATAACAGGGAGGTGCTGGTCACGGGGGACAAAGTTTCCTGGACAGCGATGAGTAAGTTCTGGAGACCTGATGTGCAGCAATGTGACTAGAGCTGACCGTACTATACTGTAGATTCAATCCTGCTCAGAGGGTAGCCCGGAGGAGTCCTCACCAGACCCACAGACCAAGGTGAACTACAGGAGCTGATGGACACGCTAATTATAATTGGCATGACTGCGGTACTTATTTCACAGCGTAGACAGAAGTCAGAACGTCAAGCTGTGCGTGTGGAACAGATACAATTTTTGTCGATTCAGTTCAGTTCAGTTCAGTTCAGTCACTCAGTCATGTCTGACACTTTGCAACCCCATGGATCACAGCACACCAGGCCTCCCTGTCGATCACCACTCCTGGAGTTTACCCAAACTCATGTCCATTGAGTCTGTGATGCATCCAACTATCTCATCCTGTGTAGTCTCCTTCTCCTCCTGCCCTCAATCTTTCCCAGCATCAGGATCTTTTCAAATGAGTCAGCTCTTCACATCCAGTGGCCAAACTATTGCAGTTTCAGCTTTAGCATCAGTTCTTCCAGTGAACACCCAGGACTGATCTCCTTCAGAATGGACTGGTTGGACCTCCTTGCAGTCCAAGGGACTCTCAAGAGTCTTCTCCAACACCACAGTTCAAAAGCATCAATTCTTTGGTGCTCAGCTTTCTTCACAGTCCAACTCTCACATCCATACATGACCACTGGAAAAACCATAGCCTTGACTAGACGAACCTTTGTTGGCAAAGTAATGTCTCTGCTTTTGAATATGCTATCTAGGTTGGTCATAACTTTCCTTCCAAGGAGTAAGCGTCTTTTAATTTCATGGCTGAAATCACCATCTGAAGTGATTTTGGAGCCCAAAAAAAAAGTCTGACACTGTTTCCACTGTTTCCCCATCTATTCCCCATGAAGTGATCGAACCAGATGCCATGATCTTAGTTTTCTGAATGTTGAGCTTTAAGCCAACTTTTTCACTCTCCTCTTTCACTTTCATCAAGAGGCTTTTTAGTTCCTCTTCACTTTCTGCCATAAGGGTGGTGTCATCTGCATATCTGAGATTATTGATATTTCTCCCAGCAATCACGACTCCAGCTTGTGTTCATTCAGCCCAGCATTTCTCATAATGTACTCTGCGTATAAGTTAAATAAGCAGGGTGACAATATACAGCCTTTACGTACTCCTTTTCCTCTTTGGAACCAGTCTGATGTTTTTCTGGAACTCTCTTGCTTTTTCGATGATCCAGTGAATGTTGACCATTTGATCTCTGGTTTCTCTGCCTTTTCTAAAACCAGCTTGAACATCAGGAAGTTCATGGTTCACGTACTTTGAAGCCTGGCTTGGAGAATTTGGAGCACTTCTTTACTAGCGTGTGAGATGAGTGCAATTGTGCAGTAGTTTGAGCATTCTTTGGCATTGCCTTTCTTTGAGATTGGAATGAAAACTGACCTTTTCCAGTCCTGTGGCCACTGCTGAGTTTTCCAAATTTGCTGGCTTATCGAGTGCAGCACTTTTTTTTTTAATTTTATTTAACTTTACAATATTGTATTGGTTTTGCCATATATCAAAATGAATCTGCCACAGGTTAGATGTGTTTCCCATCCTGAACATGTGTTTCCCATCCTGAACCCTGCTCCCTCCTCCCTCCCCATACTATCCCTCTGGGTCGTCCCAAGCATCCAGTATGGTGCATCGAACCTGGACTGGTGACTCGTTTCATATATGATATTATACATATTTCAATGTCATTCTCCCAAATCATCCCACCCTCTCCCTCTCCCACAGAGTCCAAAAGACTGGTCTATACATCAGTGTCTCTTTTGACTTTCACAGCATCATCTTTCAGGATTTGAAATAGCTCAACTGGAATTCCATCACCTCCACTAGCTTTATTCAAAGTGATGCTTCCTAAGGCCCACTTGACTTCACATTCCAGGATGTGTGGCTCTAGGTGAGTGATCACACCATCGTGATTATCTGGGTCATGAAGATCTCTTTTGTACAGTTCTTCTGTGTATTCTTGCCACCTCTTAATATCTTCTGCTTCTGTTAGGTCCATACCATTTCTGTCCTTTATTGTGCCCATCTTTGCATGAAATGTTCCCTTGGTATCTCTAATTTTCTTGAAGAGATCTCTAGTCCTTCCCATTCTGTTCTTTTCCTCTATTTGTTTGCACTGATTGCTGAGGAAGGCTTTTTTTTCTCTCTCCTTGCTATTCTTGGAACTTTGCATTCAGATGGGAATATCTTTCCTTTTCTCCTTTGCTTTTCACTTCTCTTCTTTTCACAGCTATTTGTAAGGCCTCCTCAGACAGCCATTTTTTGCATTTCTTTTCCATGGGGATGGTCTTGATCCCTGCTCTTGTACAAAGTCACAAACCTCCGCCCAGAGTTCATAGTGACTCTATTAGATCTAGTCGCTTAAATCTATTTCTCACTTCCACTGTATAATCATAAGGGATTTGATTTAGGTCATACCTGAATGGTCTAGTGGTTTTCCCTACTTTCTTCAATTTCAGTCTGAATTTGGCAATAAGGAGTTCATGATCTGAGCCACAGTCAGCTCCAAGTCTTGTTTTTGCTGACTGTATAGAGCTTCTCCATCTTTGGCTGCAAAGAATATAATCCATCTGATTTCGGTGTTGACCATCTGGTGATGTCCATGTGTAGAGTCTTCTCTTGTGTTGTTGGAAGAGGGTGTTTGCGTTCTCTTGGCAAAACTCTATTCATCTTTGCCCTGCTTCATTCTGTACTCCAAGGCCAAATTTGCCTGTTACTCCAGGTGTTTCTTGACTTCCTACTTTTGCATTCCAGTCCTCTATAATGAAAAGGACATATTTTGGGGGGTGTTAGTTCTAAAAGGTCTTGTAGGTCTTCATAGAATTGTTCAGCTTCTTCAGCATTACTGGTTGGGGCATAGACTTGGATTACTGTGATACTGAATGGTTTGCCATGGAAATGAACAGAGATCATTCTGTCATTTTTGAGATTGCACCCAAGTACTGCATTTCAGACTCTTCTGTTGACCATTATGGCTACTCCATTTCTTCTGAGGGATTCCTGCCCACAGTAGTAGATATAATGGTCATCTGAGTTAAATTCACCCATTCCAGTCCATCTTAGTTCGCTAATTCCTAGAATGTCGACCATCACTCTTGCCATCTTCTGTTTGACCACTTCCAATTTGCCTTGATTCATGGACCTGACATTCCAGGTTCCTATGCAATATTGCTCTTTACAGCATCAATTTTCTCAATTATACCTCAGTAAAGCTGAAAAGGTTTTCTTTCATTTAATTACACCAGGCATGCTGGGAGTTATTCCATTTCTCATTTTAGGCACTTGCTCTCGTGCTTAAAATACGTATTTACATTTTTATTTCCGAACACGTATGCATTCTCCTCCTCCTTTAGAAAAGACAAAGTTCTGACGGTGCTTCACCTGAACTCTGGGTACTCATATACACGTGTGTGGGTTGTGCACGTCTCTCTCCATGCACACGTGTGGGTGTGTTTGTGTGGTCAAGCGTGTATCTGTGTACTTTTCCAAAGCTCATTTTCGGCCATGCGTTCCTCTCTGTTGCATCTCCCTGTCTCTCTGCCATCTCTTAGTATTCCTTTCTGTGTGAAAACCATCAATATCCAAGAACTTGCACCTCTGGAAATGCCTTCTTTCACGCTCAGTCTCTTTTTATCCAGTTGCTTGAGAACACTTCCTATTTGGAATCCAGCGTGTGACTCAAGTACTAGGAGAGGAAAACGTTTGTCAAGGTTAAGGGCCCTATGCCCCCAGAGCCCAGCTCCTCTCTCAGGACCTGGTGCGTTGAGGCTGAGGCACGGCCCACAACGGGAGGCAGTGCGGAACCTCCTGGAAGCTGGGGATGTGCTCTGCATGAAGCTCTCACTTCTGCCCCTTGCAAGTGCTCCGACTCAGGGGGAACTCTTCCTGGTTGATTCCCTGACAGCGTGGCTCCAGTATCCTTTAGCGCCCCCTTTTGGTAGGGGGCAGTTTGCTCCCATGGCTGGTCATTCTCTTGATAATCTGCGTTTTCCACAGGAAGTAGTTTCAGGACATTTTCAGGGCCTCAGTCCAGTCCCTCTTTTTTTTTTTTAAGTTTAAATTTACTTAAAGTAGAATTAACTGTTTCAAATTGTATAATTCAGTACGAAGTACTTTTTAAATTTAACCTTCAGTTTCTCAGTTTACTATGAAAGGTCAAGATACGGATGATACTTCCATTTATTTTTAAAAATATGTAATTAATTAACCTATTTGTTGACGTCGCTTCGGCACACAGGCTCTCCGTTGCAGGGTGTGGGGTCTTTAGCCCAAGTGTGCCGTGTCTGGATCCCTGGCCGGTGATCCCGCCCGGGCCCCTAAGTAAGGAGCGCGGAGTCTCAGTCAGGGGCCCAGCGGGGCGGCCCTCGGGTGTCACGTGCACACGCATGAGTCCCAGCCCTTCGCAGGTCGGTTCTCGTCAGTAAAGGAGGCTCCATTATTTGCTGCCTCAGCCGTTGCCGTCTGTCGTGAGCGTCTTCCATCTGTCGTGAGCGTCTTCCCGTCTGACACCTACGACAGATAGCACACTGGCCCTCAGCACAGGCCCGCCTCTCCTGAATCTCCCTGTCTGCTCTCTGTGCCGCACTCTGGACCATTTCCTCAATGCCATACTCCCACTTCATACGTGGCCGCTCAGCTGTCTTCTTGGCTGCATGACTTTTTAATGTGTTGAATCTACTGTATTGTTCACGTCGAAAATTTTCATCTCTTTTCAGTGACCACCTGTTCTTCTACAAAATAATCCACATGCTTGCCTGCCTTTATTTTTCTGTGAGGATGGTCTCCTCTCTGTGTGCACACGGGGGGAAACCTCTTCCTCTGACCCTGAGAACACTCTGGCCGCCGTGGCCACACCGCCGACCTCCCGTGCTTCCCTGTGGTTCCCCTCCATTTGGGGAACTTTCTTTCTGCCCTTGTCTGTGGCTACGTGTTTCAGAAACACTCTCCGAGCATGTCTCAGCGTTAGGAGCAGAGGAGGCTCTGGGTGGGCACCACACTCACCCCCTTCCGTGCAGTCTCAGTCTGCAGCCCTTCAGTCCACCCTCTCCTGATGTCACCTCGTCTGGAAATTGACCATGATGACGGCAGCAAGACCCCACAGCCCCTCTGAGGGACAGGGTTTGGGACAACATGCAGAGGAGGAACCTCAGGTGCAGAGAAAGGGCACCGCCGCCTCAGGTACATGAGCAGCGGGCACACGTTTACAGGAGCATCTGTTCTCCATCAGAGTGAGAGCTCTGACCGCAATCAATACTCCCTAAAGCTTGCAGGTGATGACAAGCCCGGGAAGAGACTGTGCCCAAGGACCCCGGGGCCCCGAGGAGGCAGGACGCACCCAGGGGCTTGTTTCCAGGAAGGCGGGCTGGACGGTGATGCGATAAAGAGAGATGCACCGAAGGGGGCTGTGACAGGGGAAAACCACACTCCAGGGCAGGGGAGGAGTCAGTTTCCTTCCTTATTCCCTGAGCGTCTCCTCTGGGCTCTCGGCCACATGGACGGCACTGAGCCCAGGGAGACACTGACCGTGTGTCCCTCATAAAGAGCAGACTTGTGGACACAGAGGCGAGGGAGAGGGTGGGACGAGTGGAGAGAGTAGCATGGAAACGCGCACACCAGCTTGTGTAAAACAGACGATGGGGGGAATGTGCCGCGTGACTCAGGGAGCTCACACAAGGGCTCTGTGACAACCTAGAGGGGAGGGAGGTTCTAGAGGGAGGGCATGTGACACACACGGCAGATCCATGCTGATGTATGAGTGAAACCAGCACCATATTGTAAAGTAACAATCCTCCAGTTAAAAAAAAAAATGTGTCTCTGGGGATCTGAGCCCTGCAGGGAGCAGGAGCTGACATCCTCCCTGAAGCATCTCCAGGGTCTGGTGACCCGTCCATGGTGAGGACCCCCAGGGACCTGCTGATGGGTGGGCAGAGGAGGAAGCAGACCCTGAGAAGAGGCTCACAAAGAGAAGGCCACCTCCTGGATGCCCTCTACTGGAAGGGGCGTCTCAGGAACACACTGGGACTGTCATGGGGACGACACCAGGCTTTCAAGAAGAGGCTGTTCCCCTTCCTGCAGGGACGCTGATGTGACAGCCACGTGACAGGAAGCCCCAGCCCCGGAGAGGACACACCCTGTGGTCTGTCTGTCCGGAGGACACCCAGGTCTCTTCCATCCTCACAGCCTGGACCAAAGGGAGGAGACGCCATGGCCCCCGCGATCCCCGCCCTGCTCTGCCTCGGTGAGATGAGGAGGGGAAGGGGGAGCCCTGGTCTGGAGGGACCCCCCAGCCAGCCTGCTCCGTCAGGGGACCCCAGGGCCCAGGAGGCTCCCGGGGAGGAGCGGCGCTGCTCAGAGCTGAGGGCACACCTCTCACAGGGCACTCTCTTCCAGGGCTGAGTGTGGGCCTGAGGACCCATGTGCAGGCTGGTGAGTCTGTTCCAGGGCCCAGCTCCCTGCTCTTGTGGGGACAAGGGTCACCCCCAGGCCGCGTGGAGGGAGAGGGCAGCTTGGGTCTGGGAGGTCTAGGCTGAGAGCCGGGGCCAGGGGGAGACGCCTGGCGAGCCCGCCTCTGATTTCCTTCCAGAGACCCTCCCCAAACCCACCATCTGGGCTGAGCCGGGCTCTGTGGTCCCCAGGGATAGCTCCGTGACCATCTGGTGTCAGGGGTCCCCGGGGGCCCAGGAGTTCCGTCTGGATAAAGAGGGAAACCCAGATCTCTGGGACAGACAGAAACCCCTGGAGCCCGGGGACAAGGCCAAGTTCTCCATCCACTACATGTGGCAGGCGCACACAGGGAGCTATTGGTGCTACTACAGAACCCCCACTGGCTGGTCAGAGCGCAGTGACGCCCTGGAGCTGGTGGTGACAGGTGAGGGGCTCTCGGGGGCCTCGGGCTCTGCCCTCGGGAGGGGTCTGCTCTCAGGGGGTGTCCCTCTCACAGCCCAGCCCTGGGCGGAGGGCGGGAGACCCAGGGAACCAGCTGCCTCCTTCTCTCCTAGGATCCTACGGCAAACCCAGCCTCTCAGCCCTGCCGAGCCCTGTGGTGACCTCTGGAGGGAACGTGACCCTCCAGTGTGCCTCCAGTCAGGGATTTAACAGATTCCTTCTGACCAAGGAAGGAGAAGACGAGTCCTCTCGGACCCTGGATGGACAGCAAACCCCCAACTGGCAAACCCAGGCCCTGTTTCCCGTGGGCCCCGTGACCCCCGGGCACAGGTGGACGTTCAGATGCTACAGCTCTTACAGGCACACCCCCAGGGTGTGGTCGGCCCCCAGAGACCCCCTGGAGCTCCTGGTCTCAGGTGAGGAAGTCCCGTCCTGACCCCATACATTTGTGCAGACAAGACAACGTACTGGGGTCTCTGCTCCCAGGGGAGCCCCTGTGAGAGAATGGGGAGAGGAGCGTGGGGCTCACAGGACAGACACACAGACTGAGACACGGTGAGGCCTGGGGCTGGGACTGGAGATGGGGGTCCACAGGGGAAGCGGTCCCAACAACCCAGCGCGTGTCTCTCCCCAGGGCTGTCTGGGAAGCCCTCCCTCCTGACCGCGCAGGGCCCTGTCCTCACCTCTGGACAGAACCTGACCCTCCAGTGTCGCTCTGACATCAGCTATGCCAGATTCGCTCTGTCCAAGGAGGGTGGACAGGACCTCCCCCAGCGCCCTGCCCGGAGGCCCCAGGAAGGGCTCTCTCAGGCCGACTTCCCCTTGGGCCCCGTGGGCACCATCCACGGGGGCCAGTACAGATGCTATGGTGGACACGGCCTCTCCTCCGAGTGGTCGGCCCCCAGCGACCCCCTGCAGCTGCTGGTGGCAGGTGAGGAGCCAGCGGATCAGTAGGGGACCTGACTCTGCACAGGCCCCACCGGGGAGCCCCAGGGGTTAGGGTTATGATGCTGGGACCAGGGAGAGGGGTCCCAGGGAGGGACAGAGACGGGGTGGTAGGAGGGGAGAGACTCGGAAAAACAGAGACAGCGCCGAGGGGCCAGAGAGGCCCGGGAAGTCTCGCTCAGAACCAGGCCCGGCGCATGCACCCCCTTCCTCTCTGCAGGACGGCTCAGAGACAGACCTTCCCTCTCGGTGCGGCCAGGCCCCTCGGTGGCCCCGGGGGAGACCGTCACCCTGCTGTGTCAGTCAGGAAACAGGACGGACACTTTCCTTCTGTCCAAGGAGGGGGCAGCCCATCGCCCCCTGCGTCTGCGCTCCCAGGACCAAGACGGGTGGTACCAGGCCGAGTTCTCCTTGAGCCCTGTGACCTCAGCCCACGGGGGCACCTACAGGTGCTACCGCTCACTCAGCACAGACCCCTACCTGCTGTCACAGCCCAGTGAGCCCCTGGCGCTCGTGGTCTCAGGTGAGCCTCAGTCTGTCCCTCTCACTCAGCAGCTCGGGGCCTGCCCTGGGAGTGCCAGGTGGTGGAGGAGGAGGCACTGAGGGAGTGGCCCCCTGAGGGAGGGGACTCGGAGCCTGCGCCCAGCCCCTTCCTCCCACACTGAGGTCCTGGAGGGGCAGGTGGGCAGTGTGAGGGTCTCGGGGAGGCCACAGAGCCCTTCAGGGCAGAGGGGGTGATGTGGGGACCCCAGGTCAGCCCAGCGTACGCCTTCCTGGGCTCATTCCCAGGACCCAGTATCCCAGCCACAGATCCAGATCCGAACCTGGGGACTCTCGGGGCTCTGTGCTCAGGGGAGACTGCCCACCCCAGGGCGCTTTAACATTCTTTGGGAACAAGGCCCCTCAGATTGTCAAGGGGCGGCGGGGAGTCAGGCAGAAATGGCGCCGGAGCCACAGGCTGCAGGGGCCTGAGGCTGCTGCATGGGGTTCAGTCTGTGGAGAAGCAGGTCCGCCCCCACCGCATCCTGCCCCCGGAGGCTGCAGGGATCACTTCCTCCCATGGGCAGAGTTCAGCTGGCAGACAGAGAGGGCTGAGCGAGCATCTATAGGGGGAGGTGGATCCGTGGAAGCCACGGTTGGGTCCCATCCCGGGACCCCACAGACCACTGATCAGGGGCGGGGTTCCACCCCAGGACCCTGCAAACACCACTCAGGGGCGGGCCCCACCCTGGGACCCCACAGACCACTGCTCACGGGGGGCCCACCCCCGGACCCCACAGACCACCGCTCAGGGGAGGGCCCCACCCCACCCTGTGCTGTTGGAGCTCCTTCAGCTCAGGGTCCTGATAGGAACATCTGAGACAGTAAGATAGAGAGACCCCAGGAGTCTCCCTTCAGGACACTCGGGCCCGGCTGACACCCTCCCCCAGCACCGCTGTCAGACCCGCGAGTGTGAACGAGGACAGCGTCCCCGTCGGGTTGGGCTTGGGGCCGCGTCTTCTCACGGGAGACGGGTGCCCTGGGCACACACAGAGGGTAACGGGGCCGGCGCTGACCTGTGCGCCCTCACCCCAGACTACACGGTGCAGAGTCTCACCCGGATGGGCCTTGCGGCTTCGGTCCTGCTGCTCCTCGGGATCCTTCTCTGCCAGGCTCGGCACGACCACGGAGGAGCCCGAGACGCAGCCCGGAGCTGAGCACCGGGACCCCACACTCCCCAGAGCGCAGGAGCCCGGGAGGCGAGCTTCTGGTGTGGGAGCTTCTGGATGAGCCTCTGACCCCGGAAGAGAGATGAGCCGCAGGGTAGGAGGAGGCCCAGGCATCCTCAGGGGGCTTGGCCTCTGCTCATGGGGCCCCCTCCCTCCTGGGGAGGACGCCCCGGCTCCCGGCTGCTCTCACCCCTGGCCCGAGGCGCATCCCACATGGCAGGGGCGGGTCGTCACCCTGCACGCCCTCAGGCTCTGTCCACTCGCATGGAGGACGTGAGCCTCATTGTTCATGCTCGCCGTCTCTGCTGTGCACAATGACCTCCATCTCTTCTCAGAAACAGAACATCGTTTAAGTAACTGAATAAATGGGTGGAAGTGGGGCCCCATTTGGAACAGTTGGATCCTAAACTCTTCCCTGAGCCCCCTCTGGACCCCTCACGCCCCTCCTCCTCGTCACAGGACACCCGCTGTAGTTTCTCCAGAAACACTGTCAGTGTGAAGGGACACCCTGGCGTTTGAAGTGACCGTCAGGGCTACGCTGGTAAATGAGCTCAGGAATATATCATTTTGTAAAGAGCAACGATATGGGGTTTCCCTGGTGGTGAAGAGTCTGCCAGCCAATGCAGGAGACACGGGTTTAATCTGTGATCCTGGGGGACCCCACGCGCCGAGGAGCAACTGAGTCCGTGAGCCACAGAGACTGAGGGCACGTCCTGGAGCCCGCCACAGAGAGTCCAGTGCTGCAGACGCCCAGACACCGCAGCGCGGGAGCAGCCCCGCTCACACAACCAGACACACCCCCGCAGCAACACAGCCCCGGCGCAGACAAAATCAGCAGGCAATACATGCTTAAAGAGCCCAGTGTGAACTGTGTGTCTCCTCTGGGGCAAACGCACTCTGTGGCCAACCTCAAGGTGCCTGGATGAAGGCCGGTGGGAAGGAAGGAGCAGGTGGACTATCCTAGTCTGGTGCCTCCAGACTGGTGCAGCCTGCGAGTCTGGTGCAGCCAGCCTCCACCGATGGCCACACGTGCCCAGATGTGTCTTCTCATTACAACCACATAGGATCGTCTCCACCTCAGTTTTATGCCCCAGGTTCCCTGAAATGAGATGCCCACCTCCTAGTTCATCTGTAAGAGAGGGAAAGAGAAAACGATGGACAAGTCAAGGCTGACTCTGACGAATCCTAGTACATCACTGGCAGGGATATTCATCAGCCCGGTCAATCTGGAGAGTCGACAGCAACTCTCAGTTAAAGGGCAGAGACACAGCGCTGGCCCACAGTTGTATAACCCAGAGGAAGATGCGTGCACGGCCATGCGTGTACAAGGAGAAAAAGGACACGTGGGTTGTTCACGTGGGAAAAGTCGAAATCACTTTCACCAAAATGAATGGTTTGGTGTATATATATGCAACATAATTTTACACAAAAAATGCACAAAGCTGGATTGCTACAGGAACACAAGTCAGTTTTCAAGCATGATGGTGAATAAGTGAAACACGACTGTAGGAGTCCAGTGCATCACATCAAATTCAAAAGGCAAAAACATGGGACTCAATACATAAAATAAGTAATCAGACGGGAGGAACAAGAGCTGCTACCAGGTTTCCCTGGTGGCTTGGCGGATAAGAATCCAGCCGCCAACACAGGGGACGCAGGTTCCATCCCTGCTGAGAGAAGATCCCGCGCCAGCCACAAATGCTGAGCCTGCGGGCCCAGAGCCCTGCCCTGCGACAAGACACGTCACCAAAGCGAGGAGCCCAGGCACTGCAGCAAAGAGAAAAGCTTCCTGAGCTCAGCTCAACGGGAGGAAATCCCCTGGGCAGCGAGGAAGACCCAGCACCGTCCTCTGTCCCTCAGGCGTGTCCAACTCTGTGACCACATGGACTGTAGCCAACCAGACTCCTGTGTCCATGAGATTCTCCAGGTGAGAATACTGGAGTGGGTTGCATTGCCCTCCTCCAGGGATCTTCCCCACCCAGGGATCGAACCCAGGTTTCCCGCATTGCAGGCAGATTCTTTACCATCTGAGCCACGAGGGAAGTCCAACACAGCCAAAATTAATTAATAATTAATTTTTAAAATTGATACCTCAGAGATACAAAAGTTTATACGAGAGTACTAAGAACACTGTGTGCTGAGCCATCCAACAGCAAACCTGGAAGACATGCACGCGTCTCTAGAGACACACAGCCTGCCAGAACGGAGGCAAGAAGACCCAGACAGCCTGAACAGACTGGCCACTGGAAGCGACACAGAATCTCTAATAACACCAATGAAAACTCCATGCAAACCAGAGGCCAGAACTGGATGGCTTCATGGAGGACTTCTACCAAACTGACAAAGAGGAACTTCTATGACCCTCTTCACACTCTCCCAGGAGACTGAAGAGGACGAAACGCTCCCAGAGTCTTTCTATGAGCCACCGTCACCCCGGTACCTAAACCACACAAAGACACAACCAAAAAAGAAGTTACAGAACAGAGCGCTTTATGAACATAGATGCAAAATGCGAAACAAAATATTAGCTAACCAAATTCAACAACACACAAAAAGAATCACACACCATGACCAACTTGGATTCATACCAGGGTCACAAGGATAATTCAACATGTGCAAATCGATCAATGTGAATTGCCACATCAACAAGAGAAAAGACAGAACAACATGCTCGTCTTAATAGGTTCAGAGAAAGCACTGATAAAATGCAACATCCTTTCATCATAAAAGGTCTCGCCAAAGTGAGTAGAGGGAACATATCTCAATGTAACAAAACCGATTTATCACAAGCACACAGTCAACACAGTACTCAAAGGTAACAAGCGGAAAGCCTTCCTAGAGCTCTGGGACAAGGTAAGGATGCCCACTCTCACCATCTGTGTTCAACACACCACTGGAAGTCCTAGTCATAGCAATCAGGCAAGAAAAAAAAAAAAAAAAGGATTCAACTTGGCGGCAGGAAGGAGGCAAAACTGTCCCTGTATGCAGATGACGTGATACTGCATTTATAAAACACTGAAGATGCACACACAAACTGCAGAACCGAGGGAGGGGGCATCCGGTCTGCGGAGTGGGCAGGCGTGTTGTCTGGGTCTGCAGTCTCTTCGTGTGTGTGTCTGTGTGTGTGTGTGTGTGTGTGCACTCGCTCAGTCGTGTCCAACTCTTCGTGACTCCACAGACAGTAGCCCGCCAGGCTCCTCTGCCCAGGGATTCTCCAGGCAAGAATACTGAGGTGGGCTGCCACGTCCTTCTCCAGGGGATCTTCCCCACCCAGGGATCGAATGCGCGTCTCTGCACCTCCTGCGCTGGCAGGCACATTCTTTACCCCTGAGCCGCCTGGGGAGCCCGAGTGCAGCCTACCATCACTCTGTTTCTCTCATTCTAAAAGGGCGCCAGATACCTGCTTACCCTTCTCGCTTTTCCCTGTGTATGTGGACTATCAGGGCTTCCCAGGGGGCACTAGTGGTGAAGAGCCCGCCTGCCAGCGCAGGAGACGCAAGAGACTTGGGTTCAATCCCTGGGTCGGGAAGATGCCCTGGAGGAGGGCATGGCCACCCCCTCCAGTATTCCTGCCTGGAGAATCCCATGCACAGAGGAGCGTGGCAGGCTACAGGCCGTGGGGTCGCAGAGTCGGACACGGCTGTAGTGACTGAGCACGCACACTAGTTAACTATCGTTTCCGTTTTCCATTTCTGGCTTCACTGTGACACATTTCAGAAATTTTAATCAGCGCTTTAAGCAAGATGGCAGATGGGGAAGTCCCAGCCCTCATCTCGCACAGAAACACTGATAAACCGGGATTATCTGGGCCTCATGACTTTTATGCAAACTGCAGAATCCAGCTAGTGAGCTGCAACACCTCAGATGAACAGAAAACCGGAAAGAAACACTTCAAAAGGATAAACGGAGGACGTTCTGTTTCTCTGTCTCCCTTCCCGCAAGCTGGTGCAGCTCAGTGCTGAGAGGACACCCCCTTGGGCCCAGGCCCTCGTCCCTGGGAGGACAGTGGATGCGGTTGCGCCACATCCCCAGGCTCCGGGCCGCTGGCTCAGAGACCGCCTCGCTGCTCAGCTCACAAGAGCACCAGGCAGCAGACACACGTGGGGCCACAAAGCAGGAAGAGAAGGGACGGGGCTCTGTGCGGCTGGCTCGGCCTCGGGGTTAGAGGAGCACGGGGTCCTCGGACTTCTCCCTCAAGGCAGGGGCTCGACAGGGTGGGGGCACAGCATCGTTTCCCTGGACGGGAGGGCGGGGGAGCCTCATGTCCACCGAGCACGTCTCCAAGGCTCCAGAATCTCTAACTGGGCTGGGGGCAAAATCCCACCACAGGTCCGAGCGGAGGCGGCTGCTTCTCCCAGCGCACAGACACCAAAGCAGAGCCACAAGAAACACCGAGAACTGGGAACTGTGACTGTGCCCAGGGTGGCAGAGAAACCCCGAGAACCAGGAACCATGACTCTGCCCAGGGCAGCAGTGAAACTGCAGGAAAATGGGAGATCTACAAGCTCCCTTATTATGGAAAATAATTGTCCTGAAGCAGCTCAGTGAACTGATCTTCCACAAGGTGCCCAGAGCACAGAAGGGGAAGGGACAGACCCTTCAATAAACGGTGCTGGAAGAGCCAGATGACAGCAGGCAGGAGGGTGAAGCGGGACCCTCAGCTCACACTATATGTGAAATCATCTCAAAACGCAGCAGAGACTTAAACCCAGGGCCTGGAACCATGAAAGAACAAGAGGAAAACACAGGGGGAGCGTCGGGACATGGGTGTGGACAAGGTTTCTTTGGATATGACACCAAAAGCACAGGCAGCAAAGACAGAACCAGGCCAGGGGGAGTCCGGTAAATAAAACCCAACCAGCAAAGGAAACAGTCACAGGAAAGGCAATGGGTGCAAGAGGAGATGTGTGCAAACCACACATCTGCCTTGGAGCTACTTCTCAAATATACAAGGAGCTCACACAACTCAACCCAAAGTAACACCAACCCAGTTTTTAAATGGGCACAGGACCTGAACAGGTAGCTCTCAAAAGACAATGTCCATATGACCAAACAGACATGGAAAGGCGCTCAGCATCCACCAGTCCTCAGGGGAGCACACGCCAGAGCCAGTGAGATGTCACTGCACGTGTTACAGACACTCGACTGCTAGGAAAAAGACAAGTGCTGCCAAAATGCGGAGAGAAGAGAACCTTATGCATGGTCGTTGGCAAGGCAATCGGTGCAGCCACTGTGGAAAACAGTGTGGAGTTTCCCCAAAAAACTAAAAGTAGAACCACCTACCACATGACCCAGCAATTCCCTCCAGGGTATGTATCCAAAGAAGAATCCAGGACCTCACAGATGTATCTGCACTCCTGTGTTCTGCAGCGTTGTTCCCAGTAGCAGGATGAGGCCACAACCTGGATGTCTGTCGATAGATAAATGCACAAAGACAATGCCAGACACACACACACACAACAATGGAGTCTCACTCAGCCTTTAAAAAAAGGGAATCCCTCCTTTTGAGACAACATGGGTGAAGCTGGAGAACATTATGTCGAGTAAAGTAAGCCAGACACAGACAGGCAAACGCAGCAGGAGCTCACTGACCTGTGGAATCTAAAACACACTCGGTGAAATGGAGGAGAATGTAGTCCCCAGAGGCTGGGAGCGGGGATAACGGGGAGGTGCTGGTCATGGGGAACAAACTTTCCTGGACACCGATGAGTGAGTTCTAGAGACCTGATGTGCAGCGATGTGACTACAGCTGACCATACCATACTGTAGACTCAATCCTGCTCAGAGGGTAGCCTGAAGTCTCCTTACCAGACCCACAGACCAAGGTGAACTACAGGAGCTGATGGACACGCTAATTATAATTGGCATGACTGCGGTACTTATTTCACAGCATAGACAGAAGTCAGAACGTCAAGCTGTGCATGTGGAACAGATACAATTTTTGTCGATTCAGTTCAGTTCAGTTCAGTCACTCAGTCGTGTCTGACTCTCTGCAACCCCATGAATCACAGCACGCCAGTCCTCCCTGTCCATCACCACTCCCAGAGTTTACCCAAACTCATGTCCATTGAGTCCGTGATGCCATCCAACCATCTCATCCTCTGTAGTCCCCTTCTCCTCCTGCCCTCAATCTTCTCAGAATCAGGATCTTTTCAAATGAGTCAGTTCTTCACATCAGGTGGCCAAAGTATTGGAGTTTCAGCGTTAGCATCAGTCCTTCCAATGAATACCCAGTGACTGATCTCCTTTAGGATAGACTGGTTGGACCTCCCTGCAGTCCAAGGGACTCTCAGGCGTCTTCTTCAACACCACAGTTTAAAAGCATCAATTCTTCGGCACTCAGCTTTCTTCATAGACCAACTCTCACATCCATACATGACTACTGGAAAAACCATAGCTTTGACTAGACAAACCTTTGTTGGCAAAGTAATGTTTCTGCTTTTGAATATGCTATCTAGGTTGGTCATGACTTTCCTTCCAAGGAGTAAGCGTCTTTTAATTTCATGGCTGCAATCACCATCTGCAGTGATTTTGGAGACCAAAAAATAAAGTCTGACACTGTTTCCACTGTTCCCCCATCTATTCCCCATGAAATGATGGGACAAGATGCCGTGATCTTAGTTTTCTGAAATTTGAGCTTTAAGCCAACTTTTGCACTCTCCTCTTTCACTTTCATCAAGAGGCTTTTTAGTTCCTCTTCACTTTCTGCCATAGAGGTGGTGTCGTCTGCATATCTGAGATTATTAATATTTCTCTCAGCAATCAGGATTCCAGCTTGTGTTTCATCCAGTCCAGCGTTTCTCATGACGTACTCTGCATATAAGTTAATTAAACAGGGTGACAATATACAGCCTTGAAATACTCCTTTTCCTATTTTGAACCAGTCTGCTGATCCATGTCCAGTTCTAACTGTTGCTTCCCACCTGCATAGAGGTTTCTCAAGAGACAGGTCAGATGATATGGTATTCCCATCGCTTTCAGAATTTTCCACAGTTTATTGTGATCCACACAGTCAAAGGCTTTGGCATAGTCAATAAAGCAGAAATAGATGGTTTTTCTGGAACTCTATTGCTTTTTCTATGATCCAGTAAATGTTGGCAATTTGATCTCTGGTTGCTCTGCCTTTTCTAAAACCAGCTTGAACATCTGGAAGTTCACGGTTCACATATTACTGAAGCCTGGCTTGGAGAATTTTGAGCATTACTTTACTAGCGTGTGAGATGAGTGCAATTGTGCGGTAGTTTGAGCACTCTTTGGCATTGCCTTCCTTTGGGATTGGAATGAAAACTGACCTTTTCGAGTCCTGTGGCCACTGCTGAGTTTTCCAACTTTGCTGGCATATCGAGTGCAGCACTTTCACGGCATCATCTTTCAGGATTTTAAATAGCTCAACTGGAATTCCATCACCTCCACTAGCTTTATTCAAAGTAATGCTTCCTAAGGCCCACTTGACTTCACATTCCAGGATGTGTGGCTCTAGGTGAGTGATCAGACCATTATGATTATCTGGGTCATGAAGAGCTGTTTTGTACAGTTCTTCTGTGTATTCTTGCCACCTCTTAATATCTTCTGCTTCTGTTAGGTCCATACCATTTCTGTCCTTTATTGTGCCCATCTTTGCATGAAATGTTCCCTTGGTATCTCTAATTTTCTTGAAGAGATCTTTAGTCTTTTCCATTCTGTTGTTTTCCTCTATTTCTTTGCATTGATTGCTGAGGAAGGCTTTTTTAGCTCTCCTTGCTATTTTTTGGAATTTTGCATTCAGATGGGAATATCTTTCCTTTTCTCCTTTGCTTTTCACTTCTCTTCTTTTCACAACTATTTGTAAGGCCTCCTCAGACAGCCATTTTTTGCATTTCTTTTCCATGGGGATGGTCTTGATCCCTGTCCCGTACAAAGTCACAAACCTCCGTCCAGAGTTCATCAGGCAATCTATCAGATCTAGTCCCTTAAATCTATTTCTCACTTCCACTGTATAATCATAAGGGATTTGATTTAGATCATACCTGAATGGTCTAGTGGTTTTCCCCACTTTCTTCAATTTAAGTCTGAATTTGGCAATAAGGAGTTCATGATCTGAGCCACAGTCAGCTGCATGTCTTGTTTGTGCTGACTGAATAGAGCTTCTCCATCTTTGGCTGCAAAGAATATAATCAATCTGATTCCTTTCTGTGTGAAAACCGTCAATATCCAAGAACTTGCACCTCTGGAAATGCCTTCTTTCACGCTCAGTCTCTTTTTATCAAGTTGCTTGAGAACACTTCCTATTTGGAATCCAGCGTGTGACTCAGGTACTAGGAGAGGAAAACGCTGGTCAAGGTTAAGGGCCCCATGCCCCCAGAGCCCACCTCCTCTCTCAGGACCTGGCGGGTTGAGGCCGAGGCACGGCCCACAGCGGGAGGCGGTGCCGAACCTCCTGGAAGCTGGGGATGTGCTCTGCATGAAGCTCTCACTTCTGCCCCTTGCAAGTGCTCTGACTCAGGGGGAAGTCTTCCTGGTTGATTCCCTGACGGCGTGGCTCCAGTATCCTTTAGCGCCCCCTTTTGGTAGGGGGCAGTCTGCTCCCAGTGGGCTGGTCATTCCCTTGGTAATCTGAGTTTTCTACAGAAAGTAGTTTCAGGACTTTTTCAGGGCCTCAGTCAGTCTGCCTTTTTTTAGTTGAAATTTACTTAAAATAGAAGTAACTGTTTCAAATTGTATAATTCAGTGGGAAATACTTTTTAATTTAACCTTCAGTTTCTCAGTTTACTATGAAAGGTCAAGATACGAATGTTACTTTTTTTCCCCATTTAATTAATTAACCTATTTGTTGACATTGCTGCGGCACACAGGCTCTCCGTTGCAGGGTGTGGGGTCTTTAGCCCAAGTGTGCCCTATCTGGATCCCTGGCCGGTGATCCCGCCCGGGCCCCTAGGTAAGGAGCGCGGAGTCTCAGTCAGGGGCCCAGCGGGGCACATACATGAGTCCCAGGCCTTCGCAGGTCGGTTCTCGTCAGTAAAGGAGGCGCCGTTATTTGCTGCCTCAGCCGTTGCCCTCTGTTGTGAGCGTCTTCCCGTCTGACACCTACGACAGATAGCACACTGGCCCTCAGCACAGGCCCGCCTCTCCTGAATCTCCCTGTCTGCTGTCTATGCTGCACTCTGGACCATTTCCTCGATGCTATACTCCGAAATCATATGTGGCCGCTCAGCTGTCTTCTTGACTGCATGACTTTTTAGCGTGTTAAATCTACTGGATTTTTCACGTCGAAAATTTTCAACTCTTTAGAGTAACTGCCTGTTCTTCTACAAAATAATCCACATGCTTGCCTCCCTTTATTTCTCTGTGAGGATGGGTGCCTCTCTGTGTGCACACGGGGGGAAACCTCTGCCTCTGATCCTGAGAACATTCTGGCCACCGGGGGCCACACCGCCGAACTCTCGTGCTTTGCTGTGGTTCCCCTCCATTTCGGGAACTTTCTTTCTGCCCTTGTCTGTGGCTACGTGTTTCAGAAACACTCTCCAAGCACGTCTCAGAGTTAGGAGCAGAGGAAGCTCTGAGTGGGCACCACACTCACCCCCTTCCGTGCAGTCTCCGCCCGCAGCCCTTCAGTCCACCCTCTCCTGCCGTCACCTCGTCTGGAAATTGACCGTGATGATGGAAGCAAGAGCCCGTAGCCCCTCTGAGGGCTGGGGTCGGGACAAGATGCAGAGGAGGAACCTCAGTCACAGAGAAAGGCCACCGCCACCCCAGGTACATGAGCAGAGGGCACGCGTTTACAGGAGCATCTGTTCTCCAACAGAGTGAGAGCTCTGACCACAATCAATACTGCCTAAAGCTTGCAGGTGATGACAAGACTGGGAGGAGACTGTGCCCAAGGACCCCGGGGCCCCAAGGAGGCAGGACGCACCCAGGGGCTTGTTTCCAGGAAGGCGGGCTGGACTGTGACGCGATAAAGAGAGATGCACCGAAGGGGGCTGTGACAGGGGAAAACCATACTCCGGGGCAAGGGACTAGTCAGTTTCCTTCCTTATTCCCTGACCGTCTCCTCTGGGCTCTCGGCCACGTGGACTCCACTGAGCCCAGGGAGACACTGACCATGTGTCCCTCATAAAGACCAGACTTGGTGACACAGAGCGGAGGGAGAGGGTGGGAGGAATGCAGAGAGTAGCATGGAAACACACACACCAGCTCGTATAAAACAGACCATGGGGGAATGTGCCATGTGACTCAGGGACCTCACACAAGGGCTCTGTGACAACCTAGAGGGGAGGGAGGTTCTAGAGGAGGGGCATGTGACACACACGGCCGATTCATGTTGATGTATGGCAGAAACCAGCACCATATTGTAAAGTAACAATCCTCCAATGAAAAAAAAAAGTGTCTCTTGGGATCTGAGTCCTGCGGGCAGCAGGGGCTGGCATCCTCCCTGAAGCATCTCCAGGGCCTGGTGACCTGTCCACGGTGAGGACCCCACAGGGACCTGCTGATGGGCGGGCAGAGGAGGAAGCAGACCCCGAGGCTAGGCTCTCAGAGGAAAGGACATGCCCTGCTTGCTCACACCTGAAACAGGCGTCTCAGGAACACCCTGGGACTGTCACAGGAACAACGCCGGCTTTCAAGAAGAGGCTGTTCCCCTTCCTGCAGGGACGCTGAAGTGACAGCCGCGTGACAGGAAGCCCCAGCCCCGGAGAGGACACACCCTGTGGTCTGTCTGTCCGGAGGACACCCAGGTCTCCTCCATCCTCACAGCCTGGACTGCAGGGAGGAGATGCCATGGCCCCCACCCTCCCTGCCTTGCTCTGCCTCGGTGAGATGGGAGGGGCAGGGGGAGCCCTGGTCTGGAGGGACCCCCCAGCCAGCCTGCTCCGTCAGGGGACCCCAGGGCCCAGGAGGCTCCCGGGGTGGAGAGGCGCTGCTCAGAGCTGAGGGCACACTTCTCACAGGGCACTCTCTTCCAGGACTGAGTGTGGGCCTGAGGACCCAGGTGCAGGCCGGTGAGTCTGTCCCAGGGCCCAGCTCCCTCCTCTCGAGGGGACAAGGTCACCCCCAGGCTGCAGGCAGGGGGAGGGCAGCTCGGGGTCACAGGGGGGGAGTCTGGGAGGTCTGGGCTGAGAGCTGGGGCCTGGATGGGACGCCTGGTGAGCCCACCTCTGATTTCCTTCCAGGAACCTTCCCCAAACCCACCATCTGGGCTGAGCCGGGCTCTGTGGTCCCCTGGGGGAGCCCCGTGACCATCTGGTGTCGGGGGACCCTGGGGGCCCAGGAGTTCCGTCTGGATAAAGAGGGAAGCCTGTTTCTCTGGGACAGACAGAAACCCCTGGAGCCCGGGGACAAGGCCAAGTTCTCCATCCACTACATGGGGCAGGTCTACACAGGCAGCTATCAGTGCTACCACAGCACCCCCACTGGCTGGTCAGAGCGCAGTGACCCCCTGGAGCTGGTGGTGACAGGTGAGGGACTCTCGGGGGCCTCGGGCTCTGCCCTCGGGAGGGGGTCTGCTCTCAGGGGGTGTCCCTCTCACAGCCCAGCCCTGAGGGGGAGGGCGGGAGCCCCAGGGAACCAGCTGCCTCCTTCTCTCCTAGGATCCTACAGCAAACCCAGCCTCTCAGCCCTGCCGAGCCCTGTGGTGACCTCTGGAGGGAACGTGACCCTCCAGTGTGCCTCCCGTCAGGGATTTAACAGATTCCATCTGACCAAGGAAGGAGAAGACGAGTCCTCTCGGACCCTGGATGGACAGCGAACCCCCAACCGGCAGACCCAGGCCCTGTTCCCCGTGGGCCCCGTGACCTCCGGGCACAGGTGGACTTTCAGATGCTACGGCTCTAACAGGGACACCCCCAGGGTGTGGTCGGCCCCCAGCGACCCCCTGGAGCTCCTGGTCTCAGGTGAGGAAGTCCCGTCCTGACCACATACATTTGTGCAGACAAGACAACGTACTGGGGTCTCTGCTCCCAGGGGAGCCCCTGTGAGAGGGTGGGGAGAGGAGCGTGGGGCTCACAGGACAGACACACAGACTGAGACACGGTGAGGCCTGGGGCTGGGACTGGAGATGGGGGTCCACAGGGGAAGCGGTCCCTACAACCCAGCGCGTGTCTCTCCCCAGGGCTGTCTGGGAAGCCCTCCCTCCTGACCCCGCAGGGCCCTGTCGTCACCTCTGGACAGAACCTGACCCTCCAGTGTCGCTCTGATGTCAGCTACTCCAGATTCGCTCTGTCCAAGGAGGGGGAACAGGACCTCCCCCAGCGCCCTGCCCGGAGGCCCCAGGAGGGGCTCTCTCAGGCCGACTTCCCCCTGGGCCCCGTAGGCACCGTCCAAGGGGGCCGGTACAGATGCTACGGTGGACACGGCCTCTCCTCCGAGTGGTCGGCGCCCAGTGAGCCCTTGGAGCTGCTGGTGGTAGGAGAGGAGCCAGCGGGTCAGTCGGGGACCAGACTCTGCACAGGCCCCACGGGGAGCCCCAGGGGTGATGCTGGGACCAGGGGGAGGGGTCCCAGGGAGGGACAGAGAGACAGGGGTGGGGGAGGGGAGAGACTCGGAGAAACAGAGCACTGAGGGGCCAGAGAGGCCCGCAGAGTCTCGCTCAGAACCCGGGCCGGCGCCCGCACCCCCTTCCTCTCTGCAGGACGGCTCAGACACAGACCCTCCCTCTCGGTGCGGCCAGGCCCCTCGGTGGCCCCGGGGGAGAATGTGACCCTGCTGTGTCAGTCAGGAGACAGGACGGACACCTTCCTTCTGTCCAAGGAGGGGGGAGCCAATCGCCCCCTGCGTCTGCGCTCCCAGGACCAAGACGGGCGGTACCAGGCCGAGTTCTCCTTGAGCCCTGTGACCTCAGCCCACGGGGGCACCTACAGGTGCTACCGCTCACTCAGCACAGACCCCTACCTGCTGTCACAGCCCAGTGAGCCCCTGACGCTCGTGGTCTCAGGTGAGGCCCAGTCTGTCCCTCTCACTCAGGAGCTGGGGCCTCTGCCCTTGGAGGAGGAGGGGGCGCTGAGGGAGGGGCCTCGGAGCCCGCGCCCCGCCCCTTCCTCCCGCACTGGAGTCCCGGAGGGGCAGGTGGGCAGCGCAAGGGTCTCGGGGAGCCCACAGGGCCGTGCATGGCAGAGGGGACTCTGGTGGGGACCCCGGGTCGGCCCGGTGAACCCCTTCCTGGGCTTATTCCCAGGGGCCCATTCTCCCAGCTACAGACCCAGACCCGAACCTGGGGAGTCTCGGGGCTCTATGCTCAGGGGAGGCAGCCCAGCCCAGGGTGGTATGGGAGCCAGAAGATCTAATACCCTCTTAGGTCGTCAAGGACTCGCTGGGGGTGGTGCAGAGATGCTGAGGGGGCAACGGGAAACACAGGCTGCGGGGCTCTGAGCTGCCGGGTGAAGGGCCATGTGTCGTGGCCCCCAGCCTGGAGGGAGCAGGGCTGCAGAGGGGGAAGTGGCCCCGCCCCCACCCCCTTGCTGACCCCCAGGGGGCTCCAGGCATCAGTTCCATCAGCTCCACCCCTCAGTGGAGTCAGAACTGCAGAGAGGGGAGCAGGCTCCTGAGGAGATGGTGGCGGGTCTGGAGCAGGCTGAATATGCCCCCAGTTCAAGCGCCTCTGGAGACTCTGATTTGGACTTCCTCACCCTCACCACACCCGCGTGCAGGCCTCAGTTTCTCCCAGTATAAAAGGAAAGACCTGTGGCCCAGAACTTAGGTTTCCTCAGTTCTGACCTGGGTGTGACCCTGCATCGGGTGAGGAGCACAGGGAGGTCCCGAGGAGGTGACTGTGGGGCCTTCCCGTACGCTGCAGCATGGTGACAGCATGTGGCGGGGGGTGGGGGAGCGGACCCAGAGGCCCCCGCCACGCAGCCGGCCCCTCCCCCAGCCCCCACTGAGGTGGGGGAGGAGAGGGGACAAGGGAGGACCCTCAGCTCCAGCTGAGACCCTCAGACAGCCCCCTGCAGGTGAGGGGCCCCCAGAGCAGGAAGCTGGTGTCCTCCTGGGGGCCAGCTCAGGAGGTGCTCAGGGCACCCAGGGCCCTAGTTCCAGACTCGGCTCTGCCCGCTCCAGGCTGGGTCACCAGGGCCCGTGATCTCCCTCTTTATGCCTCAGGCTCCTCGTCTATAAACGGGTGGGATGGGCTGGAGATGGACGCACAGACCCCAGCACGAGTCTGCACACAGCAGGTGCCCAACTAAACGGCACCCCTGGCTCACTCAGGCGTCTCTGGTGCCCCAGGCCTCACGTGGTACCTGAGTGTCCTCATCGGGGTCTCGGCGACCTTCTTCCTGCTGCTCCTTGTCCTCCTCTTCCTCTTCCTCCGACACCGGGGTCAGGACAGACGCAGGAAGTCAGGTGAGTAGGGAATGGGGTGACTCGGACCCCTGGAGGCCTTAGGGCATCAGACAAAGGGAAACCTAGGATATGGGAACAGGCTGCTTAGAAAAATTTTTTCCACAGTATGGAGGTTCCTTAAAAACTAAAAGCAGAATTATCATATGGTCCAGCAAATTCACTGCTGGGTATATATTTGAATAAAATGAAAACACTAATTTGAAAAGATACAAACATTCCAATATTCATGTAGCCAATTTACAATAGCCAAGATATGTCAGCAACCCAACTGTCCAGCAAGAAATGAATAGAGAAAATGTGGTGTGTGTGTGTGTGTGTGTGTGTGTGTATACCCACATATACATACAATGGAATATTACTCAGACATAAAAAAGAAGGGAACTCTGCCATTTGCAACAGCATTCATGGACCTAGAGAGTATTACGCTTACTGAAATAACTCAGAGGAAGATAAACGCTTCATGATAGCATTGGTACATACTGAATCTGGAAAATAATACAAAAGAACGCATACGAAAAACAGAAACAGAGTCCTTGATATAGAAAAATAGCTAATGATTACCGGGGGGTCGGGCAGATGAGGGGTGTGGACTAAGAGACACAGACTACTCTGTATGAAATAAACAAGAAGGATACACTAGATAGCACAGGGAATGTAGCAATTATTTTGTAATAACTTTAAATGGAGTATAACCTATAAAAACATTGAATCATGTTACATGCCTGAAACTAATATGTTACAAATCAACGATATTTCATTTAAAAATTTTTCCAGAATCTCAAATCTGAAAATCTAGTGGAAAAAAAACACCCACTGTCAGCCCATGTGCACTCATTAAGCCATTCCCCTCCTTCTCAATGTCACGAACTGACACGCACCACGAGCCCAGGCTGCCTTCTCTCCTCCTGAATCCCACGTGGAGGGCGGGGGCACCACGTCCCCGGGGCCGAGCCTCTGTCCCGGGACCCAACCCAGGCCGAGGCTGATTTCCGACCTCCCACAGGGGCTGCAGACCCAGGGCCCGAGGACAGGGGCCAGCAGAGCAGGTAACTCCCACCCCAACACCCCCACAGCCCCCCGCCCACAGCACCCCCACCTTCTCCCCCTGACACAGCATCTCCTCCTCAGCTCCAGCCCAGCCACAGACACCCAGGACCAGGCCATCTGTGAGCAGGAGAGGCGGCGGCCCGTGGCGGGGCACAGAGACTTCTGGAGACAGTGCAGGGGGGACACTCAGAAGGGTGGGGGACCGGGTCTGGGGACTGAAACTCCACACAGCACTCCCCCGGGTGCAGGGTAGGGGGGCACAGAGACCTCTGGAGGCCGTGGGGGGGATGCTCAGAAGGGTGGGGGACCACACAGCACCCCCCCTCCAGGGTGCAGGGCGGGGGCTCCAGCCCTGAGGCTCTCGGAACCCTGCCCAGCGGTGCCCCCTGATCTGATGCAGATGCTGCCGTGAGCGACGCACACTCTGAGGTGGGGCTGCAGCTGAACCATCGGGTGAGACCACAGACCTCCTGTTGCCAAACTCAGCCCAGCGCACACGCGTTGCTGTGCTCACACCCCAGCTCCAGCCACGCCCATCCCACCCCTCCTTCCGGGCTCCCTGGGTCCTGCTGTGACCCCTCCCTCCCCTTGCCCTGTGACCTCACAGCCCCTCCTTCGGGGCGCCTTGTCCTCTGGCTGACCTTCTGGTGTGGGCGTGCAGCCCCAGGTCTCATGAGGATGCGTGCATCAGTGGATGGCCCACACGGCCCAGGACCCCCTCCTTCACCCCCCAGCAAAGGGCGCAGGAGAGCGGGCGCCACCCCCCAGGCCCTGCAGGTACAGCGGGTGCTCACCTCGCGGTGAGAGGGGCCCCGCGTCAACAAGCTGGCGGAGTCTCAGTATGCAAGGTGCTGACGAGGAAAGTAAATCAAGAGACGGGACTGGGCGCACGGGGCAGGCACACGGGGCAGGCACACTCGGTAGGAAGGTCCTGAGGCGGGAGGGACACGCTTTAGCAGGAAGATGGCTGTGTGTTGGGCCAGATGAGCAAGAGGTCCAGGCTCAGACAGAAACCAGGGGAGCACAAAGCACCTGGAGGCTCCCGGGCATCAGGAGGCCCCTGGAGTTTCCACCAGGAGAGTGAGCTGACCTGACCCGAGGTTCCAAGCCTCATCTGGGCACAGTGGGGAGCTGGTTGGAGGAGGGCGGCGGACCCAGGAGGCGCCTGTCCTGCCTCACTGTCTCCCTCCAGCACAACAGGCGGGAGGCAGGCCCCAGGAGGGGACGGGCGCCCTGTGAGCCCCCAAGATCACAAAGGCAGGAGGCGCCCCCCCTGTTCTCCTGGTCGGGGGGATTCCGGGAAGGATGGACAGATGCACAGCAGATGGGTCCCTCCTCTCCGGGCCCCCAGGCGCCCCATCTCACACACCTTCCCTCCCCACACAGGCTGCCACGTCCGAAGCCCCCCAGGACGTGACCTACGCCCAGCTGAACCACTCGATCATCAGAAGGGGGACGGCTGCACCCCCCGGCCCCCTGGCGGGGGAGCCCCCAGCAGAGCCCAGTGAGTACGCTGCTCTTGCCGTTCGCTAGCCCAGGAAGGACCCGACCCCAGGCTCCCAGGACAGATCTCAGACCCCAGGAGGCACGTGAGCTGCCAGCAGTGGACACCACCTAACCAACAGCAGCAGTACCTGGGCTCCTAACAGACCACCGGGAGCCCCTAGGACTCTTTTGGGTCAACTGGTTCTACCCTCAGAAACAGCATCCTGGACCCTGGGTGGCCCAGCGGTTACGAGTCTGCCAGCCAATGCAGGAGACATGAGTCTGATCCACTTGCTGCCAGACAGCTGAGCCCAGGGGCGCTGCAGCTGCCGAAGCCCTGGTGCCCAGAGCCGGTGTTCCTCAAGAGGAGCCAGTGCGTGAGCAGGCCGTACACAGCCAGGCACCACCCTCTACTCGCTGCAACCAGAGAGAGCCCACACGCAGCAGGGAAGACCCAGCACAGCCACAAATAAACAGATTACTAAAAAACTGAAAGGCATGTTTCAGTTTCCTTAAAAAAGATAATTAATATCCTCATATTTTATAAAAAAGGCAGCGGACTTCTCAATGATCAGTGATTTTGAAAAAGACCAGCACATTACTCCAAACGAAGGGAAGAAGAGGGAAAGAACAATGACAAGGGTAGCTACTACTGAAGACAAACAAGAAGGAGAGGAAAATCAGAAAAGCCAGAAAGCTTCGTCCTTGAGAGCGTGGATCACACGCATACATGCTAGGCACAAGGACCAAGTCAGACAGAGGGAAGGCATTGCTTTACTGCCATCAGGACACGACAGCGGATCCTTCAGACTTTAGAAAAATAAAAACTTCATCGAAGGACAGTTTTATGCTATTATAGTAGAAAATGTAGATGACACAGACCAAAAGCCTCAAAAATAAAATTTATCAAAATTATGGACATAAGGATAAACAGAAAATGTGAATTGTCCTATACGTTAAAGTGAACTCTGAGTCGAGAGAGTTTCACAGGTGAATGCATCTGAACACGTGGGCACTCATGAAGCACACACTCATACACACACCTACCGGGCTTACACCAGCTTATGCAGAGGGGAGAAGGAAGGAAGGGCACACTCCACAAAACATTTCACTGCGCCAGAAAAACCTGAGACCAAACGGTGACACGGAAACTACAAAATGGGAAAATCTCAGGAAGCTCTTTTTCCCTGGTTTCTGTTTTCCTAAACAAACATTCACAAAGAGGATTCATCAGTAAATAAAATGGACCACATATCATGCACGTGCACCTATTTTTCTTCAGGAATGTGTGGTTGGTTTCATCCACAAAAATCAATCAATACAATTCAAATATTAATTTTAAAACATCATGATAACAGATGAAAAGTTTTTGATAAAATATACCACCAATTTATAATGAAAAAGTCGTAAGTAGAAGGGAATTTCCTATCATTTATCAAAGCATCTCTTAAAACCTGCACTAGAAATCTATTTTTTATGTTTGTTTATTCATTGTTGGCTGTGCGGGGTCTTGGTAGCTGCGTGGGCTTTTCTCCAGTTGCAGCGAGCAGGGGGACTCTCCTTGCAGTGCCCGGCTTCTCACTGCGGGGACGTCTCTGGCTGCACAGCTCAGGCTCCAGGGTGCCCAGCTTCAGCAGTTGTGGCTCGTGGGTAAGCGGCTCCCAGGCTCTCAGCAGAGGTTCAGTGGTGCTGGTGGATGGTGCGTGTGGCATCTTCCCAGGTCAGGGACCGAACCCGGGTCTCCTGCATTGGCAGGCAGATTCTTCACCACTGAGCCGCCAGGGAAGCCCAGAGATCACTGTTAAAGGTAAAAATGTACAACCTTTCTGCCTGCGACTCAGACTGAGCCAAGAAAGTTTACTATTATATTTCTATTCAGCAGGGTCCTGGATGAACCAACCACTTTAGTCAAAAAAAAAAAAAAAAGCTAGGCACAGAGGGATGGAATAAAACTATATTGCAAAAAAAAAAAAAAAAAAAAAAAAAAACCACCAAAAATCTGTATTGTTCACAGATTACAAAACTATGCATAGAAAATCCAAATAATATAATAATCTATTTTTCTGATTTGAAAAGGATCTATCTAATATCACTGGGTATACTCAATATATAAAAATCAGGTGCATTTCAGACTTCCAGTGTTGGACCAGGAGGAAATAGAGGTTTGTTTCCTTAACCCCCCACCAGGCACAGTTAAGTTCCTGGACATTACATATACAATCGCAAGAATACAGGCATGCCTCCTTTTACTGTGCTTCCCAGATAATCTGAGTTTTTACAGCTTGAAGGTTTGTGGCAACCCACATCAGGCAAGCCTATCAGTGCCATTTCCCCACTAGCATTGGTTTTTAATTGAAGTGTCTACTTTGTTGTATCAGGAATAATGCTCCTACAGACCTACAGACCACAGTATAGTGTGAACATAACTTTGATAGACACTGGGAGCACAAAAGAGTTTCCGTAACTCACTCTGCTGTGATATCTGCTTTGTTGCTGTGGTCTCCAAGTGAGCCCACAACATCTCTGGGGTCTGCCTGTACTCTGAAGACTGGAGAGAAGGCAGCAGACAGACAAAGAGTGGTAAGACCCCAGGAGTGAAACGGTGCGTATCAAAGGGGACCCCGTAGGGTACCTGGACTGCCCCACCCACCAGGCAGGGATGAGTCATACCCCAGCGATGCGTCAGGTAAGCCCTTTATAACAAAAGATCTCCTTAAGACCCAGACGCTCACAACATAATATCTAAAATGTCCAGGTCTCAATTTGAAAACTCATTCATCAACACGAGAACCAGGAAAATCTCATCTTGAGTACTTTGGCCACCTGATGCAAAGAGCCAACACACTAGAAAAGACCTTGATGCTGGGAAAGATTGAGGGCAGGGGGAGAAGGGGTCGACAGAGGATAAGATGGTTGGGTGGCATCGCCGACTCTATGGACATGAATTTGAGCAAACTCCGGGAGATGGTGAGTGACAGGGGAGCCTGGCGTGCTGCAGTCCATGGGGTTGTAAAGGGTTGGACACAACTGAGTGACTGAAAACAGCTGCTAACACTGAGATGACAGAGCTGTTGAAATTATCGGACAAGCACTGTAAAACAGTCATGATAAAAAATGCTCTGAGGAGCAATTATACGTGTGCTTAAAGTAAATCTAAAAAAGCTAGACAGTCTCAGCAAAGAAACAGAAGATATAAAGAACTCAGTGGATATTTCAGATCTGAAAGACGCAACAATTAAAACAGAAGCCCCCGTGGATGAATGGACTCAACAGCAGAATGGAGATGACTGGGGACAGGGGACGGAAGAGGCAGCAACAGCAACTCCAGTCTGAACACCAGGGAGCACAGGTTCTGGAAAGGCATGGGAACAGAGTCTCAACAGTCTCCAATCCTGCAGATCGGGGATCAGTCTCTGATTCCTAGAAGGAGAAGAGAGAGAGGATGAGACTGGAAAGCAATTCAAGAAAGAGTGGCTGGAATTTCCCCAAACTTGGCAGAAGTCATAAATCTACAGATTCATGAAACTCAGAAAAACCCAAACGGGATGAACCCCAGAAATCCATGCCAAGATGCAACACAATCCGACAAAAGAGGAAGACGCTCCCTGGACACGGTGAGACCGAAGTGCCGCCCACTCACATGATGGTGCACTTATCAGAACCTCAAGGGCAGGAAGGAAATGGTGCAACAGCTTCAAGAGCTGAAACAAAACTGCCGATCCGGATTCTATAAGTGGTGTCCACCTCTCGGCGACCCCACGGACTGTAGTCCGCCAGGCTCCTCTGTCCATGGGATTTCCAGGCAAGAATCCTGGAGTGGGTTACCATTTCCTCCTCCATTCCTTCAGAAATGAAGGGAAGGGGGGAAGACACTCTCAGGTACCCTCACAAGCATGCCTGGCCTAGATCAGTGGCCAAGGGAAGTTCTGGTCCCAGAAAAGGGAGGAATCTTGGGACATCCGGAAGCAAGAAAGAAGAATGGGGAAACAGAAACGTGGGCGGGAAGGCAGCGGGCCCGCCCCGCCCCGCTAGCTCTCCTCCCCGGGCACTAGGCTCACATTTTGAGGGGAAAAACCAAGTCACACTCGTTGTCACCCAATGATAGTGTCATCATGCATTTATCTACTAATGTTTTAAGAAATGTTGGTAAATGAGCATTGTGTTTCAATTCCTGGAGCCTGTACGGGGATGGGAGATGTTTGAATTCCATGTAGTATAAAGAACGTATGCGGGTTTCCCTGGTGGCTCACTGGTAAAGAATCCGCCTGCCAATGCAGGAGACACAGGTTCAATCCCTGGTGTGGGAAGATCCCACATGCCACGGAGCAACCGAGCCGGGGAGCCGCAGCTGCTGAAGCGCGCGTGCGGAGAGCCTGTGCTCTCAGCGAGAGGCCACCGCGGCGAGAAACCTGCGCACCACAACTAGACGGGAGCCCCCGCTCACCACAGCTACAGAGCAGCCCGGCGGCAACGAAGACCCAGCACAGCCAGCAATAAACAAAGACTTTAAAAAAAAAAAAAAAAAAAAGAACGTATGGAACACTCAGGACAATCAAACACACTCAGAGAAGCCACACCCTCACAGTAAGGCCTAAGGAACTCTAGAATATTCCCAAACAGAGGTTGTTTTTAAGCCTTGAAAGGATAAGCTGAACCAGTCATTTTACCAACCTCCAAAACATAGTTAGTTTCACTGTAAAGACAGGAAGCAGAATCTGTATACTCAACAGCATAACTTTGGGGACTTCCCTGGCAGTCCAGGGGTTAGGACTCTGTCCTTTCACAGCCGAGGGCGTGAGTTCACTCCCTGCTCGGGAACAAAGTTCCTGCAAGCTGACTGGCTCGAACGAAAAAACGAAAAACGACTGTCCTATCACAGAGCGCATAGGCAGTCAAAAGCAACGCTGCAGTCAGGTGGGGTGGCAGGGGTCAGCGCCACCGCGAAGACTTCGGTCGGTAGTGGGGCTGATGCACCGCACTCCTGCTCAGCACCCAGCCTGGCCTCTGCAGACCTGACGGATGAAAGTTGGTTGGCAGGCCTCAGACTTCACCCACGTTAGCTCCTGTCACAGCTGCTGTGTGGGAAGCGTACTTCCCCCAAAACAGAATTAGGCAGCCTTGGCTCACTTGTATGCAGCTGTGGATCTGGTAACTAAGAAGCAGTTCGTGTTCACCTAGGCTGGACTGCAGTTCACGTCCACACTTTGCTGGAGGCAAATTAATTCTCCCCACCTCGCAGCACAGTCCAAAGGGGCCCCCAGCTCCCTGACATCGGGCAGAACACCCCATCTGTCTGTAGCATCGATGACATCTTGTTAACTCGACCTCCTGGCTAGGGGGCGGCGAGTACTCTGGCAACCCTGGTATACACTACGAAAGGTGGGAGTTGTCGTTTTGTTTCTGCTTTTTAAGAAAAAAGAAATTCAGCGATCCAGAGCGTCCCAAAGCAGGGAGGTTAACAGAGGTCCTGTTCTTGGAGGCTGTGTGTAGTAAGCCACGGGCCACTGCACCTTGCAACACTTAACCCTGAGAGAGAGGCACGGTTCTGGGTGAGCATCCTCGACTTGCAGAAGCAGCATATGTCATCCTTGGGAAAACAAGTGACTTCTCACGTGACTGAGAAGCTGGCGGACCTGAGTGGAGCCCCAAGGCAGGGTTCTGCAGTAGCTTCAGTCCTGGGACCCCCATATCCGGGTGTAGTGGAGGCTGCATGAATTCTCAGCAAGCCCCAGCAACAGAGGTGAGGTTTAGTCCTATGGGCTCACGCCATCACACCCACCATCTGCAACTGAGAGCCAGAGGCTACTTAAAGAACGGTCCCTGGGGCTTCCCAGGTGGCTCAGTGGTAAAGAACACGCCTGCCGATGCAGGAAATACAAGACCTCCATTTCCATCCATGGGTCGGGAAGATCCCCTGCAACAGGAAATGGCAGCCCACTCCAGTGTTCTTGCCTGGAGAATCCCATGGACAGAGGAGCCTGGTGGGCTACAGTCCAGGGAGTTGCAAAAGAGTCAGACACAACTTAGCGACTAAGCACCAACAAACACAGATCCCAGGTGCTCTCAGTCTGACTAAAGAGGCCCCTTCCCTTCCTACATAGCTGGGCATTTTATTAATTTTACCAAATGGTTCTGATGCCCAAACTTATGTAATGATGTGGGTGTTCTTTGTTAGTCTATTAACATGGTGCATGAACCCTGCTGCTGCTGCTGCTGCTAAGTCGCTTCAGTCGTGTCCGACTCTGCGACCCCATAGACAGCAGCCCACCAGGCTACCCCATCCCTGGGATTCTCCAGGCAAGAACACTGGAGTGGGTTGCCATTTCCTTCTCCAGTGCATGAAAGTGAAAAGTGAAAGGGAAGTCGCTCAGTCGTGTCTGACTCTTAGCGACCCCATGGACTGCAGCCCACCAGGCTCCTCCTTCCATGGGATTTTCCAGGCAAGAGTACTGGAGTGGGGTGCCATTGCCTTCTCTGGGATGAACCCTACTGGTTTTCAAACACTGAACCAGCCCAGCATCTGATGGTAAACCACACTTCGTTGTGGTGTGCTATCCTTTTCAGACTTGCTTGGCTTTCATTTATCAATATTTTGGTGAGAATTTCTGTATCTGTCTTCCTGAGGTGTACTGTCTGCAACTCTCTTTCCTTTTCCTGACTTGAGTCTAAAGTAACGCTTAACCTCTTAAAACTGCTGCCCAGTGTTTTCTTTCCCTTCTGTTTTCTGGACGAGATTGTATAAAATTGTATTATTTCTTCCCTAAACGTTTAGTAGTACATGCCAGGGAACCCATTCTGCCTTGGAGTCTTTCTTCTTTGTTGGAAAGTTACCACAAATTCAATTTCTTTAATATTTTTTAATGAATATTCAGATTGTTTCTTCTCAAGTGAGTTTTGGCAGCCTGTGTCTCTTGACAGTTGCCAAGATTATGGGCACAGAACTGTTCATTATTTTCTTCTTATGATCCTATTTATGTCAGTGGGGTCTTTAGGGATAATCTGTCATTCATCAGGTTGATTATATTCTTTGCAGCCAAAGATGGAGAAGCTCTATACAGTCAGCAAAAACAAGACTTGGAGCTGACTGTGGCTCAGATCATGAACTTCTTATTGCCAAATTCAGACTTAAACTGAAGAAAGTAGGGAAAACCACTAGACCATTTAGGTATGACCTAAATCAAATCCCTTATGATTATACAGTGGAAGTGAGAAATAGATTTAAGGGCCTAGATCTGATAGATAGAGTGCCTGATGAGCTATGGAATGAGGTTCATGACATTGTACAGGAGACAGGGATCAAGACCATCCCCATGGAAAAGAAATGCAAAAAAGCAAAATGGCTGTCTGGGGAGGCCTTACAAATAGCTGTGAAAAGAAGAGAAGCAAAAAGCAAAGGAGAAAAGGAAAAATATAAACATCTGAATGCAGAGTTCCAAAGAATAGCAAGAAGAGATAAGAAAGCCTTCTTCAGCAATCAATGCAAAGAAATAGAGGAAAACAACAGAATGGGAAAGACTAGAGATCTCTTCAAGAAAATCAGAGATACCAAGGGAACATTTCATGCAAAGATGGGCTTGATAAAGGACAGAAATGGTATGGACCTAACAGAAGCAGAAGATATTAAGAAGAGATGGCAAGAATACACAGAAGAACTGTACAAAAAAGATCTTCATGACCCAGATAATCACGATGGTGTGATCACTCACCTAGAGCCACACATCCTGGAATGTGAAGTCAAGTGGGCCTTAGGAAGCATCACTACGAACAAAGCTAGTGGAGGTGATGGAATTCCAGTTGAGCTATTTCAAATCCTGAAAGATGATGCTGTGAAAGTGTTGCACTCAGTATGCCAGCAAAGTTGGAAAACTCAGCAGTGGCCACAAGACTGGAAAAGGTCAGTTTTCATTCCAATCCCAAAGAAAGGCAATGCCAAAGAATGGTCAAACTACCACACAATTGCACTCATCTCACACGCTAGTAAAGAAATGCTTAAAATTCTCCAAGCCAGGCTTCAGCAATATGTGAACTTCCTGATATTCAAGCTGGTTTTAGAAAAGGCAGAGGAACCAGAGATCAAATTGCCAACATCCGCTGGATCATGGAAAAAGCAAGAAAGTTCCAGAAAAACATCTATTTCTGCTTTATCGACTATGCCAAAGCCTTTGACTGTGTGGATCACAATAAACTGTGGACAATTCTGAAAGAGATGGGAATACCAGACCACCTGATCTGCCTCTTGAGAAATTTGTATGCAGGTCAGGAAGCAACAGTGAGAACTGGACATGGAACAACCGACTGGTTCCAAATAGGAAAAGGAGTACATCAAGGCTGTATATTGTCACCCTGTTTATTTAACTTATATGCAGAGTACATCATGAGAAACGCTGGACTGGAAGAAACACAAACTGGAATCAAGATTGCCAGGAGAAATATCAATAACTTCAGATATGCAGATGACACCACCCTTATGGCAGAAAGTGAAGAGGAACTCAAAAGCCTCTTGAAGAAGGTGAAAATCGAGAGTGAAAAAGTTGGCTTAAAGGTCAACATTCAGAAAACAAAGATCATGGCATCCGGTCCCATCACTTCATGGGAAATAGATGGGAAACAGTGGAAACAGTGTCAGACTTTATTTTTCTGGGCTCCAAAATCACTGCAGATGATGACTGCAGCCATGAAATTAAAAGACGCTTACTCCTTGGAAGGAAAGTTATGACCAACCTAGATAGCATATTCAAAAGCAGAGACATTACTTTGCCAACAAAGGTTCATCTAGTCAAGGCTGTGGTTTTTCCTGTGGTCATGTATGGATGTGTGAGTTGGACTGTGAAGAAGGCTGAGCCCTGAAGAATTGATGCCTTTGAACTGTGGTGTTGGGAGAAGACTCTTGAGAGTCCCTTGGACTGCAAGGAGATCCAACCAGTCCATTCTGAAGGAGATAAGCCCTGGGATTTCTTTGGAAGGAATGATGCGAAAACTGAAACTCCAGTACTTTGGCCACCTCATGCGAAGAGTTGACTCATTGGAAAAGACTCTGATGCTGGGAGGGATTGGGGGCAGGAGGAGAAGGGGACAACAGAGGATGAGATGGCTGGATGGCATTACTGACTCGATGGACATGAGTCTGAATGAACTCCGGGAGTTGGTGATGGACAGGGAGGCCTGGCGTGCTGCTATTCATGGGGTCGCAAAGAGTCGGACACGACTGAGCAACTGATCTGATCTGATCTGATTGGCAAATGGTGTCTTCCTTCCCTCTTTCTTCCATGGTTTCTCTGACTAGTGGTTTGTCAATTTCACTGACCTTTCTAAAGCACTGGCCCTGGGTTTCATTCATTCCTATTATAGTTTTTCTGTTTTGTTTCATGGAGTTCTGCCCTTTACTGGTTTTAAAGTATTATTTATTTCTTCATGGCTGTGCTGGGTCTGCGCTGTGTGCGGGCTTTCTCCAGCTGCCGTGAGCAGGGCTGCTCTCTACTTGTGGTGCAAGGGCTTCTCCTCACGGTGGCTCCTCTTGTTGCGGAGCAGGGGTGCCAGGGTACACGGGCTCAGTTGCCCTGCGGCCTGTGGGATCTTCCTGGACCAGGGATGGAACCTGTGTCCCCTGCATAAGCAGGTGGGTTCTTAACCACTGGACCACCAGGGAATCCTTTATTATTTATTATGCTTACTTTGAGGCGAGTCTGCTCTTTTTCTGTGTCTTAAAATGGAAAGTTAGGTTCGTGATTAGAAAACATTCTTTTTTTAAATGTGAACACTTGCTGGTCTCACCTGCCTTCTAAACGCTGCTTCACCGGCATCCCACAGGCTACTGTACTTTCACTTTCATCCAGGTCAGAATATGTTTCCAATTTTCCTTGAGCTCCTCTTTGTGCTCTGGGTTATTTAGAAGTGTGTTGTTTAATTCCCAAAGAGTTTAAGATTTTCCAGATAGTTTTCTGGTGATAGATTTTAACTTAAATCCCAATAAGGTCAGAAGACAAGTCATGAGTGGCAGCAACTCTTTTAAATCTGCTAAGCTGTTTAACAACCAAGAATAAAGAGTACCTTGGCCAATATTCCATGTACTCTTGAAAAAAAAGTGCATTTGCAATATGGTTGAACGTGTTCTGTGTGCCAGTTAGGTCAAGTCAGCTGATACGATGGTTAAGGTTTTCTATATCCTTGCCGATTGCCCATCTATTTACTCTACCAAGAGAGGAGTATTAAGGTCCCTGACTATACCTGTTGACTCATCTATCTGTCTTTTCATTTCCGTCAGTTTCTGCTTTCAGTAATTTGAAGCTCTGCTGCGGTTTTGTGTGCAGACCTTTGGGATTACTGTGTCTTCCTGATGAACTGACCTTTTTATCTTCAACCCCAATAATCTTCTTGCTCTAAAGTCTCTGGTGTGTGTTATTGTAGTGTCTCGCACAGCACAGCCACTGAGGAAGGTAATGCCACTTCCTTGCTGGCCCAAAGATATCTGAGCCCTAGTCCCGCAAACTATGGATATATTACCTTACATGGCGAAAGGGGCTCTGCAGACATGACTAAAGCAAGTATCTTGAGATAGGGACATTATTCTACGTAATCTGGGGGAGCCCAGTGTGTTCACAAGGCTTCTTGTAAGAGGGAGACAAGAGGGCAGAGTCAGGGGTAGGAAACTGATGGCGGAGGTTGGAGTGACAGCAGGAAGGGCCCAAAAGCCAGGCACTGCTGGCCGGCCCTGGAAGACGAGAAAGGCAAAGCACAGAGCCACTGAGAGCAACCAGCTCTGCGGACACCTCAGCTCTAGCCCGGTGCGGCTGGCTTTGTACTTGTGACCTCCAGAAGAGGAAGATACCACATCTGTGTTGTTTAAAGCCCCTAAGTCCACGGTAATTTGTCACACACCAGTAGGAAACTAAGGCAGCCACGTAAGCTTTCTTTTGATGAGTGTTTGCATAATACATGCTTTCATCCTGTTAACCTATTTACCCCACGTATTAAGTGAATCTCGTGAGGTTCACTGGTTGGGTCTTCCTTATTGTTAATCCAGTTTTACAATCGCTGCCACTTAATTGTATTTTTGCCATTTATATTTAATGTAGTTACTGACAGTGTTGTATTTAGGTTTCAGTGCAGTTCAGTCACTCAGTCGTGTCCAACTCTTTGTGACCCCGTGGACCACAGCACGCCAGGCCTCCCTGTCCATCACCAACTCCCAGAGCTTGCTCAAACTCCTGTCCATCGAATCAGTGATGCCAGCCAACCACCTCTTTCTCTGTCATCCCCTTCTCCTCCTGCCTTCAGTCTTTCCCAGCATCAGGGTCTTTTCCAATGAGTCAACTCTTCACATGAGGTGGCCAAAGTACTGGAGTTTCAGCTTCAGCATCAGTCCTTCCAATGAACACTCAGGACTGATCTCCTTTAGGATGGACTGGTTGGATCACCTTCCAGTCCAGGGGACTCTCAAGAGTCTTCTCCAACACCACAGTTCAAAAGCATTAATTCTTTGGTGCTCAGCTTTCTTTATAGGCCAACTCTCACATCCATACATGACTACTGGAAAAACCATAGCCTTGACTAGAAGGATCTTTGTTAGCAAAGTAATGTCTCTGCTTTTTAATATGCTATCTAGGTTGGTCATAACTTTCCTTCCAAGGAGAAATTTTAATTTCATGGCCGCAGTCACCATCTGCAGTGATTTTGGAGCCCCCCAAAATAAAGTCTGACACTGTTTCCACTGTTTCCCCATCTATTTGCCATGAAGTGATGGGACCAGATGCCATGATCTTAGTTTTCTGAATGTTGAGTTTTAAGCCAACTTTTTCATTCTCCTCTTTCATTTTCATCAAGACGCTCTTTAGTTCTTCTTTGGTTTCTGCCATAAGGGTGGTATCATCTGCATATCTGGGGTTGTTGATATTTCTCCCAGCAATCTTGATTCCAGCTTGTGCTTTCTCCAGTCCAGCGTTTCTCATGATGTACTCTGCATATAAGTTAAATAAGCAGGGTGACAATATACAGCCTTGACGTACTCCTTTTCCTATTTGGAACCAGTTGGTTGTTCCATGTCCAGTTCTAACTGTTGCTTCCTGACCTGCATACAGATTTGTCAAGAGGCAGGTCAGGTGGTCTGGTATTCCCATCTCTTTCAGAATTGTCCACAGTTTAGGAGGAGGAGCTAAGATGGCAGAGGAATAGGACGGGGAGAACACTTTCTCCCCCACAAATTCATCAAAAGAACATTTAAACGCCAAGTAAATTCCACAGAACAACTTCTGAATGCCGGCAGAGGACATCAGGCACCAAGAAAAGCAACCCATTGTCTTCGAAAGGAGATGTTTTATCAATGGTGCTGTATAGAAGGAGAAGTTTTGAGACTACTGTAAAAATAAGACCGATAACTGGAAGCAGGAGGCTTAAGTCCAGACCCTGACTCCAGGGAACATTAACTGACAGGAGCTCATCAAATGCCTCCATACCTACACTGAAACCAAGCACCACACAAGAGCGAACAAGTTCCAGGGCAAGACATACCAAGCAAATTCTCCAGCAACACAGGAACACAGCCCTGAGCTCCAATATACAGGCTGCCCAAAGTCACCCCAAAACCATAGACATCTCATAATTCATTACTGGACACTTCATTGCACTCCAGAGAGAAGAAATCCAGCTCCACTCACCAGAACACCGACACAAGCTTCCCTAACCAAGAAACTTTGACAAGCCTCCTGTACAAACCCACACACAGCAAGGAAACGCCACAATAAAGAGAACTCCACAAACTGCCAGAATACAGAAAGGACACCCCAAACTCAGCAATTTAAACAAGATGAAGAGACAGAGGAATACCCAGCAGGTAAAGGAACAGGATAAATGCCCACCAAACCAAACAAAAGAGGAAGAGATAGGGAATCTACCTGATAAAGAATTCTGAATAATGATAGTGAAATTGATCCAAAATCTTGAAATCAAAATGGAATCACAGATAAATAGCCTGGAGACAAGGACTGAGAAGATGCAAGAAAGGTTTAACAGAATTGTCCACAGTTTATTGTGATCCACACAGTCAAAGGCTTTGGCATAGTCAATAAAACAGAAATTCGATGATCCAGCGGATGTTAGCAATTTGATCTCTGGTTCCTCTGCCTTTTCTAAAACCAGCTTGAACATCTGGAAGTTCATGGTTCACATACTTTGAAGCCTGGCTTGGAGAATTTGGAGCACTACTTTACTAGCGTGTGAGGTGAGTGCAATTGTGCAGTAGCTTGAGCATTCTTTGGCATTGCCTTTCTTTGGGATTGGAGTGAAAACTGACCTTTTCCAGTCCTGTGGCCACTGCTGAGTTTTCCAACTTTGCTGGCATATTGAGTGCAGCACTTTCACAGCATCATCTCTCAGGATTTGAAATAGCTCAACTGGAATTCCATCACCTCCACTAGCTTTGTTCAAAGTGATGCTTCCTAAGGCCCACTTGACTTCACATTCCAGGATGTGTGGCTCTACATGAGTGATCACACCATCGTGATTATCTGAGTCATGAAGATCTCTCTTGTACAGTTCTGTGCATTCTTGCCACCTTTTCTTAATATCTTCTGCTTCTGTTAGGTCTCTACTATTTCTGTCCTTTATCAAGCCCATCTTTGCATGAAACGTTCCCTTGGTATCTCTAATTTTCTTGAAGAGATCTCTAGTCTTTCCCATTCTATTGTTTTCCTCTATCTCTTTGCACTGATCACTGAGGAAGGCTTTATCTCTCTTTGCTATGCTTTGGATCTCTGCATTCAAATGGGTATATCTTTCCTTTTCTCCTTTGCTTTTTGCTTCTCTTCTTTTCACAGCTATTTGTAAGGCCTCCTCAGACAGCCATTTTGCTTTATTGTGTTTCTTTTTCTTGAGGATGGTCTTGATCCCTGTCTCCTGTACAATGTCACAAACCTCTGTCCATAGTTCATCTGGCACTCTGTCTATCAGATCTAGTCCCTTAAATCTATTTCTCACTTCTACTGTATAATCGTAAGGGATTTTATTTAGGTCATACCTGAAGGGTCTAGTGGTTTTTCCCCACTTTCTTCAATTTAAGTCTGAATTTGGCAATAAGGAGTTCATGATCTGAGCCACAGTCAGCTCCACGTCTTGTTTATGCTGACTGTATAGAGCTTCTCCATCTTTGGCTGTAAAGAATATAATCAATCTGATTTTGGTGTTGGCCATCTGGTGATGTCCACATGTAAAGTCTTCTCTTGTGCTGTTGGAAGAGGGTGTTTGCTATGACCAGTGTGTTCTCTTGGCAAAACTCTATTAGACTTTGCCCTGCTTCATTCTGTACTCCAAGGCCAAATTTGCCTGTTACTCCAGGTGTTTCTTGACTTCCTGCTTTTGCATTCCTGTCTCCTATAATGAAAAGGACATCTTTTTCAGGGTGTTAGTTCTAAAAGGTCTTGTAGGTCTTCATAGAATCGTTCAGCTTCTTAAGCATTATTGGTCGGGGCATAGACTTGGATTACCGTGATATTGAATAGTTTGCCTTGGAAACGAACAGAGATCATTCTGTCGTTTTTGAGACTGCATCCAAGTACTGCATTTCGGACTCTCTTGTTGACTATGATGGCTACTCCATTTCTTCTAAGAGATTCTTGCCTACAGTAGTAGATACAATGGTCATCTGAGTTAAACTCACCCAGTCCAATAATCCATTGTAGTTTGTTGATTCCTAAAATGTCGACGTTCACTCTTGCCATCTCCTGTTTGACCACTTCCAATTTGCCTTGATTCATGGACCTGACATTCCAGGTTCCTAGGCAATATTGCTCTTTACAGTGGTGGACTTCGCTTCTATCACCAGTCACATCCACAGCTGGGTGTTGTTTTTGCTTTGGCTCCATCCCTTCATTCTTTGTGGAGTTATTTCTCCACTGATCTCCAGTAGCATATTGGGCACCTACCAACCTGGGGAGTTGATCTTTCAATGTCCTTTTTGCCTTTTCATACTGTTCAGGTTTAACCTTTTGTCTTTTCTTTGTCCCCTCTAGTGTTTGCTCTTCAAGTTTCCCTTTCCTGTCTTCTTTTGGCTTTTTGGAATTTTTTTTTTTAGTACTCTTGTTATATCTGTTAGTACTCTAACTGTAAATCTTCACATGTTGTTTTTTTAGTGGCAATTGTGGGCATTATAATATATACACCTAATTCCACAGAGTCCACACAGTTAATATTTTATCTCCTCAAGAGAAACATGGAACCCTCATCACACGGGCCCTTTCACCCTCACCTTCCATCATGCTATAGATGTTATATGTATTCATCTATTATACATATATAAAAACCCCACCAAACATTGTTATTTTTGCTTTCAACAGTCACATATACAGGAAATGAGAAAAATATGCTATTACATTTACCTATTTACCACCTTTTATTCTTCCTTTATCATTGAATTTCCAAGTTTCCCTCGAGAATTATTTCCCTTCTGCCTGAAGAACTAGCCTTATCATTCCTTTAAAGAAGGTCTACAGGCAGCACATTCTCTCAAGTGTTCTTTCCTCTTAGAATGACTATTTTGCTTTCATTCCTGAAGAATATACCCAGAAGAATTCCACGTTGGCTCTTCTCATCTCTCAGGACTATCAGTCTTAGACCATAGTGGCTTCTGATATGAAATCTGAAATCATTCAAATCATTTTTCCTCTGTATGTAACCTGGTCCTTTTATCCGGATGCTTTCAATTTTTCCCCACTGATTCCATTTTGACTGTGATGTGTGTGGACATGGTTTAAAAAAACTTTTCCCCACTGATTTGAATATAATTGTGATGTTTGGGTATCATTTTTGAAGGTTATCTGATGAGCATCTTGGATGTGTAAATTTATGGCTTTCATCAAATCTGTAAAATGGTCAATATTTACTTCCTCAAAATTATTTTTCTTCTTTGATATTCCCCTTTTGCTGGGCTATCAATGACTGTCTCAGAGATCCTGGGTCTGTGTTCATTTTTAGAAACCGTTTTTTTTTTGCCTCCAGCCTGTGTTCTTCTCGTTTGCCTAGAGAAAGAATTCACAGAATGAGATGAAAAGTTCTGCTCAGGGTAAGAAGGGGCACTGAGGAGGCAGTGATGACTCAGAGGTTTGGAAGACGGGCAACAAGAAAAGATGGCGCTACATTGTAGTGCAGAGGAAAAGCGAATCCACCGTCCCAGGTCAGGAAGGAGGGCTGTGCTTTATGCTAAAGAATGGGGATCAGTATTCCAAGCATCCGCCATGCGTCTCTCTCCTGGGGTCGTCCTATTTATGACTGCCCATTGGCTCCTCCAGGCAACCAAGGCAGACAGAGGAAGTACCTTCGGTTCCCCGGCCTCCCGCACTTCCCACCCAACCACCAGGCCCACATCATTGTGCCCCTGGAGCCCTTCTGAATAAGGTCCCTGACCCGTCCTCAGACATCCCGTCTGTGTTGTCTCATCAGCCTCCTTCCTGGTCCTCCAGCCCAGGCCCCGCCCCTTACTCCCGTTCATCTCTCACTACCTCCCGAAGGACTCGTCCCACCACCGTATCAGGTCTGAGCCTGCCCCGTTCAAAATCCTTTCAACAGTCTCCACCTTCAAAAACGTGGTCCAGGTGCATCACCCCGTGTTCCAGGCTGTGGGAGGTCAGCCCCACTTAACAGCTCTCCCTCCTAGACCAGACTCATCACACTTAACCACATATCCCCAAGCACCCACGTACACAGACCTACTTAACAACTCTGTGCCTCCACAGACCGTCCCCTCAGCCAGTCTGAACAAGGCCGTCCCTTCCAACCTGCCGGACCAAGAAGCCTTCCTTTCTCATTCCAGTGTAAAATATGTGAAGTCACTTGGTCATGTCCAACTCTTTGCAACCCCATGGACTGTAGCCTGTCAGGTTTCTCTGTCCAAGGGATTTTCCAGGCAAGAATATTGGAGTGGGTTGCCATTTCCTTCTCCAGGGGATCTTCATGACCCGGGGATTGAACCTGGGTCTCCCTCACTGCAGGTAGACTGTACCGTCTGAGCTACCAGGGAAACCCAATGTAAATATATTTCGAGTTATAGGTTCCCGTAAGGTTTATCCATGTGAACGACTTAAAACACTGGTCAACACACCATCCAGAAGCCAGATCAATGTTGGCGTTTTACTGTGAATGGGGTTCATTATCAATAGAGCCCTCCTGCGTTACACTCTCCACATGGTGGTAATCTTTCTAAACTAGAAATCACTTCATACTGTCTGCTGCTGAAAACCTTCCCACTGCTTTAAAGATAAACCCCAAACACTTACATGCGCTCAAGACCCAGTGTGGCGACGCCCCTGCCTCCCCCGTCACTGCTCTCGATTCTGAGAGCAGCTCAAGGTCTGTCTGGTTGGGATGCCGCCGCCGCCACCACCGCCCCTGAGCTAGTAGCTCCTGCTTGTTCGCCCGTCAGACACACCTCCCAGCCAGGACCCAGGCTTCAGGACGTCTATCTGTTAAAGGTACTCATGGTTCCCTGTTTTCTTCCAACTCCTAACAGTCTCACAAGAGTCAGCTGAACTGTTTGCCATGTAAATGTTTGTCCACTGTCTGTTTTTATTCATCTGAGCCCCACAAGTCCAGGGAAGGAATTTGATGGCATCACCAAGGAAACTCCAGGCTGTCACCATGGCAGAACACGGTCATTGCCCAGCAAATACTGACGAACTGGACTAGCTGACGGAAGAAAGGAAGAACGTTTGCAGAAGTTCAGGAAAGGGAAGCTACTTGCCCAAGATCACACAACCCTTGTGGGAGGCAGAGTAAGAACCGGGACAGGCACTCAGATGGCTCCGGGGCCTGCCCGGCTTCTTGCAGCCTTGCACTCTGGGACGTGAGGTCACTCTCCGGATCCAGACTTGGCACAAGGAGGAGACGGAACAGGCAGGCAGAGTGGCGGGGCAGAAGGGGGTGTCGGTAAGTCTGATCTGGTCAGAAAGGCCCCCAGAGACCACGGTCGCCTCAGCCCCATCCTTCAGGGAGAGCGGAGCAAGGCTCAGGAGGAACTCAAGACGGGCGCCACCGAGCCTGGACCTTCATGCCCAGTGCGTCTGTCTGTCCTGAGGGCTCTGAGGTCTCAAGGTCACCTGCTCTGCTGGGGACCATGAGAGGCAGCGCCACGACCCTGACCTTCACCGCCCTTCTCTGCCTTGGTGAGCTTCCGAGAAGGGAGGGGGTGGGAACCCCTCTCCTCCCACATCTGGTCCCTGAGAGGCCCCAGGACGCAGGAGGCACGGTGGGGACAGACTTTCTTGGGGGAGAGGGGAATGTCCTCAGCCCAGATCTGACCCGACCTTAGGGTGCAGAGCAGACCTAGAGTGTCCAGGATGTGTGGTGGGGCTGGGCGCTCACAGGGAACTCTCTTCCAGGGATGTGCTGGGGCCCAGGGGCCCAGGGACAACCAGGTGAGCCCCCAGACCTCCTGCTTCCACCCACCACCGCTGGTCACTGGGGAGCACAGCGGGTTGGGGCCGCGGGTGGCCCGTCTGGGAGGGGCCTGGGTGACAGCTGGGGAACCTGGGGGAGAAGGCGCCCTGACTCCTCAGCTCTGATTCCTTTCCAGACGTTTTCCCCAAACCCTCCATCCGGGCTGACCCAGGCACCATGGTCACCCAGGGGGGCCCCATGACCATCTGGTGTCAGGGGTCTCTGCTGGCTGATGTCTACTATCTGTATAAAGAGAGGGGCTCTGTATACTGGAAGGCTACGGCCCTTCAGGGCTCCAGGAACAAGGCCAGGTTCCACTTTGAATATATGAGCTCAAGTAGGGCTGGGCAGTATCAGTGTGCATATCACAGCAGGAACGGCTGGTCACAGCAGAGTGATCCCCTGCTCCTGGTGGTGACAGGTAAGAGGGCGGGGCGGGTCCCTCCAGGTCCCTCCCACCGTGGGAGCCTCCTCACGGGCAGAGGAGCAGAGTGCGGGCTCAGGGGGCCCCTTCCCTCCCAGCCCACACCTGGGGTCACTGGGTGGAGGTCCCCCTTTAACACACCCCCTCGCCCCCAGGAGTGTACAGGGCACCCTCCCTGTCCGCCCAGCCCAGCCCTGTGGTGGCCGCAGGAGGCAGCGTGTCCCTCACGTGCAGTTCACAGTATGCAGTGGGCACTCTGCACCTGCTGAAGGAAGGAGGCGCTGACCCGCTCCGACACAAGACGTCAAGGAGCTATGGGAACCAGGGGCGGGAACAGGCTGTGTTCCCTGTGGGCCCCGTGACCACCTCCCACGGGGGGACCTACAGGTGCTATGATGCTCCCAGCAATGAGCCCTTTCTGTGGTCACGCCCCAGTGACCCTCTGCATCTCCAGGTCACAGGTGAGGCCCCCAGGCCCCTCTATTTCCTAGACAGACCCCTGACCTCAGCCTTATGCCCCATGAGCCCTGGGGGAGACGGGGGCAGGGACACTGGACTCCTGGGGCAGGACACGGGGCAGAAGCCTCGGGAGGGAGCAGGGCGAGCTCTCTCTGCAGCCCAGGAGCAGGGCGGGCGTGCAGCCGCATGCCTCCATGCCCCGTCTGCAGGCCTGTCCAGGGCGCCCTCCCTCTCCGCCCAGCCCAGCTTGCTCGTGCTCGCCGGAGACAACCTGACCCTCCAGTGTCGCTCAGAGGCCGGCTTTGGCAGCTTCGCTCTGACCAAGGATGAGGGGCTCAGCCCGCCCCTCCATCTAGAAGGGCAGCAGAGCCCCGACTTCCCTCTGGGCCGCGTGAGCCGTGCCCACGGGGGCCAGTACAGATGCTACAGCGGACACAACTCCTACACGTGGTCGGCCCCCAGCGCCCCCCTGGACATCCTGATTGCGGGTGAGGGGCCCCTGTCCTGGCCCAGGTCCTGAATGTCTGCTCAGGGCGCTGGACCAGGGTCAGCCCTGGTGGTGACGGGTCCGGGGAGAGGGTGCTGGAGCAGAGGCCCAGGTAGGGCAGGGGTCTGGGGGAGAATGTGAAAACAGGAGTGAGAGGCACGGAGATTAAGGAGATGCACACAGATGAGCTGAGAGGAGCTGGGAGGGCTCACAGGAAAGCCCCCTGCTCAGGGTCCGGGGTGTGGGGAGGGGCTCTCTGCTCATCACCCCTGTCCCCCCCAGGAATGCACAGGAAACCCTCCCTCTCTGCCCGCCCGGGGGCCTCAGTGCCCCGGGGAGAGAATGTGACCCTGCAGTGTCGCTCTGAGGTCCGGTCAGACACCTTCCATCTGTCCAAGGAGGGGTCGCTCGCTGCTCCCCAGCACCTTCGTCTGCAGGACCCGGCTCCACCCGTTCAGGCCAACTTCACCCTGCATGCTGTGACCTCGGCCCACAGTGGGACCTACAGGTGCTACAGCTCACACAGCACCGCCCCCCACCTGCTGTCAATCCCCAGCGACCCCCTGGAGCTCCAGGTCTCAGGTGAGGGCCCAGCCCTGGTCCACTGTGTCCTCTGGGTCAGGCCAGGGCCCTGTTCCCAGGAGACCTCTGGGTTGAGGTGGGAGTGGGGGTCACAGAAGGCGGGGATCAACTCTGAGGGGGCCGGAAAGAGCCAGAGGCCACCCTTCCCTGCCCGTCCTTGCCCTCATCCCGGGCATCCAGACCCACTCCTGGTGATGGAGCAGAGCTACACAGGCCTTGGGGCCAACCAGCAGGACTCAAGGCCAGAGCCCCTGGTCCCCATTCTCCTCTGGTCTCCAGTCCTCATGGCCCTTCGCCCAGAGAGCAGCACAAGAGAGGGGCTAGCAGAGCCCGTGGCCCCCAAGGGAGCGAGCGGACAGGCCCTGGCTCAGCTGGTGTCCCAGGGGACCGCGGGGCTCCCGGGAATGAGACATGGATGAAGGGTGGGGAGTCATGCAGAGGGGGATGCTGGGGCCCAGCTGGGGGAGGGAAGCAGGGCTGACAAGGGGAAGCAGGCCGCGGCTCATCTCCACTCTGACCCTTAGGAAGCTCTGGGAATCAGCTCCTCCCCGCCTTGGAATCAGCCTCGGGTGAGTCAGGCTCTCTGCGAGGCGGTGGGGGTGGAAGCAGCTCTATAGGGGCTCCGTCACTTCCCGAGTTAATGGCCTCAGGACAGCCCCTTCTCACTGGCATCAGCCTCAACAGCAAGGACGGGGACGCGGCAACACTTGATGGGACAGTGTCTGAGCTCTCCAGCCCCCCAAGGAGCTGCCTTGGTGCCAGGCAAAGAGCTGGGCGTGGGAGTCAAATGGCTCTGCTACTTCCAACCGTGGGATCTTGGACCAGCCGTGCTCCTCCCGGGGTCCAAGGCCCACCCTCCACGCAGGGGGCCTCCCACCTCCTTCCTCAGCACGACAGCCCGCAGCGCAGGGCCTGCTTGGGCCTCAGGAAGGCCAGAGCCCGCCCCGCTGCCCCTCCCAGACACACACTCCACCTCCACGCAGGCCCTGTGCTGGGGGTGGAAGGACGGGGAGGCAGATCTGGCTGGGCTGGCAGAGAACTGGGCTTGATGCACCCGTCTCTGAACTGGTGTTCTGCCTGGAAGTGAAAGCATGAAAACAAAACAAAAACTAATTCTAAAAAATACGAGGGAACCCACAGTCCTGGGTTCCAGTCCCAGCTCCGCCACCTCCAGGCTGGGCAACTTGGGGCCCATGATCTCCCTCTCTGGGCCTCAGTCTCGTCTGTAAACAGGTCGGATGGGCTGGAGATGGACGCACAGACCCCAGCACGAGTCTGCGCACAGCAGGTGCCCAGTTAAACGGCACCCCTGGCTCACTCAGGCGTCTCTGGTACCCCAGGCCTCACGTGGTACCTGAGTGTCCTCATCGGAGTCTCGGTGACCTTTGTCCTGCTGCTCCTCGTCTTCCTCTTCCTCCGACAGCGGGGTCAGGACAGACACAGGAAGTCAGGTGAGTAGGGAACGGGGTGACTCGGACCCCTGGAGGTGGTGGGCTTAGGGCACCAGCCCAAGGGAAACCTAAGAAAGGGGTGAGTCCAGTTAAAACTGCTCTAGCATCTTCCGGTGAGAGAAATCTAAAGAGGCTAAATGTGAGCGCACATGTGAGCATTAGAGTATCCTTTGATGTTTTCAAACTTACACGCCGCTTGAGAATACATGCAAGTTTTGTATTTCATGGTTTAGAGCTCTCGAATTTTTTTAAATAATTTTTGAATTTTGTTTATTGGCTGCTCTGGGTCTTGGTTGCTGTGCATGGGCTTTCTCTGATGGCAGTGAGCTGGGGCCTCTCTGGTTGCGGGGCTCGGGCTTCTCTTGCTGCAGCTCCCAGCTCCTGGGCTCTTCGGCTCTCGGGTTTCAGCAGTCGCGCTCCGAGGCTCCAGAGCACAAGCTTAGAAGTTGTGGCTTAATTACTCCATGGAATGTGGAATCCCCCCAGACCAGGGATCAAATCCATGTCCCCTGCGTCGGCACCACCAGGGAAGCCTTTCTCTTGAATTCTTCGTGGAGGAGGGAAGGCATGACAATTGTTTCAGCCTGGAGACCCTTGCAGATCTTCCTGTAACCCTAGAGAAGGGCTCTGGGGCAGCGGGGGTGGGTGGGGGTGGGGGTGGGGCGGGCTGGAGGCTGACTCCTGTCTTCCCACAGCAGCCGCAGCATCAGTGCTTGAGGACAGAGGCCAGAAGATGAGGTAAGACCTCTCCCACAGACTCGCACCCCACTGCCTGCCCGGGGCTCCCTCACCGCCCCAACACTGCTCAGCCTGACCTCTCCCTGAGTCCCACCCCACCGCCTGCTCGGGGCTCCCTCCACCCCAACACTGCTCTCTCCTCCCCAGCTCCAGCCCAGCCACTGATGCCCCGGAGGAGAGCTTGTACTGTAAGGGGAAGGGGGGCGCTGTCCTGGGGGCCTGGGATCGGGTGGCAGTGGTTCTGGGCTTGGGAGGAGAGCTCGAGTCTGACGCTGGGTGGCAGTGGCCCGTCACCGAGCCGCTCTGGACATCTGCTGTGGGACGTGTGAGGCGGTCTGAGCAGGAGCCGGCCCCCCTTGTCCTGTCCCCACCAGGTGCTGTCACGGAAGACACACAGCCGGAGCATGGCAGAGCGCGGGACAGTCAGGTGAGACCCCCCACCTCCTCACACACAGAGGGCAGAGGACACTGACCCCAAGGCCAGGTGGCCCTTTCCACGAGCACCTGCTCCCTGGGCTGCCGCGCCCCCCGGCTCCTCCGACTGGGACACTGTTGAACACTCAGGTTGAGCTGGCAGGGCTGAACAGTCTGTGCCCCCCAAAATGGGCTACATGCAAGCCCTGGGCCTGGAGACAGGGCCAGAGAGGGGGCTTCTAACAGCCAGAGGATTCTGAGATCCTTGCTCAGCCCTCAGCCATCTTTGCCCAGGCAGGTGAACCTCATCTGTTCGCTGCAGTGAGGACCAGCTCCCGTGGCCGCCCTGGTGACCCCCTCACTTTCCTGAAGGGCACAGTGGGGCCTGACTGTCCCTCAGTGAGGACAGCCACAGCCAATTCCCATCTCCAGCCCCATCCTCCCCCAGCATCAAACTTAGCGATCCATCACAGGATTTCAACTTGCTTCACTTCCCTCCTTCCTGAGGGTCGAAGCTACAGGAACTGAAGGAGGCATGGTTCAGAGACCACCCCTCACCCCTCACTAGCAGAGCCCTAACGCCTAAGACCCTCAAGGAGTGCATCCTTACCTCCCAGGCCCCCAGGCTTTCCCCATCTCACACCCCTGACCTCTTTCTACACCCTCCAAAGGCTGCCACATCTGAAGCCCCCCAGGATGTGACCTATGCCGAACTGGACCACTCAACTAGCAGACAGGGGGTGACTGCACTCTCCAACTGGCAGTCAGGAGAGTCCCCAGCAGAGCCCAGCGTGTATGCTGCTCTCGCCTTGCACTAGCCCAGGATGACCCAGACTCCACCTCCAGGGACCCCAGGAGCTGCCCCCACAGACACTCAGTTCAACCCCAGCCAGCCTGGAGTCCTGACACCAGCAGCTCTGGGACCTCCCAAAGGTAGGCTAGGCTGCACTCTCCTGCACACGTCACAGCGACTTGGCAAATCCTGAGCTGTAACCTGGAGAATGGCCACTGAACTGACAGCAGAGCCCCAAGCCCCCAGAGCAGGACTTGGGTGCCCCATGCCTGCAGCTGTTGGGGTTGCTTAATCCCCTATTTCTCATTTCCTGAGAACAAGCCTCTTCCTGCCCCAGGCAGCTTGACAGAGAAAAGGGAAGCCTGCCTCCCTCCTGACCATGAAGTCTTCAGAACCCCCAAACACGGGGGGTGGGGTGGCGGCAGGGTTCCCCTTTCCTGTCTGGGAAATGACCCCCCCACTGAGAGCTGTTTTTGGCCACTGGGTGTTCATTAGAAAGCACTGGCTTAGCTCGCCCACCAGGGATTAACCCTGAACCCGCACCACAGCAGTGCAAGGCAGGCTCACTGGGACCGCAGGGCGGGTCCTGCCCGAGAAGCTCCCTCTAGTTTTGTCTTTGCCTGTACTGTGGGCCCCCTGGAAGTGTGATGGAGTGATGTGCAGACGTGTCTGTCAGGATACGGTAAAGCCAGGCCTAAGGGGAACAAGGACCACCATCTAGCAACGGCTCCACGGACGGGAACAAAGCTCACCAGCCCCGAGTGGAAAGCGGCGGCCCCCACGGCCGCTCCAGAAGGGTGTGTGTCAGAGCGGGGAAGAGACACAGCAGTAAAGACCAGTTCCACACTGTGCATATCCTGCTTTATTATCTGAGGCACACTGGCCGCTGCGCCGGCCCAGGGCACTGCCCGGGCTCAGTCCTCCTCCTCGTCGTCGCCGGCTCCAGCCCCGCCCTGGCCCTTCTTGGCGTTCTTCCTCTTCACGCGGCCCGGGCGGCCCCCGCCGTAGGGGGAGCGCAGGGAGAAGTCGATGTGCTTCTGGGAGTCCAGGCGCACGATGAAGGACGGGATGTTCACCACCTGCTTGCGGACCCTGGGGGGGAGTGGCGGGTGAGGGCCAGGCCGCGGCCGGCAGGGCGCTCCTGGTCCTCGGGGGCGCCCGTGTCCTGGACAACTCGCTCACCTCTCACGGAGGGCGGGGGAATTCAGGCCCAGAATGAACACAGGGGTGGCAGCGCGTTAACACTGAGGCCTGCTTCTCAAACACTGAAGTGTGCCAGACAGTTCTGAGCTGTGTGCCTCTCACTGAGCTTTAGTCTCCATCAGGGCTCCTCTCACTGTCTCTGAAGTGGCACCCCACGAGGACCGGGGCGATTTCATTTCACACAAGCAGCATGAGAGGCTCCTGCCCATGAGTCACAGGGGCTACTGAGAGGCTAGGAACCTGCTCACTACACAGGCCCCTGTGACCAGGGCCCTATCTCCATAGGGTAAACTGAGCACCCAAAGACCCACCTGGCCCCTGCTCTTCACCACAGCAGCTGCCCGGAGGGTGCACTGTGTGACCACACAGGCCCAACCCACCCAAGTCAGCTGAGCCCCAGGGATGGTTCTCCACGGGACACCAAGAGCTGTTACCTGTCCAGCTCCCGGCACGCCTGCTGGAGCCTTCGCAAGGTGTACGGCTCCAGCCGCAGTGACCCTTGCGCAGAGCTCTGGGGGTGAGGCTGCCCCCAGCTCCCCCATGAGCTGTCTGTAGGGACCAATCTGTCCCCTTAAGGTGAGCTCACACCTTCACCACCTCCGAGGGCTGCACAGAAGACAGGGGTAGGGAGGGGGCTCAGCGAGGGCGTCCCTTCAGGGGGCAGGGTGGGGGAGGCTCCGGGAGCCCCGAGGCGGTACCTGATGTGGCGCTGGCGGATGAGCACACGGGCATGGTGGATGGACTTGGCCAGGCCCAGCTTGAAGACCTGGGTCTGCAGGCGTCTCTCCAAGAAATCCTCAATCTTCAGGCCCAGGATGTAATCCAGCTTCATCTTGCCCTCGTCCAGCACCCCGATACGGACGAGCCGCCGCAACAGGGCATTACCTGGTGAGGGGGCACAGAAGCCTGTCTCAGCCTTCCAGTTCAAATCTGGCACCTCCACACCACGGCGGTGAGACCCAGCAGGAAGGAAGAACTAGTTCTGATACAGGACTCAACGCACTACTGCATGAGCTGCCGTGACTGCCGGAATCCTCACGACCCTGAGGCAGACAACGACCCACAACTCGTCTGAACAAGGGAGAGCCCTCCAGAGCTCTTAGAAGAGTGCAAGTCTACTCGCTGCTGCCCCTCCACTAGTCCTCCCGTAACACAGCACAGGGGCTACGAGCTAATACACTGGCGTCCAAAAAGCCCTACCAATCAAACGCACGCAAACCACCTCCCGCGTCTGACACTTCAACAGCATCAGTACCTATCTGTTAGGCCTGGAAGAGACACGGCACACATTCGAGTTGAGTATGTGTCATCCATTTTTTACTAAAACGACAGTGAGGATAACCTCAGTGCCTGGCAAAGTAAACCAGCGGGCGTCAGCTTCTCCCTGGCACCCAGCAACTCCAGGTTCAGGGGGCCTTGCCTGTGGGCGTCCAAGTGCCAGTCAGGAGAGCTCCAGGGACGCTGCCGGCTCGCACTCCCGGGGCTGGCTATCATCACAGAGGATTATCATTTATTAGCACCCACCCCTGCCCCCAGACAAATCCTGAAGGAAAGCTGGCTGACTCTGTGACAGCCTTCCTAGCAGACTAGAAGCCAAGGAGAATCTAAATGGAGAAACATACTATACCTTTTCCAACACCCCAGGTACGAATTTGCACTGAATAAATACTGAACACAAGTGAAGGATATTCTCCCATTTACAACTGCATAAAAATCTTAATGAAAAGCCTACACAATGAAAACTGCAAAACACTAATCAAAGAAATTAAAGACACAAACAGAAAGAAATTCAGTGCTCATGGACTGGAACAGCAATTAAAAAAAAAAACACCCATACTACCCTTAGCAATATACAGATTCAAGGCAATCCCTATAAAAATTCCAATGCCATTTTCCACAGAAAAAGAACAAGCAATCCTAAAATCTTTATGGAACCAGAAAAGACCCTGAATAGCTAAAGCCAATCTTGAGGAAAAACAAAGTTGTAAAAAAGACAAAAACAAAAAATAAAGAAAAAAAAAACACCCCACAAAGTTGTATACATTAGTTATAGTAATCAAAACAGTATGACACTGACATAAAAACAGATCGAGGGAATAAACCAGAATAGAAACCAGAAATAACCCATATATATAAACGGTCAATTAATTTACAACAAAGGAGCTAGGAATATACAATGGGGAAGAGTCTCTCAATACTGGTGTCTGGAGAACTGGACAGTCACATGCAAGGACAAGACTGAACACAAAAGTTAACTCAAAATCATGAATTCCCAGAAGGTCCAGTAGTGAGGACTCAGTGATTGGTGACTTCACTGCAGTGGCCAGGGCTGCTCCCCTGGCTCAGTGGTAAAGAATATGCCTGCAACACAGGAAATACATGTTCAATCCCTGGAGGGGGAAGATCCCAGGGAGAAGGAAATGGCAACCTACTCCATTATTCTTGCCATGGAAATTCCGTGGACAGGAGCCTGGCGGGCTATGGTCTGTGGGGCCCACTGGGAGTTGGAAACGACTTAGCGACTAAACAACTGGGAATGAAGATCCCTTAAGCCTCCAGCGGGGAAAACAAACTCAAAATGGATTAAACACAGGAATGTAATGAGACTCCTAGAGGAAAACACAGGCAGTAACCTCCTTGACCTCTCAGTCTTGGAGATGATTTTTTGGATCTGATTCTAAAGTAAAGGTACCACAAAAGGAAAAATCAACAAGTTGGACCACATCAAACTAAAAAGCTTCTGCAGAGCATGACAAAATGAAAAACAACCTACAGAATGGGAGAAAATATAAATCACATATCTAATAAGGGGTTAATACCCAAAATATATAATGAAATAATACAACAGCAAAAAAAACACTTCAATTAAAAAATGGGAAGATGATCTGATGCTAACTAGACTTACTGTGGAGATCATTTCACAATATACAAATATATCATTCTGTTCTATACTAATAATGTCAAATTATCAATTACACAATTTAAAAACTGAACATAATAATCAAATATTATTACAAAACATATCCAAACGTAAACAAAAGTGAGTTTGGAATTATCTTCCATTTTGGACACTTCACATCTTTTTGTACTTACATTAGAAAATAGACACCTGACAATAACTCAACCTGTATTACTTCAAAAACACATTTCACTTACTATTATTAACCCACCTACATCCTTTAATAGTGGGGAGGGCCATCAATACAGGAAAAATCTTACTGGATATGAAGACAAAAACAAAACTGATAAGCTTGCAGCCTTCAACCACAGGAGTGTGTTCAACTACTAAAAATTGATAAATGGCTTTCATTTGGCCCAAAGAATTAACAATCAGAATCAGCCAAATCAAAGTTTGTTTCAAAAAAAAAAACAAAAAACCTGTATGCCAGTGGGCACCTCAATAGCCAAGGGGCCCTTGTCTCTATGGCATGAGGCAAACATTTAAGTGCCTTAGTTTCTAATATGATGTGTTAGTCACTCAGTTGTGTCCAACTCTGCCAGGCTCTCTGTCCACAGCATTCTCCAGGTAAGAATAGGCTGGAGTGGGTTGCCATTCCTACTCCAGGGGACCTTCCTGACCCAGGGATCAAACTCCCACTAAGGTGTGAGTCTTATGACAAAAACAGTTTACTGGTTCATTTCACTCAGGCACTCACAGGTATCAACTCTCACCTTACACCAAAACAGGATAAAGAATCTGCCTGCAGTGCAGGAGACCCAAGTTTGGTCTTTACCCTGTGCTGGTGTGAGGTGAGAGTTGATACCTGTGAATGACTGAATTAACTCTTCTTGTCAGATAAGACGCACACCTTAGCGGGAAAGGCTGGACCTCAAACAAGGCCAAGCTGCAGCAGTAAGCAAACACCTCAAAGCCCCAGGCTCCTCCTCTCCATCCCAGCAATCTAGCTTCACTCACTGTGGATTACCTGCTGTTGCCCTCCCCATGCAACTTCCCCCCTGGAAAACCAAGTAATCCCTGGACACCCGCTGCTCAGCCCTACCCTGTGCCATCTCTTTGTCACATGACTGCTGAGACCTAAGTTTCTCTGTGATTAACTCTCCAGCAAGTTTCCGAGACCAGAACAAGCTGAGGTCTGTCCCCCAAACTCTGGGACAGAGTTCCACCCAATACCAACATCCACCAGGGAGATTCCTCAATTCTCATGAGTGTCAAAGGAGCTTCCCAACTAACAAAGGTTAAAAATGAGAACCTCTCACACCCTTGGAACTGGGATAGATCAAAGTGATGAATCTATGTTAGTACAACACCTCTCCAAACCTTTCTCAATCTCTACTATGGATGACCACTCATGCTTAACAGACGTATAAGAGCACTTCCATCCTTAATCACGGTTTGGGAGAAAAACCAGACTAGCCACTCCAATTGAAAATAAAAAGCCAGCTGCCCAAGTTAGCCCAGCCCCTCCTGACTTTCACTAGAATCAAGATTTCCTAGGGTCAGACCAAAAGCAGCATCAAGAGAATACCTACAAAATGGCCAATTTTAGATGTAACTAAAAATAAATTTTAGATACTGTGAGCAAACTTCCTGTTGTGTAAAGTTTATCCTAATAAAAGGTGTAACAAAAAACAGACACACCTACACCAAAAAAAACCAGAATCACCTACAGCCAGTCGCATCTGTTAGAATCACAAACTGTATATGAAGCTCTTCCACACTCAAGATACAATGTAGCACCAAGTTTACTGACTACTCTTACATTTAGGAACTGTTTCAACTTTTGGCATGTTACCTAACCATCATCTGGAACCCTCCTTCAACTCCCAACCCTGAGCTCACATGCACTCCAGTCCCACCTACTGAGGGAAATCTTGGATCACTTGCTCATTTGAAGACTATGATCAGTACCCCCGCCACTCTACTTGTGCAAATTAAATAAATGTACACCAAGAGCTTAGAAAAAGATATTCAGTGAGCCTTATAAAGTACCAGACTTCTTTCTTAGTATTTTCACCATCTGAGAACCTAAGAGGTCCTACTAAAATATGATATCGTCCCTTCCAAAAGCCCATGAACCTCACATCTTAAAGCAGACATTTAGACCTTAAGAGTCTAAAAGATGGCAGTTTGTCAAGTATACCGCACCATCATTTTTTTTAACCTTAAATCATATGGTATGATCTGTATTCCCTCTAAGATCACCTGGAACCGTTGTTTCCTGTGAAACCCACAGGTCCTCTACTGTTCAGACCCTGAGTAAATGTCCTTCACCATCGTGTTAAAGAAGGCAAATATACACACTCAAGTTCCACCCTGGGTGGAACTTCTCAAATTTCACTGTCTAGTCAGGGAACAGGAACATAAGAAGCAATACTGTTCTGTTGAACTATGTATAGATATAACCAGGTGCCCAATGCTTGGCATTGTTAGTTCTGCTGCTGCTAAGTCGCTTTAGTCGTGTCCGATTCTGCAACCCCATAGACGGCAGCCCACCAGGCTCCCCCTTCCCTGGGATCCTCCATGCAAGAACACTGGAGTGGTTTGCCATTTCCTTCTCCAATGCATGAAAGTGAAAAGTGAAAGTGAAGTCGCCCAGTCGTGTCCGACTCTTTGCGACCCCATGGACTGCAGCCCATCAGGCTCCTCCGTCCATGGGATTTTCCAAGCACGAGTACTGGAGTGGGGTGCCATCGCCTTCTCCGTGTTAGTTCTAATCCACTGGAAACCGATTCTATGGGTTTGAAGAAACCAGTCATAGATAAAATGAAATAAGTACGTACTCGGATTCAGCCCTATTTCCCTACTCCATAACTCCTACTAAAGGCTGAATCGAATGTCTTGCTCCATGTCTTGCACAACCCTAGAAGGAAGAACAGCAGCGGCTCTCCTGCGGGCTCACATACATACCTTCGAACAGACGCCGCGGGTCTTTCTCATCCAGCGTCAGCAGCTCCCGGGCAGCCTTTCGGATCTTGGCCAGGGTGAATTTGACCCTCCAGACCTCACGTTTGTTCCGGAGCCCATACTCGCCTGCAGAATGAGTGAAAAAGCTCAGTCCCATGGACTAGTGAAAAAGGATTAGTGACTTCGGGATACAGAAAAACAACAATCCCAAAACTGGGTGAGGAGGGTGAACACACTGGAGATTTTTAAACAGAACGAGGACGTGGGCGGCCTCACCCATGTGTCAGCTTCCCCAGCCCGGGAAACAGAAACCTAGCTTTAGCCACTCACCGATCAGCTTCAGCTCTTGGTCGAGGCGGGACTTCTCGAAGGGTCTCCGCGGGGTCACATAGGTTTTGCGACAAACCCAGCTCCGGGCGACCGGCATGCTGGCTCTTTTTGCCCGTCTGCGCCTGTGCGGGAAGGAGAGCTGCCTGTGAGGACTCGGCAGCGCCTGCGCAGTCCCAGAACTACGCTATGAACCTCCCGGCGCCTAGGGAAGATATCGCGAGAACCGTCCCTGAAGCGTTTTATAACCGACTATCATTTCTATCACTTTCCAGTTACGCTCATTTCACCTCCAACTGCTTTAGCGTACTCATTAAAGGTCGAATAGCCCGCAAGACTTTACGACCCACACCCAGAATACCGAACACGGCCGCATAACTAACCTGAGCGAACGCTCTGGAAACCAAGAAAGAGGAGCACGCGCTCGCCGGCCGCGTTCTTATAGCAACGTCGCCCTCTTGTGACGTCACCACGCACAGCGCAAGTTTGCACCAATCAGAAAAGGCCTTGGCGGGCGGACAAAGCAGTCAAGAGGAGAGGTTGGGCTAGAGTGGCGTCCTAAACCGGGAGGACTGATGAGGCATTAGTGCTCCGTCGGGTGCGACGTGAGGGTTCCTCTCCGCCCTCGGGTAGTGACTTAAGTCACCACTCAGCTAACGTCTGAGTCGCGTTATAAAGTTGGAGTAGTCACCGCCACTGCCGCTAGGCTTCATTCAGCATGCTCCGTCTCTCTGAAAAGATCTCCAGAGGACTGGACCTATAAGAATTCAAAGCTCCTTCCAAGATGCTCTGTTATATCCATGAATAATTTAAAAAATAATCATTTTTCATATCAGAATGTCTACGCAAGCCACAACCAGAAGCCAATCTGCCCTTTTGAACCCTTCAACAGCCCCTCTGTTCGTGAAACTTTGAGCCTAAGGGAAGAGAGGGAAAATAAGAAGATCGTTTCAGATTGCTGCTGTGAAGAAAATAAATTACTGATAATGACTGAGCTTCCCTAATGACTCGGTCGGTAAAGAATCCGCCTGCAATGCGGGAGACCTGGGATCGATCCCTGGGTTGGGAAGATCCCCTGGAGAAGGGAACGGCTGCCCACTTCAGTATTCTGGCCTGGAGAATCCATGTACAGATGAGCCTGGCAGGCTACAGTCCACGGGGTCACAGAGTCGGACAGGATTAAGCCACTAAGCACATCTCTCAATGACTAAGGGAAAATGGTATTTCAGAAAGGATGGTCAGGGAAGCCTCCTTGAGAAGGTGACTGACGAAAACTCTGTGTGTGTGTGTGTGTGTGTGTGTGTGTGTGTGTATACACGTAAAGGTAACCGACTTATTTTTTAACTTGAGATCCAATGATTAAAAGATCATTGTGAAAGATCATTTGTGCCTCTTTGTGAAAGACAGCAGTTTATATCCTGAGGTTTTCTTTGGGTTTCCAGAACAGGGAAAATGTTCTGAAACCTCTTGCTATAAACCTGAAACAATATATATATATATATGTATATATCCTCTCAGACAGACCCAGGATTATTTCCTGTAGTGCTTTTCTCTCTGGGATAATCCCATTCACACCAACGACTTTATCGTGGTTAGATAATATTTAACAAGCACTCTAAATCTTTGGGCTAAACACCTTAGGTTTTGGGGTTTTTTTGTTGTTGATGTTTTAATTCATGTGACCCATTATTTCTATCACTAAAAATAATAATAGGTGGCATTGTAGAATACTTAAGTACTATGCATCAGGCCCCATTCAAAGAATTGTACCCATGTTAATTTACTTAATCCTGGGCTTCCCAGTGGCACTAGTGGACAGAGAAGCCAATCAGGCTACAGCGTGTGCATACTAAGTTGCTTCAATCGTGTCCAACTCTTTGCAACCCCATGAAATGTAGCCCACCAGGCTCCTCTGTCCATGGGATTCTTCAGGCAAGATACTGAAGAAGGTTGCCATGCCCTCCTCCAGGGGATCTTCCCAGCCCAGGGATCAAACCCGAGTCTCTTGTCCCTTGTATTTTCAGGCTGGTTCTTTGTCCCTAGTGCCACCTGGGAAGCCCTATAGTTTCCTGTGCTATCTAGTGTCAAGTGGGCCTTAGAAAGCAAAGCTAGTGGAGGTGATGGGATTCCAGTTGAGCTATTCCAAATCCTGAAAGATGATGCTGTGAAAGTGCTGCACTCAATATGCCAGCACATTTGGAAAACTCAGCAGTGGCCACAGGACTGGAAAAGGTCAGTTTTCATTCCAATCCCAAAGAAAGGCAATGCCAAAGAATGCTCAAACTACCACACAATTGCACTCATCTCACATGCTAGTAAAGTAATGCTCAAAATTCTCCAAGCCAGGCTTCAGCAATATGTGAACCGTGAACTTCCTGATGTTCAAGCTGGTTTTAGAAAAGGCAGAGGAACCAGAGATCAAATTGCCAACATCTGCTGGATCATGGAAAAAGCAAGAGAGTTCCAGAAAAACATCTATTTCTGCTTTATTGACTATGCCAAAGCCTTTGACTGTGTGGATCACAATAAACTGTGGACAATTCTGAAAGAGATGGGAATACCAGACCACCTGATCTGCCTCTTGAGAAATTTGTATGCAGGTCAGGAAGCAACAGTTAGAACTGGACATGGAACAACAGACTGGTTCCAAATAGGAAAAGGAGTTCGTCAAGGCTGTATATTGACACCCTGTTTATTTAACTTATATGCAGAGTACATCATGAGAAACGCTGGACTGGAAGAAACACAAAGCTGGAATCAAGATTCCCGGGAGAAATATCAATAACCTCAGATATGCAGATGACACCACCCTTAAGGCAGAAAGTGAAGAGGAACTCAAAAGCCTCTTGATGAAAGTGAAAGTGGAGAGTGAAAAAGTTGGCTTAAAGCTCAACATTCAGAAAACAAAGATCATGGCATCCGGTCCCACCACTTCATGGGAACTAGATGGGGAAACAGTGGAAACAGTGTCAGACTTTATTTTTCTGGGCTCCAAAATCACTACAGATGGTGACTTCAGCCATGAAATTAAAAGACGCTTACTCCTTGGAAGGAAAGTTATGACCAACCTAGATAGCATATTCAAAAGCAGAGACATTACTTTGCCAACAAGGGTTCGTCTAGTCAAGGCTATGGTTTTTCCTGTGGTCATGTATGGATGTGAGAGTTGGACTGTGAAGAAGGCTGAGCGCCAAAGAATTGATGCTTTTGAACTGTGGTGTTGGAGAAGACTCTTGAGAGTCCCTTGGACTGCAAGGAGATCCAACCAGTCCATTCTGAAGGAGATAAGCCCTGGGATTTCTTTGTAAGGAATGATGCTAAAGCTGAAACTCCAGTACTTTGGCCACCTCATTCAAAGAGTTGACTGATTGGAAAAGACTCTGATGCTGGGAGGGATTGGGGGCAGGAGGAGAAGGGGACGGAAGAGGATGAAATGGCTGGATGGCATCACTGACTCGATGGACGTGAGTCTGGGTGAACTCCGGGGGTTGGTGATAGACAGGGAGGCCTGGCGTGCTGCGATTCATGGGGTCGCAGAGTCGGACACGACTGAGCGACTGATATGATCTGATCTTGTTTTATACCTGCTTTACATATTGTAGTGTGTATATATTAATCCCAAACTTATAATTTATCTTTCCTCCCCTCACTGTTCCCTTTGGTGACCATAAGTTTGTTTTCTATGTCTGTGAGTCTGTTTGTTTTATAAATAAGTTCATTTTTATCTATTTTTTTTTAGATTCCACATAAAAGTGATTGCCATATAATACTTGTCATTGCCTTACTTCATTTAGTTATCATCACCTATGATAATCTCTAGGTCCACCCATTTTGCTGCAAATGGCAAGATTTCATTCTTTTTTATGGCTGAGTAATATTCCATTGCATATATGTACCAAACCTTCTTTACCCATTCATCTGTCCATGGACACTTAGGTTGCTTCCATGTCTTGGTTATTGTAAATAGTGCTGCAAGCATCTTTTCAAAGTATGGTTTTCTCAGTATACGTGACCAGTGGTGTGATTGCTGGGTCAGTTGGTAGTTCTATCTTTATTTTTTAAGGACCCTCCGTCCTGCTCTCCGTAGTGGCTGCACCAATTTACATTGCCACCAATAGTGTAAGAGGGCTCCCTTGTCTCCACACCCTCTCCAGCGTTTATTACCTGTCGGGGGCTTGAGTTCTACCCCTGGTCGGGAACTAGATCCCACATGCCACAACCAAGACCTGGTGCAGCCAAATTATTTAAATAGATAAAAATTTAAAAAAAAAATCAGTTTCTTAAATATTGGAAGTTGGTATTGGTAATGTTCTAGTAATTTCTTAAGCAGAAAAGCAGCTCTGCAAATTGTTTTACAAGTGCATATTTCATACGTATGTGTTTTAGCTTTTGTAAAAAATTGTGAAATAGAGCATACATATAAAGGAGAATCTAGAAATGTACAGTATAAAAAGTAATTCTCTGAACACCCGAATAAACAGCACCCAATCCAAGAGCAAGACCACCCCTCTCCCTACTCCTTAAAACTGCAACAGTTGCCTCCTTTTTTTCACGAGTTATTTTTTATTTATGCCTTTGTATGCATCTGAAATGTCTTAAAGAAAGCTTTTCCAAAGTAAGTGTAGTGCAGTGGAATAGCTCGGACTTCAGAGTCAGAAAGACCAGGTTTTAAACCCCAGCTCAGATGGTAAAGAATATGCCTGCAATGGAGGAGACCTGGATTCGATTCCTGAGTCCAGAAAATCCCCTGCAGAAGAAAATGGCTGCCCACTCCACTATTCTTGCCTGGCGAATCCCATGGACAGTGGAGCCTGCGTTTAGTTGCTCAGTCGTGTCCAACTCTTGTGTGACCCCATGGACTATAGCCCGTCAGGTTCTTCTGTCCATGGAGATTCTCCAGGCAGGAATAATGGAGTGGGTTGCCATGCCCTCCTCCAGGGGATCTTCCCAACCCAGGTCTCCCATATTGGAGGCATACTCTTTACCATTTGATCCACCAGGGAAGCCCATGGGGTCACAAAGAGTTGGACACGACTCAGCGACTAACACACCTGCTCCTTACTAGAGGTGGGACCTTGAGCAAGTCATTTCCCCTCCCCCAGGCTTTTCCTCATCTGCCCAAACACCTGCAGCAAATGCCCACACCTCCCAGGATTGTCTTAAGGATTCAAATCACAAACTCCACACTGATTCAACAAATTTATTGAGACCTCTTGGGACCTAAGCCCTGTAGAAAACAGAAATAAATCAGCTTTCACACTCAGGAAGCTCATGGTTGGAAACTGGTAACTATAAAAACAACACAGCCACTAAGTGCTTTGGATTGGGGAGGGATATAAGGAGGATGTAGTGTTTATAAATCTGGAATCGAACACTAACCACCAAGAGAGGCAGGAGGTGGGGCGGGGCCTCCCACGCAGAGAAGAGCTTGGAACCATCTAGAAAGGGTCTTGCCACGGACACGGCCGCACGCCCACAGGTCTCTGGAGCTCACTGCAGGCTGGCCCACTGCAGGGACGTGTAGACCACCTTACCATCGGGCTGCGGGGAGCAAAGCAGCAGCGTCTTTCTGACACTGGTGCCCAGGCGGCCAGCCGAAACCAGGTCCTGGAGTGGTATGGGATCCTCTGGAGCCCAGCACTGGGCGATGTAGTGAGCGTGGAAACGGAGCGGGTCACCTGGGTGAAGGAGAGAGGCAGGTAGCAGTTTCCACTGGTGGAAAGCTGGAAGACACTGGGACCTCCAACACGGAGGGGATTGCAATGCATCCAGCCATCACTACCGATATTGTAAAAGACACCCTTGGGCCTGGGGGGTGGAGCAAGCTGACACATTATGTGAAAGTGAAGTTGCTCAGTCGTGTCTGACTCTTTGTGACCCCATAGACTGTAGCCTACCAGGCTCCTCTGTCCATGGGATTTTCCAGGCAATAGTACTGGAGTGGATTGCCATTTCCTTCTCCAGGGGATCTTCCCAACCCAGGGCTCGAACCTGGGTCTCCCGCATTGTAGACAGACGCTTTACCATCTGAGCCACGACAACAACAAGTAACTGAATATATCGCTGTCAGTCAAAGCCATGAGGAACTCAAAAGGGTATCATGTATATCCTATCATAAATATCCAATGAGAAATGACTCAGACTAAAAGAAGAGAATGATTTACAACAGAAGGGTGTAATAAAATAGAATTAAGGAGTTAACCAAATTTTTCTGAAAAGGGCCAGATAGTAAATATTTTGTTTTGTGGGCCATGCTGCAAATACTCAACTCTGCCAATCTAGCACCATAGCATCCACTGATCAAATGTAAACAGAGTTGTGTTCCAATAAAACTTTATTTAAAAAGAAAACCTGTCAGTGGGCCTCATTTGACAGGCTGAGGGGAGGGGAGCTATACTTTGCCCCCAGGTTAGATGAACCTGACCAAGTAAAGTAGGACCCTGAGTAGGGAACTATACAGAAAACTAGCAGGTAACATAAATCTATAAAAGCAAGGCTTCCAACAATTCTACTCCTGGGTATTTATCTGAAAAAAAAAAAAAATGAAAACCCTAATTCAAGAAGATAAACGCACCCCTCTGTACATTGCAGCATTATTTACAATAGCCAAGATATGGAAGGGCTTCCCAAGCGGCTCACTGGTAAAGAATCTGCAATGTGTATGTATTATTAAATATAGTAATGTACATAACACTACAAAATATGATTTACTTTTTATTCTATATGTTTTTTGTGAGAGTTCTTTTTTTCCTCTCTTTGTTCATTTACTAAACTGCTCTCCAAAAGAGTTTGGGTTCCCAAGTGTTTCCTGTTTCTTAGAGGCTGAGAAAAGGAGACCAAAAAGGGGGGGAAACGCAGAACGGGGTGGGATTGAAAAATGTCACCAGAGGTCCCAACGCAAACTCACCGGGATAGACCAGGAAGTCACCCCCAAACTTGCCAGCGGCACTGAGGAAGAAGCCTCGTTCCCACAGGTCTCTGTAGATGCTGTAGCGAAGCTCGTGGGCAGGGCGGCCAGCGTGGGGCCAGTCTTTGGACTGCACACGCCAGTCCAGGGGCCTAGCCTTGATGGGCCGCGGCCGAGCAGTGGCCAACTGGATGAGCAGAGCAGACTTCGGTAAGGGGGCCACTCCATTTGAAGGCCCTGGCTGGGGAGAGGAGCCTGGTGGGGGTGAATCCAAGAGAGTTTGATGAATCCAAGGGGCAAGGTTTTTTTCCCAGCCCCCAGCGAGGTCCAGCCCTAGAGTGCCAGCCAAAAATTCCTCAAGGATCTCTTCCCTCCTTCCCCTGGTCCGTGGACTCCAACCCCCACCTTCATGTGCTTCCTCATGCTCTCCAGCAGCCTGGCCAGCACTGGCCTCATTCTCTTCGGCAGCTTGCTTCCCACCGGCCTCCTGGCTCCCACTGGTCCCTGATTCCTGTTCCAGCTTTAGCTTCTTCGCAGCCTGGCCCTCTGTAATCTTCTCTAGTAGCTCCTGACGACGGGTCTCTCGGGCCTCAGCTGCCAGAGCGCTTTGTTCCTGGAAGCCCTGCTCTTGCTGGCGTTTGAAGGATGCCAGTGCCTGAGAAGTAAACTTTCCTGTAATATCAGGATTCAGGAATGCCCTGCCTTAGGGAGCTAGGAATCCTGACTCTGGCCCCTCCAAACCTCGGGAAATGAACCTGGGGATCCTACTATCCTACTCTCACAGAATTCCAGAATCCAGGACTCTCAGACCCCTCCCACCTCAGGACCAGTCGTCCCCGGCCTCCCCTCCCGCAGGTCCCCCGGGAGGGGCGCCCCTAGTCTGCCCCGCCCCTTACCAGGCTGTGTTGACGGGGGTCCGGGCGCGGGGCGCTGACCAGGGTCACTGCGCCGATCTCGGCCAGCAGTCGCGCCTCCTCAGGCATCAGCAGCAGTGGGAGGCCCAGGCGCGAGTTCTGGCGGGGCCCGCGGGGCAGGGCGCCCACCGTGCGGCCCCCCACGCCCAGGCGCTCCCGCAGCGCCTGCACGGCCTCGGCCCCCCACACCAGGGAACGGCCGTTCGCCACCTCCACCACCAGCATCCTCCTGCGGGAGGCCAGGTGCACAGCAGTCACCCACCCGGCAGCACGCCTCTCGCCGCGGGATTCGCGACGCTGGGAGGGCGCCCACAGCCTGGCCGGGGGTCTAGGCGAAGCCCCACCCCTGAGGCTCGTGGGGCGGAACCTCGCTCCAAGCCGCGTTCGCCACCTGCTGAGCGGGAGCGCTAGCCCCGCCCCTTGGGCGCCGGGCTCCGCCCCCGGGCGATCCCGCCAGGCCCCAGGGCTGACCCAGACGACGCCCCGCCCAGAGAGGAGGGCTGGGGCCCCACCGGGGCGCCTTGGACCCTGCGGTCAGCATTCTGGCCAGGGGCGAGACCGGACGTGCGGGTCCCCGCGCCTTGCTGCAAAGCTTGCCGTAGGGCGGACCACGCCCCCTCCGAAAGGTCCGTTTCGGCTTCGCTCTCCAGTGTTCCCGTCAGGTGTCGGGACCTCCGGAGGCCAAAGCCCCCAGAGGCCACGCCCCCTTCGGGTTCCTCGGGGACGCCTCTCCTTTCTGAGCCCTCGAGGTCCGGCCTCAGGTCCCCGCTTTGAGCCCGGCTCGCAGAATGCGAAGCCCCGCCCCCGCCCGAGCGGGGCCGCTTCGTACTTTCGGAAGTCCTCGGCTCAGCCGATCGCGGCCCCGCCCCCTCCCGAAGACTAGGCGTCAGGCGTTCGGACGGCCTCGGCTCACGTCTAGCCCACAGCCTGAGGCCCCGCCCCCTTTGGCCGCCGGCTCCCCCGCCCCCGCCCCGGTTGGAGTTCCCACCCTAAGACCGAACCCCACAGCCGGAAGCCCGGTCCGTTCTCCGCTCGGGCGGGCTCAGCCCGCTCGTGAGCGCTCCCTTCAGAATGTGGCACCGTCCTCTGACGGAAACAGCTATTCACCTCGTAAACACCAGCTCGCAGTCCCAGCGGAGCCACCCCCTACGTAGCGCGCCACGCGGGGCTTCCTCCACCCCCCATGCCGACCCCCTGCGTCGGTGTCGTCACGCCGCCACCTCAGCGGAGCGGGAAGTGTGGGGCCCGCCCCGCAGGGCCGTAGCCCTGCCTTCCCCCTAAAGTGTAAACCCCTCGAACCCGCCCCTCGAAGCGCACCTCCCTCCTCGGTTCCGGGACTAGTAAACGGGCCGCTCGCCACCCTGGCCCCGCCCCTTGAGGTAGAACGCTATTGGCCCCACCCCCTTGGGGGGGGGGTGCTTCTGGGTCCGCCTCTTTCATCTGGCCAAAGCCCGTGGCTCCGCCTCTGTCCTAAACCTGAGACTCAGCCTATGAGCAACCCAAGGTCGCTTCTTTCCGACTACCTCCGAAGGGAGCCGAGGCTGTGGCCCCGCCCACATCCGGCCGAAGCCCTTGGCCCCGCCCACAACCGAACTTACTCGACCACCTCCGAAAAAATCCGAAGCTTGTGGCCCCGCCTCCAAACCACCCCGGATTCTGGCCGAAAGAACCTGGAGCGGAGGCCCCGCCTCCCTCTGAAAGCTTAGCTCCAGGCCCCGCCTATTTCCCGGGTCCCGCGGCGCCTTCGGAGCCCGAAGCTTCTGGCCCCACCCCTTTCCGAGCCGAAGCCCCGCCCTTTGCGTGCTCGCAGCCTGGTAGATCCGAGCCCGGGTACCGCCGCCGGGTCGTGGTTTCTGCGCCGCGTCCGCGCTCCTTGCCCGCCCAGCCCGGACACCACTGGGCGCTGCGCGCACGACCCCGGACCGTGCAGCTCTGCAGGCCCCCGCTAAAGAGGCTGGGGGGTGCGGGGGCGTGCTGGGCGGGGTAGGCGTGGCCGGACCCACGGTAGCCAGCGGGCCAGGACTGCTCGGCCGCCTCCTGCCCTGCGGGCGGCGCAGAACCACGGGCCCAGGTGGGCTGGGGTGTGGAGGCGCCCAGGAGACCGGGAGGGGTCTGAACAGTGTGGGGTCGCTGCGGATCGGCGGACTGTTGGGGTGCGGGGGCGGCACCGGGAGCGAGGCCGAGCTCCGGGGTGGGATGGTCGAGCTCCCGGGTGGCGTAACCGCCTGTGGCTTTGCCCAAAGCGGATATGAGCCATGCTTGGTGCGCGCCCCGGGACTCGGGCTGGGACTGGGGAGCGGGCCGGCTCTCTGGCTTCAGACAGGAGAAGGAACCCGAGCTCGGAGAGAGGTGGAGGCTGGAGACCTGGACTCCTCTAAGGCCCCCTCGAAGAACGGCAGGGGTTTGGAGAGCAGTGTTTTCGGAGGCGGCAGGTGGGGGAGGGCTAGGGGATAAGAAGAGAGGGGCTGGGTGTTGCTTGATCGTTTACGGAGGAGGGGTCGGCAGGTTTGGATTCCTGGGTTCTCAAAGGAGAAGAGATCTGGGGGCCTGGATTCTCAAGAGAGGTCCTGGGGGTGACTTCCTCTATCCTCAAAGGAGGAAGGGCCTGGAGGTCGGGATTCCTGTGTTCTCAGAGGAGAGGAGCTGACGGTAGGACTCCTTGATCTTTGACAACTGGGGATTCGGACGGGGGCAGATTCCTAAATCCTCTAAGGAGGAGGGTCTGGCGGCCGGACTCCTGGGTTCTCACTGTGAACGTCTGCCCTTACCCTAGAACATGTCGCCCGAAGAATGGACTTATCTAGTGGTTCTTCTTATCTCCATCCCCATCGGCTTCCTCTTTAAGAAAGCTGGTGAGTCAGGTTCCCTCCTCAGCGGAAAATAAGGGGGGGGGGGGCGGGCATAACGGGGTACCCCCTGGAAAGTTCTACGCTGATCCTGTGCCTTCTCCCCGCAGGACCTGGGCTGAAGAGATGGGGGGCGGCAGCCGTGGGCCTGGGGCTCACCTTGTTCACCTGTGGCCCCCACACTTTGCATTCTCTGGTCACCATCCTTGGGACCTGGGCGCTCATTCAGGCCCAGCCCTGGTGAGGATTTGGTGGGAGGAGGGGGGGAGCACGGAGCCGGTGGAAGATGCAACCTCTTTCCTCTTGAGGTCTTTCTCTGTTTCTGCCTCAGTCTCTGGATGTCTCTTGTGCCCCTCGAGATTCTCTGTGTCATGTGTCTGGTCTGTTTCTCCTCCTCTCCTGCCTTTTTCTGGGTCTGGTCCCTGTGTGTTTGTCCTGACCCTTGACGTCCATGTGATGGATTCAGGAGAGAGGAGGGCCCTGGTGTTCTCTCTCTCTCCCTCGCCTCTCTCCCTCCCTCTCAGAAACAAGTGGAGGCATGAAGGGTCTTCCCCCTGCAGCGTCTCTCTTCATCTCCTCCTTGTTCTCTGTTGCTGTGCGTTTTTGTGCAGCTCTTTCGGTCATGTTCATTCTGTACACCCCCCTCCCCTATCTCTGAAGGTGGGCGGTGGGGGGTGGGATCTGCAGCTGGAATCCAGGGGAGAGAGAGGCAAGACCTCCCGCACCCAGCGCGACAGGCCTCCTGTCTTGTCTCAGCTCCTGCCACGCCCTGGCCCTCGCCTGGACCTTCTCCTACCTGCTTTTCTTCCGCGCGCTCAGCCTGCTGGGCCTGCCCACTCCCACGCCCTTCACCAACGCCGTCCAACTGCTGCTGACACTGAAGGTCAGGCTCCCCCCACACCCCCAGCCCTCCCTGGGTGCCCGGGAACTAGCCCAGCTTTACCTTCTCCTCCCTGGGGAGGCAGAGGAGGTGGGTCGGTCTCTCCCACTCACTCTGCTGAGGGCAGGACTTCACCTCTCAGCTCTTCCCTGGGGTAAAAAAGTTCCCAAAGCTATATAACTGTGGGTGTCAGTGGATGGCTGGGCTAAAGTGCATCTTTGTAGCAAGCCACGTTGCAAAAGAGAAAAAACAAAACAAAACCCAGCTTTGGGCAGAGAGCACTGAGCTGAGGGCACAAAAGCAGGACACCCTGTCTGGCTTCCCACGACCTGGGAAGATGGGAGAAAACAGGCCCTGCCACAGAAGAAAAGGTCGCGCATTGCTCCTGTGTGCTACCTCTCAGGGAACGGAAGGGTCAGGCGGCAGTGGCGGGCAGGGCTGTCCCGGCATCCCGTGTTCCTGGGCGGGAGCTGAAGGGTGGGCAGGAGTGGGTTAGGAGTTGGAGGAAACCAGAGCCTCTTGGGACGCAGGGAGCAGTGGGCTTGGAAGGGGGCCGGCCGCGTGCCGCCAGCTGTGTGCTAGCCACATGGACTGTCCCTCAAGGGGAGACCGCAGTGCGGGCCAAGCCGTGCGGGGCCTGGCTGGCCCCAGTGCAGAGTTCTGACTTCTTCCTGTGGGGGCCCAAGAGCCACTACAAGAGGTTTTTCTGAAAACCTGTGACCAGGTTTACAGGTTTAAAAATACTTCCTCCAGATGCTAAGAGAACTGCAGCAGGAAGGGTAAGGTGAGCTGACGTGGGACTCCTTTATCTAAGTCCAACCGACAAACTGAAGGCTTGAGGCAGGCCTGGGGCAGCTAATCAGGGCCCCACCAGGAGGCCTGGCACGTAGGAGAACCTGGGGCGCATTGTGTTGATGTTTACCTCGACCAGGGCTGGATGAGAAAGGGTCCTGGGCCCAAGGGGACGAGAGGAGGGGAGCCCAGAAGGAAAAGGACTTGGGTAGATTCGAGAAGGTTGGTCAAGGGTCACAGCCAGGCCCCAGGCGGTCTTATCAATAAAGGGAATAAAAACACGGGAATACAAACCCAAGGTTCACTCCTGCCTGCCTCAGCCATCTGCCAACTGAAGCCTGGCTGAAGCTGGAAGACACAGACCTGTGGGTGTCGGGCCAGCCTGGGGTCTGTGTGCAGAAGGGTAGAGAGCAGGCTGGGGGGCCAGGGTAAACATACTCAGCCCAGTGGTGGACGCAAAGTGAAAGGGACAGGCCCAGAGACTTCAGGGACTCAACCTGGGGAGCAAGGAAGGTTTCCAGTCTAAGCAGCTCATCGGATGCTGATGGCATTTGATGGGGCTTCCCTGGTGGCTCAGCTGGTAAAGAATCCGCCTGCAATGTGGGAGACCTTGGTTCAATCCCTGGGTTGGGAAGATCCCCTGGGGAAGGGAAAGGCTACCCACTCCAGTATTCTGGCCTGGAGAATCCCATGGACTGGCAAGGGGGAAGAGACCAGATGAACACCCGCTTCGAGAAATAGCTAAAACCGTTTTCCACTTGGGATGTGTTAAATTCGAGGGGCCCGGAAGTCATCCATCCATGTATTAATGAGAAGAGGCAGCTGCTTTTTCTTTTTTTTTTAATTTATTTTGGCCATGCCACGTGGCCTGTGGGATCTTAGTTTGCCAACCAAGCATCATCAAACCCGGGCCCCGGTAGTGAAAGCACCAAGCCCTAACCTCTGGACCACCAGGGAATTCCCTAGAGGCAGCTTGATGGACAAGCTTGGGGCTTGAAGAAGTCCCACCAGGGTACAGCATGGGTGGTACCTAAAGCCATGAACTGCGGGGGAACACGGAAAGATGGAACTTAGAAGAAAAAAAGACAGAGGGCCCCAGGAGGGAGCCCTTACTCGTGGTTAGATGCTCAGAGCTGCCCAAGGAGCAGCGCCTCGGCACCCAGCCCCACAGGACCCCCCGGCCCTTGGCCTCCCAGGGCGGTCATGAACGGGAGGTGGGTGTGAGGAGGCCAGGGTCTGAGCTGTCCTCCCGCTTGCCCCTTCCTCCCAGCTGGTGAGTCTGGCCAGTGAAGTTCAGGACCTGCACGTGGCCCAGAGGAAGGAAATGGCCTCGGGCTTCAGCAAGGGGCCCCCCTTGGGGTTGCTGCCGGACGTGCCCTCTCTGATGGAGACCCTCAGCTACAGCTACTGCTACGTGGGAATCATGACAGGTGAGTGTGTCCACCCCAGGCCTGCCTCTGCCTGGACTCTGCTGTCTGTTCTGTGTTCCTGCCCCACCCCCACCCCCCATTCCAGCCTCTGCTGCTCTGAGTATGAGCCTCTGAGCCCCAGTCCATGTCTCCCTCTCCCGCTGGCCCCAGGGCCCCTCCAGAGTAGACACAGATTGTTCTGTGCCTCAGTGATTCTTTGTAACTTACTGGGAGCACACGGGAGATTAAGGAGAAAGATCGATGTCACCCTAATGTGTCTGCCGCCCAGGCCACAAGGATTCACAGCGTATGATCCGACTTTTAGTTTCAGAACATATTTTTCATTACTGTTGACCTTGTAGAAGGTTTTGACTTCTGTAACAACTGTATTAGGGAAGTCGCACAGTCGTGTCCAACTCTTTGCGAACCCATGGACTGTCGCCTACCAGGCTCCTCTGTCCATGGGATTTTCCAGGCAATAGTACTGGAGTGGATTGCCATTTCCTTCTCCAGGGGATCTTCCCAACCCAGGGATCGAACCCAGGTCTCCCGCGTTGTAGACTGACGCTTTACGGTCTGAGCCACCAGGGAAGTCCTTAACAAGTGTATTGAGCTGTGATTACCATATTCGCCCGCTCACAACCACACCCAGGTTGCTGGGTTTGAGTCTCTCTACCTCAGAAAGAACCCCTGCATCCTTTACCATTGTCTCCCAAACCTCCAGCTGCCTCCATTCCCTGAAAGCACTGACTTTCTCTCTGTGTTTGCCTACCCTGATGGAATCATATAGCATGTGGTCCTCTGTGACGTGTGAGACTTTCAACACTTCTGTTAAAGCCTTCTGCTCCCTCCCTATGCCAAGCCATCATTTTATATAAAGTGCAGCAGTCCCCTGTTTTCTGTCACTGTCCCTCTGCAGCCCCTCCCTGCTCAGTGGCTGAGGGGTCTCCTGAAAAAGCAAAATAATAATCTAGCCCTGCCCTGGTGGGGGAGCCTACAGTGGTTACCCTAGCACTGAGGAAAAAAAAACCCAGAGTCCTTGGAGATTGAAAGGGCTACCCACTCCAGTATTCTTGCCTGGGAAATCCCACGGACAGAGGAGCCTGGCGGGATAGAGTCCATGGGTTCGCAGAGAGTCAGATGTGACTGAGTGCGCACGCATGCATGCACAACATATACAAACAAGTTGGTGGTCTTACACAAATGGGAAACGTGCATGCAGTCAGCACCCCATCAAATAATCTTCCCAACACACCACTAGTCTCTCCTGCTCCCTTCTAGTTGCTGTCTCCCGAGGGTAACCACTCTCTGGACTTCTAAGAGCATAGGTTAGTGTTGTCTGTTTTGGGACATTATGTGAATAGAATCAAATACAGTACGTATTCTTTTGTACTGGCTTATTTGCTCAATGGTATGCAAGACTTTTGCTGCATGGACGTGTACCTGGTTTGTGTTCATGGCTATGTAGTATTCCATTGAGTGGATAAACCACACGTTATCCAAAAAAAAAAAAAAAAGATATATATATATATATATATATATATATATATATATATATAAAGCCAAACCCAAAGCCCTGGTCAGATCCCGCCCAGGGCCTTGCCCCTGCAACCCTCTGATGTCTTCTCAGGCCCCTGTCTTCCTCAAGGGATGCGCTGCTGCGCTCCCTGTTCCTGACCCCCGGGCCCCCCTGCCCGCCTCCCTCCAAATGTGGTCTGTCTGTCTCCATCAAGTGTGCCAGGACCCCCTGGTTCTCAGAATCCTCTGTCTGCTCCCTAAGTGTCTGTTCCTCTTTCCTGCCAAGTCCCCTGTCTCCCCCTTTGTCCACTTTCCCTTGCTCTCCGTCCTCCTCTCTCCCTGGTCCCCCTGGTTCCCCGGTTCCTGGCCCATCTCCCCGGCCCCGAGACCGGCGCTCTGCCCGCGGACCCCACGTGCACCAGCGTCTGACCGCGGCCCGCCCTCCCGCCACAGGGCCGTTCTTCCGCTACCGCACGTACCTGGACTGGCTGGAGCAGCCCTTCCCGGGGGCCGTGCCCAGCCTGCGGCCCCTGTTGCGCCGTGCCTGGCCGGCCCCGCTCTTCGGCCTGCTCTTCCTGCTCTCATCACACCTCTTCCCGCTGGAGGCCGTGCGCGAGGACGCCTTCTACGCCCGCCCGCTGCCCGCCCGCCTGTTCTACATGATCCCCGTCTTCTTCGCCTTCCGCATGCGCTTCTACGTGGCCTGGATTGCCGCCGAGTGCGGCTGCATTGCCGCTGGCTTCGGGGCCTACCCCGTGGCCGCCAAAGCCCGGGCCGGGGGCGGCCCCACCCTCCAATGCCCACCCCCCAGCAGGTCAGGCGGCGGGAGGGAGGTGTCCCAAGACCCAGTCAGCCCCATCACCGCGGGCTGGCCCTGCCCCTAGCAGGGAGGAGAGTGGGGAGCAGCGCGGGGAGGAGGGGGGGCTGGTCTCCCACCTGTTGTCAGCAGAGTGTCACTCTTGACCACCACAGCCTGCCCTCCCCTGTCCTAGGAAAACTCCTAAAACGTATGGATCGCCCCCTGTTGTGTGCTTGTCACCCCCTGGGGTATGAATTGCTCTCTGTTGCTAGGAAAAGGAAGGTGTATTCTAGCAACCCCCATGCTGCCCGTCTGTTGCCATGAAAGTGTCACCCCAGTAACCCGGTTGTTGCTGGTTGCTCAGGATGCTGTCCCTGGGCACTGAGGAGCAGCCCCTTGTTGCTAGGGAAACCATTCCCTAGCAACAGAACTACCCCTTCCTGCCTTTGTTGCTATGGAAACGGCATCCCCTAAACTGCCCCCTTCTTTGCTGGGAGCAAGCAGACCCTCCCCGTGAGATGTCACCACATAACGGCCTCTGTTTTAAATAGCATTCTCTTTATTTATTTTTGGCTGCTGAGCACAGGCTTTCTCTGGTTGGGGTGAGCGGGGGCTACTCTTCGTCTGGGCGGCGGGGGGTGGGGGCGGGGGGCAAGCTTCTCCTTCTGGTGGCTTCTCTTGTTGGGGAGTGCAGGCTCAGGAGCTGTTGCCCACAGCCTCAGCTGCTCCAGGGCGTCTGGGGTCTTCCCAGACCAGCAATGGAACCCTAGTCAGCCCCCTGCATTGGCAGGCAGATCCTTACCCGCCTGGGAAGTCCCAGAAATGGCATTCTCCACCATGCTGTCGACGGGGGGACACCATTCTTAGTAACCACCAGAAGCCCCAGTAACTATGGATTAAGCTTGTACCTGGCAAAGCTACTCCCCTAGTTCCTTCATCACAAGGCAGATCACAGGTCTAGTAACTAGGGACTCCCTTGTTGCTAAGGATACGTTACTCCTGTGTTGCTGGGGAAGTGGCCCCCTGGCAATCAGGAGTGGGCCCTCCCTCGGTTCCCTGCAGCTGTCGTCTGGCCTTCAGGCTGGGGCTGGTGTAAATTTTGAACGACTCCTTACTAGGGTTGGGCCATCCCCTCGTAGTCACAGCAGCCATTCCGTTGTGAGGGAAGTGGCGCCCCCCACGCAACATTTCTTCCTTCTGCCAGAGTAACCAAAGGCAGGCCTCCAATTGCTAGAGGGTATCCCCCAGAAGACGTCAGGCAGGAGCTGAAAGCTTTTCTAAACCTTCTGGGCCCTGCTCTTAATGGAAGCCGTGCTTCTGTTATCAGAAGCAGCCAGTGGTTCAGGCAGGTCAGTGATAATCCCCTTCTGCTGGGAGCGTTGGCACCGGTGACCCAGGAACCTCTGTATTGCTGGAGCTGATCCTTCTAGAACAGTCATACGGACTGATAGCCAGCAAACGCCTTTTCAGGACCCTTTTTTTAAACATCCTAGGCTTGTCGCTAAGAAATGCCCTTTCCCTAGCAACAGAGACCATCTAGGTGGCAGGCAGGCCTAGAACATCTCCCTAGCAACCACGGACCACCTCGTTGTTAGGGCTGCTGTTTCCCCAGTCAGGGAAGGGTTTGAGGAACGTAGAAAGGACTTTTGGAGGCTTCTCTGGATATGCTGAGCTTGGTTGCTAAGGAACCGCCTTACCCCAGCATCTGAGACCATTGGCAGGTCAGGTTGCTAAGGACTCACAGCTTAGTAACCGTAACCCTTGCAGACTTTTCCTGGCTGTTGCAGGTTCCCTTCCCAAGAGAAAGAGAATCCTATTTCTGTGGAACTGTGCACGTCCCCTCCCCCCGCCCCCAAATGCACCCTCTGGGCTCCCCTCCCTTGTTGCCCTAGCAAATGCGACAGCCAGGGAGCTGTTGCCTGGTCAGACTCCCCTCCTTAGCATCCGGGGCTGGGACAGGAGCCAGCGTCGGGAGGGGGCCTGGCTGAGCTGCATGTCTGTCCCCCACCCTCGTCCTCCACCCCCCCAGTCCGGAGATGGCGGCTTCCCTGGAGTACGACTATGAGACCATCCGCAACATCGACTGCTACAACACAGACTTCTGCGTGACAGTGCGGGAGGGCATGCGGTACTGGAACATGACGGTGCAGTGGTGGCTGGCGCAGTACATCTACAAGAGCTCTCCCGCCCGCTCCTACGTGCTCAGGTGAGCCCACCTGTCGCGGAGGACGGCATGCAACTACATCTCCCAGCTGCCCCGGAGGCGCCCTGCGGCTCCCCCAAGCGGGCCTCCGCCCCTGAGGGTCATGGGAGCTGTAGTTTCTTGAGCCTCTGGCTGCGGCTCGGATTGCGTTACCGGGGTAAGCTCGTTCCTCTTTCTCCGGGCCTCCGTTTCTACTTCTGTAAAGCCGGCCGCGTGGCACAGGCGCAGTGTACTAAGTCCTATGGATTCGATGACTATACCTTCTGGAATCATGACCCTGCCAATATCTAAGAAACGTTAAGCAGTTGGTTGAGCTCTGTTCCCTCAACTTTTTTTTTTTTCTCTCAAAAAATTCCCCTACATGCTTTTCTTTTTCTAGTTTTTTTTTAAATTGAAGTATAGTTGATTTACAATGTTGTATTCATTTCAGATGTACAGCAAAGTGATTTAGTTATATATATATTTTTAAATTTTTTATTTTTTGCTTTTTCCCACTATGCTTTGCAACCTGCAGAATCTTAGTTCCCCAACCAGGATCTGAACCCACCCCAGCAGTGAAAGGGCAGAGTCCTAACCACTGGACTGCCAGGGAGTTCCCTATCCATTTTTTTTTTTTTTTTCAGATTATTTTCCCTTATAAGTTATTACAGAGTACTGAGTAGAATTCCCTATACAGTAACCAATACATTAAGTCCTGGTTGGTTATCTATTGTATATAGTGTGTATATGTTAACCCGAAACTCCCAGTTTGTCCCTCGCCACGACCCAGTGTCCCCAGCTCTTCAATGGGGGTAATGCCGTTAACCTGTGTCATAGGTTGCCCTGAGAAATAAGTGAGATAAAGTGTTAAATGCACTTAATGTGAGCCCTGAGCGGCTTTCATTATCCTTCACTCACCTGGTAATTCCTGAGTGGAGACTTTCTGTAAAGATAAGATAAACTGACACATTTAGATCTTGACAAATTTAGGAAGTAGGAAATCTTGAGGAGATCTAGGCTCAGAGAGGTCAGGCCACCTGCCAAGTATCCCTCCCTCTTCCCCTCGCCACCAGGTGAGGTCAGGATACACCGTAACATGTCCTCGTAATGAAGCGGTTAATCATGGCACCTCTGGAGCTAGACCTACCTGGATGTGCTGTCTAGTTTCGATTTAAAGATGCGCTCTGACCTTGTATGGGGCATGGAATAAAGGCGGGGAGGGGAGCAGGAGATGAGGCAGGCACTGGCCCAGTGGACACTGATGCTGTCCTAGAGTAGGGACCGGTGGCCAAAAGTAGATGCACTGGAGAGGTGAGGTCAGGGCTCGGCCCCCACGTGCATGGGGGGCATGAGAGGAAATGCAGCGGGGTGCCCAGGTGGTGGGCATGGGTGATGAAGGAGAGGAAGTCTGCACAGGAGGAAGTTTCAGAAGCGGGCAAGCCAAGGAAGCCAGACTTGGGTTTAGTCTCACTGACTTTGAGGTGACAGTTAGATTTCTAGCCAGGGTTATTGGATAGGCACTGAGTTATGCGATTCTGGCTTATTACTGAAAGGTTGGTGTAAGAAGTGGACCCGTGAGCATCGGCAGCTGTAGATGGTGCTTAAAGCTCTGGGGCTGCGTCTCAGGTCAAAGCACAGAGTGGACATACATTTAGACCAGGGATTTTCAATGTCTGAGTCACTCAGTGCTGTCTGACTCTTTGCGACCCCATGGACTGAAGCCCGGCAGGCTCCTCTGTCCATGGGATTCTCCAGGCAAGACTACTAGAGTGGGTTGCCATTCCCTTCTCCAGGGCATCTTCCCAACCCAGGAATTGAACCCGGGTCTTCTGCACAGCAGGTGAATTCTTTACCATCAGAATCACCAGGGAAGGCCCAGGACTCTCTCACTGGGGGTGTGGGGGGTGGGCAGTTGTGCTGCGCCCCCAGGGGTTATCTGGCAAGTCTGGAGATGCTGTATCCTAATGGAGTCTAGTAGGCAGAGGCCTAAAGGCAGGCACAGGACAGCCCACCCCCACCCATCCTGAAGAATGACCCAGCCCCAGATGTCTGTAGCGCCAACATTGAGGAACCGGAACCGTGGTGTAGACTGGGGGCTGGGAGGAGGGGCCAGTGCAGACACAGCCAGTGAGAGAGGAGGACGATCAGCAAAGCGTTAGGTTAGTTCCCTTCAGACAAGCAAGGGTGTCAAGGAGGAGGGGCAGGAGGGAGACTGTGTCTGCCCCTGCCGGGAGCTCCAGGGACAAGGGCAAGTGTGACCCTGGGGGTGGGGGGGAGGAGGGGCATGGTGGGAGGAATTCCCCTGCATCCTTGCAAGGTGAAGTGAAAGCCGGATTGGAGTGGGTTCAAGAGAGGCTAGAAGATTCTCTGGAGAGTGTTCGCTGCATGGGGGAGGGCGGGAGCCTCGAAACAGGGAGAGAGTAGCTGAGGAAGGGGCCAAGAGCTGGGCTGTGCACACGCTGAGTTGGAGATGCTGGGCTCACGCTCATGTGCATCCTCCTGTAAGTTCCTGTCAGTTCTGGCAGCCCAGAGCATCGTCTCTCCACCAGAGGTAAGAGAAAGGAAACAGTTTGGGTCCTGAGTGGGCATTAAACCAGATTTCAAGGCACAGCACAAGTAACCTCCTGCTGAGAATTACCAAGATGGAAAGAAATCTTACCCTTTTTATAAAAAAAAAAAGTTCATCCATTTTATTTTTATTTTTTAAGTTGGAGTAGAGTTGTGTTCCTTTCAGGTGTACAGCAGAGTGAATCAGTTATATATGTATACACGTATCCATTCTTTTTCAGTTTCTTTTCCCACACAGGTCATTACAAAGCTTGAGTAGAGTTCCCTGTGCTATACATAGGTCCTTATTGAAAGGGAAAGTGTTCGTCGCTCAGTCGTGTCTGACTCTTTGCAAACCCATGGTCTGGCCATGGAATTCTCTAGGCAAGAATACCGGAGTGGGTTGCCAATTCCCTTCTCCAGGGGGATCTTCCCTACCCAGGAATTGAACCCAGGTCTCTTGCATTTCTTTACCGACTGAGCCAGCAGGGAAGCCTCAAGAATACTGGAGTGGGTAGCCATTCCCTTTGGGGCATCTTCCCAACCCAGGGATCGAACCCAGGTCTCTCACATTGCAGGCAGATTATTTAGTGTCTGAGCTACAGGGAAGCCCATGGTCCTTACTAGTTGTCTAGAAACCTCTCTTTTTTGACTATCCACTGCCACGTACAGCCCTTCACATAGCATGTTCTCAAGAGACACACAGCACGTGCCTGCTTTCGGGTCCATCTGAAGCTCACCTGGCAATCGGTTTGCCAGCTGTGCTAGTTAAGGGTCCTTATCAACAAACCTCCTATCTCTGTCACCAGTGGGATAAAGCCCCACCGCTGCAGGGAGACAGGCTCTATCTCCCACCACATCTCTGCTTCCAGGAGATGGCTCCCAGGCCCTCAAGGAAAACATTCCTGGACAGTAACAATTTCTAGAGGCCTCTTTCACCTTTTCAGAGATTGATATCTGCATCCAAAGGACAAAGGAAAGATGCTCAAACAGTAGATTTTTTTTTTTCAAGGAAATGGCCTAAGGAAAGAGAAGGAGGAAAACATCTGCCCTGTCAACAACAGGGAGATTTAGCCTTTTTATGGACATTGCGCCCTCCCCCACCTACCCCCACACAGCGGTCAGTGTCATTCTCATCGTTGGGATTTTTGTGTTGAAGTCGCATCCGATTCTTTGTCATCCCACGGACTGCGGCACGCCAGGCTTCTCTGTCCTTCACTGTCTCTTGGAGTTTGCTCAAACCCGTGTCCGTCGAGTCGGTGATGGCATCCAACCATCTCGTCCTCTGCCGCCCCCTTCTGCCTTCAATCTTTCCCAGCATCAGGGTCATATTTGTACTTTAAGCACCCTGACGTGCCAGAGGCAAACCTTGGTGCCCATGGGCAGGAACTCAGACACAGTCCTTGGCAGAGCCTGCTGTGATTTGTGGGCACCCGGTGGAAGTGGGGGTCGGAGCCTGAATCTGTGGGTCTTCAAGGGCTAGCGTTTTTGGAATCAATAAGAAGGGACCATGGCTGGAGATGTCTCAGTCTTCGTGGATCAGGAATTATAGTCCTAGATCCTCAAATCCTTAGAGAGGAAGTGCAGGGATTTGACTCCTAGGTCCTGAGGGGAGAGTGTTGGGAGGGGGTTGCTGAGAAGACAGTAGAGACTCCTGGGTCTGAGGGAGAAGGGGATGGGAGTCCAGACCCCGGGGTCTGAGGGAGGAGGGGCTGGGGGCCTGGACCCCCAGGTCTGAGGGAGGAGGGGCTGGGGGCCTGGACCCCCGGGTCTGAGGGGGGAGGGGCTGGGGGCCTGGACCCCTGGGTCTGAAGGGGGAGGGGCCGGGGGGCTGGATCCCTGGGTCTGAGGGGGGAGAAGGTGTGGGGCCTGGATCCCCGGGTCTGAGGGAGGAGGGGCTGGGGGCCTGGACCCCCGGGTCTGAGGGAGGAGGGGCCGGGGGGCCTTGACCCCCGGGTCTGAGGGAGGGGAGGGGCCGGGGGGCTGGACCCCCGGGTCTGAGGGGGGAGGGGCTGGGGGCCTGGACCCCCGGGTCTGAGGGGGGAGGCCGGGGTCTGCACCCCAAACCCTGATTCCCGGCCCCCCGCAGGAGTGCATGGACCATGCTGCTGAGCGCCTACTGGCACGGCCTGCACCCTGGTTACTACCTGAGCTTCCTCACCATCCCGCTGTGCCTGGCAGCCGAGCGCCAGCTGGAGTCGGCCCTTCGGTGGCGGCTGGGTCCCGGGGGCCAGAAGGCCTGGGACTGGGTGCACTGGTTTCTGAAGATGCGGGCCTACGATTACATGTCCATGGGCTTCGTGCTGCTTTCGCTGCGGGACACCCTCCGCTACTGGGCCTCGGTATACTTCTGCGTCCACGTCCTGGCCTTGGCAGCCCTGGGTCTGGGGCTGGCCCTGGGCCGGGGCGGCCCTGGGCGGCGGAAGTCTGGGGCCCCGGCCCCCAGCCCGGCCTCGGGAAAGCTCCGGGAGGAGTGAGCCCTCGCCACACACCCTCTGCCGGTTGATCGGCCCCCTCGCTTTGGCCTGGGAATCCCGTGAACCAGGCTCTCGCTGCCCTTTCCAAGAAGAGGCCGGAATTTGGCCCGGGGCCTGGAGAGGATTCCTGGGCTCTCTGCCCTGACAGACCAAGGCGTGGGCGCACCTGCTTCCCTGGCTACCACCACCCGCGTCCTGATGATCAGTTTTCCCTCCCGTAAAAATCAAGATAAATACCCAGAGAGAATCTCCATTGTCCCTGCCTGGGCCTGCTGTTCAGAGATCTGTCTCCCGCCACACCGGGGCCGGTGGGCCACAGGGCTTCTTGGGCAGCTGGCCTTGCTTTGGCTGCACGGTGTGGGGGTCGGAGCCTCAGGGTGGGTCCGGGAGTTGGGTTGGGGGAAGTGGGCGCTTTCTGGCCGCTTTCGCTCCACGTCCTCTCGGTAGACCTGCTCGGAGGGTGACCCTCTTGGAAGGGAGAAGCCGCGGTGCAGACGTCCTGGCCTTCGTGGGTTTCATCTGAGCCAGCCAAGGGTCCCCGCGCTCCTGTAGCCTCCTGTCATCCTCGGGCCTGAAACAGGCTCAGAATGTGTAAATCTCTCCCAATAAAGTGTCACACGGAGACTCTGTGGGATATCTGTGGACGGTCAGCAAGGGTGGGGGGACCGCATACCTCCAGCATCCCGCCGCGAGGTGTCACCGCCCGGGGCTCTGTGGACCTCGCCTCCTAGGAGGCTCCCGGAGCAGCGGCCCTGAAGTTTACGGGAAGGAGCGGGCACTGCCTCCGAGCCACCTGGCGGCCAGGTGCGCGCCCGCCTCAGGCCCCGCCCTCGCCCGGGGCGGTCCCCGCTCGGGGGCCCTGGAGACGGAAACGGGTCGGCGGCCGGGCCATGGAGGAGCACCCGCAGTGGGACCCGGAGGCCTGGAGCTCCGTGGAGGGGCGGCCGGCACCCCGGGCGGCCAGAACAGGTCGGGGGCCTGGAGAAGGCCGGGTCCGGTCCGCCTGGCGGGCAGACGGCCTGGGGGAGGCGGAGAACGGGGGCCCCGGGCAGAGGGGACCCAGGGGCCGGGACTTCGAGCTCCCGGAAGGAATGTGCAGACCCAGAGCCTGAGGCGGAGAGCGCTAGAGGCGGGAGTGTCCGCGCGTGTCTGAGGGCTGGCAGGGGCCAGAGTCACGAACCGAATTAGAGGGGAAGGAAGTCCGGAGCCCACCCCTCAGCCTGAGGTGGGAGCGGCCACGCTTGGGTGCGCGGAGGGCGGAGGGCGGGGAGGGGCGGTGTCTGGGGCTGGGGGTCCAAACTCCCAGGTCTGAGGAGGAGGGGCCGGGGGCCTGGACCCCCGGGTCTGAGGAGGGAGGAGGGGCTGGGGGCCTGGACCCCCGGGTCTGAGGAGGAGGGGCGTGGGGCCTGGACCCCCAGGTCTGAGGGGGGAGGTGGGGGGCCTGGACCCCCGGGTCTGAGGAGGGAGGAGGGGCTGGGGACCTGGACCCCCGGGTCTGAGGAGGGAGGAGGGGCTGGGGGCCTGGACCCCCGGGTCTGAAGAGGAGGGGCATGGGGCCTGGACCCCCGGTCTGAGGAGGGAGGAGGGGCGTGGGGCCTAGACCCCCGGGTCTGAGGAGGAGGGGCATGGGGCCTGGACCCCTGGGTCTGAGGGGGGAGGTGGGGGGCCTGGACCCCTGGGTCTGAGGAAGAGGGCTGTGGGGCCTGGACCCCCGGGTCTGAGGGGGGAGGCGTGGAGCCTGGACGCCAGGTCTGAGGAGGAGGGGCGTGGGGCCTGGATCCCCGGGTCTGAGGAGGGAGGAGGGGCTGGGGGTCTGGACCCCCGGGTCTGAGGGGGGAGGCGGGGGGCCTGGACCCCCGGGTCTGAGGAGGGAGGAGGGGCGTGGGGCCTGGACCCCCGGGTCTGAGGGGGAGGCGTGAGGCCTGGACCCCCGGGTCTGAGGTGGGAAGTGTGGGGCCTGGACCCCCGGGTCTGAGGAGGGAGGAGGGGCATGGGGCTTGGATCCCCGGGTCTGAGGGGGGAGTTGGGGGGCTTGGGCCCCTGGGTCTGACGGGGGAGGCGTGGGGCCTGGACCCCCGAGTCTGAAGGGGAAGGCAGGGGGTCTGGACCCCCGAGTCTGAGGGGGAAGGCAGGGGGTCTGGACCCCCGGGTCTGAGGGGGGAGGAGGGGCTTGGGGCCTGGACCCCTGGGTCTGACGGAGGAGGGGCAAGTGTCTGCACTTCCGGGCCTGGACCCCCAGGTCTGAGGTGGGAGGCAGGGGCCTGGACCCCGGGTCTGAGGAGGGAGGGGCTGGGGACCTGGACTCCCCATCTGACATAGGAGGGGCGGCAGTCTGCACTTCTGGGCCTGGACCCCAGACCCACCCAGCACCCTGTCCCTGCCCAGGCCCGTCACTGTCCTCTGTGCTGAATGAGCTGCCCAGCGCTGCCACCCTTCGGTACCGAGGCCCTGGGGTGCTGCCTTGGGGGTCTGAGGAGACTGAGGACGAGGAGGCATGGAGGAGCATGCAGACCTCCGCAGATGCCGCACATCAGGAGCAGCCGGAGCCCGGCGCCTCCCGGGAACTGCCGTGGCCCATGCCGGCCAGGCGGGCACACAGGTGAGGCCCCCGCCAGGCCTGGCCTCCTCCCCGCCAGCTGGCCGCTCCACCCCCTTCTCTGGCTGCCCGTCTGTCGCTGCCCCTCTCCCAGCCGCCCCTCTGGGTTTCCTTGCCTCCCGTTAGTGTTGGTGCTTCTCAGGCTCCAAGGAGTCCCGTCTGCAGGATTCCTGTGCTCTCTCTCCCCCAGCTTCCGTGTCTTCTGTCTTTTCTCCCTCCAAGCCTGACTGCCTCTGTCTGAAATCTGTTGTTCACTGTTTTTCTCTCTCTGAGCTTTATGTCGGTCTCTGCCTCCTACCATTCTGTCACATCTTTCTTTCCACTGTCCTGCTACATAATTTGCAGGATGCAGTGAAAGCTGAGTCTCTTGTTCAACAGTTACTATGCATATGGCACAGCAGTAAAAGTAAGCCAGAGGCCCTTCCGAGAATGGCCCTGGGTGCTCCTCAGGTGACCCTTGACACTGACCCTTGCTCCTTATATAATCTGGACACCAGTCCTGAGGTGTGGGGAGGTTCCCTCATGCCAGACAATGCTCTGACTCCACCTGGGTGTCCAACAACACAACTCAACTGTAACACTATCTACCTGGAGATACAACCTCATTCACATAAAAAAGACACCTTTATCACTCTCACCACTTAGGAAATTCTAGGCTTTAGGAACCCTGTGCTAACAGGACGAAGACCAAGTAATATAATTCTTTTTATTTTATCTTATCTTAACCACTGGACCTCCAGGGAAGTCCTCCCCGCCCCCTGCTTTATTTCGATACAATTGACAGATAGCACCTTATAAGTGTAAGGTGTACAGTGTTACACATACACTTATATGTTGCAAAATGATTACCACAGTCGTGCTAGCTAACACCTCCACCGTGTCACATAATTACTGTTTGGTTTTTTGTGGTGAGAACACTTACTCTGTTGGCAAAAGTATACAGTGCAGCATTATGAGCTATGATCATGGAGCTCTACATTAAATTCCCAGAATTCATTAATCTTTTAACTGGAAGCTTGTACTCTTTGACCAACATCAGCATTTACCTACTCTACCTCCCGATTACAACCATCCTACTCTCTTCTGAGTTCAGTTTTTTTATTTCACTTCATTTCATTTCCTTTTTTGACTGTTCCGTGCAGCTTGTGGGATTTTTAGTTCCCCAACCGGGGATTGAACCTCCGCCCTCAGCAGTGAGAGCACAGAGTCCTAACCACTGGACTGCCAGGGAACTCTCAGGTCAATTTTTTTAGATTCCACATGGGATATCATACACTATGAAATATGTTTCTTATTATAAGTCACAATATCACACCTGCTTTTTTTTTTTTAACTTTATGATGATATTTGCCGACAGAAAAGTGCATGAGACATCATGCAGAGACTTAGTTTTCCCAAAGCAAGTATCCAGATAATTTCCACCTGGGGCCCCACCCATCTCCTTCCCAGACTTCTGCAGAGGATCGCCTCCTCGCTTTTCTTCACAGCCTCGCCATCTGTGTGCGCACCCCTGAACACCGAGCTTGCTCTGGGTCTCTCTGTGAATCGACCCCTGTAGTCTGTGTTTCCTGTCGTATGCTTAGCGTTAGGTGTGCTGCTTTTTAGTGCTACGGAGCACCCCGTTAGGGACACCCAGAAGCCTGCTTCCTCGCCCAGAGGCTGGGTTGCCTCCACCTGTTGGTGGTCTCCATGCGGGGCGGCCAGGCAGCTACTTTTCTGTCTCTGACTCTGTTTCCCCCACAGACAGAGGCTTGCCAGGGACCGAGTGGCCCAGGGCGCGGGGTCCACAGGGGCCCAATGGACTCGGCTGATTCGGAGGTCCAAGGAGAAGGTGCGGGAAGGTCTGCGCTCCCTGCAGCCCTGGGCGTGGACGCTGAAGAGGATCGGGGGTACGGGGGATGGGGTTTGGGCTGGCGACTTGGGGCAGAACTGGACTCCCTGGCCTGAGGGAAGAGGGGCTGGGGTCTGGACCCCCGGGTCTGGGGAGGAGGTGTGGGGTCTGGACCCCCGGGTGGGAGGGAGGCGGGGCTGGACCCCCGGGTCTGGGGGGGAGGTGTGGGATCTGGACCCCCGGTCTGGGGAGGAGGCGTGGGGTCTGGACCCCCGGGTCGGAGGGAGGCGGGCCGGGACCGGACTGAGAGCGGAGCCCGCGGCCTCTCTGCTGCCCCCTGCAGGACAGTTTGGCGCCGGCACCGAGTCCTACTTCTCCCTGCTGCGTTTCCTGCTGCTTCTCAACGTGCTGGCCTCGGTGCTCACGGCCTGCATGGTTCTGCTGCCCACCTGGTTGGAGGGGACTCCCCCGGGCCCCCCTGCCCCGAACGCCTCCTCACCCTGCGGCTCCTACAACCCCGGCTCCCACGGCCTGGTTACCTTCTCCACCGAGCTCTTCAACCTGCTCTCTGGAGAGGTGTGTGCTGGGTCCCGGGATCCTCAGGGAACCCTGACCCTGGTGGCCCCGCTCCCTGAACCCCCTTGTCCTGCCTTTCCTTCCGCAGGGTTTTCTAGAATGGTCTCCTCTCTTCTACGGGTTCTACCCGCCCCGCTCACACCTGGCCATCACCTACCTGTGTGCCGCCTTTGCCATTGGCCTCCTCTACCTGCTGCTCATCCTTCACCGGTCAGTGACAGCCCTGTACCCAGACCCCCTGGACCGTGGCGGGGAGGAGCGGTGGGAGGAGCGCCCTCCTCCATAGGCCTGAGTCTCGCTCTGCTGCGGGGTCCCTTTTTCTCTGCTTCAATTGCAATCGGATTTTTAAAATGCTTCATGACTGGCTCCAGGCCGAGGATAGACAGGAGATGTCTCCCTCCTGTGACTTAGTCTAGTGGGGAGGGAAAGATATTAAACAAACAAGGAAATTAATTGCATCTTTTCTGGAGGGGAGAGTGGCTGAATAGGAAATAAACAGGGGTGATTCATTCACTCAGGGATAGATATTAACTGAGCAGATACTATGTGTCAACCATTGTTCTAGGCATTTGGCAAAACAGAGCCAGAAAAAAAAAACCCAACAGAGTCTGGTTGGTCCCGGTGGAGCTGACATTTTAACAGGAGAGACAAGTAATAAGCAATAGACCATAATGAGTGGATTGTATGGCATATTAGAGGGTGATCATGGTTGAGGTTGCCCAGCCCCCAACCACCGTCGTTTGTATTAACACTATAGCTTGCTTTTGGCCCATTTTGTTCTTTATATAAAGGGAGACTCTATATATGTTGAGGCTAAAGCCCGCAAGATTCCCTAATAATTAGAAGAGGGATGTGGTGAATGATAGAAGTTAAGAACGACTCCAGTGTTGGGACTTCCCTGGCCATCCAGTGGTTAAGACTCTGCCTTCCACTGCAGGGGGCGCAGGTTCAACCCCTGGTCAGGGAACTAAGGTCCTGAATGCCGCAGGGTACAGCCAAAAATTAAACAAAATAATAACGAATGACTTCAAAGCAAACAAGAAAAGAATGACTGTAGGTGTTTGCCATTTGAGATGGGGAGGGCTGTAGAAAGAGCAGGCTTTGGGCGGGGAATATCCAGGGTGCAGTTTTGGATCAGTAGATTATGAGGGAATATTGAGTATGCATTTGCATATGTGGGGGCCGGGCGAGAGGGCACAGGTGTAAGCAAGGAGGGCAGGTGGGTGCACTTGCGGGGTGATGGGGGCTGGCACCAGGGGTGGTGAAGGTGGATGTGGAGCCTTTTTGTACCGTTTTCTGTTTTAGTCCTTTTCTCGGGTTTTCTATCCCCTCCCTAGGTCTTTGTCCCCCTCTCTCCAGTCTCTCTACCTGCTCCCTCCTTCCTCTGGGTCTCTCCTTGGAACCCAACTTTCCCCTCTTCTTGAGTCTTTGTCTCCCTTTCTTGGACTCTCTGCCACTTTGGGGTCTCAGTCTCCCCTTTGAATCTCTCTCTCCAGGGCCTCTGTTTCCTTCTGTCGAGAGAGCCGGTCTTATCTCTTAGGTTTTTGTCTCTCCCTTCGGGGGTCTGTCCTCCAGGTCTGTTTCTGAATCTCTTCTTTAGTCTTTGGCATCAATGACTGGATGTGTCTCCATCAGGTAGCAGCTCTCCAAATGCCCTGTGTCTCAGAGTTCATTTTCCCTATTTGCCCCATAAGACGGGAGGGGTGTCCCCCTGCTCACGGATGTCTTGCCTACGCTCCATCTCCCGGTTCTCCCCTCTCTTAGCTCGGTGTCTGGGCTGAAGCAGACGTTGTTGGCTGAGTCAGAGGCCCTGACCCGCTACAGCCACCGCGTGTTCTCCGCCTGGGACTTTGGACTCAGCGGGGAGGTCCACGTGAGACTCCGCCAGCGCCTGATCCTATATGACTTGCAGGTGCGCTTAGTGGCGGGGCCCTATGAGCAGGGGGCACCCGACGGGGCGGGGTTGACAGAATGGGCGGGGCCTGGGCCAGGGATGGGGCCTCCAGAGAGATGCTGGGCGGAGCTTTCTTCTTAGGAGGCGGGCCTTGAGGGAAAAGGGCTGAAGGCCACTACAGGTATGCCTGACGTCAAGGGTACAGGAAAAAGCTAGCTCAGTTCACAGTTAAGAGCAGGGCGTGGCCAGAAAAGGCTTGGCAGAGTAGAACCGAAACTCCAAAGGCCAGGCAGGAGTGCTGGGTGGGCCCTAGGAGGAGCTTGATGTGTTGGGCGGGGCCTTGAAAGGGCGGAGTCAGTTTTGAATTGTCAATCTGGAGGGTCTTGGATGGGCGGGGACAGGGCTATAGATGTTCTTAGGGAGCCGATGCAGCATCAGTTCCCGTTGAGCGTGGACCGCAGGCTGGACCTGGGCAACGGAACACAAGTGGACGTCTCTTCCGGCCTTAGGTGGAGCTGGAGGAAGCGAGAGTGCGGCGCAAGGCTGCGGTGCGGACCCTGGGCCAACAAGCCAGGCTGTGGTCGGTGCGCCTGCTGCTCAACCTGGTGGTGCTGGCGCTCCTGGGGGCAGCCTTCTACGGCATCTACTGGGCTACCGGGGCCACTGTGGACCTGCAGGTGCAGAGGGCCCTGGGGGAGGAAAGACCCTGGAACCTACCTTCCCAAGGGTGGAGGAGACTGAAGCCTGTGATTCTTGGAATCTCAGAGAGGAAGGATTGGGGTCTGTGTGTGTGGTGGTGGTGGTGGTGGTTATGATTGGACCGTGGACTTTCAGGGTGCTGAAGGAAGAAGAGGCTTGGGGAAGATAATGGTAGGCATGGCCCCTGCAGGACTGCAGAGCCTCTTCTCTTGGTCCACCCTCCCTCCTAGGACAAGCCTCTTATCCAGCGGACGCCAGTACTGAAGCTCGTGGTGGATTACCTTCCGTCCATCTTCATCTCCATGGTCAACTTCGTGCTGCCACCTGTGTTCAAGCTCATTGCACCCCTGGAGGGCTACACCAGGAGTCGCCAGATCGTTTTTATCCTACTCAGGTTCTGGACTCCTGGCGTGGGCTGGGTCTGGCCGAGGGACATTGGTTCTACCAAATAAGAGACTGACATCGTCAAGATATGGGATCCGGTGGGATCTGGATTCAGATACCGACTCCTCCTGTCACTGAGCGCCAGTTTTCTTCATCTGTGAAGTGGGGAGAACTGTGAGCACGCTCCACACAGGAGAATCCGGGCACGTGGTGGGCGCTCCATCAGTATTGATGCCCTTTTTCTCTTTTCCACTTGCCAGGACAGTGTCTCTCCGCCTGGTCTCCCTGCTAGTCCTGCTCTTCTCTCTCTGGAATGAAATCACTTGCGGGGCGGTGCCTGAGGAGTGCAAAACCTGTGGCTATAATTACAAAGCACTTCCGGTGAGGATGCGGGGACTCCTGGGTCCTTGAAGGAAAGGAAGAGCCCAGTGGGTTCCAGATTCTTGGTTTGGGAGGAAAGAGGAGCTTGTGGTGCTAGAATACCTTCCCCATGAGGACAGGGGTATGGATTTTTAAAAAGAAGAAAGACCCCCGCCCCCCCACCCCAGATAAAGTATTGATAGAGTCTCATATTCTGGCAATTTGGAGACTCAGCTGTTTGGGTCTACAGGGTCCTGAGGTCCTTCTGACCTGTTCTTCCTCCCTCAGTGCTGGGAGACCCGCATGGGACAGGAGATGTACAAACTCCTACTATTTGATCTGCTAACCGGCCTGGCAGTCATCCTGCTCTACCAGTTCCCTCGGAAGTGAGAATCCCTCCCCTTGCTGTGGCCCCGCCCCTGCCCTAGGCCCGCCGACCATGCAGACTGCCCACCTCCACGGGTCTGGTAGTCGGGTCCCTACAGCCAAGATTATTAACTCCACTCAAGCCCCGCCCCCTAGACGCACACTCCCGCCGGGCCTGGGAAGTTTCGCCCCGCCTCCAGATAGGCTCCCTTCCGATTGGTGGGCGGGACGGTGAAAGCGGGGAAACCCGTGGCCGGCCCGCCACAGATTCTGCCGGTCTCATCCTGCCCCTCAGGCTGCTCTGCGGCCTCTGTCCCGGGGCGCTGGGCCGTTTTGCGAGGACCCAGGAGTTCCAGGTGCCTGACGAAGTGCTGGGGCTCATCTACGCACAGACGGTGGTCTGGGTGGGGAGTTTTTTCTGCCCTTTACTACCTTTGCTCAACACGGTGAAGTTCCTGTTGCTTTTCTACTTGAAGAAGGTGAGCGGTGGGGAGCAGCCTTGGGTCTGAGGCGGGGAGGTACTGGGGCTTGGGTTTCTGGATTCTGGGAGAAGAGAGTACTTTAGGATGTGACTCCCGAATCCTGGTGGGGGAGGATGCCGGGGTCCCGGACTACGAGATCCTGATAGAGGACAGGTCTGGAGGACAGACCCCTGGATGTGGGAGGAAGGGTCCAGAGCATCCCAATTGTTAGGTCTGAGGGAAGTAGGGGACCCGGACTCTTGTGTCTGATGGTGGAAAAGAACTAGGGTTCCTGGCTCCTGAATGAGGAGAGGGGGCCAGGGATTAGGGCTCCTGGATGGTGGAGGAGAGTCTGGGGCTCAGATTCCTGTGTCTCATATTCCCTCATCCCCTCCTGCCAGATCACCCTCTTCTCCACCTGCTCCCCGGCCTCCCGCACCTTTCGAGCCTCCACTGTGAATTTCTTTTTCCCCTTGGTCCTTCTCTTGGGTCTGGCCATCTCCGCCGTTCCTGTGCTTTATAGCATCTTCCTGTAAGTGTGAGAGGTACTGGCCTCTCTCTCCCACCTGCCACCCTCCTCTGTCCAGGGTTCTGACTTTGAGCCATCCTTGAGCTCTGCCTGTCTCTGACTCCAGGATCCCACCTTCCAAGCCGTGTGGTCCATTCCGGGGTCAGTCGTCCATCTGGGTGGTGATCCCCACGTCTATCCGCGAACTGCCTCAGACGGCCCAGAATGTTCTCTTCTTTCTGGGTACCCAGGCTTTTGCTGTGCCCCTTCTGCTGATCTCCAGGTGAGGGCGCTAGACTCCTGGGTCTGAGTTTGAATGTCTGACCTGGGGTCCCGGGGCCTGCTTCTGAGAGAGAAGGGGGTTGGGGCCCAAACTCTTGGGTCTGAGGGAAAGAAGGGGCTGGGATGCTTCGACTCCTTGAGTCTGAAGGAGGAGGTCCAGACTCCTGGTTTCTAAAAAGCCCTACGTGGAAGATATTCTGAGAACGTTTGGGGAGTGGGTTCCATTTTATCTCCTCTAGCATCCTGATGGCGTATACCGTGGCCCTGGCTAACTCATATGGACGCCTCATCTCTGAACTCCAACGCCAAATACAGACGGTGAGCCAGGCCTGGCCCCTGGGAAGGGTCCTGCAGAGTATAAGATTTGTCTCACCTCCCCCTCTCTTTACCCTTCCCTCAGGAGGCGCAGAATAAAGTCTTCCTGGCACAGCGTGCTGTGGCGCTGAGCTCGGCCGACAGAACTCTTTGAACTCTCCAGCCTGGGTTGGGGTGACGTCCCACTTCCAGCCCCAGACCTGCTCCCAGATCCTTTTTGAGCTTCGTCAACATCATTTGGGAAATGAGCGAACTGGAGAAGACTCCGCTCTTTTCCAGCCCTGGGATTCCCTACTGAGCCCCCCGACACTCCAGTGAACCTCTTTCTAGTACTGTATCAATAAATATAGTACTGTATCAATAAACACAGCGGAGGCCGCTGAGTGCTTTTTAATCTCTGGCCTTCAGCGGGACATAAACCAATCAAATGTGTGGGTCTGAGAGCATGGCGGACTCTTCCGCGAGAGAAACCGCGCCAGCCAATCAGCGGCTGCGTTCAGGAGCCTCAGGGCGGGGACACATGATTGAGTCAGAGTCTTGGAGAGCGGCGGTCGCTAGGCGACGCCACGCGCGATTCTCTGAGACGGGAGACGTGGGCCCTGCGGCCAGTCGCCTCTCGCTACAGCCCTCGGAGGGGCGTGTCAGGCAGCGTAGAGCCAATCCGTGCCCGAGGAAGGAGCAACGGGGCGGGGCCTGCCTCTCGCCAATTAGAAGTGCCAGGAGGTGGGCCTGTCGGTCTGCGGACGGCTGAGGCGCCATGAATATTTTACCCAAGAAGAGCTGGCACGTCCGGAACAAGGACAATGTCGCCCGCGTGCGGCGTGACGAGGCCCAAGCCCGTGAGGAGGAGAAAGAGCGTGAGCGGAGGGTGCTGCTCGCTCAGCAGGAGGTGAGCCGCCGGCCCGGGCAGACGCGGCGCCGCGGCTCAGCGCGCAGGCGCCGGGAGCGGGGCACCCTGGCGGACCTGGGTCCCGGCTCCCAGGAGGGGCCTGCGGGCCGTGCCGACGCTCCCCTCGACCTCTCCTGAGTCCTCCTGGAGGGCCGGAGTAGGGGCTCGTGAGTAATCGGAGCCCTGGGCAGTTCACGGAAGCTCGGGCCGCTTGTTAGTTTAGCTGTACAAACACCCTGTGCAGTGAGCTTCTGCTGTCCCTTGGTGGCTCAGACAGTGAAGAGTCTGCCCGCAGTGCGGGAGACCCGGGTTCGACCCCTGGGTCGGGAAGATCCCCTGGGTGGGGAAGATCCCCTGAAGGAGGAAATGGCGATCCGCTCCAGTATTCTTGCCTGGAGAATCCCCTGGATGAAGGAGCCTGGTGGGCTACATACCATGGGGTCGTGAGGAGTCGGAAACGACTGAGCGACTTCAGTTTCGCTTTTCGCTGTTGTTCATCCTGTGCAAAGCGCTTGATTTGCAGTCTCTCGAGCCCTGTTCCTTCTTAGCGGGGCGGTTATCTCCCTTCGGCTGAGAAGCGAGATGGCTTCAGAGGAGGCGACACAGCGAAGCGACAGTGGCACAAGCCAGTCCCGCTGCGCCGGGCGTGCCTTTTGCCTGCACCGCTGCACACAAACGTCAGCGGCTCTGTCTGCAACCCCTCCCCTGTTTGGTTTACACCTAGCTTCCAGTCCTTTGACTAATCCGATCGTCAGCGCTGGCTGGGAGGTAGTCAGGGTTTTTAAAGTTCACATTTATCGGACTTCCCTAGTGGTCCAGTGGCTTCCAATGCAGGGGGCCCAGATTCAGTCCTTGGTCAGAGAAATAGATTGCACGTGCTATAAAACTAAGATCTGCTGCAGCCAAAGTAATATTTTTTAAGTTCACGGTTATCAATAGAAATTGGAAATGGAATGGGCATAGTGACTTAGCTCCCGTCCTGGATCAGCTCATCTGTCCTAACAGATGTTTTGGCTGCCTTTAGAGCTGTTTTCATTGTCAAAAGTGAAACCCCCTGGTTTACTGCTTGGAAGGTGGCTTACAAACCACATCTTGCCTCATTGCTCCACCCTCTCCCCAGGAAGGGTCAGGTGCCTCTTCTGGGTTCCCAGCACCCCTGCTCCCTTCCTTCGAGCTCTTAGCACCGCGGTGGTCGGCACCAGACTCGAGTCCCTTGGGTTAGAGCTAGGTTCTGAATGTTCTGCCTGTAACTTTTTTCCCCTCCAGGCCCGCACAGAATTCCTGCGGAAGAAAGCCAGGCATCAGAACTCGCTTCCTGCAGTGGAAGCAGCAGAAGCGGGAGCCCCAGGCAGTTCTGGCCCTGTGGATCTGTTTCGGGAGCTGCTGGAAGAAGGGAAAGCGGTGACAAGAGGCAATAAAGAATACGAAGAAGAGAAGCGACAGGAGAGGGTAAGCTGGTCTTACCCGCTTCCTCTTTATGGGTGGAGCTGGGGGTGGGGGTGTGCCTTGCCCTCAGGTGTGACTACCAGAGTATTTAGGGAGATGGTGGGGATTAAACAAGCTAGAGAACTCAGAATAGTATTAGAACATAGCATGTAAGAGGTGTTGGTTACTGCCGGGTGCTAGGTAGACCCCCTCAGGTCTCTAACCTGATGTGCAAACCCTGAAGATGTTGGGAAGTGTTAAGCTTCTTAAAATGTAAATCAGCTGTCCCTCACCTGCCCTCAGGGGTTTCCCATCAGCCTGCCTCCCCGCCCTCCCCCTCAGTCACTGCTTTACCTGGCTGGCTTCTTCATGGTTTGTTATCTCCTCAAAGATGCTGCCTTGGAACCCTAACATAAGCAGTCCCCTCCTTCCTATGCTGTTTGTTGCTGAAGCTGCCCTTGTGCCCCACAGCAGGGGCGCCCTGGGGACTGGTCTGTGGAGTTCCAGCAGCTGGGGGAGTCGCCTCCTGACAGGCTCTGCTGGCTGAATGTCTGGTTCTGCCTCCGCGGGAACCCTGGCTCCCTAAGAGGGAACACACTTCCTGTTCTCACTTTCACATCTTGTCTCCCTCAGGAGAGGCAAGAGAAAGCCCTGGGCATCCTGACATACCTGGGCCAGAGTGCAGCGGAAGCCCAGACTCAGCCCCCGTGGTACCAGCTGCCCCCGAGGCAGGGCGGCCCCGCTTCTGGTCCTGGACCCGATGAGAGGATCAAGAGCCGCCTGGACCCACTGCGGGAGATGCAGAAGCACTTGGGGAAGAAGAGAAAGCACAGCGGAGACAGTGGTGGTCACAGCACAAAGGAAAAGAAGGCTCCTGAGAAACAACGACCCAAAGGGTAAGGAGCCCCCTCGGCCGAGCGGGCACCACAGGAGCTCCGGTTGAGGCGGGGGCTCTGGGGTCTGCAAGGTCAGGCCCGTTTTTTTAACACCGTTGAACGTTTCCAGCCTTTTTCTGGGGTCTGCAGGGACTACGTGATATTTATTACAAGGCCGCTGCTCCGGTGGCTGGTGGGCCATCTGCTCAGCTGCTTGCTCCCATTTATGCTGTATATGTTAGATCCTGGACAGCTCTGAGGTTCTGTTTCTGAGACCAGAGTTTGAGGAGCAGAGGTTCAAGTAAACAGGTGTGCTTATGTTCCTAGGATGCCAGACCGCCAAGTGCAGGCTGGCACCCTGGCCAGTCTCCTTCCCACAGAGGAGGGGATGAGCCAGGCAGTGCACAAGGCTGCCCAGCTGATGACTAGCGGAGGGGCACTGCTCGTTGAGGCGGTGAGGCCAGCTGCCGGGTCTCAGCGTCAGACCCCTGCCCTCCGAGGGGCTGGGCCTCCAGCTTCCCACACCGAGTGTCCTCTCCCTGCAGGCCTCCGTCCCTGGAACAGCTGCGAGCGGACCGTCTGCGGCGGGAAGCGGCGGAGAGGGTGCGGGCAGAGGCCCTGCTGGCCCGGGTGGGCGGCATGGCGGCCCCGGAGGAGCAGCCGGAAGAGGTGGACGAGCGGCGGAGGCGGTACAACTCGCAGTTCAACCCCCAGCTGGCCCGGCGTCCGCGCAGGCAGGACCCACCCGTGGCTCCCTGACTCTCAAGGGGGCACAGGAGAGGCCGCTGCTGCCAGCCGTCATATAAAACTATTTATTCATAAATATTTTCCAAAATGAAAATAGGTTTACCAAAAAATGTCCCTCACTGGGGAGGGGAGGGGGCGGCCCTGGCCCGGGCCCTGGGGCGGGCTGGGGGAGCCTCCCGGCCCCCCGCTGCCGGGGGTGGGGCTGCCGAGGCCGGGCGCCATCCCGGGCACAGGGCCCTCACCTGGGCGGGGTCGCATGCGGGGAGGGGAGGCGGGGCCGGTGTCACTGGAGGTCCCGGTCCTCCAGGTAGCGGTACTCAAAGGTGAAGCCTTCCTTCTTCCGCTGGCCCCACTTCTCGTAGTCAAAGTAGATGTAGGTGCCCTGGCCGGGGGAGAAGGCGGTCAGTGAGGGCACGGGGCTCGGGGTCCGGCTGGAGGACAGAGGGCCGGTGCTCAGGGCCTAGCGGAGCCGGGCGCCGGCCCGCTGTGAGCACACGCCGCCTCCCTGCACCCTCACGAGGCTCTTCTCAGGCGGGCGGGAACGTGCTCGCCCCGCGGTGGAGCCGGGTCTGGCTCCAGGCGTGTGCGCCCAACTCCTGCCGCTCCTTGCGATGGCTGTACCTTTGGAACACTGATCACTGCCGAGTATGTGAGGCAAACCCTCGAGGCCGCGGAACAGGCTGGCGCCTCCGTCCAGGCATGCTGCCTGGACACACGTTTTATTACAACGCGGTGGTGCGGGAACTTCTGAGGGGCTGACGCCTAGAAATACACTCCCTTAAGAGGGTTACAGCTGAACGGGCAGGGGACAGGGCTGCAGTCAGTGTCCGGGAGACACCGTGGGGAGGGCGGGTTCTGAGTGAATGGTGGGCGTGCTTCAGAGAACCTGCCAGAACGCAAGGGAGTTTGTTCAGGACCCTGGCCTCTGCTGAAGGCCTGGAGGAAAAGCCGCTGTGGACACACCAGCTACAAGTGAAATGAAGTACAGCACAGCAGGACACTACACAGCAGGCACCGGTGCTTACAGCGATCAACTCATTTAATCCTCACAACAGCTGCGCAAAGGGAGGTCCTGTCACCCCGTTTTTACAGATAAGGAGCGGAGACAGATGTTCACGTGAACCGTCCAGTCACCAGCTAGAGCTGGGTTCAAACCCAGGTGGTCTGGCTCAGTGAAGTGGAGGTTCTCGTTACTTATTAGAATGAGAAGACGTCTCCTTCCATGTAGCCGAACCCCTGCCCTGCTGGGTGTGGGCAGCGTCGCGTGCGCCCTGATCTTGGGTGGGAGACACCGCATCCCCCACCCCCAGCTGGAGGCGAGGCAGGGGACAGGCTGCGCGGGGCTGGGAGGCTCCTCGGAGGAAGGCACCTCGGAGGCTGGTGCCCGTCTCTGGGCTGACCCGGAGCCGGACAGGGTGGGGAGGAGGATGGCCGGGCGGGCCTCACTACGTGGACTCGGCCCGTGGGGACCAGGCCGACGGGGCGCGGGGAGGGGCCCTCACCTGCTCGAACTCGTCTGTGATGGTCTTGGGCTCCTCATGCCTCTGGAACCACATCATGTACTTGGTGTGGAACCGCCAGGACTGCTTCTTCAGGGCCTTGGCCGCCAGGTACTGCGCCTTCGTGCCCTGGGGAGGGAAGGCGGGGTGTTCAGGGGTCGGGGCTGGGGCAGGGCGACAGGCTGACCCCAGGCCCCGCCACAGACCGAGCCAGGCTGGGGCACAGACACAGCAGCGCAGCTCTGAAGGGAAAAGAGGCAGGAGGTGGAAAGTGCTTTCAGAAAAGCTTTGAGAAGGAAAAGCGACTGATCGTGATGAGAGCCGAGAGCAGGCAGTTTAGAGACTTTCCCAGGGATGGCTGAGGGCAGAGGTCACTGATGACTCACTGGGGTAACAGGGGGGACAGCTCCGTGGTGGTCCCCAGGGAGGCCTGAGAACGTGCCCACGGGCGCCGGGGCAGGCGGGCTCCCTGCTGTTGCCCTGGACAGGCCAGCCCTGACCCTCCTGCTGGAGCGGGGGCAGGGATGGGCTGGGGCAGCGGGGGAGCTGTGGTCCTGGTAGCCGCAGCGGGGCACCCACCTCACTCCTGCAGCCCGAGGGGGGGGCCCTGCTGTACCTCCAGATAGTAGAAGATGAAGAAGAGCGTCTCCGTGGACAGGCGCTGGTAGAACTCCACGGTGTCCGAGTGTGGGGGTGGCATCTGGTGGTGGTAGGGGGGCGTTGGACAAGGGTTCCGGGGCAGGTACTGCCTGTGGGGGACAGGGGGTCAGGGCCGGCCAAGGGCAGCGGGCCTCAGCCCCCTCGCTTGCCGCAGGCCCTCACCGGATGCGCTCTGAGTCCGAGGGGTGGGGCATGTGGTGCCAGGCGGCCTCCTCCATGGCCTGCTGGTAGAGCTGCTCCTTGGTGAGGGGCACCGGGCCCAGTGGACACACGCCCAGCGACAGTGGGATGTTCACCTCCGACAGCTGCAGGGGGGGCTGGGCCGAGGCCGGGGGTGCCGACGTGCTGCTCAGGAGGATGTCTGCGGGGCGGCGGCAAGCGTGAGGCCACGGTGTGCAGCCCACCTGGCAGGCCCACCCCAGCCCCGGCCACTCACCTCGCTCGGTCAGGTGCAGCGTGGGTACGGGGTCTTCGATGCCAGAGCTGATGGCCGCACGCTCCGCCATAGACTTCAGCGAGCTCAGGGGCTCGGGGGCCTGGGGAGGAAGTGTGGCTGAGGCCGGGGCCACAGGCAGGCCCTGGTCCTCGCGCTCGGCACGCCCGCCTCTCTGCTGGGGTTCAGCTAAGCCAAAGCCATCTGCATAGGACAAGCTCCAGCAACACTGAGCGGCGGGGAGAAGACCCGGGCATAACCAAGCGTTCGCCGACCCAGGCGCCCAGCACATGTGGACCCTGCTGCACAGCGCCACGGGGCACCCCTAAACACCCCACGCTGCAGATGGTCAGCGCTGTGGGAAGCCCCACCGAGCGCCTGCTGCTCTGTGCACCTGCATGCCAGAAGGGCCCACTCATTGCCTGCTCTGGCCTGGCCGGCGAGGCACCAGGGTCCCCACTTGGCCCCTGCAGCTGTTCTGACCTCCTCACCCCACGCCGGCAGTGACGAGGCTCCGCCCTGCTGCTCGGGCTCCCTTACCCCACAGGGTGCTGCGCGCACAGGCCCCGCGGGAAACTTTCCACCCGCGTCTCCCGTCATCTCTCTCCTCAAAACCTTTCTACCCGTCCCCATCGCTCACTCAGTAACCGGAAGAAACAAAACGTGGACCAGTGTCAGGAACCTCAAGACTCGTTTTTCTCCAGAGAAATAAACACACACATGGAGTTTCCTGTTCCCTGTACCTCTCAAGCTTGGGTGCTTACTCTGAGCCAGAGACAGTTCTGAGAGCGTCATGAGGCCCGTCCCCAAGAATCCCTCACACTGGAGGTGGGACTGTGAGCCCTTCTGTTTTCCGGTTGAAGGAAGGAAGGGGCAGGGGACAGTGCAGGGCTGGGTCTCCCGAGGAGCCGAGGGCAGACACGCCAGCCCAGGAGGCTGCATCTGGCCGCACTCACCCTGTCTGCTGAACCTGCCAGCCCCAGCCCCAGGCCCAGCCTGGATATGAGCCCCTCCCCTCACCCCGAGCCCTTGCTGGGGGTCTCCCCAGGTTAAGGCAGGTGTACCTGCGTGGTCCACAGCAACCCCTGCCCCACCCCGACCAGCCCCGCCCCCACAGCGTCTGCAGGGAAGGTGGGAAGTGAGTTCGGCCAGCACAAAGTGCTTCAGAGCAGACAAGTGTTTTCTGGAGTTAAGAGTTGTTTGTCTTCAAAGGGAAGAAAACAGCGAGCCCCGGACAGTGAGTCGCGTGAAACTACAGCCTCAGGGGGCGGGCTGGGGACACGCTGACGGCTGGAAGGAGGTGGCAGTGGACACAGCGAGGCGAGGCTCCAGGGGACAGAGGCCACGGAGGGATCAGCACAGCAGCCGGAGCCGAGGTGACGGCACAGGGGTGTGGGCGAGGAGCCGGGGGGCTGTGCGGGCTGGAGGAGGGGCCCCGGGGTGAGGCGCAGGCCCACCTTGATCTCGGGTGCGGCGCTGAACTGCGGAGGCCCGTTCAGCAGGCTGCCAGCTGCCTTGGCCTCACTGAAGCTGGGCGTTGGGGAGCTGGGGGGGTTCACAGGGAGTGGCACCAGGAGGCTAGGTCCCCCTGCGTTGTTCCCTGAGCCTGGGGCCACACCCCCAGCACCCACTGGGGCTGTGGCACTGGGTTCCTTCCTGTGGAGGAGAACAGACGGGCGCAGGCTCAGAGGAGGGTCCCGGGTGGGACGGACAGGGAGACTCGGAGGTCGGGAAAGTCACAATGGGAGCGTGCACGGTGGGGCCGGCGGTGGGGTGCGGTCAGCCCAGGACAGGGGCGCTGCTTGGGAACGCGCATCCTCAGGAGGCCGCCTCTGCAGTGGCCAGTGCAGGAGGGTGCGGGAACGCCCACCCAGAGCCCTGGGACGCACCTGGGGTCAGCCCGCATCCCCCACGAAGGGGAGCACACCCTCGGGGCGTTCTCCTGGAAGGAGGACCCTGCAGGGGAGGGGGGTTGCCCTGAGACCTGGAGGAGTGCGGAGAAGAGGAGGACAGAGACCCGCACTTGGAGAAATGGACGCAAACCCGTCCACGGAGCTGGGCCCTGGGGAGGACACGGGCCGAGGAAACGCAGAGCACCCAGCAGTGTGGGGCCCAGGGACAGCCCTACTCGGACGGGGGCTTCTGGGGAGGGCCCGCTGGCGCGGACAGGCACACATCTGTGCGCTGGGGCCGTGGCGGGGCCGCACACTCACGCGGTGCTGGGGGGTGGGTTGTGGGGGCCGGGCGGGGGGCCCAGGGCCTGGCTGCCAGTGCTGCTGCCCCCCGTGCTGCTGAGCGCCGCCTCCGCCGGGCTATCCGCCACCACCGAGCTGTAACCTGGCGGGCGAGAGGGGTGAACAGTGGCCTCCACCGCAGCCCCCCAGGGCCTCCCCCCTACCCCCTGCCGCCCCCACTTACTGGTGGCACCGTTCTGCTTGCCGGCGCCCCCGCCTCCGCCGCTGTTGCCCCCGCCGCCGCCTCCCGCCCCAGGCTGGGCGCTGGGGGGCCGGGGCTGGGCGCTGGGGGGCCCACTGGGGGCCGGCGGGGCCACAGCCTGTGCGTAGGGGGCAGGGGTGCCCGCGCTGTGGCTGGGCGCCGGGCTGGCCTTGGCGCCCAGAGCGCTCGCGGGGGCAGCCGCAGCCGGGGCCCCGTTGCTGCCAGGGGTGGCGCTCAGGGCGGAGGCGGCGGGTGGGGGGCCGGGCGGGTAGCTGGGCGGCACAGCTGGGGACTGAGAGTGCTGGCTGCTGTGGACGGGCTTGGAGCCGTTTTTGGCTGGAGACTGCAGGTGGGAGGGAGCAGAGGATCAGGACCCGGGGGCCGCCCGCACACCCTCCCTGCGACAAGGCCCATCCTCGGCGCTGGCCCTGCTACCCCGGCCCTTGCAGGGACCCTGTGGCTTCCAGCTCCAGCTCCACGCTGACAACACTTACGCGTTTCCAGCTGGCACCCAGCCCGCCACATCCTGCCTGGACAACCCCCTACGACGTCCCACAAGTATCTGAGACCCCATCTAATGATGGGGGGGACACCCCCACAACATCCCACAGGGGCCTAAAACCCTACCTGATTATGGAGGGGACGCCCCCAACGACATCCCACAGGGACCTGAAACCCCATCTGATGGGGGGGACACCCCCATGACATGTCACAGGGACCTGAGACCCCATCTGATGAGGGGGGGACACCCCCATGACATGTCACAGGGACCTGAGACCCCATCTGCTGAGGGGGGGACACCCCCATGACGTCACAGGGACCTGAGACCCCATCTGATAAGGGGGGGGATACCCCCATGACATGTTACAGGGAACTGAGACCCCATCTGATGAGGGGGGGATACCCCCACGACATCTCACAGGGACTTGAGACCCCCATCTGATGGGGGGACACCCCCACAACTTTCCACAGGGACCTGAGACCCCATCTAATGATGAGGGACACCCCCACAATGTCCCACAGGGACCTGAGCCCCCATCTGAAGACCTGGGGGGTCGGGGGGGGATAGTGGGAACTACAAATGTCCTCAGAATGAGGTGGCTGAACCCAGCCTGTCGTGTCTAAAAGCACGACAGGAATTCTGAATTAAGACTGTCACTAATGTAACTCAGGAGGCTGCTGGTCACCCCCACGCCACAAAGTGGAGTCTGGAGCCCAGTGCCAAGCCCACCCCCACCCCGAGGCCCAGCTGCTGCCGCCCACACTCACGCCCCTGGGCAGCTGGCCCCCCGTCTCCAGGATTGCCCGCCGCCTCCCGCATCGCCCCCACTGCCTCCCGGGCCCTTGAGCCTACTGCACGCCAAGCAGGACTCACTAGCTTGACTCTGTCTCCTTCCTGGCACCACGCTCGGTCAGCCCGTTTCACCCCAGCTTCACCACCCTGGCCTCAACGTGCCCCTGAGAACCAGCCCTCCCAGGAGCCCACACTGCCCCTCCCTAAGACCCCTTCAGGTGTGACAGGATCCCTACAGCGTGTCCCTGTCCAGGCAGAGGCGAGCAGAGCCCACCGGGCTTGTGAGGGGAGACCTGTGACACACACGGCCAGCACGACCAAGGCCCAGAGCGCCCCCAAGGAACGCAACCCATGCGGTTCCTGACCTTTCATTGCTGAGGCTTGCTGGGCCCCTCAGCCCCCCGCCTGAGGTCCCGTACTCCGTGAGCCCAGCGTGCCTGGCCGGCTCCCCGCCATGTTTCCCAGCCCATCACGACGGGCCTGTTGCCCGCTGCCGCCTCACAGGGGGATCCTCCTCTAATGCCCAGGGCCACCACCTCTCCCTGGAAGCACCCGCCGACCATGCCCTGCCGCTGCGCAGACTTCCCAGGGAGCACCGCCGCCCGCCCAGCATGTCCCCAGAGCCCCGCACAAGGGCCCCGCTCAGGCCGCAGTGAGCCCCTGGGGAGGCGCGAATGTGTGAGTGCCGGCCCATCAATGGCCGACCCCCAGCGCACCCACCTGGCTGACTTCACTGTCTGTCGAGCGGCCCCTCTTCTTGTCATCTTCCGAGTTTTCCTGAGGTTTGAGAAGTCCGGTCAGAACCTACAAGTCTCTAGGGCCTGACAGAGCCGCCTATCTCCGAGCCCCCAGATCTGACGCCCACAGGCCGCTTCTGGCCCCAGAGCTGTTCAGGGCCCCGTGAGCTTCGCCTCCAGGGAAACCTAGCTAACCCTGCTCCCCGGGGCTCCTGTGTTCGGGGGCCAGCACCCCTGCCAGCCTCTCAGGGACCTGGGAACCAGCTCTCCTTAGGGAGTCCCCACCTCCCCCTCCCAGGGGTCCAGTGGCCTAGGCACGCCCCCACCCCCTACCGTGTTCCACACCCGGACCCACAGTGGCCCTGACCGCCCTGCCGGTGATCTACAGCCGAGGGCCGACGCGGAGGCTCCTGGCGGGACACTCCCGAGACCCCGCCTCTGCGTCCCCAGCCCCGGAGCCTCCGGGTTAAACGGCCCCCAAGCCTCACCGTGGTGCAGTTGGCCGGGCTGGGCGGGATGGGCGAACTGGAGGTGGTCGAGGTGGGCGTGCTGCTGGACTGGTTGAAGATCTCGTCCTCCATGTGGCTGTGGCTGGGGGGGGAGGTGGCGACCAGCGCCTGTGCTGTGGGATGGGTCAGGCGCGTCAGCGGGTGGCCCCCTCACCGGGCCCCGCTGCCCCCGCAGGCCTGCGCCGCGCTCACGAATGTCCTCGAGGTCCAGGTCATCGTAGAGGAACTCGTTCTCCTCGAAGTCGGGGTCCTGGGACGAGTCCACGTAGTATTCGACATCGTCTTTGATCTTACGGATGGCATCCACCAGGATGGAGTCATTGTCCAGCATACGCAGGATGGTCTCCAGCATACGCACGTGGTAACGGTGCTTCTCAATGTGCCGCTTTAGGCCCTCGATCCGGTCCTGCTTCTGCTGGCGAGCCCGAGCCGGCTCAGGGGCGGCAGGGCCCCAGGCCCCCCCAGAGCCCAGCCGCAGTCCCCGGGCCCCCACAGCCCTCCCGAGCCCGCCACCCCCGCCCCCCTACAGAGCCCACCCCCACAGAGCCTGCTGCAGTCCCCGGGCCCCCAGGCTCTTGATCCAGCCCTGCTTCTGCTGGCAAGCCCGGGTCCGGCTCAGTGGCGGCGGGGCCCCGGGCCCCCACAGAGCCCAGCCGGAATCCCCGGGCCCCCCCAGCCCTCCCGAGCCCGCCACAGTCCTCGGGCCCCCAGGCCCTCGATCCAGTCCTGCTTCTGCTGGCGAGCCCGGGCCAGGCTCAGGGGCTGCGGGCCCACCGGGCCCCTCCAGCCCTCCCGAGCCCACAGGGGCAGCACGCGCCTCCCACCCCGAGATCGCTGCCAGCGGCAGGGAGAGCCAGGGAGCCCATGGCTCCCTGCGACAGGCCCCATCCACCCACCCGCCTCTCTCAGTGGCAGCCCCTACCTGAGCCCACCTGCCCACTGAGTCCACCCTCTGCAGCACACAAACTCCCTTGCCCCTCCTCGCTCTAACAGCAGTAATGGCCAACCCCGTTTGGGGGTGTGTACTGTTCACAACTGTGACCATCTCTGTCACCACCCTGACACTGCACCCTCATCCATGTACCCCGAAGCCCAGATTCAGAGGCCTGCCGCAAAGGCCCCATCACCTTCAGGATTTGATGTCTCAGCTCCAGCTCCAATCCCTTCGCTCTGCAACGACCCTTCTCCCTCTAGCACCCGGCCGCCCCCATGCCATCCTTCGCCCTCCTCTGCACACAGACAGGGGCACCCCTGGAACGCAGACCTGGTGGTCCTGGCTCTCTGGGACTCGGGCCCTTGGCCCTGGCTTTGTCTCAAAGCACTCCTCTCCTCGGGCCAAACCAACTGTTCCTCCACGTCGCACTGTGCCCACACTTCCTGCCCTCCTCAGGTCCTGGGCCCTCGGTGGCTGGGAGGCCACAGCGGCAGCTCCCTAGTCTCCTGCCCTGGGGGCCTCAGGCTTCATGCTTACCCTCCACCAAGCCGAACTCAGCATCTTCCCCAAAACCGCCCCTCCTGACAGCCTGCTGTTCACCCAGACACCAGGCGGCACCCGTGGGACGGCCTTACCCTTCCCCACACCCCTAACCCTCACCGTTCACGCTCCGCCCGCACCTGCCTCCGGAGCCCAGGCCCTGACTCTCACCCACCAGCCTGGCCCTGCCCCCGCCCTCTGCGCTCCGGGCCCCTGCCCCCTGCCCCCACTCCCTGTGCTCTGGGCCCCCCACTCACATCCTTGTCACCCTTCTTCTTGCGCGTCTGCACCGACAGGGACTCCACTTCGCTCTCAAACTGGTCCACCTGCATGTTCAGGGTGTCAATGGTGTTCTGTGTGCAGAGGAGAGGAAACAGTCAGCAGAGTCCTCACCCCACAGGGCTGGGGCCCCAACTTGCTCAGCCCCCTTCTGCCCTGACGCACCGTGAGCCACTGGCCGACCTCCTCCTTCTCCTTCTGGGCGGGGTCCACCTTCTGTGCCAGGCCCAGGCCCTCCTTGCTGTAGGCTTTGGTCTTGGTCTCTCGCTCCACGACTTTGAACCGTTCCATTTGCTGTGGAGAGCACCATTGGCGGGGGTCCCGAAGGCGGGAGAGCAGCTGACTCAGGGCTGGGGAGCGCACACTGGAGCCCCAGGGACTGCCGCCTACCTTCCCCCAGGCCCTTCTTCTCAGGGCCTCTGGGGCCCCAGGACTCCTGCCACCCCTGCCTCTCAGGCACCAACCCTGGGCTCCTACCGTCTCAATGAGCTTGCGGTTGTCTATGAGCTGCCTCTTGTCCTTGATCTCGTTGGATGCTACCCATGTCTTGATCTGGTCCCTCAGCCGCTGGAGGAGGCAACAGCAAAACGGTCAGGCAGCCTCAGGGCAGCCTGGCCCCCAGCTCTCCAGCCCTCGGCTTCCCGGGACCCAGCAGTCCACGCTCCCTGTTCCCACCGCCCTCAGGACACAGGAGTCCAGGCCCCCAGCCCCCTCACTTGAAGCTTCTTAATCTCCTTCTTTAGATCAGCCTCATACTTTTCTTTCTGGTTCGCGTTGGCTGCATTGTGGAGCTGCGGGACGGAGAGAATGCAGGCGTCAGTGCGGTTCTGGCTGCCCGACGGCCCTCTGCAGGGGAAGACTCCAGTCTCTCTGTGGGCCGGGGACTCTGGGGGACCCACCCCCCATGCCCACCAAGCCAACCCAGAGCGGCTTCTCTGAGGTCCTTAGCACCTGGACAGGCAGGCCCTCTCCCGGTCCACACTCAGGAGCTCCCCAACCTTGTCCTGTTTGCCCATCCCTAGAAGTGCACCTGGATTTTTAGGCCCAACCCTGGTACCTTCTGCCAAATATCTTCAAATTGCTCCACGCCCTCGGACACCTTCTTGAGGCAGCGGTCAATCTCACCTGGCGGGGAGGAAAGGAGACTGTGAGCGTCCTGCCGAGGCAGCAGGTGCCCAAAGAAGAGTTCCGAGGAGCGAGCGCGTGGCACGCCGGCGGGAAGCCTGGTACCTTGGAGTTTGCGCTTGTCCGCCATCTTCCCTGCCCTACAGACGCACTCTCTTCATACTCTCCTGAAGACGGACGCTGCTAGGAGAGAGTGAGAAGGAACACACGTTTACTCCCTGGCTGTTGAGGGCCACGAACAAGGCCGGGACTGTAGGGTGCGCGGATGGCGAAGGGGAAGAGGCAGTAGCTATTTGGTGATGGAGACCAGGCCCCGTTCTCCTCCTCCGGCCTTGGCTGCCCAGCACAGGTCTGGCCCACGAGAAGACTTAAGAAGTTTCTGACCAAGGAAATAGATATACTTTTTTCACGCCTCTGACCCAGGAAGTGGAAAATTCCTAGGGCATGAAGCATCTTCTATCAAAAGGATTTCTTGGAGCAGGAAAATGGTACATGGCCGAGTCAGGCTGACTGCTGGGGATGAGGCCCTAGACCCAAAGACCACGATTCCCCCAGAGGAGTCAAGCACACAGGTAACCAGAACCCTAACACAGGGAGAGATCACTCCCCAGACAAGTCAGAAGGCAGAAAATTTTGCATCCCACGGAGAGGAGTCGCATACCGTATACACACGGTGAAGTTGTAAGGGACAGAGAAAAAGTGTGGTGGGGGCAGACGAAAGGTGCCTACAACTGGGAAAACCAAACCCACCGACCCTTACAGAGGGCTGGACCCCAAGCAGAAGATGGCCTTTGACCTCTGATAAGTTTACTCCAGGCGAGAAAACTGAAACCAAAGAAGATATTACTATTAACCTGTAGTGCCTACACCAAAAAGGGTTAGAGGCGTGGGGCAGAGAGCACCACCGGAGAGGACCAGGAGAGGTGAGAACTCCGACAGAGATGAGCGGCGGAAGGTAACCTCGGCGGAGGTGGGGCTACCTGCAGCCACGCAGGAAGGAATTACACGTCAGGTGCTGCGGTGGTGCAGACTCAGGGACACCTAAGCCTTCCAACAGAACTCCTCTACACAGAGATGGGCATCTCCAGCCTACAGGAAGCGACACGCAACCCAGAGGGGACTAAGATCACAGGGGAGCCACCAGAAGCTTTCCCTGGGAGGAACTGCTCCTCAGGACCCGACCCCAAGCCCAGGAGAGATGGCAAGCCTCAGAGGGAGGTCCCTGCAGAGATGGGGAGCACACCCCACAGGCCAAGGTGGGGAGCCCCCGAGCAGCCCCAACTGCCCAGGCAGAAAGAGCAGGCAGAGGAGGACTAGGAGCCTCGAAAAGAGCGCCCCCACCGTGGAGAAGGAGAAGGGAGCCTCCGGAAGAGTCCTATCCCCCAGAACTTTGCACGGGGACAGGAACATCCTGTATCTTATGCTGTCTGTGAATGTGGCGGGGGCAACACAGAACACAGCTACAGGTTTTGCTACCTAATTGAGACTCCAATAAAATGTGCTAGCAGCCACCGGAGGGCCAGGGTCTCAGAGAGCACGCCTTCGAACCAGAAGCACCCTGGGACGGGCCCACCCTCCAGAGGGCCCCACTCTGGGGATGCCGACCTCTGATGGGGGCGGGGGTGCAGGGCGGAAAGGGCCAAGTGAGAGGGACAGCTGCACCCTCAGCCAGGGCTGGCTGACATGCCAAGATGGGGAACACGGAGCAACTCCAGCTCCAGGAAGGCGGGGCAGCCAGAAAAAGCACCCAGCAGACAGTAGCACAGAGGGACTCAAAGCAAGGTGAGGCAGCACCTGGGCCCAGGAGCTCACACCAGGGCCTGGATCAGCCATGAGGCGTGCAGGGGTGAGTCTCAGCCAACACCCCGACGCTGGAGCACCTCCAGCTGCCCGGGGGTGTTGGGGGCCAGGAGCGTCAGACAAGAGCTTCTGCTCCCCACCTCTGCCCCAGAAGCCCCACACGTGGGCAGGGATGGGCGCTCCAGCCTGGAGGGTTTACACCCTGAACAAAGCACTGCAGGCCTCAGGGAGGGGGGTCCTCACACAAAACGGGCCTGGGCACCCAACCCAGTAGAGGGGTTGATACCCTCTGAGGGGCAACAGACTGCGGCAGCAGAAGTCCTGAAGGAAGCAAGGTGCTGGGGCCAAGGAGAGCCTGAGCCCAGGAAGCGATCTTTCAGACAGCACCTCCAAGTGGGCAGGGCTGAGCCCGCGAGAAGACACCACCTGAGCTGGGGAAGGCAGCGGCTCCAGAGGAGGGCAAGTACTCCGGGTTGGGTGCTCACGCCCCAGGACGGGTCGGTACTTACAGGAACTGAGAGCCTTGGCTGCGGAGGCACCATGCCCCCCTCCACCCTGAGAACCCCCACAGCAAGTGAGAGCCTATACCTCAGATCAGCAGGAAAGGCCTAGAACGGGGGCTGGAGCCCGAGTCCTGAGGTAGAGAAGCCCTCCTCACAGAAGAACCCCAGGCTGGGGGTGCTGCCGCTCTCAGAGGGGCTGCCGGGGAGCTCCGGGGCAGACAGGCGTGGCAGGGGTCTCGGGGGAGACGTGTGGGTGTTCTCACCACCCCGAGTCTCAAATGGCACCCAGGACTCTGGAACCCTGGCCCAGGAGACGTAACCAAAACACTCCATCCAAGAGGAAGGCACATCCCGAGTCAGGAGCCTATTCTGGGGGTAGGGTGGTGAGCAGTGTGCCAGACCCACAGAAGCCAACGACTACTTGAGCGGGACTAAAACTCACACAGAAGAGCCCCCAAACCGTCACTTCACGGGAGACCACTCTGCTGCACACACGCCACAGGAGCTGAAGCCTTAGTCCTGGAGAACCAATACCAAGCAGTCCCTAACCCTGGGGGCTGTCACAAGCTGTCAGGTGAGGTGCCCTGGCCTGCTGGGGAGTGGTCCTGGAAGGCCTCCCTTAACCTGGGAGGCCACTGACACCAGGAGGCTGACACACCAGGTCCTGGGGTGGAGGGGGTCATCTCCCTGCTGCAAGGCCCAGGACCAAGGCTAGGGGACTGGGAATCCCACCCTGGGGTCTTCCCCTCAAGTCTCAGGCATCTTATCCCCCACATCAGGGAAGCTGGACCTCAGGAGAGGGCAGACGCCGAGTCCCGCCCAGTGGGACATCACGAGCAGGGCGGAGGCATTGGCCCTGGGCACCAGCACCAGGAAGGGTCCTTAGTCCCACGGTGGGGGGCACACAGAAAGGCACAGACACCTCAAGTCCAACAGTGGCCAACGCCAACACCAACACAGACAGGAACCTACCCCTGGAGGAGGCAACACCGAGCAGTTCCTCATCCTGGGGAAAAAAGCCCCACTCTGGCCCCCAAACCCCACACCGCACAGTACAGGAAGCTCAGCCTGAAGAAACCTTACACTCCGAGGGGGCTCCAGAAGGGGGGTCTGGGCAGGCTTGAGCCCGGGTTCCACGACTGCTTACACCAAGAGCGTTCTTTAGGGCTGGGGAGCTTCCACAGCCGCAGTGAGGCGCCCGAGATGAACACCCAGGGGCTGGGGGCCTTGCCCCCTTGCAGGATCACACCCGAGGGGAGGGACTGATGTGAATGGAGGCAGAAGCCTCAGACTGAGGGAAGTGACAGCCGACACAGTGAGAGCAGTGGGGTGGGGAAGGAGCCAGAACAACCAGCACCAAAGGACAGGACCAGCAACCGTGGGGAGGGGCTCACCCCCGAGCTGACAGGCAGGGTCTGCTTAGAAAGAGCGGCACTGGCGCTGCCCGCCACCAGGAGATGGCTGACGCCGCGGGGAGAGCGGGAACTTGGGAGGGGCCCCCAAGAGAGGACCAGGTGCCCGAGACCCACAGGAGCTCAACAGTCCCACCAAGAAGACCCTGAGGCAGGAGTGACATCAAGAGGAAGTCCACACCCGGAGCGGGCTGGGCAGAGTCTGGATCCAGGAGACAGAGCGTCCCAAAGAGCCAGGAACAGATACTCAAGAGTAAGAGCTGAGACCCAATGGGCAACAGAGAGGACAGTCGTGACACCCGCGGGAGGAAGGCCTGGGCCGAGGGCCGTGCAAGCCTTAGAGGTGAGGGACTTGTCAAGCCCTAGACCTGGCGAACTTGTCACTACAGAGGCAGAAACTTGGGCTGAGACTCCAAGCTCTGGAGCTGGTGTCTTCACTCCAGGAGAACTGACACCCCCCCCCGACCCCTTCCCCAAAGAGTAGAGTGGCGCCCGCGGTGGGCGGGGAGCGGAGAAAAGGGGGAAGGGTGACCCCCTCTCCTCGTCCGGGGGACTCGCAGCCCCACACCCACGCGAAGGGGGCAGCCTCGCCCGGAGACCGCCCCCCCAGCACTGGGGCTGCAGCCGAGGGGTGGGGGGCAGGCACCTGAGCCCCGAGAGGGCGGGCACCTGCGGCCAGGGGCGCCTCCATCCTTCCAGCGAGGAGCCAATACCGACGCGGAGAGGGGCGGGCACCTCGCACCCTCACACCCCACGGGGGCCCGACGCGGAGGCCGCGCGGGGCCGGGGTCGTGGGAGGACCCCCGGGCGCCGCTGAGGAGCGTGGAGGAGGGGGGCGGGCGCGCGAGGGCCACGCACCGCCCGGCGGACGGCGAGCGCCGGGGCCCCGCGGGGGCGGGGGCGCCGCGCTGGCCATGTCGCGACAGGCGGCGGGGTCGCAGGGGCGGGAGGCGGCGGGGAAGGCGGCCGACGGCGCCGAGGGAGGAGGGGAAGGGGTCCGGCCCAGTCGAGCCTGACGCTCTCACCACAGGAGCTGGCGCCGCCGCTGAGGAGCGTATCGCGACAGGCGGGGGAGGCGAGCGCCCGCCGCCTTATTCTCGCGCCCCGGGCCCGGGCGCTATCGCGATAGCGGCGCGAAGCGGAAGTGGGGTGGGGGGAAGTGGGCCCGGGGTTGTTCTGACGACGGGGTCGGGGCTCAAGGGAGGCCGCGGCGTCTGCCGAAGGCTCCGCGGAAGCTGACCGGGCCCGGTCCAAGATGGCGGCGGCGGAGGAGGCCTCCCCTCCTCTCTTCTCGTCTCTGGCGCCGACCCGCCCCCGACCCCCGAATATAGGCCTATCATTGCTCCGGCCGCACGTCGCTCTTGCCCGTCGAGCTCGCTCTATTGGTTCTTGTTCGGGATGCGGCCGGCCCCCTCTCGGTGATTGGACAATCGCTGCAAGGCGCGGCGTTCGATTGGCTTCCCGCGCGGGCTGCTAGGATTGGCTCACGCTTTCTTCCCCGCTCCGCCTCCTCCTCCCGCCTCGGGGCACAACACGCCAGCGCGAGGACTTGTGCGTCAATCCAGATGCCTGTGTTGCCCTGATTGGGTACGCCCGCCCCCCTCTCGTAACCCAATTGGTCGGAGGGAGGAGCTAGGCTGATCAGGGGCGGGAAGTCGTCCGTCAAGTTTGGAGCCGTCTTCCATTGGTCGTGGGGGGACATTCTGCCCTGCAGTCATTGGCTGGTCCAGGAGTGGGTGGGGAAAGCGGAGGAAGGCATGGAGAGTGGGCGTTAAAGGCCGCGTACCTAATCGGAAACAGACAGGTGCCTTCAAAGCCGGGGCCAGGTTGAAGGCACCTGCCAATCAAGGCAGCCCCAGGGCGGAGCCAGGCAAGAGCGTCCACCCTTTCCCCTTCGTGGGCCCGGCTGTCGTTCATTTCTGTCCGTCCAATGATGTGGCGAGTGGGCGGTACCCGCTCCTGTAAGCGTGTGAAACCGGGCATCGCAGGCAAGCTTGGACCAGCGCGCATCCTTCCGCCTGCCTTGTGTCTTGGCCAGGCGGACCGGTCTCTCAGTTGCACGACCCATCTTTGAGACTCAGAGGAAGGAAGAAAAGGAAGGAAGCAGAAGATAATGCCCCAAGTCACTGACATCACGCATAGCTGCACTGGTTGGGAAGCGGCATGAAGTTTTTGGCCTTCCTCTGAATGGTGACGTGATTGTGGGACAGTAAGTCTCCTCCGCACCTCCGTTCGCTTGTTGTCGTGAGGACGCCGCAGAAGGTACAGATGGGATTCCGTCCCCCGCCCCCCCCCCCCGCGCACCTCCCCCCACCATGATTGTCGCCTACTGGTCCTTCACATCTCAGCTCGGTGGTCTTCTCTTGGAGGGAAAACTTCCCTGACCTCCCGTTCTGAGCGGTCCCATTGAGCCCTGTTCATTAGAACCTGCTTTTGCGAGTATGCCATCCTTTTCCTAATGATTTGAGTCTTCTTCTCTCAGTAGAAAGCACTCAGTAACCATTTGCTGAAAGAATACAGGGATGAATACGGGGAATGACTTGTGGTTCAGACTTGCTAGGTACCGGTGCTTCTGCAAACCAGGAGGCATTTGCCCTGGGCCACACAGTGGAGATGGGAAGTCAGGTCTGCCCAGCTCCTCTAGGAGGAGGAAAGTAAGGAACTCCAGGGGAGATGCAGGTGAGAACATTGGAATCATCTGTGGCAAGGCAGGCACTGCTTTTAGGTTCACCCAGGCCTGGGGAGTGAAGCCTAGGGATCTCTATTTTTACAAACTTCCTGGTTGATCACTAGAGTGAAGAGTTATTGATCCATAACAGCCTTGTTATTCAACATGTGGTCCCTGGATAGAGTAATGTCTTTAAGATGGCTTAAAAATCCCTTGGGGGTTTGTCAAATGCAAATTCTGATTCAGGAGGTCCCAGGCCCTGCTTTTTAAGATTCCCAGGTGATGGTGATGGCCCACCGTCCACACTTTGAGTAGCAAGGGTCTAGGGCAATGGTTCTCAAATTTGGCTGCACATTAGAAGCACCTGGGGGCTTAAAACAATTCAGATACTCAGGCCTTGCCCTAGACCGATTAAATCAAGAGTTTCTCGGGATGGGAACCAGACATGGTAATTGACTCTGAAGATGATTCGAACATGCTGCTAATCTGGGAGAGAACTTTCTAGAGTAGTAGTTTTCAAAGTGTTAGTCCCTGCATTGGCAGCAATAAACACCACCTGCGAAGTTGTTAAAAAGGCATGTGTTTGAGCCCCACCATAGACTAACTGTGTGCTTCCCTGGCGGCTCAGCAGGAAAGAATCATCTGTCAGTGCAAGAGACGCAGGTTCGATCCCTGGGCGGGGGAAGATCCCCTGGCGAAGGGAATGGTCACCCACTCCAGTATTCTTTTCTGGGAAATCCCACAGATAAAGGAGCCTGGCGGGCTACAGCCCATGGGGTCGCGAAGAGTCGGACATGACTGAGAGACTAAAAACACACACATACACATAGACCAGCTGAATCAAACTCTCCTTCCAGGTGATCCTGAAGCATACTAAACTTGGAGAAACTGTTCCAAGAAGATGCAGGGCTGTCAGGCCAGGTGACTGAGATTCCTTGAGACTCGACCTCTGTGCCCCTGTCCACTGGTTCAACGGTTCAGTCTGGCCGGGGCAGGGACTCTGACAGGTGGCCCTTCCCTGGCAGACCCACAGGCAGAGGTCAGCAGAGGTCATCACTTTCAAGCAAGGCTGATCTACACAGATCCAGGGTAAGTCTGGGAAGACAGTTCTGTGGCCTGGGGTTATCTGGCCTTCAGAAAGAACCTCCCAGGTGTGCACACTCTTTCACGTGAGGGAGGGGAAGAGTGCCCCTGGGAGGAGGGGGAGACTGGGGTCCAGAGACACACAGAGCCCCGAGTGGTGATGGGGGAGCCCCATGGAGAGAGGTTTCAGCCAGGACCCAATGAGCTGGAGAGAGACCCAGGGAGACACTGCGAGCTGGAGAGGCCTGGCTCCCCGTGGGGCTGCTCCTCCAGGGTGGCTGAGGATGGCTGACCTCGCAGGTCAGCAAGTAGCTCTGAAGCCAGCTCCCAGCGCAGAGCAGGCAGGCCCTGGAGGCACAGCACTCTCTTTACCTGGCAGGTGCTTTCGTAGTGCTGGGTGCCCCCCAGGGCAGGGCACCTGTCTGCCCCACACAGGTAGGGCTTGGCGCACCAGGGTGGGAGCGGAAGGTCCTCAGCCAACACTGGAGTAACAACAGTGCCCCCGTCAGGCCCTGAGGCTGAGCCCGGTGCTGAGTGCTTCCTGAGCAACTGTGTGTCCCCACGGGTGCGCCTGGCGATGTGAGTGGGGAGGCCTGCAGGGTGGAGACCAACCGCCCACGATGCCGCAAGCACCCAGGTGGCCTGTGCTGGAAGCTGGGGCCTCAGAATGAGCGCGGTTCTCGAAGGGGCCTGGAGATGGACAGGGCGCTCCTCGCCCCAGAACCACACGAGGAGGAGGTAACAGGCCCAGGGTAAACCTGGGTTCTGCAGAGCCCAAGCTCTGCTCACCAGACCCCAGAGCGCTGACTCCTCAGCCACCCAGGTGGCTGAAAAACACTCACTCGCCAAGACTGGATCCTGATAACGTGCTTTTAATTACATCCATTCCAAAGGTACCTCCTTTCCCAGTTAAAGACGACGCGTGGTGAGGCCTGGCTGTGTCTGCGGAGGGGGTGGCGAGCTCCACGCGGGGGGCCAGCTCCTCTCAGGCCTCACTGGCCGTCATGCCACAGCGGCTGACCTGGGACGCTGCTCCCTGCTGGCACCCCCAGCCCCTCCGGACCCCGACCCCCTTGCGGGGGGCCCCCGTGTCCCTCCAGCCAGTGATGGCCGGGCGCCCCCCTCAGGTGGACGTGATGCCGCTCTTCTCGCCCTTGACCTTGAGGAACTCGGCCATGCTGGAGAAGTACTTCTGGTTGGCCTCCGCCACCTTCTTCTCCGCTGCTTGTGGGTTCACAATCTCCAGGCCCTGGGCAGGGGAGGGACATGGGGCGGGGTGGGGAGACGGCCTGGTCTCTAACAGCCTCCCAGTGAGGGAATCGTGGCGTGTCAGGGGCCCACAGCCCTTCCTGATAGGCCTGGGGTTCTGGGCAAGCATGTGGAGGGCGTGCCAGCCCCCAGGTCTCCCCCACCCTGGGAGATCCTCTGTGGTTCTGGGGGTGAGGCAAGCCAGGAGGACCTGGATCCCTGAGTTTGTAACAAGTTCCCCAGGCGATTTTAAAAACACCACCGTGTGAGAAAAGCTGATCCCGTTCAGTTTCTGAATGAGGACACCAAGTCCCAGAAGTAAGAGGTTTGCCTGCAGTCCCAGCACAAACTGCACCAGCCCCAGCGAGGACTTAACGACCTGCTCTGGGGGTCTGACGCGTGGCCTGCGTTGATCCAAGTGTCTCACACCCGGGGATTCGCACCTCGCTGAGGCTGCCTCTGGAGGCTCCGTCTCCCTAGTCCTTTCAGTCCCCAGCACTCTCCGCCTCCCAACACACTATGTATCTTACTTGTCTGACCCGAGATAAACTCCTAGAGGGCAGAACTCCCTGGTGTGTGTCTGTCCATCTCGGTGCCTGCGACAGTGCCCCCGGAATTCAGCAGGCATCCCTCGGGTGGCAGCGGCTGGGCCTCCTCGGGGCCACACTCAGTGGTCCCCGTGAACCTCGCCATGTGCTAGGAATCCAGATGCAACCTTGGGGGCTTCTTTGGAGCCCCCCGCCCAAACCCATGGCAGCCCCGAAGCAGGGCACGGCTAAGGAAGCAGCAGCCCAGGACGGGGGAACACGGCCTTCGCCGGGCCTGCTGCCCCCAGAGAGCTGGTACCTGGAGTGGGGTGAAGGCCACGCTGGAGGCGGTTCCCGACGAGCGGTCGCGGATGGTGGACTTCCCACCGTACACCACGCTCTGCTTCTGCAGGGTCCGCTGCGGGGAGGGCAGGGTGCTCAGGGCTGTGGCCTGGGTCTGCACACCCATGCCTGACCCCGTACCTCAGGCCCCGCCCCCATCCCCAGGGCCCGGCCCACACCTGCAACGTCTTGGAGATCCTGGCTTTGGTGGCCTCGTTCACCTGCGTCTGCCGCACCCGCCCGCTGCCCGACTTGCCCAGATGGCCCAGGCTGAAACCCAGGTCCTCCTGGTAGGCGTCCTCCTCGATCTGGTGGAGGGGAGACGTCCAGGTGTCAGTTGCCCCTCAGTCAGCCCAGGGCTCCATCCCACCCAGGACCGCCTGGGCCCCGAGTGCAGGGAGCCTTGCTGGGGCCCCGGTGAGGAGCACGGGTCCTTTTACTACTGCTTGAGCTGAGGGGGAATGTGTGTGTGTCTGTGCCGTGTGAAGAACTCAAACAGTTTTCACTGATGACACGTGAGCTAGTTCCGGCAGGACCAGCGGAGTGATGCTTAGGTAGCAAGGGCCTGGCAGGGGTGGGACCTGGGAAGGCCTGGACAGCAGGGTGGTGGGGTGGGGAAGGTGGGGGGTGAGCCTGGGGGCCTGTGCGGTCACGGAGATCCCTCTGGGGCTGGAAGAGTGGAGGCCAGGGAACCAGGGAAGGGGCTGAGGTGTTGCCATGGCCACAGGAGTGGAGGGGATGCGGGGGCTCGAGGTAGGGGGGTGTGACCTCTCCGAAGCTCATGCGGTTGGCCTGCTTCCGGATCTCTGTCAGCCCCAGCCGCTCCTTCATCTTGCGGTACCTGGGGCAGAGCAGGGGGGTCAGCAGGGAAGGGGGAGCCTCAGCCCTTCCCGCCCCGCCTGGTCCCCAGGCCCCACCTGCGGCCGCCTCGCTTCTTGCGCTGCCCGTCGAGGGGCGCGGGCAGCGGCTTCACCTGCTTCACGGGAGGCGGCTCCTGCCACTTGTCAAACTTGCGCTCAATCTCGTCCTTCAGCTCATAGCCCACCTGTGGAGGGTGGGCTGGGGTCCGGCAGCAGCTCCCATAGGCCTGGCCTGCCCCCCGCCCCAGCTCCTCTCAAGTCAGTAAGGGGGATGCCCTGGAGACCACCGCACCTGAGAATCCCACTGGGCTCTTCCTTCAGGAAGGACCCCAGTCGGCCCCCGTCAGCTCCTCTGAGGACCCAGGCTCTCCGCAGGGCGCACAGGCTCAACGTGACCTACCCTGTCCCACCAGCTCCCCCTCCCCAGGGCTCGCTGGGCTCCAGCCTGGCGCTGACTATCTGACTGCTTCAGACCCCGTCCCCCAGAGTCCACGGGACTTGCCTGCTCTCTGCTTGCAGGTCTACGTTAAACCCTCACCTCCTCAGAGCAGCCCTCCTGCCTTCCAGATTCATCAGTCTAAGCCCCCTCAGCACCTCCATGACCTCCTCTCCCCCAAGTCTCTACTCAGCACCCTGGACACCCTGCATATTGACCAGCGTGTGTCTCCCCATCACCGCCCGCCCACAGCCAGAGTGGAGAAGCCACAGAGTAGGACTTTCGTCTGGCTGTGTCACTGCCGTACCCCGTGGTCAGAGAGCCCCAAACACTGTGCCAGGCTGGGTGCCTGGAAAACCATACTGCACGGGATGGACACATCTCCCGTCACAGAACAGGTCTGCCCAGGAAGATAGGCTGACGGAATAAATACCAGCATAGCGGCGGAGCTGGTAGAGGAGACAGACCCGCTGCAGCAAAGAAGTTCCTCTCCCACCCCAGGGTGTCCAGAGACACTCCGCTGCGGCAAAGAAGTTCCTCCCCTGCCCCAGGGTGTCCAGACACAGACCCCAGTGCAGCAAATAAGTTCCTCCCCCGCCCCAAGGTGTCCAGACAACCCGGTGCAGCAAAGAAGTTCCTCCCGCACCCCAGGGCGTCTACTACCGACTGGCTCCTGTGAGCTCGCCACTACCTGCAAGCGGGGCTCTGCAGGCGTGACTGGGCTGGGGATCTCGAAACGGGGAGTGAGAGCTTGGTGGTGTGTGTGGGCCCAGTGGGATCACCGGGGCCTTAAAGGGTCAGAGAAGAAGTGGAGGCAGGGGCAGAGCAGGGAGAGCATGCAGACGCTGTGCTGGCTCTGAAGATGGAGGCAGGGGCCCCGAGCAGGGTGCGCGGTGGCCCTGGGAAGCTGGAAACGGCCGGGAGTGGCCCTCCGGAGCTCAAGCCTCTGGAGGAGCAAACTTGGCCAGCACCGCGGCTTCAGCTCGGGGGACCCCCGTGGGCTTCTGACCTACAGGACTCTAAGACCGCAACCCCATGTCCCTTTGGGCCACTGCACTTGAGGCCACCGTCATGGCAGTGTGGGGGAGGGGACGCCGCTCTGGATGGAGCCCGACTCCCCCCTCTCGCCGTGAGTCCCCGTGCGGGGGGGTCTCCTGATGACTGCGCTCCTCGATGGACGACAGACAGGCCACAGACAGGCCGCGCGGACACTGACGCCGCCCTCACCTTCCCCTCCGTGCTCTCGTGGAAGCTATCCACGCGGGCTGCCAGCGTACACTTGGCGGCCACCAGCCGGGCGGCTTTCCGCCGCAGATCCTGGGGCGATGGACAAGGAGGCGGGTCAGCGCAAGGCATGAGCGTCAGAGCCCAGGCTTCCCGGAAGTGCCGCCCTGCCGCCCCTGCCGGCAGCCCACCCCCACCGCGGCTACGGGCCTGCACTGATGCGCCACGGTAACCAGTGGTCACCGCTGGTGTCTCTTTCCACCTTCTCTCCCGTCTGCAGGCGGACCAGGTCCAGTTCGCCCACGTACAGACGGGGAGACCGAGGCTCAGAGCTCGGGCTCCGTGCGCGGCAGGTGGGTGGCACTGACGGAACCCCAGGCCAGCCCATCGCTCTGGCCTCCTTGCACCCGCCCGTGCGGCCCGCCCTCTGGCTCCCGACGCCTGCCGCCAGCAGTGACCCAGGGACCCAGGGGGCGCTCACCGGGGGCAGGGACTGCACGATGTCGCTGTGGTAGATGTAGCCGGTGTGGGGCAGCACCGAGGTGGACGAGAAGCCTGACAGTGTCTTACGCTGCGCCCCAAGCAGCATGATGTTGCAGGCGGGCATCTTGGAGAGGTTGGTCAGGCCGCCGGCCACCCCTGCGGCAGGAGGGGGACAGGCGTCAGTGGGGTGGCAGGGGGGTCCGCCGAGCACTGCACCTTCACAAGAGTTTCCAGCTGCAGCCCTGAGGGGGCCCCGCCAGGGAGCGTCAACGTGTCCCATCTCGGGGGGATTCAGAGGGGCTCCGAGAGGGGAAGTGACATGCCGGAGGCTGCACAGTGAGCCCCTGGCGCACGAGGAACCTGACCCCGCGTCTGGGAAGCCACGCGGCCTGCCTGTGTTTCAGGGGGTGGTCACCATGCCAGCGGCCCGGGTGTGAACCACCTTTGGGTTCCAAGAGCGTGTCTGCAGGTGTGGGCAACACCTCCGCTAGTCTCCAGGGTGGAAACCAAGGCACGTGACATGGTTTGCCCAAAGATGTGAGGTCAGAGGTGGTGGGGAGTAGGGGAAGCAGGAGTTCATCCTTTCCGCAACCCTGCACACGCTGCCTCACGGACAGAACTGTGTCCCCCACAAATTCACTCGCTGAAGTCCTAACCCCCAACATTTTAGAATCTGGAGACAGGGCCTTTACAGGGGTGAGCCAGGTGAGACGATGTCCCAGGCTGGACCCCCAACCATGAGGACAGGTGCCCTGATGGGAGGAGGAGACCGGGACACGGGGTGACCAGGAGAGGACACGCGAGCAGGGGCCGTCCACCCCCAGGAGAGGCCGCGGAAGCACCCCGCCCCCACACCCAGTGCTGGTCTATCCCAAGGACAGATCTCGCCGTGGAAGCCCCGCCTGCGGTGACTGACACGCTGCTTTATCACACATGTGCCCGGAAGTGTTCCTTGGCTGAAAGGACCAGGTGCCTGGGGGAGGTGGTGGGGGGCGCTCTGCAGCCGCAGAGAGCCCCAAGGAGGAACAGACACACTCTATTCCTATCACGCTGCCAGGACCAGCGCCCCCATTTTGCGGGGAACCCTGGGGCACAGAGAGCTGACCCATCACCAGGCGGCCCCGGGTCCCCAGCCCCCCCACTGGCCACGCCCCGCCGCCCCTGCAGCTGCCGGGCCCCAGCTCTGCCTGCCGCCACTATGGTCTGCGATCTCCGGACACATGAGCGGGTGGGGGTAGTGGCCGCGTGCTGGGCCCCAGGACGTGTAGAACACCCCCCGATTCACAGGAAAGGGACAGGCCTCCCTGAAGTCATGGGTGCGGGGCCGGGCCTCACCCATGATCTTGGCGGCAGTGGAGGCCCCAATGATGATGGAGAGGTTGGGGGCAATGAAGGACATCCGCGACTCCACGTACTCGTAGATGCGGTGCTTGGAGGCGTTGAGCTCTAGCGCCATGTCGCAGGCCTCCTCCAGCCGCTCCAGCTCCTCCTCCGACAGCTGCTGCCTGCGGGGTGGGGGCACGGCTGGGGCGGACCGAATGACCCCGACCTCCGGGGGTCCTGTCCTGAGTGGTGAGGGGCCCCACCCTCCCCACCAGCCCCGAGGCCTGGAAGCGAGGGCCGCAGGAAGCAGCCTGTGGTGGCACACCCCTGCCGCTTTCCCGTCTCTGCCCGGGGCAGGCAAGCTGGCCCAGGCCAGGCTGCAGCTGGGCTCTTTGCAGGTGTTCCCTCTTTCTGAAATGCTCCCCCCAGCTCCGCGGACCCTGCAGGTCTGGCCTTGCCGACCAGCCAGGCCCCCGTCCAGCTGCTCCCCAGGAGCACCGTCACCAGCTGCCATTGACCCTGCCCATTCACGGCTTGTCCGGTCAGAGCCCTGCTGTGGGGTGATACGCCTCTGCCCTTCTCTCAGGCCCGCCACAGACGCTGAGGGGCAGGGGGAGACCCTGCGTGCCCCTTGTTAGGGGACGCCACTTCTAATTACAGGCCTGTGCTCCGCCGCACCCCTCAGGACCATGGGTTCTGGGGGGAGGCTGGCTTCCCACTGCCGGGGACCCCGGGCCCAGAGCCCGGCTTGCAGGAGGTGCTCGGTGAACATGTGGCAGTGCAGGGACCAGTCCTCCTGACACCGATACCCGTGCCACGGGGGCCCCCGACCGACGGCTGTTGGACGGGCCTGCTGGGTACGCACCCCTGGGTGGTGGAGGCAGTGACGCTGACGACCATGATGGTGGCGTTGGTCAGTATCTGCTGCAGGTTCTCATTGTTCTTGCATTTGTCCAGGCTGTTGCCCAGCTCCTGGGGGAGGAGGGGGCAAGGGGGGGAGGCCCGGGGATTCAGGAGGCTCTAGAACCTCTCCTGCAGGGACAGTGGCCGCCTCCGTCTACCCCCAGTTCCCACAAACCCGCGGCTCAAAGCATCCGCACTGTCTGCCCTGGATGGGCTCACCCGGAAGCAGACAGTCCACCTGCGGAGGACAGGCTGCCCCCACAGGCCTGCTGCCCGCGTCCACTCCCAGTGCAGTCTGACTGCGTCTCCTCCCCACCCCCATCTGCTCGACTCTCGCGGGAGCCTGGGTGCTGGCTGGTGTCTCGCCTTCACGTGCCTGACCCTCCCGTGGGGACCTTCCCCTCAGACCCAGAGCCTCGGAGGCCAGATTGACCTGATGACCTCTTACACTTGCCTCCTCCCTCTCCCTGAACGCTCCAGGGCCTGTTGCCATCTCGGGGTCTTGGCTTCCCCCAATCTCTGCTCCCTGTTCCCATCCTGCCTCTGGCCGAGAGCTGAGTGACCCCCCAACTCAGACCCAGAGGCTCCAAGAGCAGGGCGCTCTCAACAGGCGTGGTGGCTGGGGGCCCCTCCTCTGCACTCACCTTGACGGTGCGGATGTAATCCAGGGCGTTGGGGACCAGGGACTCCAGCTCGGGGAATCGCTTTGAGTACTTATCCCGGATGAACTTATGGATAATGTCTGGGGGCATAGGGCAGGCAGGAGCCCGATGAGGGGCAGGCAGACGCTGCTGGCTCCCCCAGCACCCATCTGCCCTTCATCCTGCAGTGAGGGAGCCCCTCATGGCAGCTGGGCTCACAGACACACAGCACAAAGGCTGCCCCTACTGCTGGTTGCGGCTGTGTGGATCAGTTCTGGTCCATAAGGCGTAAGGGCAAGTCACACGGGCAACTTCCAGGTCACTCATTTAAAGGAAAAAATGTGCCCTCCTCCTTTTCTCTCCTGATTTTTTTTGCTGATGGGGATGTAGAGGTGATGGCTGGAGGTAGGTAGTCACTTTGTACCATGAAACAGGTGACAGATCAGTAAGACTCAGACAACCTGGGTTCCTCATCCAGACTTTCCCATGAGACGAAAATACACTTCCTTCTCATGTCACCATTCTGTTCAGTAGCTGAACCTACGTTTGAGCTAATACAGGGGCTTAGGGGCAGGACCCTGGGAAAGGCCAGCAGGGACGGTGGCCTGGGATCCTGCCCGCCCCTCAAGTGGGGACGGGAGAGGCTGTGTGGGACACCAGGCAGGGCTGTTTCTGCTTGCCCTCCCGGTGCTCACTCAGCTCATTCTCAATCTTCACTGCTTGCCCTTCCCGGTACTCACTCAGCTCATTCTCGATCTCTACTGTTAGGTTGTTGGCGTCTACGATGACCCGATACTCAGGGGCCGCCTCCACTGGTCCCATCACTGTGGGGACGAGAAACAGCCTGGTATGGGTGTGTGTCTAAGCACCCACCCCTTCCCAGGTCCCAGCTGGATGAGGCCAGAGATGTGGCTGGAGGGGGGCACAGAGGGGCTGAAGAAGAAACTAAGGAACAGGTTTGCGTGTCTGTAAACCTCCCGTCTTTCCATCCCGGCCAGTCTAGATTTGACCTTATCTCTCCCTGGAACTAAACCCTCTTGGGGCTCCCTGAGGACTAAAAGCCATGCTCCCTAGAATAATGTCTGAGGGCTCCCCAAAGGCTGGAAGCTCCAGGGCGGGGGGAACCAGCGCTGTGTCTGTTGCCTAAGCTGCACCCTGGGGTGACTGGCCCACGGCTCCCTCTCCTGGTACAGCTCTTCCTCCAGTCTGTTCCTATCTCTTCATGCTCTGATCACGACAGTGGAGACAGTACTGTCACGACTGGAAGGGGAGAAGGCACCTTCTGAAGCTTTGGCCTGCTTGCTGATGTACTCCTCAATCTTCATCATGATCTCGGCAAACTGTGCGGGGAGAAGAGCAGAGTCAGAGCCCAGGTCCTGCCAGAAAAAGGGGGCTGCTGCCCGCGTCGGCGTGCCCGGGACCTCCGCTCACCATCTTGCTGTCCCACAGCTTGGCGATGCTCTTGACTGAGTCCCCAGAAAGATCCAGCTGGGTCTCCTCCTGCACATCCTCGATGGCCGGCTCCTCCTCCTCCTCCCCATAGCTTCCTCCCTCCTCTTCTTCTGCCGCCTCCTCGAGGTCGGCCAGGAGCTCATCAGCCAAAGACATCCTGAGGCCTGTAGGGAGGAAAGGCAGGGCTCCCCTTCACTATGGTGAAGGGGTCCCCCGGCCAGAAGGCCCTGGTCCTTCTTGATCAACCCCACTTGCACGCAGGCGCCGCAGGGACAAGATACGTTCATTTGCTTTGCTCTCCGGCTCCTAACGGTGCCTGGCACATCACAGACGCTCAACAAACACCTGCTGAGTGTGAAGCCACCTCCCAGAACCAGGTGGTCTCCAGTCACAGCTCACCCTTCCCAGCCTCATTTCACTGGACAAGACACCGCACACCCTCACACCAATGTCTCTAAGACTTATTAGGAAAAAGCACACCCCCTCCTCTTAATGAGATACGACCTCTTCTTACATCCTCCTTTTCTTCCACCCATTGCAGAGGCCCCACCCCACCAATAGCTGGGCCCCAAATGGGTGATAGATATCCTGAAATAATGGTCTCCTCAGATGTCAGGACAGCCAGGCAGGGCCTAAAATGTCCAGAGCCTGAAGGCCAATCACCTCAGGCCCAGAGCAGCACCTCATCCACCCTGGGAAGCTGTACAGACTGTTTTTGTAAAGCCCACACAAAGCACCATTCTACAAGGTACAATCCCCTCACTCTGTCCTCCCCAGTGATTTTTTTTTTTTAATAAGAAATTGCTCCTTCTTCCTGTTCTTTTTCAGTAAGACATATGTATCATATACATGCTACTATACAGAAAATAGGTAACCAACAAAGACATGCTGTATAGCACAGGAGACTCTATTGAGTATCTTCTAATAACCTATAAGGGAAAAGAGGGACTGACAGTCAGTGGTTGAGACTCCGAGCAGACACTGCAGGGGGAGTGGGTGTGATCCCTGGTCAGGGAACCAAGACCCCCCATGCCCTGCAGCTTGGCCAATAAAACAGAAACACAACACTGTCAATCAACTATACTCCAAAAAAAAAAAAAAAAAAGATAAAGTTTCAAAAAAGCTTTAGGGAGTTTCCCAGCGGTCCAGCGGTGAGCACTTGGTGCTTACACTGCCATGGGCCCGGATCTGTCTGTTTCCTGTATCTCCACCACCTAAGAAAACATCTAGCATATGGTAGGTATTCAAGATGTACTGGGCAAATGAATGAATAAGTGACTTAAATCCTTATGCTAACCACGTCTGGTTTTCTTTCTCCAGTCTCTGAATATATTACTTTTTTCATTCCTAACGCAGGGACACAAACAATATTTCTTGCAGCGTGGATCTTCCCTGACTCCGAGACTGAATTCTATCCTGTTGCTGTACAATTTATGAACCAGTTTGTTTACTTCAACACTTGAAATTCTCTAAACTTCTAACATTTTGTTTGATGTCCACCTTCCCTATTAAGGTAAAAGTTCCATGAAAACAGAGACCGTGTCCATTTTCAGCGCCCAGCTTAGCACCTGGCACGGAGTAGGTGCCACGACCTCGCCTGACACCAGCCCACCTTCCTAGCCTCAGCCTCTGCCCCTATCCCCCATACCCCACGAGTCCTCACATTTCTTTCTCTTACCCACTTCTTCCCCTCGCTTTAGGTCTTCATACCCTCCCTTTTTTACCAGCTCAACACCTCCTTATCCTTCAGTTCTCGTCTTCTATTCCAGCTCCAGAGTAGATAGGTTGCTTGAGAATACACACAGCACACGCCGTGTGTGTACCCTAAGGCGCATCACACATTACTTATTCAAGTAATGACTTGATTAAGCCTGTTTCTCCAGGCACCACCATGCAAAGCACTAAGACACCCAGGAACGGTTTTCCTGCTCCCGCTAAAACCCCAGAGATGTAACCCTGAAGGCGCTCTGAGACCCTTGGGTAGTCGGTCTACGAAGGCCCGCCTTTCTCTTTGCATACTTCCTCCCCCCAGGCCCAGGCACTTCCCTGGTGGCTCAGATGGTAAAGCATCTGCCTACAATGCGGGAGACCTGGGTTCGATCCCTGGGTTGGGAAGATCTTGGGAAGATCCTCTGGAGAAAGAAATGGCAACCCACTCCAGTACCCCTGCCTGGGAAATCCCATGGACGGAGGAGTGTGGTAGACAACAGTCCATGGGGTCCCAAAGAGTCGGACACGACTGAGCGACTTTCACTCCCCTCCCGCCCCTCCCCCACCCACCCGGCCCGGGAATCCGACCACCAGCCCTTCCCCCGTCTCCATCACCGCTCACCTCTTCCCTCCTCACACCACGGTCTCTAGGAAGATAGCGTCCAAACAGCGGTCGACGCTCACTGATGACGTCTCACCCTCGCGCCCTCGTCGAGGCAAATCTGCGCTTTGATTGGCCACCGCCCCGCGTCTTTCCCTAAGCGTTTGGAACAACTTTATTAGCACCTGAAGCTAAGCGGAGAAGGGGTGAGCAGGGCGAAAGGAGAGGCGCCTTATCCAGCTCGCGGCCCGCTGTGAACTGAGCCCGATAAACAGACTCGCCGCAGCCTCGCGACAGGGTGTCAGGATAAGAATAAAGGGCAACTGAGACGAACGGTGGAGGCGTTCAACGAGAAAGCAAGGCTTAGTTTAAGCCGGGAGTCAGGGTGGAGGTGGAAGGGTTACGGAGCGGAACCGGAAATAGGAAACTACCACTCCCAGAAGGCGTGGCGGCAGAGTCCCGGATGTTGGAGCCGCGTAGCCTGACGGGAAGGGTAGTTTTGCGAACCACTTAACCTACGGAGATTGCCGAGGTTGGAAGTTCTGGGGCCTGGGGCTCCCCGAGCAGGAGAGATGGAACTGGAGCAGAGAGAGGGGTGAGTGATTTTGAGGAAAACTTCGAATCTCAAAAGACATTGTAGCTGCATGATAGCAGTCTGCGCTGAGGACTGACGCGGGGGTGCAGTTCCTTCAGCTTAGGGTCAGGGGTCCGTACTCGAGCATCCTGAGGCAGAAGGCTGCGGGTCTGGCGGAGGCCGGGACCCCTGGGTCTGGGTGAAGGGTTGGGGCTTGAGTTGTCCAGTGAAGAGATCTGGATTCTGGGAAGGGGTGGGCTGGGAGCCTGGACTTCTGAATCCTGGGAAGGAGTGGGCTAGGGGCCTGGACTCCTTCCAAGGCCTCAACGAGGAGGGATTAGGAGACGGGGCGTCGGGGTCCCTGAGCACCCCCCCGACCTTACAGGACCATGGCCGCCGTGGGCTTCGAGGAGTTCTCGGCGCCGCCAGGCTCGGAGTTGGCGCTGCCTCCGCTCTTCGGTGGTCACATCCTGGAGAGCGAGCTTGAGACCGAAGTGGAGTTTGTGTCCGGGGGTCTGGGCGGCTCCGGACTCCGGGAGCGAGATGAAGAGGAAGAGGCAGCCCGGGGCCGTCGGCGGCGCCAGCGGGAACTAAATCGCAGGAAGTACCAGGCGCTGGGTCGGCGCTGCCGGGAGATCGAGCAGGTAGGTGAGTGTGGATCCCCCTCTTTGGGGCTCCTCTGGCCTGAGTTAGTAATCCTTCCCAGTGTCTGCCTGTCTAGGTATCCAGCCTTCCTTGCCCAGGTGAATGAACCTTCCGTCTATTCATTCATTCATTATTTAGCACCTAGTGTGTGTCCGGCACCCTGCAAGGCACCTCGGAGGGCTGTCTCCTCTAGGAGCTTCATTTGACAACACAAAGCAGCTCACTGCTAACCACTGATCTGACTTTTCAGATCTCACACCCCTGACATCATTTACTCAGGTCCTGTCCATTCTGCCTCTCCGATCTCTCTCAGCTCCTCCTCCATCCCCACAGCCTTTGCCAAGACTCAGGTTCTTTCCGCTGAATCACTGCGTTAGCCTCCTTGGTGAGAAGGAGGATGGAGTAGGAAGCCGGGCCCAGATCTTGAAAGGCCACGAACATGATAGCAAGAAGTTTGGGTTTTTTCTTTTTTGAGAGTAAAGGGAGCGATCAAAAGGTTTCAGATAGGAAGGAACAGGGTCAGGTCCGGGTGTTTGAAAGACTGTCTTTGGTTGGACTCATTTGCTAGGGCTGCTGTATCGAGAACCACAGACAGGTGGCTCAGTAACAGAAATGTACTGTCACAGGGTCTGGAGACTAGAAGTCTGGGATCGAGGTGTCAGGAGTGTTGGTTCACCCTGAGAGCTGTGAGCGATAATCTGCTATCTGTTCTGGGCACCCTCCCTGGCTTCCAGTGGCTCACTGGGGATCTTTCATGTTCCTTGGCTTGTCGATCTCAGCTTTCAGAATCACATGGCGTTCTTCCTGTGCTCTGTGTGTGTGTGACTGTCCCACCATACTGGATTAGGACCCGCTTTATAATAGCCTCATTTAGCCTGATTACCTTTGTGAAGAGCTTGTGTCCAAATAAGGCCACATTCTGAGGTCCTGGGAATTAAGACTCCAACACACCACTTTTTGGGGACAGAGTCGGACACGACTTAGCAATTAAACAACAAAAATCCAGCCCATGCCAGTGTTGTTGGGTGAGTTCTGGAAGAGGGGGGCAGCTAGTGTAGTGGCCCAGGCAGGAGAGGAGGAGGCCTGCACTCGGGTAGGCGCAGAGGAGAGGAAGAGGCAGGGATGACAGAGAACTAACAGGGGAGTGAGGTTTGAGCCGAGGCTTAGGGTAAGCAGGAGCACGGCAAGCTGGAAAAGTACGTTAGGAACTTCACATAGCACAGGGTTTGCTCAGGACTGGAGAGGCACTTGGTTTGACGGGGATGTTGGGGAGGGGATTTGAAGGCCAGGCTGAAGGTAGCAGAACCAGTGGAAGTGCTTGGAGCAGGGTCAGCTCTGGATATTAAATTACATACATTCCCCTGAAGTGCATGAAGGTTGAACCTATGCATACTCGGTGGCCAGCAGTCCCAGTCCTCCATAAATACCTATAAGACACTCAAGACAAATGCGCCCCACCAGCAGTTACCAGACATTCCTAGAAGTACTCTTTGTAACATGGATTTATGTATATGTATAGATAGGAAGTTGGTAATGTAAGTATGAGTGAGTGAGTGAAAGTCGCTCAGTCATGTCCTACTCTTTGCGACCCCATGGACTATACAGTCCATGGAATTCTCCAGGCCAGAATACTGGAGTGGGTTGCCTTTCCCTTCTTCAGGGGATCTTCCCAACCCAGGGATCCAAGCCAGGTCTCCCACATTGCAGGTGGATTCTTTACCAGCTGAGCCACCAGGGAAGCCCTAATACAAGTATTCAGTTCAGTTCAGCTCAGTCCCTCAGTCGTGTCCGACTCTTTGCGACCCCACGAACTGCCGCACGCCAGGCCTCCCTGTCCATCACCAACTCTTGAAGTTTATTCAAACTCATGTCCATCGAGTCAGTGATGCCATCCAGCCATCTCATCCTCTGTCGTTCCCTTCTCCTCCTGCCCCCAATCCCTCCCAGCATCAGAATCTTTTGCAATGAGTCAACTCTTCGCATGAGGTGGCCCAAGTATTGAAGTTTCAGCTTTAGCATCAGTCCTTCCAAAGAACACCCAGGACTGATCTCCTGTAGAATGGACTGGTTGGCTCTCCTTGCAGTCCAAGGGACTCTCAGAAGTCTTCTCCAACACCACAGTTCAAAAGCATCAATTCTTCAGCACTCAGCTTTCTTCACAGTCCAACTCGCACATCCATACATGACCACTGGAAAAACCATAGCCTTGATTAGACAGACCTTTGTTGGCAAAGTAATGCCTCTGCTTTTTAATATGCTGTCTAGGTTGGTCATAATGTTCCTGAGTAGGCGTCTTTTAATTTCATGGCTGCAGTCACCATCTGCAGTGATTTGGGGGCCCCCAAAAATAAAGTCTGACACTGTTTCCCCATCTATTTCCCATGAAGTGATGGGACCAGATACCATGATCTTAGTTTTCTGAATGTTGAGCTTTAAGCCAACTTTTTCACTCTCCTCTTTCACTTTCATCAAGAGGCTTTTGAGTTCCTCTTCACTTTCTGCCATAAGGGTGGTGTCATCTGCATACCTGAGGTTATTGAAATTTCTCCCAGCAATCTTGATTCCAGCTTGTGCTTCTTCCAGCCCAGCGTTTCTCATAATGTACTCTGCATATAAGTTAAATAAGCAGAGTCACAATATACAGCCTTGACGTACTCCTTTTCCTATTTGGAACCAGTCTGTTGTTCCATGTCCAGTTCTAACTGTTGCTTCCTGACCTGCATATAGGTTTCTCAATAGGCAGGTCAGATGGTCTGGTATTCCCATCTCTTTCAGAATTTTCCACAGTTTATTTTGATCCACACAGTCAAAGGCTTTGGCGTAGTCAATAAAGCAGAAATAGATGTTTTTCTGGAGCTCTCTTGCTTTTTCCATGATCCAGTGGATGTTGGCAATTTGATCTCTGGTTCCTCTGCCTTTTCTAAAACCAGCTTGAACATCAGGAAGTTCACGGTTAACGTATTGCTGAAGCCTGGCTTGGAGAATTTTGAGCATTACTTTACTAGTGTGTGAGATGAGTGCAATTGTGCAGTAGTTTGAGCATTCTTTGGCACTGCCTTTCTTTGGGATTGGAATGAAAACTGACCTTTTCCAGTCCTGTGGCCACTGCTGAGTTTTCCAAATTTGCTGGCATGCATTGGAGAAGGAAATGGCAACCCACTCCAGTATATCTTGCCTAGAGAATCCTAGGGATGGGGGAGCCTGGTGGGCTGCTGTCTATGGGGTTGCACAGAGTCGGACATGACTGAAGCGACTTAGCAGCAGCAGCTGGCATATTGAATGCAGCACTTTCACAGCATCATCTTTCAGGATTTGAAATAGCTCAACTGGAATTCCATCACCTCCACTAGCTTTGTCTGTAGTGATGCTTTCTAAGGCCCACTTGACTTCACATTCCAGGATGTCTGGCATGATACCTAATATATATAAACCAGATCCATTTATTTTTATTATTGTTGTTGTTTAGTTGCTCAGTCGTGTCCAAGTCTCTGTGACCCCCATGGGCTGTAGCCCGCCAGGCTCCTCTGTCCATGGGATTCTCCAGGCAGAATACTGGAGTGGGTTGCTGTGCCCTCATCCAGGAGATCTTCCCAACCCGGGGATCGAACCCACGTCTCCTGCATTGGCAGGCAGGTTCTTGACTGCTGGGCCACCTGGGAATATTTCTGACCAGGAGGCTTTTGGCTCCACTCCATCCTTCAGCTCCCCTCAACCTCTCTTCTCTCCACGACCACGCGACTCTTTTCTCCCCCAGTGATTGCAAGGCTCCTTGTATCCTTCTGTTCAGAGTCTTTCAGTGCAAGGGTGGCGTTGGCAAAGTGAGCACTCTCCCGAGAACACCCACTCTATGCCAGGCTGGGAACCTTCAGCCCATGGCCCCCCGCCCTCCCCCCAAGCAGCAGCAGGTATCCCGAGCCCTGTTTAACAGCTGAATGCTGGGTTCCAGAGAGACTCACCATTTGCTCAAATGGAGCTGCACTTGAGCCTCTGCTCTTAGCCCAACCCCAACCAGGAGTAAGTTACGTTATTACTCTTTGACCAGTGCAGAAACTTGAGGCTCAGAGAGGTTAAGTAACTTACCCAAGGCCACACAGCTGAGAAGGGCAGCTTGGTATTCCAACCCAGGTCCTTCTGACCCAGAAGCAGTCCAGTCCACGCATCTCCCGTGACAGGCCTACCTAAAGCAGCCACCTCCTGCCCTAATCTCCAGCCTGTCTCCTGGTTTGGAGTCCTTGAAACACTATCACTCTGTGAACAAGTCCTCTGGTTGGCAGGGTTTAGGGAGCAACCCCCTGCCAGGCTCTGCTCCAGGCCCTGGGGACAGGGGCACAGACCTCAGCCCATTGGAGCTTCTGTGCTGGCGGTGGAGACACTGAGGACACTGAGTAGAGACAGAGGCTGGAAGGTGGCGGAAGAGCGGAGCTGAGTGGGGTGGACCTGGGGCTCTGGCGTGGGAAGTGGGGGAAGCCTGAGCAGGGGGCCTTTGACGCAGGTATTTTTCTTTTTTTTTAGCCACATTGTGGGGCACGTGGGGTCTTAGTTCCCTGAGCAGGGATCGAACCTGTGCCCCCTGCCATGGAAGTGCAGAGTCTAACCTCTGGACCTTCAGGGAGGTCCCTGAGCACAGTCTGAAGGAAGTGAGCCTCACAGGCCCCTGGGGAGGAGCGCGCTGAGTGCCCCCAGGCCCAGCCCGTGCCAGGGAACTCCAGTGTGAGCGGAGTGCACCAGGCAGTGGAACAGGAGAGGCAGTGAGCAGGGAAGTGGCACACACACAGGCCCTGGAGGCCCCGGCCAGTCTCCCTGGTGCCCAGGGGCCCCACTCACCGTGCTGATCTCGGAGCCCAGCTATCGCGTGCTTTCTCCACCTCCCCGCAGGTGAACGAGCGGGTCCTGAACAGGCTCCATCAGGTGCAGAGAATAACTCGGAGACTCCAGCAGGAACGCAGGTAACCCCCTTGGGGCCCCCGTCGCACGTCTCAGCCTCTGTCCCTGCCATCTCCGGTCGGGCCTGGGCAGCAAGCTGAGTCCCAGGCCTGGGGCGGCGGGTGTGCCCCCAATGAATGGGGTGGGCGGAGTGCAGGAGACCAGCCCGAGGGTCACAGACCCAGCCTTGAGCCCTGGTCTGCTGGGTGCCTCCAGGCCAGCCACACCCCTGTCTGAGCACTAGGCCACCATCAAGGCAGGGTAATGCCCGGATCACAGGCTGCTGAGGAGCCATCGAGGCAGGGCAATGCCAGGATCATGCTGAGGATCAGGCAATGCTGAGGACTGAATGGGAGCCCTCGGGGCATGAACTCTTCGAATTCATTCACATGAAGTGAAAAACGTAGCTCCTCGGTGGCCCTTGCCACTCTCATGCTTAGTGGTAACCAACCAAGTTCATTAAGAAGTGAAATTAAAAATTCACTCCCTCGGTCACACGAGCCTCATTTCACATGCTGGGTAGCCACTTGGTTCCGATTTTCAGTGCACGTCAATAAAAATAAGCAGAATCGACCATTTCCACGTGTCAGTCACTCTCACCACATGCCAGGTGCCCGAGGAGAGGACAGGTGGCAGCGGCTTCTGTAGCGGACAGCCTCAAGAGCAGCTGGCACGTGCTGGGAGGAGAGGTGCATGGAAGAGGCTCCGCCCAGGTGCTGGCTTATGGGGACCATCTGGTCAGAGCTCAGAAGAGACAGAAAACCAAAAAGCCTGCGGGAGCAGGGAGCAGGAAGAGAAGGCAGGGTCATGAGTGAGGGCCCTGGGCCCGCCTCCCAGCTACCAGTGAAAATGACAATGTATGTTTGACCAGTTACTGAGCTGACACCCCACCCAGGCCTGTGGCACCATCGTGAGCTACCGTGCCGCTGTCTGCAGGCCGCTCCGGTGCGGGGGTCACACCCCCGGGTTCCAGAGCAGGAGCTGAGGTACAGAGGTCCCCCTGTCCTGCCCCGAGTCCACTGGGCACCCGGGTGTCTCAGACCTTCAGGGTCAGAGCTGCGCTGCATCCCCTTCCCGCCTGCCGGGCGGAAGGTAAAGCGGCTCCCCTGGCGGCTTCTCTGCAGGTTCCTCATGAGAGTGCTGGACTCCTACGGCGATGACTACCGCTCCAGCCAGTTCACCATCGTGCTGGAGGTGAGCTGGGGTTGCGGGTGGGTGGGCGAGCCCGGAGCCCGGGACATGGCCTTCACCTAACCCCCTCTCCCATCTCCCAGGACGAGGGCAGCCAGGGCACAGATGCCCCCACCCCCGGCAATGCAGAGAACGAGCCTCCAGAGAAAGAGGGGCTGTCCCCACCTCGGAGGACGCCTGCACCCCCGGAGCCAGGCAGCCCGGCCCCCGGCGAGGGGCCCAGCGGGAGGAAGAGGCGGCGAGCACCCCGCGACACCCGGCGAGTCGGGGCTGCGCTGACCCCAGAACTGGGCCCGGTGAGGGGGACTGGGGGGAAGGGAGAGGGGTGCAGGGGGAGCGGGGTGCACAGGGGAAGCAGGGAAAGGCCAGGCTGGGACGGCTGGGGAGAGAGGGCCTTGCAAGGCGGAGGAATGGGGTGAGGCTGGCCTGGGAAGGAGAAAGAGCTGGAAAATGCCAGGCGGGGGTGGAGAAGGAAGACGTGGAGGAGGTTCTGGGGAGAAGGACAGATACCCGGGCGGGCTGGCAGCAGAGCAGGGAGAGGGGGTGGGGGCGGCTCTGGGGAGCGTGTACGGGGACACGGGGACCTCCTGTGGGCCTTCGGGCCAGGGCCTCCTCACGCCCCACTCTCATCTCCCCCAGATCAAGGTTGAGGAAGACTTTGGCTTTGAAGCGGACGAGGCCCTCGACTCAAGCTGGGTTTCTCGGGGGCCAGACAAACTGCTGCCCTACCCAACCCTAGCCAGCCCCCCCTTTGACTAACTCACTCCCCCTCAATAAACCAGCCCCCACTCTCGCCTTGGCTGCTGCCCACTGTGCCCACCGCTGCCCACACGCACTCAGGCTCGGGGTGGTTTTCACGCATTTATTGGGGCCATCGGGGCGGGGGCCGCTCCCTGTCAACAGAGGCGCTCACAGTCTCTTCAGCCACTCCAGGCTTGGGCCCTGGGGGTCCTGGGGGTGGCTGGGCACGTCGGGCATGTTCCCGTCGTCTCGGAGGGGCACTGTGGACAGGAGGGGGCCGCTGAGACCAGCAGATCGCCAGGGCCCCCAGAGAAGGGCCGGCCTGTCAGCTTACATTCAGACAGGGAGACAGGACCCCAGGAGAGAGATGAGAAAGTAAGGGTCAGAGAGGGCTTCCCTGGGGGCTCAGGGGCAAAGAATCTGTCTGCAATGCAGGAGATGGGGTTTGATCCCTGGGTCAGGGAGATGCCCTGGAGGAGAAAATGGCAGCCCACTCCAACATTCTTGCCTGGGAAATCCCATGGACAGAGGGGCCTGGCAGGCTATGGTCCGTGGAGTCACAAGAGTCAGACAAGACTTAACGACTCAAGTACCACCACCAAGGGTCAGAGAGTCAGAGATGTCGGGAAGCAGGGAGATAGAGACCTAGAGACATGAAAAACCAGAATGATGGACACAGAAAGGAGCCCCAGAGAAAGACCCAACAGACATGAGGAAGCAGGACAGGCCTGGAGAGGTAGAGACCCAGGAAGTCAGCAGTTGGGAAAGCAACAGAGGCTGGGAACCCAGACAAGGACATAGATCTGAAAGCACCACAGCAACTCACAAAGTGCAAAAACAGACAGGAGGGAGCTCCCTGGTGGCCCAGGGGCTGGGACTGGGTGCTCCCAAGGCAGGGGGCCCAGGTGCGACCCCTGTCAGAGAACTAGATCCCACGTTGCTACAGTGAAGCTGACCATCTCGAGTACCGCAACTAAAACCCGGAGCAGCCAGATAAATTTTAAAAAAGAAGTGAACTCGATGGCACGTGGATTCCATCTATTAAGGATGAAAGGACAGAGTCCAGCGTGCACTGCAGAATCTTGGAGCCCTGTGGAGGACGCGCCTGCCCATTACTGCCCCCCCAGCACAGCCAGGCCTCACTCACCTGGGTAGTTGTAGGGTGTGGCCCGGTTGATCATGAGCGAGTACTTGGTGTAGGGGCTGAGTGTGGGCAGGATTACAGCTGTGGAGAGATAACAGGCATGAGGCCTGGGGGAAGGAGGAGACCCCCGCAGACAGAAGCTGAGCTTTGGCCAAATGGGGGTCAGGTCCGTGGAGGGGAGGGGAGCAGGGGTTCACCTCCAGGAGGCCCCTTGGCACCCTGGGAGCCCCATACGTCAGCATAAGGGTGTATAACACTTTTCAGAGGTTGGGTGAAAGCCAAGTACTCACAGACACGTGGGACCTGGAGGGCACAGGAGGGAAGAAGGGGGTGGTCACGGAAGGAGCGCATTTGAGTCATGGAGCATATTGGGGGGTATGGGTCAGGGGGTGTCTTGGCAATGTTCCAGAGGCATCATGAACTGTTACAAACTGAGGAAGAGGGGGAGGTTCAAAGAACAATCATTGAGAAACCACAGTCCCTCTGGGTGGGAGCTGGGAGTCACGGGGAGGTGGGGCAGGGCATATAAAGGAGTGTTCCAGGCCAGCACTGTCAGACAGGAATGTAAGAACCAGCGATGCGATTCACATGGGCAGGGGGGCCTGGCACGCCGCAGTCCATGGGGTCGCAAAGAGACATGACTGAGCAACTGAACTGAATAGCCACAGTAAAATTAAAAGGCACAAATTTAAAAAATGAACCAGGTATATGCAAAATATTACTTCAATATATCAACGTGAAAAAAAATGGGTATATACTTTTTGTTATGGGAAGTCTTTGAAATCCAGCACGTACTTTACATGAGCGTTACACGGCCCATCTCAATTCATACCAGCCCCACTGCCAGAGCTCTAGGGCCGATGTGGGCCGTGGCTGCCAGGCCGGACAACTGTGGTCCCGAACCTCACCCAGTGTGGGGCCTGCCCACCAGCGCTACTGACAAGGCCTGGGAACTTCTTAGTGCAGCTGCCCTGGCCCCTCCCAGACCTACTGAATCAGAGCCTGTGTTTTAACGAGAGCCCCACTGCCACCCCTGAAAGTCTGAGCAGTCCAGCTCCAGGGCTGAGGTTCTCCATCAGGGAGACACGTTAGAGTCACCAGAGAATTTTCAGGAGATACCAGATTCCCGAGCTCCACCTCCACCCACCGCCAACTCAATTCAGAGTGTGGTGGGGGGTGAGGTGATTATTATTATTATTTTTTTTTTTTTGAAGCAAGGAATACAATTTTATTTGCAAAGCTAGGCATCCTAGAAGATGGCAGGCTAGTGCCCCAGCGTATCATCTTATCTGGGTCTGAATGCCAGTTTCTTTTATAGACAGAGAAGAGTAGGAGGTGAGGAAAGTGAAAGTGACCTTGCTCAGTCGTGTCCGACTCTTTGTGAACCCATGGACTGTAGCCTACCAGGCTCCTCTGTCCATGGGATTTTCCAGGCAAGGGTACTGGAGTGGGCTGCCATTTCCTTCTCCACACTTATTTTTTTAAAGGGGTTAGGTATTTATAATAGGTATCTAGGATTGAGAACTTCTTTCAAGGGATTATAGAACTCTTGGGTGGGCGCGGATGGGGTGCGAAGCGATGGGGTGGTGGACGGGTCAGAATATTAGGGGTTGGGGTGTTGGCACACTAGCGGGTACACGGGATGTTGAGGGCGAGGGTCGGGGCTGGGGGTACAGGATGGAATGATGGGGTGTGAGGGACACGGGATGTTGAGGGCGAGGGTCGCGGCTCGGGGTACAGGATGGAAACGATGGGGGGACACAGGATGTTGAGGGCGAGGGTCGCGGCTCGGGGTACAGGATGGAATGATGGGCGGGGAGCGATGGGACCTCTACGGGATGGAAGGTAAAGCTGGGACGCCGGTTGGGGGTCATGCACGTTCGCACCAGGGACACTCACGCACCGAGGCCTGCAATGGCGAAGGATGCCACTAGCACCGGTTCCTTGGCCCAGACATTCTTGAGGAAGGCTGCGACTCCTGTAAGGATGGGTGAGGAGGGTCACCCTCGCACTTGATGCCCCCGGTGACCTCTATCCCTCTTCCGTCAACACCGCCCTGTAGAAGCCCCCTCGTAACCTCCGCACCCCCCTCCGGCCCGGACCCCACTGGCTCCACAGGGGCTCCGCGTTGCCCTAACCCCTGCACCACCCGGGACTCCTAGAACCAGCTTCACGCTCCGGCAGAACCCGAACTTACTCTCGGCCATCTTGGTCTCGGCGGCGGCGAGGGCGCGGAGCACTCTGGGAGTTGTGGTCCCTGGGCACGGGCCCCGCAGCCTGAGTCCGCGCTTGCGCAGTGGCGCCGAACGGCTATCCGAGGCGGTGGCGGCGCGGAGCACTCTGGGAGTTGTAGTCCCGACCCGCAAGCCGCCACCGGCTGAGTCAGCGCGTGCGCAGTATTGCAGAACAGCGGTCGGTGCTGAAGGCTGTAGAAAAGGAGGCGGCGCTGTGGGTTTAAACGCAAGCCTGTCTTCGGCGCACCTGCCAAGGTTCGCTTTTCTCAGAACGTCGTTCCGGAGGAGTAACTTCCAGTCCTACTGCAGCCCAGCTAAAGCGGAGTGCATCAGTCCTCATCTATAGTTTACTTCTGAGAGTCCATTTTATAGATGGGCAAACGGAGTCTGCGAGAGGACAAATGATCAATCTATCAGTTGAGGTCTTAGCTCAAAATCAGTTCGTCCTGCAAGCCCTAACTCTCATTCCTTAAGGGTTAGGGACCTTCTGTGGACTCTCACAGTGCCCCGTGTGATCTCCATTTGTGAAAAAGTAGTGAAACTGTTAGTGGCTCAGTCATGTTCAACTCCTTGCGACCCCATGGACTGTATGTAGCCCCCCAGGCTCCTCTGTCCATGGAAGTCTCCAGGCAAGACTACTGGAGCAGGTTGCCATTCCCTTCTCCAGGGGATCTTCCCGACCCAGGTCTCCTGCATCTCAGGCAGATTCTTTGCCGTCTGAGCCACCACGGAAGCCCCTCATTCTAGCGCACATCGTTTTGTTTTGTTTTAACTAACCTGGTCGGGATGTGGCTTTCCTGATAGCAGGCTGGGAACTACTGGAGCACAAAAATGGGGTCTGACTCTCCTCTGTCCCCGCGCCCCCAACCGTGCAGCACAGGGTCTGATACATAATAGGTGCTAGCTTTTTTTTTTTTTTAGCCTAATGAACACAAGAGTGATGACCTTCCACTCTCCCAACTTTTCCCACAGCACCATAAGGCTATGACACAATTACCCAGGGGCCCCCACCTTGCTCCTCCTCCCTTCCCTGAACACGGCTCTGATTTTCTGAAGTTGCCTCATTTCCCGGTAGGGGACCGGGCACGGTGAGCCCGGGCTGCTCTTCCCGCTCCAACCGAGAACTGCCCGTTATGGCGGAGGTGCTGAGCCTGCAGCTGCTGACTCTCTGTGAGACATCCACCCCCTTCCCCCTGGGTCCCTGACTGGGCTGGGGTCTCCCTGAGGGCAGGTGCAGCACTAGCTGAGGGTTCAGGGGGATTCTAGGTTAGAATAACAGGACTAGGGTTCCGACTCCTGTATCCTAAGGTAAGAGGACACAGGGGTCCCAGATTCCTGGGTTCTTGGGAGAGGAGGAAGTTGGGGAGCAGGATGCTCTAGATCTTGAAGCAAGAGAAGACCAGGGACCTGAATTCCTGGGAACGGGGACTGTTCAGTCCTAAACCTTGATGTAACAGAAAGATGGGAGCTGAGACACCTGGGTCCCTGGGAAAGGAGGAAACTGGGGGCGCAGACCCCCACACCCCAGAGAGGAGAACTGTGCACTCAGATTATTGTCTCCTGAAAAAAAGGGGAGTCCAAGCACCTGAATTCTTGGGTGTAGAGGAAAGAGGGATTTGGGTCTAGGCTTTATTTTTCTGGCTGTGTGGCATGGCTTGTGGGAGTTTAGTTCCCCAAACCGGGGATCGAACCCCAGCCATTGGCAGGGAGAGCGCTTAGCTGTAACCACTGGATGGCCAGGGAATTGCCTGCCCAGACTTTTGGTCTCTGAAATAAGTGGGGATTGGAAGTCTGAATTTATGGCTGATGAGAGAAGAGGAAGTTTGGGCAAGATTCCTGTTTCTCAGAGGAAAGAGAGCCCGGGGACTTAGATTTCCTGGGCGTGCAGTGAGGTGGGGCTGGTAGCAGCTGAAGGCTCTGACAAGACCAAGTCCCCTCCTCCAACCTTCTATAGGGCTGGTGTGTCACGCAGACAGCACTCCAGCTGGTGAGTAACACCCCCCGCCCCACCCCCCATTCCCCCACGTGTTTCTGACATCCCATTTCCAACTACTCAGCTTTTATTTTGGTGCCCACCATCACCCCAGATTTCCTTACTTCCCTCTCCTCTCTTCTTTCTTTCCCTCCTCCCTCCCTCCCTCACTTGGTTTTTATTTACCTTTTGCCGTGCTGGATCGTGGTTGCTGCGCGTGTGTTTTCTCTAGCTGTGGCCACAGGCGTCTCACTGCCGTGGCTTCTCTCGTTGCCGAGCGCAGGCTCTAGGTGCGCGGGCTCTAGGTGCGCAGGCTCTAGGTGCGCGGGCTCTAGGTGCGCGGGCTCTAGGTGCGCGGGCTCTAGGTGCGCGGGCTCTAGGTGCGCCGGCTTAGTAGTGGCAGCACACAGGCTTGGTTGCCTCATCGCATGTGAGATCTTTCCAAACCAGGGTCAAACCGATGTCCCCTGCACTGGCAGGCAGATTCTTACCCACTGTGCCACCAGGAAGTCCCCGTATTCACTTTAGTGACCAGTGTAGAGAAGTAGGGAAGGTCATGCACATTGGAGTGAATGAGACCTAAACGGGAACCCCGGTTTCACCATCCTATTCATTTATGACCTTGAACAAACCACTGCATGCTAAGACTCAATTTTCTACTCTGTAAAATGGGCTGTGGTGAGGATTTAACAAAATCACATGCATAGAACTCTTGGCTCAGAGCTTGGTGAAGTGCAGGGCTTGGGAAATAAGATCTCTTGCAAAACCCATTATTTCCCCATTTGGAAAGTGTAGTTCTCCACCCTAAGATGACTGGGTTTCTTTCTAAGGTTTCTGATGAGGGAGATCTCTTCTTCCTCTCAATTTCCCCCCAACTACACTCCAAATAAGAGTCACCTGGAAAACCATTAATACCTTAGTTATCAATTTTTTAAGTTTTAAATGCTAAAGCTAACATATATTCATGATTTTAAAAATTAATTATCATCAGACTTCCCTGGTGGCCCAGTGATTGAGACTCCATGCTTCCACTACAGGGAGCATGGATGGGTTCGTTCCCCGGTGGGGTAAGGTTCCACATGCCCCACAGCGAGCCCCAAAACCCCCATTAATTACTATTAAAGGACGGATAGCAATGGCTGTCTTCCCTTTCCTCATCTTCCTTATATGATCTCTGAACCCTTATAAAAAATTTTCCATGCATTCAAACACACACATGAATTTTTGTGCTTCTTCTTTTTTTTTCCCCCCAAAGCAAAACTGGTATTTCTTGTAAGGTGTTCCACACCTTACATTTTTCACTTTGTAATTGCTGTCCATGTCATTATAGATGGTTCTACTTTTTTTCTCTCTTTTTAAAAATTGCTATCTAGCATTCACCATTGCAGGGGGGGTTCTAGTTTAGTTGGTTCTCCTGGTGTATATTTAGGTTGCTTCCAGCGTTTACTCTCACATTCATCACTGCAGTGCGCATTGCAGTGTGAAGTTTTCATGTTCATGTAAGTGCATTTGTCTAGGGTGGACTTATTGAGTGGCTGGTCATATCCTTTGTGTATCTTAATAGAAACTGACAAACTGCTGTCTCAAAAGGTGTGGTTGAGTGCAGCTAAGCACCTATTGTACTATATATTCTCCCAAACACAATGTTAACCGGTATTTAAATTTTTGACAACCCGAGAGGCAAAAATGTCTTACTATTGTTTTAACTTTTTAAAAATTAGTATTATCGTGGAGTGACTTTCACATCGCAACCCCTAGATGTGTTTTGGTCAATTGGACTTCCTCCTCCATGAATTGCCTGTTCATATGTTTTGCCCAGATTTCAGTTGAATTGGCTCTAAGATTTCTTTTCACACTTTTTTTTTTTAATGTGGACCATTTTTTTTAAGTCTTTATTGAATTTGTTACAATATTGCTTCTGCTTTATGGTGGGTTTTTTTTGGCCACAAGCCATGTGGGATTTAACTCCTCCACCAGTGATGGAACCCACACCCCATGTGTTGGAAGGCAAAGTCTTAACCACTGGACCACCAGGAAAGTCCCTCTACACTCTTAATCTATGTGATTTATGAATAAGCCATTTCTGACAGTGCGCTTGTCTTCTAGCTTCATTTACATGTCTTTTCTCATATACAGCTTTAAAAGGTTAAGACGGCCAAATTAATGAACAATTTTCCCTTCTGAATTTTTCATTTTACATTTTCAGACAGCCTTCTCAACCCCAAAGATAAATACATTTTCCTATATTTTCTTCTGATACTTTTATAGCTTTTTAAAAAACTCATGTAATTCTTTGCATTAATCTGGAATTTGCTTGGGGGAATGGTGTGTGAGGTAGGGATCCAACAATTTTTTCCCCCAGATAGATGGCAAGTTTGGGCAACTGTTGAAATATGTCATACACATTACAAGTATTCTGGAGGACAGTTTGAGTTCGCAGATTTCTGGGATCCAATCCCTTGAAGTGATGTTTAAAACAGGAGTTGATGCCTCGCTCCTCTGATGTGCAGCCGGTTTTGAAAGCCTTGGTTGGGGTCCGTGTCTCCCCTGCTTTAGGAGCAGGGATCTGAGGCTGAGAAAGGGGCAGTGATTCTCAAGGAGCTTCTCCTCCTACTCCAGCTACCCGCTCATCTCCGTGGGCTCCCAAGAAGTCCGAGGACCCAGGCAGCCACGCTTACTCAGTCTCCCCAGCCTCCAACCCCAGGCCCTGGCTGAGCGCTCAGCCCGCTGCAGTTGTGACCCCCGGGGTCAATGTCACCCTGAGGTGCCAGGCACCCCAGCCCGCCTGGAGGTTTGCAGTCTTCAGGTCTGCAGAGCTCACTACTATGATTCACCGGGATGTATCTGCGGAACTGGCGGAGTTCTTCCTGGAGGAGGTGACCCCAGCCCAGGGGGGCAGTTACCACTGCTGCTACTGGAGGCGAGGCTGGGACCCAGATGTCTGGTCCCACCCCAGTGATGCCCTGGAACTGCTGGTGACAGGTGAGGTCCTGGGGGAGCGGGGTGTGGAGAAGGGACACAGGTGGGATGGAGGGGCAAGGAGGGAATCCGTGTATGTATGGAGAGGAGCTTGCACAATGACACATACAAAAAGAGTTACATGCAGAGACAGAGAGAGAGAATTCTCAGTCGGGATGATTATGCCGCCCTTCCCACCCCGCCCCCCGAGTCTGGCAATATCTGGAGACATTTCTGCTTGTCCTGACGGGGGAGGGTGTGCTACTGGCATCACATGGGTTGGAGGCCAGAGACGTTATAACACACCCTGTGTGCAGGGCAGTACAACCCCCCCAACACCCACCCCCAAAGAATCATCCAGATTTATCCAAAAATGTCACTAACGGGACTCTCCCGTGGTCCAGTGGTTAGGTTTCCAAGCACTGACTGCCGAGGGTGCAGGTTCAATCCCTGGTTGGGGAACTAAGATCCCCTAAGAATCAGAGAAACCCTGGGAGAAAGACACAGCCTCTGAGCCCCACGGGGCAGTGAAACATGCACGACCGGGGCGGGGGAGGGGGGGGCGGTTAAAAACAGAGCATTTTAGTGGGCACAGGGACAGTGGGAGAAAGTGGGAGGGAGAGGGAGGCAGACACACAGGGGCTGGGAGAGATAGGGACACGGACACGGAGGAGCTGAGGGAGACCACAGAGAAGGTGGGAGGCCTGCAGACACCAGACACCGGCCGGGAGTGGAAGAGAGATATGGGCAGGGAGAGCGGGCGGGGCGGGGAGGGGAGAGGGTAAGGGAAGAGTGGAAAGAGGAAGGAGGGGGTGCGGGAGAGGGGAGGGGAGAGAATGAGGCGGGGGATGGGGGTGAGGGAGGGGGGAGAGAGGAAGGGGAGAGGGAGGGGAGGGGAGAGGAGAGGAGAGAGAATGTGGCTGGGGTAGGGGGAGGAGAGGAGAGGGGGAGGGGAGAGGAGAGGGGGAGGCGGGGGTGTGGGGAGAGAATGAGGGGGTGGAGAGGGAGATGGGAGGACAGAGAATGAGGCGGAGGATAGGGGTGAGGGAGGGGAGAGAGGAAGGGGGGAGGGGAAAGAGGAAGGGAAGAGAGGAAGGGGAGAGGGAAGGGAGAGGAGCGGAGAGAGAATGTGGCTGGGGTGGGGGGAGGGGAGAAGAGAGGAGAGGAGGGGGGAGGGGAGAGGAGAGAATGAGGCGGGGGTGCGGGGAGGGGAGGGGAGGGGAGGGGGAGGGGGAGGGGGAGGGATGAGGGAGGGAGAAGGCGGACCCCGACCCTCCCAACTCCTCGTCCCGCAGACGAGCTGCCGCGCCCTTCGCTGGTGGCGCTGCCCGCGCCGGTGGTAGTGCCCGGGGCCAACGTAAGTCTGCGCTGCGCCGGCCGCCTGCGGGGCATGAGCTTCGCGCTGTACCGCGAGGGCGAGGCGGCCCCGCTGCAGTACCAGGATTCGGAGCAGCCCTGGGCCGACTTCCCGCTGCTCGGCGCGCGCGCGCCCGGCACCTACACCTGCTACTACCACACGCCCTCCGCCCCATACGTGCTGTCGGCGCGCAGCGAGCCGCTGATGGTCCGCGCGGACGGTGAGCGGCCGGCCCCCCGCCCCCAGACCCGAGAGTCCCGACCGCACACCTGCTCCCCCAGACCCGGGAGTGCAGGCCCCCGCCCCTCACCCCTCAGACCTGGGGGTCCAGGCCCCCGCCCTCCCCTCTCAGACCCGGGGGTCCAGGCCCCCGCCCTCCCCTCTCAGACCCGGGGGTCCAGGCCCCCGGCCCCTCCCCTCTCAGACCCGGGGGTCGAAGCCCTGCCGCCATGCAGCCCGTGCAATGTTGAGACTGGAAGTTGCGTTCTCAGCTCCGCTCTGGAACTTAAACACCCAGAGGACGGGCGGAGATGCAGGTCTGACGGGGACGCTGACCGCCTCTCTCCCTTGCTGGCCCCGCAGGCTCGGGCGCCTCGGACTACACCCAGGGCAACGTCCTCCGCCTGGGGCTGGCCGGCCTGGTTCTCATCTCGCTGGGCGCACTGGTCGTTTTCGACTGGCACAGCCAGAATCGCCCCTCTGGCAACGTCTGGGCCTGAGCCCGGGAGGGCAGAGAGGAAGGAGAAGACGCTGGGGTCCCATGGTTGGACCGGCCCTGCCGGCAGCCCCGCAGCCCAGCTTCCCTAGTAATAATGCCCTTGCACCGCGCCCGGGATCTTCCTTCTGGGTTATCTCTCCAGGACCTCCCAGATCAGTAGAAAGCACTATCGGTGGTTAAGCCTTCCTAACCAGTAAGACCTGAGATCGAATCCCAGTGCCGCTATTCACTCCTTGTGGGATGTTAGGAAAGTTTTACCGCTGCCCTGGCGGTAAAACGGAAGCATTGGAAATACTTCATTAGGATTACTTTGGACAATGCTCAATAAATGTCAGCTCCTGTATAAGAGCTGCTTCTCTCAAACTCACAGAACCAAACGAAATTCTAGTTGTGATTGTTGTTTTCCCCTTGTTCATGCTCCAACTCACCTTTATATATATATATATATATATATATATATATATATTATTTGCCTGCTGTGGGTCTTGGTTGTGGCATGTGGGATCTAGTTCCCCGACCAGGGATCGAACCTGAGCCCCCTGCGTTGGGAGTATGGAGTCTTAGCCACTGGACCACCAGGGAAGTCCCTCCAGCTCACCTTTTAAATGAGTCACCATCATTCTCATGACATCACTCTTGGTGGCCAAGCAAACATCTTCCAAAGTCCTGCTCAGATCCTCCCCAGAGGAAGACCAAGTTCAGACCCTGCGGAATTTCTTCTCCGATTACAGGTTCTTGCGCTCACAGCTATTTTCCAGAACCCTCCTTATCAGTAAGAGGCAGGGTTGGTTGCTCAGGCAACAGCCAGTGGCACAGTAGACCTTTGACCTGGACCCTAAACTCTACCTTCCGGAAGCCCTGGCTACTCCTATAGTTTCTCCCAAGTTTATTAATTTAATTCTCATTTTATCTAGCAATCTGATGCCTTTCTCGAGGTTATACACACATTTTCTGTTCCTAAGCAAGTCTTAACCACTCACTTACATGTTCTTGATTTATGCCTAATCTTGGGGGAACACATCCTCTTCTGTTTTTATTAAAATTTCCAACTTCTCCTTTCTTCCTACTTTATGGAGAAGAGGATGACTTCCTTTTTTTTGTTGTTTGTTTTTGATTTTGCACAGCCACAGCCCCACCACTCACTGGGCGGACAGCTTTGAACAACCTACAGATCCTTCTGAGGTTGCACCTGTGAAAGGAGAAACTAAAAACATCTCCTGTGTTGCCGGGGTCCAGCCCCGGCTGATCCAGGGTATTCGAAGGGGAGATGGCGTCGGCGACTTAATTTAAATATTCATCAAAGATATAAAGGGTAATAGAATGAGGATAGCTCAGTAGGAAAATTCAGTGGAGAAAAGAGGCTGAGTAGCTTGGTTTGAACTGATCCCCATTCTTTGTCAAAAGTCACACGGGGTCAGCAGTCCTGACTTTTATTAAAGTCAGGTGCTTCATACAAATGTATACAGAGGTCTTAGGGGTGTTACATCATCTTCTGGCCAGGGGGCCTGCTGACAATTTATGACCCTCTCCTTGTGACAAAGGTCAGTCAACCAGAACACTTATTTCTCCAGGGGTGATTATTTTTGAAACAGACGCCACCTTCCGAAGGTAACAGATAAAGTTACATTCCTATAGGGTGAGGGTGTAGTGGGTTTTAGTTAAGGAAAGAATTTACTTGGCCTAAGGTCTAATGTGATTTATATCAAAGATTAATACTTATTTCTTCTATATATTCATTAATGTGTATAAGGGCAGGGGATGTGGAGACTTAGCAGTAAACATTGGCTCAACAAATGAAAAACTCTTCACCAATACAATTTCTAATCAGCCCACTATACTTATACTAATAGTTTTCTAACTTCTCTAAAGAACCTGTTTTTAGAAGGTTTAAAGCATCTCATGCCTCTCACGGTTGGGAGGCTGTGAGCAATCACATGTGGCCGGACAAGCCTGTCAGGCAGGCTAGAGAACCTTCAGAGGAGTTTGTAGGTTGAAACACTCCTATCACGCCCAGGAATTATTATTAACTGGAGCTCTAAGTTAACTTCTTCTCCAAAAGAGGTGATGGGGGACAGCCCCCTATAAAGTCAGAGGTGTAGGTGAGAGCACAAAGTAGTAAAGTAGGCAGGCTCTGGTTATGGGGGTAGATGCTTGAGGATTTCCAGGGGGACTCCTGAGGCTCGATCCCGCCTTTGCGTATGTCGAGCCTCCTTCCTCATGACCTTTGCCATGGGCGGAGTGCCTCATGCCGGCCCCCAATTCTAGAGGGAATTAAAGCAGGGGTCCCTACCCTGTGGGATCCAATGCCTGGTAATCTGAGGTGGAGCTGATGTGATATTAATAGAAATAAAGTGCACAGTAAACACAATGCACTTGAATCATCCTGAAACCATCTTCCCCCCTTGGTCTGTGGAAAAATGATCTTCCACGAAATTGGTCCTTGGTGCCAAAAACGTTGGGGACTGCCAGATTAAAGTGATAACTTGTCCCCAACATGTGAAGGATTGAAATAAGACTGTATGATCATTGCCCTGCCCCCACGTCCTCTGCCTGCTTTCTGCCTGTGGAAAAGTTAGTCAAAGGGTAAGTTTAATCAGAGAAATGAGAACACGTGAAAACAAAGGAAAACAGTCAAAAGGAGACCAAATAATAATGTGGTCATAAAGCATCCGGAGAAGGCAATGGCAACCCACTCCAGTACTCTTGCCTGGAGAATCCCATGGACGGAGGAGCCTGGTGGGCTGCAGTCCATGGGGTCGCTAAGAGTCAGACACGACTAAAGGACTTCACTTTCACTTTTCACTTTTATGCATTGGAGAAGGAAATGGTAACCCACTCCAGTGTTCTTGCCTGGAGAATCCCAGGAATGGGGGAGCCTGGTGGGCTTCCATCTATGGGGTCGCACAGAGTCAGACACAACTGAAGTGACTTAGCAGCAGCAGCAGCATAAAGCATCAGAGAAGGCAATGGCACACCACTCCAGTGTTCTTGCCTGGAAAATCCCATGGATGGAGCAGCCTGATAGGCTGCAGTCCATGAGGTCGCTAAGAGTCGGACATGACTGAAGCGACTTAGCAGCATTAAGCACAGTCGAGGACACTTAGTTCCTTCTCAAGGGCTGTAGATATTATCCTGAGCCATATTCTGTGAGCTGTCTTGAAGATCCTGAAACTCCAGGTGGATAAGTTAACTACATGATGGCCAGACTCTACCCAGGACATGAGCTGCCACGATTCTGGGCATTCTCGCCAGTTGGTTCTGACACCTATCTGCTGTTGAGGGCCGTTTGTGAGCACTGAGTGTCATTTGGGCGTTTTGCCAGTTGGTTCTGACATCTACCATTGAGGACCATTTTGGGGACATGTGTGTTTGGGACTCTATGGGTCACCCTTGGAGAGAGTTTATGACTGATCTGTCATTTGGTGTGTGAGTGTGTATTCCGTTTGTGTGGTTGGTACTCTTGTTGCCTTATGTAAAATGGGAAATTCAGGTTCAATTCATTAAGAAAAATTTTAGCTGTGAAATCATGACCAAAAAAATGATTTTTTTGGACAATGTATGGCAGCAATATTCTTCAGACTCCAGAAGATTGGTTAAGATGAAACTCTTGAAATTCCAAAACCCCAGTTCTTTTTGCATATGTAGTTATAGAAGTCTAGTTTGATAAAAACTCTTTTATCAGACCCTGGGAAAACAAAAATATGCCTAGGAGAAAATCTGAAGTTAATGCTTATTATGTCCTTGAAATACAAACACAGTCCACTTTGCCTGGATCTTCAGCCTTGGGTTAAATATAAAACTTCAAGCCAAGGAAAAAGAAAAGATAGAAGCCTTTTAAAACTGAGAATGTAAATTTGACTATTCTATTATCCATAAAGTGACATTTAATTGCAATGCCTAATTCAATAAATGTAAAAAGATGAAGCAAAGAGATCTCTGTTTGTCTGGACGTTTGTATGTCTCAATATGTGTTTTTGCCATTAGATAATATTGCTGAGGTTAATTTGTAAAGGGGCTCTATTTAATTAGCCTTAAAAAATATAAGTGCTTACAAATCAAACAAATCTAAATTTACCTACTTTTGTCTTCTTATAAGACCAAGAGGGAAACTAAAGAGGTTTGGGCTTATTAAACATGCATGATGTACCATTAAAGAAAAATTATGCTGTGAAAAATGTATACTTCTAGATGTATGAAATATATCCTTAGGTCTGCAATCAGAAAAGGCTGGTGTATAATTTCAATCACTTGGTTTTGTTAAGGTTCCAAGGGTTAAAAATTGTGACATGTAAAAATGATAAGGTGCCGAGGTCCAGCCCCGGCTGATCCAGGGTATTCGAAGGAGAGACGGCTAGGCGACCTATTCAAATGTTAATTAGAGATAATAAAGAGTAATAGAATGAGGATAGCTCAGTAGGAAAATTCAGTGGAGAAAAGAAGCTGAGTGGCTTGGTTTACGCGGAAAATCAATATAACCCGTGACACCAGGTTAGCTCTGACCACAGAGGCCGCAGGCGCCCTCTCGAATAGCGGAAGGTGCCCCACCTTAGACACCTTCTCGAGTGGGTCTTAGAAGCCCAGGCAAATAAATGGTCGCAGAGGATATCCGCGCTCCAGATGGACACTCAGCTGGAAGTTAAAGGGAAGAATGACATGGGGAGACCAAGCGTTGGTGAGCAAGGCCCATAGCTTTATTTTCAACAGGGGCTTTTATACCCTAAGTTACACATAGAGGATAATAGGGGATGCGAAGTCAGCAGTCTTTGATGCTTATCAAAAACCAGGGTTTCTTTCCTGTAAATTTATCGTATACAAATGGTTTAGGTGATTTACATCATCTTCTGGCCAGAAGGCCTATTAACATTTTATGACTCTTGACAAGCACTTATCAACAAAGACTTATTTTCTCTAAGAGTAATTATTTTAAGGTTTGGCGCCATCTTCCGAAGATAAAATTGCATTCCTATAGGGCGGATGTGTAATGGGTTTACAAAGGAAAGAATTTATTACTTTAAGGGTCTAAAGTTACTAACACCAAGGCCACTACTTATTTTTTCTACATACCAACTATATTAATTAATGCACATTCAAGGATACAATTCAGGGGATGTGAAAACTTGGCAACAAACATTGGCTCATCGATGAAATCTTTTACTAGTTTTATTCTGACAGTTTCTAATTCTCTGAGAGGCTCTAAGCTATTTGAATATCTTAAGCTTCCCGTGCCTCTCCAGGCTGGGAGACTGTAAACAATCGTATGCATAGCTGTAGGTGTCTGGGTAAACTTGTCAGGTGAGTTAGAGAGCCATCTGAGGGGTTTGGATTTAAACACTCCTAATAGCCCAGGAACTTTATTAATTGGAGCTGTAAGTTAACTCTTTGACAGAGAGAGCGAGATGGTGGTGGGGGACAGCCCCCAGAAAAGTCAGAGGTGAGATCACAAAGCAGTAAAGTAGGCAGACTCTGGTTTTTGGGGGTAGATGCTCGAGAATATCCAGGAGGACTCCTGAGGCTCGATCCCACCTTTGCGTATGTCGAGCCTCCTTCCTCATGACCTTTGCCATGGGTAGAGGTCCTCACGTCGGCTCCCGGCACTGCCTGATGATGAGACCCTTCCCTGGGGTCAGGTCTATCGGGCGGTCCTGCAGATCCTGTTGTTAAGGGCTGGTTGGAGATGCCTAAGACATCTGGAGGGCTACCTATTTGAAGCCTGAAATCTGCCTGAGACAGGTGAGGATTTCCTGTGAGCGAAGTTCTTGTGCAAGAAACATGTTGCAATTGGCATCCTCAACACGTTTCCGGAAGGTGTGGGAAGAGGGAACTGCACTGCCCAAAAAAACTGTTCTTGCCCTCACTCTGGAGTACGGGGGGCGGTGAGGCACTGATCATTCCAGCTTTTCCCCTTTCTGTGGCTGCAAAACAGAAGGATCCCTGGCCAAGCTGACATGCTACGATGCTCTCCAAACTACTTCTCCTCCTCTGCTTCAGTAAGTCTCACAGGGCTGTACATGGAGAACACAGAAAAAAAGGTAACTGGTGAGAAGTTTACATTGGGCTTGGAGAGAGAAATGACATCAACTTTAGTTACTGAGTGCATATTACATGTCAGAAATTGGAGTGCAATATACACGTTCCCTCTAAACCAGTGCTTAACAAACTGGGATTGCTCTTGTCCCAGCTTTGTTTGGGATGTTTGCTGAATGCCTGAACTTTATAGGCTTTGTGTTTTTCTTTTATTCTGGCTTTGTGTTTTCTTAAGATTGACTCACACTGTTTTGCTAACATAAAAATATATGTTAGAGGCTCTATATCAATACCGTTAATAAAAGTCCAGTGTCACATAGAAGGTAACTATAAAAAAATGCAGCAAGGTAATAAACGTGAGAAGATGCTGTGTAGTGTTCCATGTCAAGTTTCTGAGCCTGAAATACATGATTTATTAGAAGGGCAATCAGCCATGATCAAGATACATTGGAGGCTAGTTTCAAATAGACATCTTGTTGATATCATCAAAGGCAATATGAGAGTGCTCACGGCACGCTGTCATGCAGGAATTTTTTTCTTTTTGAAGAATCTTTTCATTTTGATTTGGGGTATAGCCAATTAGCAAGGCTTCCCAGTTGGCTCAGTGATAAAGAATCTGCCTGCCAATGTAGGAACCTCAGGAGATACATATTTGATCCCTGGGTTGGAAAGATCCCCTGGAGAAGGAAATGGCAACCCACTCCAGTATTCTTGCTGGGTTAATCCCATAGATGGAGGAGCTTGGTGGGCTACATACAGTCCACGGGGTCACAAAGAGTCAGACACGATTGAGCGAGTGAGCACGTACAGCCAATGAACAATGCTGTGAGAGTTTCAGGTGAACAGTGAAGGGACCCAGCCCTACATATACAGGTACTTGTTCTCCCCCAGACTCCCCTCCCATCCAGGCTGCCGTACACCACTGAGCAGAGATCCCTGTGTCTATAGTACGTCCTTGCTGGTTATCCAGTTAAATACAGCAGTGTGTGCACGTCCATCCCAAACTCCCTAACTATCTCTTGTCATGCAATGCTTTAACCATCCTTCCTTCCACCTAAAATCATCACACGTAACACCAGTGGACTATACTCCACATTTGGGTGGTACGTCTTTGATCCTTCCCCAGACAAACAACCAACCAGCCAAGCCAAGCAAAACCCTGCAAGAGAAGATCAGGTCCGCATCGACAGCTTAGGTCTCAGATGTGAGTTTGCAGAACCTAGGGGCTTGCTTCAGATTGCACAGGTGGTGTGTGAGGAAGCCAAATTCAACCCAGAAGGGTCTAGCTCCCCAAACGATTCCACTCAGGCACGATGTTCAGTTAAGAGGAACATACCCACGTGGTCTTTGGTATGGAAGCACCCTGGGCGTGCCTGATGGGACTTGAAGGTTGGAAAATGTCCGAGGAGGGAAAAGATATGTGGTTCAGAATGTCCCCCGCCCTCCAGCTATGCAGCTAGGAGGTGACACACGACGAGTATTTCCAGAAACCAACAAGGCTTGGTATTCACAGAAAATCTGGAGAGGAGAACTCGCCTCCATGGGGGCCTTTGCACTTGGCTTTCGGCTATCATGCCAACCCACTCCAGTATTCTCGCCTGGAGAATCCCATGGACAGAGGAGCCTGGTGGGCTACGGTCCACGGGGTCGCAGAGAGTCGGACACGGCTGAGCGACTAACACTTGAACTTCCTTCACTCCTCCTATCATCATATATTTGTGATGGCCAAACTGCTCCTCGTGTTCCTCGCGTCAGAGGCTGTTTTAGAGACATGTCTTAGCTGTGTTTTCAGAGGGAAATGCAGGGCTGCAGCATGTTCGCTGGAGACCCAGCTCCTGCACACACCATCTGTGGGAACTTTGGGAAAACCACTTCAATATCTGAAAGCTTCCTCATCTTTCAGGGTTACCTTCACAATTAGGGTCAAGTCTGCATGACATTCTTGGGCGGGCTACAGGCCATGGGGTCACAAAGAGTTGGACACGACTCAGCCACTAACACAGCATAGCACATGCGTGACATAACACACATAGCGTGTGCTCAGTAAGTGCTCATTTTTTAACTAATTAATTTTTAAATTTTTGTCTGTGTTGGGTCTGCATTGCTGCATGTAGGCTTTCTCTAGTTGCAGCGAGTGAGTAGCTTCTCTTGTTGCAGAGGGTGGGCTCAGTAGTCATGGCACACGGGCTTAGCTGCCCCGCAGCATGTGGGATCTTCCCAGACCAGGGATCTAACCCATGTCCCCTGCACTGGCAGGCGGATTCTTTTTTTTTTTTTTTTAACTGGAGGCTAATTACTTTACAATATTGTAGTGGTTTTTGCCACACATTGACATGAATCAGCCATGGGTGTACATGTGTCCCCCATCCTGAACCCCCATCCCTCAGGGTTGTCCCAGTGTACCAGCCCTGAGCACCCCTTCTTATGCATCGAACTTGGACTGGTGATCTATTTCACACATGGTAATATACATGTTTCAATGCTATTCTCTCAAATCATCCCACCCTCGCCTTCTCCCACAGAGTCCAAACGTCTGTTCTTTACATCTGTGTCTCTTTTGCTGTCTCACATATAGGGTCATCATTACCATCTTTCTAAATTCCATATATATGTGTTAATATACTGTACTGGTGTTTTTCTTTCTGACTTACTTTGGCCTGTATAATAGGCTCCAGTTTCATCCACCTCATTAGAACTATTAAAATGCATTCTTTTTAATAGCCGAGTAATATTCCATTGTGTATATGTACCACAGCTTTCTTATCCATTCATCTGCTGATGGACATCTAGGTTGCTTCCATGTCCTGGCTATTGTAAACAGTGCTGGCAGGAGGATTCTTAACCACTGGATCGCCAGGGAAATCCAAGTACTACTATTTTATATTTTTTTACTCCTTTTCTTTTTCTGGCCACACAGGGCAGCAGGTGGCATCTCAGTTCCCCGACCAGGGAGCGAACTGGTGCTCTCTGCAGTGGAAGTTTGGAGTCTTAACCACTGGACTGAGAGAGAAATCAATGTTTATCATTCAGTCCCCTCTGACCTGCTTGGACATTGATTCCACTAACAACTGCTTCCGGAGATCTTTTAGCCTTTGAACTTTTAAAACCTTCTCCTTTCAACCATTTGCAAGTATGCATTTCAGAGGTATTCTGGGCATTCACAATGTTGTGAAAAGCATCAGCCCACACTTTTTCATCATCTCTGACATAAACTCTGTACTTGTTAACCAATAACCTGTTTCCTCTTTCTCCTCAGCCCCTGGTGACTTCTACTGTACTTTCTGTCTCTATGAATTTGCCCATTTTAGGTACTTAAGTGGAGTCATAACCGTATTTGTTTTTTCATGTGTCTGGCAAGTTTCACTTAGCCTAATGTTTTCCAGGTCTGTCCGTGTTGTAGCGTGTATCAGAACCTCATTCATTTTCATGGCTGAATAGTATTCCACTCTGTGTATGCACCTCATTTTTGCAATCCATTGATCTTTTGATGGACATTTGGGTCTTCTCACCTTTTGGGTATTTACTTTTCTGCTTTTTTCAAAACATGAAACGCAATATTTTTGATTGACTCATGCAATTTTAGCTCAAAGGCTTGGTAACTTCCCTCTTTCATCACAAGACACAGAACTGTTTAGTCCACACAGGGGTAAAAAGAGGAACTCTCTTAGCCACACAGACCTAACCAACATCCATTGAGTTAGATCTATCTCTCTCTTTTAATAATGTTAGAAAACAGGCTTGATATCAGTTTTAAAGTGATATTGCTGCTGCTGCTCCTAAGTCGCTTCAGTCGTGTCCGACTCTGTGTGACCCCATAGATGGCAGCCCACCAGGCTCCGGTGTCCCTGGGATTCTCCAGGAAAGAACACTGGAGTGGGTTGCCATTTCCTTCTCCAAAAGAGATGTTAGCACTCAGGTAAACCTATATCTACCACATCCAGGCATTAGTGGTAGTATGTGTGTATATACATACACACTTTTCAGATTCTTTTCCCTTACTGGTTAGTACAAAATATTGAAAATAGTTCCTTGTGCTATTCAGTAGGTCCTTGTTGCTTATTTTATGTGCAGTGGTGTGACCCTGTTCATCCCCAGCTCATAATTTATCCCTCCCTTCTCTTTCACCTTTGGTAACCATAAGTTTGCTTGCTATGTCTGTGGGAACTAGGAGCCCAAGGGCAGCACAGCCAAAAAGAGAGAGAGACAGAGAAAGGAAGACGTGTTAAACTAAGCGTGGCTCAGGTAGAATGAGAGGGTAAGAGGCTCGGGGGAATTCTGCAGAGCCGAGAAAGGTCCTGGGGTCTTGGGACATGAGCGCAGCCCTGGAGAAGCCCGGAGGGTCGGCGTAGAGGAGCTGGGAGCAGAGCAGGGCCCAGGGTCCAGCATAGGGACTGGCGCGCTCCTACAGGCGGGAGCCCCAGGATGGCCCCTGGGGGCCAGGAGGTGACCACGCGGGCTCCAGGCTGGTGTTTCTGTCTCATTCCCTGCAGGGCTGTGTGTCGGCCAAGCAGACCGAGGAAGAGCTGGTGAGTGATTCTCCATAGGCCCTCCGGATCCTCCCTCCCAAGGGCACCCACTTTCCCCTCCCCTCCATGGGCTTCCTGAGAGCAGGTGGGTGGGGTGCCCCCAGACCTGAGACCGGCTTCCTTCCAGAGGCGCTTCCCAAGCCCTCCCTCAGGGCCTGGCCCAGCTCCGTGGTCCCCGCTGGGAGCTCTGTGACCCTGCGATGCAGGACTCCCACCAGGGATGTAAGCTTCGCTCTCAGGAAGGGGGCACGCGTCTGGGAGATGGTCCAGTCACCCGACTCCACAGAGGACCGGGCTGAATTCCATCTCCCGGATGTAAAGTCCAGCGACGCGGGCGAGTACACCTGCGAATACCACAGGAGGGGGAACCCCCACGTGAGCGCACGGCCCAGCGACGCCCTGCTACTGCTGGTGACGGGTGAGGGGGCGCCTGGGGAGGACAGACGGCCCCCGGGGCCAGGGGAGGAAGAGGCGGAGAGGGGGTTTCCCCTCCAGGGCTGTTGGGAGGGGAGATGGAGAGAGACAGGGACAGAGGTGATGCCTTGGTTTGATCCAGGGCTCCTAGGAGGGAAAAACCTTGTTGGAGTCAGGCAGAAAGAGCAAGAGGTCATTCGCACGTCCCACAAGAAGCCCCTGCCAGGAGAACAGGGCAAGTGGGGCACCCAAGGCTCCCCTCTCCGTGACCTCAGAGTCTCCCTTCTCTCACAGGGTATCTCCGTCAACCTTCCCTCCAAGCGCACCGAAGGGGGCCAGTGACCGAAGGGCAAGAGGTGACCCTGCAGTGCCAGAGGCCGGCCGCGGAGCTGGGGCCGGTCATGTTCGCCCTGCTCAAGGCAGGAAGCGCAGCGCCGGTGCAGGTCCGGGCGCCGGCCGGGCGGGAGACCGACTTCTCCCTGCGGAACTTGAGCGCCGGCGACAGCGGGAACTACAGCTGCGTGTACTACCAGGCCAGGGCCCCTTTCCGGGCTTCACAGGCCAGTCCTCGCCTTGAGATCCGGGTGGCGGGTAAGGTTCTGCGGGATTTGAGGGCTTTTTTTTTTTCCAATTGAAGTGAGTGAGTGACTTACCCTTTGGCTCTCGTTTCTACTCCACTTGCACTTCTTTTTTTTAAGTTGATTCATTTATTTACTTTTGGCCGCACTGGGTCTTCAGTTGCTGCCCCCGGGCTTTCTCTAGTTGCGCGGGCTGGGCTTTGCCGCAGTGTGCAGCCTTCTCACTGCAGTGGCCTCTCTCCTTGTGGGGCACAGGGTCTGGGGGCCCCGGTTCAGTAATTGTGCTGCATGGGCTGAGTGGCTCTACGGAATGTGGGATCCTCCCGGACCGGGGATCGAACCTGCCGTCCCCTGCATTGCAAGGCGGGTTTTAAACCCCTGGACTACCAGGAAAGTCCACCCTGTCTCCTCTTTTTAATGTCTTTTCTTTCCTCCTTTCTACTCCTTTTTTGCTGCTGTTGTACATTCTTGGTCAATTTCTCCTGCTTTTCTTCAAAGCGATCAAACCCACCATCCTCAGAATGCCTTCTACCACTCTCGCATCTCTTAAAGTTTGGTTTATCCTGGTGATCTTGATTTTATTCTCAAGAGCAGTTTTTGTTGTTGTTGTTCTCAGAATGGGGTGATTTCTCAATTTAGAGAAATGGCTGCAATGTCTTTCCATATCTCAGGTCACTTACTGTTTGAATTTGGCTGAGATGATTTTGCTTCCTGGCAGAATTTTGTTCCACTGAATGCTACAGAGTTTCCTTTTCTCAACTTTGTCAACTTCTCTCTTTCTCTCTTTTTTAAAATTTATTTTTATTTATTTATTTGGCTTCACTTAGTTGCAGCACACAGGATCTTTAGTTGCAGCATAAGGGGTCTAGTTCCGTGATCAGGGATCAAACTCAAGCCCCTGGCATTGGGAGGGCAGAGTCTTAGCCACTGGACCACCAGGGAAGTCCCCCATGTGAATGTTTATGATTAGAAATCAGGGTCTGTGTGTTCAACCCCAAGATGGGGAGAGGGCTTACTGAGCGAGGTGGTGTCATTACTCATTTCTCCTGGTGGCTTCTGCCTGCAGGGAACACTGCTGGTGATGGTTTAGAGAAGAGCTTGGCACTGACTGGGATGTATAGGGGGAAGACACGAACACAGGCTTCTCTTTAGGAACCAAGACCAATGCCAGGCTGGAGCCCTTCTTGGCTGAAGCGGAGATCCTCCAAGGTCCAGATGCTGGGCTACTAAGCTCAGTTTTCTAGACTCACTGCCGGCATGAAGGTCTGTGCGATGGAGGGGGAAGCAGATGAAGCTGCTGAATTATTTCAGTGCTTTGTGGAGCAACTTCAGTTTTTAGAGTTGCTCCTAAGGCTGTGTGTGTGAAATCACTTCAGTCGTGTCTGACTCTTTGCGACCGCATGGACTGTAGCCCGCCAGGCTCCTCTGTCCATGGGATTCTCCAGGCACAAATACTGGAGTGGGATGCCATTTTCTTATCTCTTGATTCCTGATTTATGGAGGTAGAAGGGAAAAAAGGAAATGTGGGAAAGTGGAAATGTGATAAAGAACAAATAAATGGAGACGTCACTGGTGGGCCAGTGGCTAAGACTCTGCAGTCCCAATGCCAGGGGCTGGACTTGGTTCCCTGGATCCTACACCCAGCAAATAAGATGTAATACAGCCAAATAAATATGAACAAAAATAACAAATAAGTGAAAGACAAATGACAAGGCAGAGGGAATATAAAGAACAGAGGAGGCAGGCAGAACCGCTGCAGTGTTTATTTTTTCCATGATTAGAACTTCAGTGTTGGTGCAGCTGACCACCGGCCAGGAAAACCGGACGGCTGTATGAGAGTCACTCTGGGTAGAGGACACCCCTGCATGGTCCATGCTGATCCACGTCTCTCTTTTAGCTTCCCTGCCTTCCATAACCTCGGATTACACCACGGGGAACCACATCAGACTCGCTCTAGCCGCCGTAATTATGGTTATTGCGGGGGCTTTCCTGCTCGAAGCCTGGTGTAGGCAGAGGCACGTCCGCGGGCAGTCAGGTAAAAGCAAAACAGTCCTGAACACCTCTTTTCACGGGCTGCTATCGTGATACAGGGACTAGACTCCATAGTCTGCCATAGAACTTGTTCTTTAAAAATTTTACTTATGTGTCTGCATTGGGTCTCAGTTGTGACCCTTGGGAATCTTTAGTTGCGGCCAGGGGGGCTCTAGTTCCCTGACCAGGGATCGAACCCGGGCCCCCTGCATTGGGAGTGTGGGGGTCTTAGCCACTGGACCCCCAGGGAAGTTCTGATGGTGGCTAACTCTCTACAGCTAAATATTCCTACAATTTTCTCCTTGCTTACCTTTAGGATGAAGGATCCCAGGTCCCCAGAGCTGGAGAAGCCTGTGGAATGACTTATGCTGAACTGGACAGCAGAGCCCTAAGTAAAGGCCTTCCCAGCAGGAGAAGGAAGGGAGAACTTCCAGCAAGGAGCGGATGATGAGGAACAGGCCCCTCAGGGGACTAGGCAAGTGGGAGGCTCTTTCCTCAGCTCGCCAATAAATGTGTGTTTCCTTCTTCTAAAGAATTTCTTTTATGTGAGAGCTATTATTCACAGAGTTAAACACACACATCTCAAGGGCACAGCCTCCATGACTCTATTTATTTATCTATTGCCCATCCATCCTATTCTATCATCCATCCAAATATCTATCCATCATTCCATCCATCTTCCATCTCTTTATCTATCATCTATCTATCCATCCTGTTCTGTCATCTAGCCATACATCTGAGAGAGTCATTTCCTAGGCAGGTTGATAGGAAATCTAGGGGTCCCCAAGGAGAGAGGGGTCTCCAAATGGAGGAAATAGCCTGCAAGTGTCAGACATTTTTATCTCTCTTAAGCGGCAGGAGGAAACAAACTAGCAATATTTTTTTTTTCTTCTCTATACAAATTTAAAGGGAGGTTTCTCTTAAAATACTGTGTTGCCATAATGACACCTGGTTTCGCCTGAAGTTAGCTATTCTTGAGCCTAGAGATAACCAATGCCTTTTTCTTACGGAAATGTTTGTCTTAAGCCATGCTAATGTACTACGCCTTTACCCCAAACTCTGTCTCCAAGTTGGTTCCGCCTCTTGGCCCAGAACCTACTTGACAAACCAGTATGTTATACTCAGATATTGTTCCCCTAATCTATGTAAATGAAACTATTTGTATGGTGGTCTGCCCTTCTTTAAGATTCAAGTTAATCATTTTATGGCCCAGGATAAACCATTTGGTGCCATTCTGAATTTTAAGACATTCCTTTCTTTCATTAACAGACTGCTAGTGACTATATAACATCCAGTTGAAGACTAGCAAGGGGGTACTCTTTCTGTCCCCTTCTGATGCCTATGTCAGAAGCTTTCTCTATCTCCTTTATACTTTAATAAAACTATTACACAAAAGCTCTGAGCGATCAAGCCTCGTCTCTGGCCCCGGATTGAATTCTTCTCCTCCGGGGGCCAAGAATCCCAGTGTATTCGCGTGATTCAACAACAACCTTTCACATCCATCCATCATTCCATCTATCTGTCTGTACCTGTGGTCCATCTCTGATGCTGTGTTTCTTACCCTCATGGTCTGGTCCAGTGGCTCCATGGTGCTTCTCCTGCTCAGACACCACCAGAGGGTGCAGTATATTCACACCTCCACTGGACACCACAGATGCCCCCCGGAGACCAGAGCTGCCCACACCATCCTTTTGCTGGTGGTCACCTTCGTCATTGTTTACATACTGAATTCCACTTGTTCTTTTTATCTCACGGTTCTTGTAGAGTTTCGTCTGTGGTTGATGCAGACTTCTGATGTCTAGGTTTTCTGTTTTCCCACCATTTCTCCTTTCTTGCTGCTCCTTAGAGATCCTAGAACTGCTAGATTCTCCTCTTATCAGATCAGATCAGTCGCTCATTCGTGTCCGACTCTTTGCGACCCCATGAATTGCAGCACGCCAGGCCTCCCTGTCCTCAGTATCCTATCATTTTGCCTTTTCATACTGTTCATGGGGTTCTCAAGGCAAGAATACTGAAGTGGTTTGCCATTCCCTTCTCCAGTGGACCACATTCTGTCAGATCTCTCCACCATGACCCACCCGTCTTGGGTTGCCCCATGGGCATGGCTTAGTTTCATTGAGTTAGACAAGGCTGTGGTCCTAGTGTGATTAGATTGACTAGTTTTCTGTGAACATGGTTTCAGTTTCTTTGCCCTCTGATGCCCTCTTGCAACACCTACCATCTTACTTGGGTTTCTCTTACCTTGGGCGTGGGGTATCTCTTCACGGCTGCTCCAGCAAAGCACAGCCATTGCTCTTTACCTTGGAGGAGGGGTATCTCCTCACTGCCTCCCTTCCTGACCTTCAATGTGGGATAGCTCCTCTAGGCCCTCCTGTGCCCGCGCATGCACCACTCCTTGGACATGGGGTTGGTCCTCCCAGCCGCCGCCCCTGGCCTCGATTATCCTCTTAAGTTGATAGCAAATATGATAAAGGTGATAAATATTTAGTAGACTGCTGGAATAATAACAGAAATTATTCTGTGACTACTCAGTGCCAAGTGTTTAAATCGAGTTATAACTCATATGTAATATTATATTAGTTTTAGTTTTATGACACAACGAATGGGTTTTACGACATAACGAATGGGTTTTACGACATAACGAACAGGTACTTGCATGTGTTGCAAGATGGTCCCCACAATCCTCCTTACTGTCTGTGCACCCCCCACACACATTGCACAGATTCTTTCTTGTGATGGGAACTTGAAGTTTCAATCCCTCGGCATTTTCCGAAAATGAAACAGCGTAGTCAACAATAGCACTATGGTGGACATCCCATCCCCATGACTTATTTATCTTGTAACTGGCTGTTGATACCGTTTGACATTTGTACTCAACACCATTTTTTAGTAAAATCCCATGAACACAAAAGGTCAGCTTATTGCAGGTGCTGCTTTGGGAGATCTGAAAGCCAATCCATGAAACTACCAGCTCAGAGAAGACACAGCTTCCATTTTGGCATTGTCGCTTGCATATTTAGTTTTCATCACTGCAGAATGGAAACTTGGCATTTGTTTTCTGTTTGTCCTGTTTATTTCTAATTTTTAAAATTTTGCCTTTATTTTGGACAGTGTGGTGTTTTTATATTCCATTAAAATATTATACTCTAATAGTATAACCATTTTTTACTGGTGGTTGTAGCTGTTAGATCAGATCAGATCAGTCGCTCAGTTGTGTCCAACTCTTTGCAACCCCATGAATTGCAGCACGCCAGGCCTCCCTGTCCATTACCAACTCCCGGAGTTCACTCAGACTCATGTCCATCGAGTCAATGATGCCATCCAGCCATCTCATCCTCTGTCGTCCCCTTCTCCTCCTGCCCCCAATCCCTCCCAGCATCAGGGTCTTTTCCAAGGAGTCAACTCTTCGCATGAGGTGGCCAAACTACTGGAGTTTCAGCTTTAGCATCATTCCTTCCAAAGAAATCCCAGGGCTGATCTCCTTCAGAATGGACTGGTTGGATCTCCTTGCAGTCCAAGGGACTCTCAAGAGTCTTCTCCAACACCACAATTCAAAAGCATCAATTCTTCGGCGCTCAGCCTTCTTCACAGTCCAATTCTCACATCCATACATGACCACAGGAAAAACCATAGCCTTGACTAGATGAACCTTTGTTGGCAAAGTAATGTCTCTGCTTTTAAATATGCCGGATCCCAAATAGTGTGTCTATATATTTGTTGCTCATAATTAATGCTATGCTCTTTGTTGTCATGGACTACTTTTGTCTATGCAAAATAAAAAACAAAGAGAAAGGGAAGTTTATTCATGTATCAATATGACTGCCATTTCTATTGTCTGTAGCATCTTTTTTGTATAAATGGTTTCCACTTTGGTAGAATTTTTCCTCTGTTTGAAGAAATTCGTTTACCTTTTAAGGAATTATATTTATAATGAATGAGTTGTTTCAATGTTTACGTGTCTAAAAATATTTTATGTGCTTTTTTCCATATTAAAGTGTATAAAAATGTAATACAATGTGATCATAAGTAACAGATAACCTTGTTTTAAACACTAAGGAATTAAATGCCTTTGTGTTATTTTTAGCTTTTAAATAATTGATTAAAATAATTTCAGGAATAATATATTTTCTTCCTCACTTAAATACTACTCCAATTATTAACACTTTAATACATTTCATTTATCGACTACTGTCTCTATATTTGATCCTTTTATCACTAGATTTTTATCCAGCCACTTCAGAGCACTGTGTGAACATGGTGAATTCCACCCTTAGCTGACTAGCATGGTTTTCCCTAAACAAAGACACCCTCCTACATGACCAGCACACGGCTGTTTGATTTAGAAAACCGACGTGGATACAGCACTACTACCCACAGGTCCTGTTCAGAGTTTCCAACTGATCCCAAATAGCTCCTCTTCTTTTCTGGTTGAGATTCCCAACAAGATTTGTGAGTTGCGTTTAGTTGTCACGCCCTTTCCTTCTCCCCAGTCTCAGTCTTTCTCCGTCTTTCCTTTTTTAATCCTATCTTTGACCTACTTCCCTCTATAGGATGACCCTCCTCTTGCTGTTTCTGATGACTCTTCATGACAGGATCAGTTTACATTTCCTATTCTAGTTCTATGGAAAACGCCATTGGCGATTTGAAATGGATTGCATTGAATCTGTAGATTGCCTTGTATAGTGTTGATACAGAGCAGGACCCTGTGGTCTTTGCTGAGTCCTCACAATGTCCTCTACCTGCCTTTCATCTGTGGAATGACTTTAGCCGAAGAATAAGTTTAATAGGAGAAGTTAAAACATGCAAAAATGAAGGAAAACAGTCAAACGAGTCCAAACAATAACAACGTAGCTATTAAGCAAAGTCGAGGACCTTTAGTTTCTTTTCAAAGGCTACAGATGATATTCTGAGCCATATCTTGTGAGCTGTCTTGCAGATAATGAAACCTCCCACTAGGTGGAAGACGTTAGACTACATCATGACCATACCGTAGCCTCACAAAAGGTGCCGCAGTTCCAAGAACTGGCCTTAAAGAAATGGGAACAAACCGCGGAACTGAACACTCACTACGCCTAAAACAAGACGACGCTGTTCAGACCACCAATGACCAACTTCATGATGACTGTCAGAGCTGACTGTGCTGTTTCTGCATGTAGCCCCTCGCCTCTGTCTGTAAAACCTCTCACCCGCTGATTGTCAGTAGAGGGACTTGGCCATTGGACAGACGTCACCCCTCCCCCCGTGTCACCTGCATCTAAAATAAAGCAAATGTTCTCCTCACCAACCTGGCCTGTGATGGCTTTTGAGTGGCGAGCAGCTGGACCCCATTTTCGGTAACAGTATAATCATCTTAACAGCATTGATTCTTCCATCTGAGAGCAGAATATATCTGTCCCTCCTTTGTGTCACTTTAGTTTCTTTCATCAGCATCTCAGACTTTTCGAGTATAGTTCTTTTATCTCCTTCAGTAGGTTTATTCAGAGATATTTTATTCTTGATCCAATGGTAAATGGGCTGGTTCCTTAATTTCTTTTTCTGACAGCTTGTTGTTCTAATGTACAGAAATGTGAGAGATTTCTGTGTATTAATTTTGTTTCCTGCAGTGTTCCAAATTCATCAGTGAGCTCTAGTAGTTTTCTGATACATCTTTAGAATTATTTATATATAATATTTGGAGAAGGCAATGGCACCCCACTCCAGTACTCTTGCCTGGAAAATCCCGTGGATGGAGGAGTCTGGTAGGCTGTAGTCCATGGGGTCGCTAAGAGTCGAACACGACTGAGTGACTTCACTTTCACTTTTCATTTTCCTGCATTGGAGAAAGAAATGGCAACCCACTCCAGTGTTCTTGCCTGGAGAATCCCAGGGATGGGGGAGCCTAGTGGGCTGCCATCTATGGGGTCGCACAGAGTCGGACACGACTGAAGTGACTTAGCAATATATAATATTGCATCATCTGCAAACAGTGACAGTTTTACTATTTCCTTTCAAATGTGGATTCCTTTTATTTCTTTTTCTTCTCTGATTACTATGGCTAGAACTTTCAAAATTAGGTTGAATAAAAGTGGTGCGATCTAGTTGGTTTAACGTGTTTCTTGATTTATTTTCTGTCTGGATGATCTGTCCATTGATGTAATTGGGGTGGTAAAGACCCCAGTACGACGGTGTTACGATGGATTTTTCTTTTTAGAGCTGTTAATATTTCTCTTATTGAGGTGCTCCTCTGTTTGGTGCATATGAATTTGCAGTTGTTATATCTTCTTTTTAAATTTAACCTATGATCATTAGTAGTGTCCTTTTGGACTTCCCTGGTAGCTCAGATGGTAAAGCATTTGTCTACAATGCAGGAAACCTGGGTTCGATCCCTGGGTAGGGAAGATTCCCTGGAGAAGGAAATGGCAACCCACTCCAGTACTCTTGCCTAGAAAATCCCATGGACGGAGGAGTGGTGCAGGCTACGTTCCATGGGGTCACAAAGAGTCGGACACGACTGAGCGACTTCACTTCACTTGTCTCTTGAAACGGTCTCCATTTTAAAGACTGCTTTGTCTCCTTCCCAGTCCAAATGACCCAGCACTCGGAAATGGGCTGGTGGTCCAATGAGAGACCCAAGGAAAAGGATCCATGGGTGATTTAGGGCAAATTATAGTCTCCTTGCAGAGTATGTGGAAGTGAGGGACATCTGACATTTCTAAGGAGAGAGATACTGCCTTCAGAGTTGTGTTTCCAGATAAAATAGACCTGAGGCTATAATGAGGAAAGATAGTGGAACTTAAACTCAGGGGAAGACCAGCCTCCAGATCGCGTGCTGAGGATCAGTGTGAACACACTTTGGAACAGTTTGGAAGAGTGAGACCATGAAGGAACATGCCCAACGGGAGACAGTGAAGGGAGCCCCGGTGCTCTGTGAGTGTCCCTCCCCCAGCTATGACTTTCACTCTAAACTTGGGCTCTCCCATGGGGAACACAGAAAACTCTCCCTGCCCTCTGCTCAGCTGCTCATGTGGACCTTCTCAGTAATTTCCAGGAGTTGTCACTAGTCCCCAGGCGTGGGTGAGGGGGACGAGCACTGGGGGTAAGATCTGCCCCCACTGGAGACGCCCCAGACTCTCCATGCAGACAGTGTCACCTCCGCTCCAGATGACATGATAATGGCTCCTCTGTGGGGAGAGCAGCCCAGGGACCCTGTCCCTATAACTGGGGCCCATCCTGACTGACACTTCCCTGTACAGAGTGTGGAGCCAAGTGCAGGCAGGTGAGTGCTCCCTTGTGTTCAGTCTCAGGGCAGGAAACAGGACAGCCGGCTCTCAGCAGGAGAGGAGCTCAGAGCTGTGTTGTCAGTGCCTTGGGCAGGACACGTGCTCCCCTGCCTTGTCCTGGGCTGCCCCGTCCATGCCCTGGCTGCCAGGTGGAAGGGGGGAATGTGCTGGCGTGTGTATCTGAGTGGAACCAGAGCCGTGAGTTCACTGCAAATCCTATGTGCTGAGGTCCCTGACAATGAGGGGAACAGGGAGGGGTGACTGTGGAATCTCTGCCAAGTCCTGTATGACCAGAGCTGCGGGCTTCTCAATATTGCATAAACGTGTCTACTGACCTTGGACCTAATTGATTAGGGTTGGGTGTGAATATCATGGAATAGGTTGATGTGCAAGAGTTTGGGTTAGAACCTGAAAGTCCTGAAATAAGATCCAGTGACAGACGCATACACATACAAACAGAAATACAGAGAGAAAGGCCACCCTGTAACAACACTGACATTCTCCTTCACTGGATGAAGTGGTCTGTGTATTTTCTGCCATGATTTGCCTTTCATGGCTCTCTCTGTGTTTTATTTTATGTACGTCACTGTGGCTCATGTCTTTCCCTCTCTAACTGAATGTCAAAATGCCCTCAGCCTTATTACCATGAGCAGCAGGGAAAAGAAAAAAGAATTTGTATTGAGAGGGAATTCAGTTAACTTTCCAACCTGACATAATAGTGTAAATGTTAGAAAACAAGCATTGTTAGATTTTTAAAAGATTGGAATTAGGAATTGAAGGAGTACCCTCTGTGATAATTCAATGTTTTATATTAGGAAATACAGTGAAATGTAACTTAGCCCATGCCACAAATTGATGTTTGTGTTCCACAAATATTCATATGCTGAAATCCTATATCTTAAAGACAAGGGTGTTAGGAGAAGACCCTTTGGAGGTGCTTATATTAAGTGGGAGGCCTTTTGTGAATAGGATTCCACCTTGTCCAAATTGGGCTTCCCTGGTGACTCAGATGGCAAAGAAACTGCCCTCAATGCAGGAGACCCTGGGTCAGGAAAATCCTCTGGAGAAGGAAATAGCTGCCCTCTCCAGAATTCTTGCCTGGAGAATGCCATGGACAGAGGACCATGGAGGGCTACAGTTCATGGGGTCGCCAAGAGTCAGACATAACTTTTTTTCACTCCCTGTCCAGATTCATGGACACTTCCATGCCCAGGATGGTCCACCCACACCTGTGGGTGCAGAGAGGCCCCTGGGGGTGGCAGGCACTGGAATGTGTGTCCCTGTCTCATCACAAGGGCCCCTTCTGTGGTTCATTTCTGACTCTGGCCGTGGTGGTGAGCCCCCGTGTGTGACTGTTTGCGGCTGCTGCTCATGGGTCGGGTGGGGGCAGGTGAGTCCTGCAATTCTGGGTGATAACTGTTGGTTTCAGGGAGGTACTTGCCCTGTGGGGTGATCTTTGTGTGTGTTCCACAAAATGGACAAACAGTAGCTATGACGACGACACTCACCCCAGCAAATACTCAGCCCAAGAGGAAAGGTGATGGACCATAACTGATTACTGAAATTGCAGTGGATCTAAAATGTACATCATGATTTAATACATGTACACCTTCTGAAGGAGTCCACAGTTGGCTGAACTGATGCATCCATCGCTTCACATATTAGGTGTCCTCACCTGTGGTCACCAGGGTCTACATTAGCCCTCAGACCTTGTTCACCTTATAACTGAAAGACTGTATCCCTTTACCATCTTTTCCCATTTCCCCCAACCCCAGTTCCCAGGCAACCACCATTCGACTCTGTTTCTATGAGACTGATTTTTTTTTTTTATAACTCTACCTATAATTGACAGAAATGGAGAAGGGAATGGCAAATATCTATGTCTGGATATTTCACACACCGAAGTGTCCTCGAGTTTTATCCATGCTGTTGCAAAAGAAAGGATTTCCACCTTTGAAAAACTGAGTTATATTCCTCCATATAATGCACCTCGGCTCCCTAACCCATTTATCTGTCAGTGGGCGCTTGGGTTGTTTCCTTGTCTTGGCTCTTGTGGTAACAAGGCAGCAATGAACACAGGGGTCCAGACATTGCTCCGAGATCTGATTTCACCCCCTTGTATGTACACTAGAAGCAGGACTGCTGGTCACATGGCACATCCGGTTCTAGTTTCTGAGGAATTTTAACGTTTTCCGCAGAGGCTGTACCCATCTGTGTTCCCACCAACAGTGCGTAAGTGTGCCTTTTTCTCAACATTCCTGCCAATTTGCTCCCTCTTGTCTTCTGGGAAACAGACACTAACAGGTGAGAGACGCTATCACATTGGGATTTTGATCTGATGACTAGAGATACTGAGCACCTGGCCAGGAACCGTTTTAGCCCTTCATTTACTGTCTTTGGACAAATGTCTACTTGAGTTCTTTGTACATTTTAAGCTGGGTTTTGAGTTTTTCCAGAAATTCCTTTTACATTTTGGATGTTCACTCATTACTGGGTGTGTGCATTGCTAATATTGTTTCCTCTTGCATAGCTGCCTTTTCATGGTTTCCTTTGCTCTGCAGAGGTCTTATGTGATACACTCCCATTCATTTACCTTTGCTTTTGTTGTTAAATTCAAGCCATCATGACCAAGACCAATGTCAAGGAGCTCACTTCTTTCCTCTCAGAGTTTCATGGTTTCAGCTCCTACATTCCAGTCTTAGCCCAGTTGAGACCATTTTTGTGTGTGATGTAAGATAGTCTGAAGCCTTTCTTGTAGTTTTTAAAATTGGGACATAACTGACATAACATTATATGAGTTTCATGTGGACAAAATAATGATTCCGTGTCTGTCTATGCTGCCAGGTGGTTACAGTAAGTCTAATCTGTTAACACCTATTGTACATGCATTACATTTCTTTCATTCAGTCAGAATTTGGTAGGTCTGTGACTACCATTTCAGTCTTTAGATGTGGATGTTCAGTTTTCCAAATACTACTTGTTGAAGAAACTATCCTGTTTCTATTATATTATTCTTAGTGCCTCTCTCAAAATTTATTAGCCACTGGAGCTTGGGTTTGTTTCTGCCTCTTTATTCTGTTCCATTGATCTGTCTGTTTAAACGCCCATATGTGTTTCTGTTACTATAAATTTGACATACAATATGAAATAAAGAAGTTTCATGCTTTGTTGTTCTTTCTCAAGATTCTTTCACTGTTTGGGTATTTTTTTTCTCATTTTTTTAAAATTTAATTTTATTTAACTTTACAATATTGTATTGGTTTTGCCATATATCAAAATGAATCTGCCTCAGGTATACATGTGTTCCCCATCCTGAACCCTCCTCCCAACTCCCTCCCCATACCATCCCTCTGGGTCGTCCCAGTGCACCAGCCCCAAGCATCCAGTATTGTGCATCGAACCTGGACTGGCGGCTCATTTCATATATGATATTATACATATTTCAATGCCATTCTCCCACATCATCGCACCCTCTCCCTCTCCCACAGAGTCCAAAGGACTGTTCTATACATCAGTGTCTCTTTTGCTGTCTCGTATACAGGGTTATTGTTACCAACTTTCTAAATTCCATATATATGCGTTAGTATACTGTATTGGTGTTTTTCTTTCTGGCTTACTTCACTCTGTATAATAGGCTCCAGTTTCATCCACCTCATTACAACTGATTCAAATGTATTCTTTTTAATGGCTGAGTAATACTCCATTGTGTATATGTACCACAGCTTTCTTATCCATTCATCTGATGATGGACATCTAGGGTGCTTCCATGTCCTGGCTATTATAAACAGTGCTGCGATGAACATTGGGGTACATGTGTCTCTTTCAATTCTGGTTTTCTCAGTATATATGCCCAGCAGTGGGATTGTTGGATCATAAGGCAGTTCTATTTCCAGTTTTTTAAGGAATCTCCACACTGTTCTCCATAGTGGCTGTGCTAATTTGCATTCCCACCAACAGTGTAAGAGGGTTCCCTTTTCTCCACACCCTCTCCAGCATTTATTGCTTGTAGACTTTTGGATCGCAACCATTCTGACTGGTGAGAAATGGTACCTCATAGTGGTTTTGATTTGCATTTCTCTGATAATGAGTGATGTTGAGCATCTTTTCATGTGTTTGTTAGCCATCTGTATGTCTTCTTTGGAGAAATGTCTATTTAGTTCTTTGGCCCATTTTTTGACTGGGTCATTTATTTTTCTGGAATTGAGGTATAGGTGTTGCTTGTCTATTTTTGAGATTAGTTGTTTGTTGCTTCATTTGCTATTATTTTCTCCCATTCTGAAGGCTATCTTTTCACCTTGCTAATAGTTTCCTTTGTTGTGCAGAAGCTTTTAAGTTTAATTAGGTCCCATTTGTTTATTTTTGCTTTTATTTCCATATTCTGGGAGGTGGGTCATAGAGGATCCTGCTGTGATGTATGTCAGAGAGTGTTTTGCCTATGTTCTCCTCTAGGAGTTTTATAGTTTCTGGTCTTATGTTTACATCTTTCATCCATTTTGAGTTTATTTTTGTGTATGGTGTTAGAAGGTGCTCTAGTTTCATTCTTTTACAAGTGGTTGACCAGTTTTCCCAGCACCACTTGTTAAAGTGATTGTCTTTAATCCATTGTATATTCTTGCCTCCTTTGTCAAAGATAAGGTGTCCATATGTGCATGGATTTATCTCTGGGCTTTCTATTTTGTTCCATTGATCTATATATGAAGCCACCATCACCCTAATACCAAAACCTGACAAAGATGCCACAAAAAAAGAAAACTACAGGCCAATATCACTGATGAACATAGATGCAAAAATCCTTAACAAAATTCTAGCAATAAGAATCCAACAACACATTAAAAAGATCATACACCATGACCAAGTGGGCTTTATCCCAGGGATGCAAGGATTCTTCAATATCCACAAATCAATCTATGTAATACACCAGATTAACAAATTGAAAAGCAAAAACCATATGATTATCTCAATAGATGCAGAGAAAGCCTTTGACAAAATTCAACATCCATTTATGATAAAAACTCTCCAGAAAGCAGCAATAGAAGGAACAAACCTCAACATAATAAAAGCTATATATGACAAACCCACAGCAAACATTATTCTCACTGGTGAAAAATTGAAAGCATTTCCTCTAAAGTCAGGAACAAGACAAGGGTGCCCACTTTCACCATTACTATTCAACATAGTTTTGGAAGTTTTGGCCACAGCAATCAGAGCAGAAAAAGAATTAAAAGGAATCCAAATTGGAAAAGAAGAAGTAAAACTCTCACTGTTTGCAGATGACATGATCCTCTACATAGAAAACCCTAAAGACTCCACATGTATACCTGTGGCAGATTCATTTTGATATTTGGCAAAACTAATACAATTATGTAAAGTTTAAAAATAAAATAAAATTAAAAAAATAAAATAAAATAAAAATGGTCCACATTGAAAAAAAAAAAAAAGACTCCACCAGAAAACTACTAGAAGTAATCAATGAATATAGTAAAGTTGCAGGGTATAAAATCAACACACAGAAATCCCTTGCATTCCTATACACTAATAATGAGAAAACAGAGACATTAAGGAAACAATTCCATTCACCATTGCAACGAAAAGAATAAAATACTTAGGAATATATCTACCTAAAAAACTAAAGACCTATATATAGAAAACTATAAAGCACTGGTGAAAGAAATCAAAGTTGACACTAATAGATGGAGAAATATACCATGTTCATGGATTGCAAGAATCAATATAGTGAAAATGAGTGTACTACCCAAAGCAATTTATAGATTCAATGCAATCCCTATCAAGCTACCAACGGTATTCTTCACAGAGCTAGAACAAATAATTTCACAATTTGTATGGAAATACAAATAACCTTGAATAGCCAAAGCTATCTTGAGAAAGAAGAATGGAACTGGAGGAATCAAGCTGCCTGACTTCAGGCTCTACTACAAAGCCACAGTCATCAAGATAGCATGGTACTGTTTGGGTATTTTTTGATTGACTACAAATTTGGGTGGATTTTTTTTTTTCTGTTTCTGATAATAATGACATTGAATATGGTTGAACTAAGCCAACAATGTTGCTAAAGAAGGCGGACATGTTTCCAAAGGTGATAGACAGACCTTACATGGAGATAGGAGATCAGGATATAAAAGCAAATAGAAAGCTGTTGTACAACACAGGGAGCTCAGCTCGGTGCCCTGTCATGACCTCGAGGGGCACAACTGGGAGATGGGGGATGCTCAAGAGGGAGGGGATATATATATATGCATACTTATATCTGATTCACATTGTTCTACAGTAGAAACTATCAAAACGTTGTAAAGCAATTAGCCCTCAATTTAAAAAATTTAAATAAAAGTAAATTTAAAAATATAAAATAATAATGGTGGATGCTTAACTGGTATCAGGAACATGTTATCCAGTTAAAGTCACTTCTCTGGACTATGACAGTATCTTCTCTTTTCAGGAGAAATAAAATGAGGGAATCCTTGTCCACTGTTAGTTGCGTAAGAAGACTGCTGGTGTCTCTGTCTGCAGAGTCTCCTGTCTGCTTCAGGCCATTCCGAAGTCCTCTCCATGTCTTTTCACAGAGATGCCCTGAGAACCATAATCCAGGCAGCCCTGAAAACCACGTATCTGACACAGATAGGAGTTGGGTGTCTGGCCAATGTCATCCTTTTGTTCCACAACATCTCTCCAGTCTTGCTCGGCCACAAGCAGAGACCTCCACACACCATTCTCAGCCACTTGGCCCTGTCCAACCTTTTGTTTCTTCTGTCTTCTGGAGTTCCCTACACAATGGCTGCTTTTGTTTTGAGGAAGCCCCTGTCGGGTCTCGGGTGTAAGTTTGTGTATTACGTACAGAGGGTGGCTCTCGGCACCACCCTGTGCTCCACCTGCGTCCTGAGCACCTATCAGTCCTTCACTCTCACCCCCAGGAGAGCGCAGTGGGTGGTGCTCAGAGGAAGGGCCCCCAAGGTCACTGGTCCTTCCTGCTGCACCTGCTGGATGCTCAGTCTCTTAATGTACATCTACCTTCCTGTGAAAATCACTGGTCCTCAGGACACACATAACTATACTGATTCCTAAGATAATTGGTTCTTCTCAGTCTCAGGTAATGTCATAGGCTTAGGTTACTTGTGGTCCATCTCAGATGCCGTGTTTATTACCCTCATGGTCTGGTCCAGTGGCTCCATGGTGCTGCTCCTGCACAGACACCACCAGAGGGTGCAGTATATCCACACCCCCACTGGACACCACAGATTCCCCCCAGAGACCAGAGCCACCCACACCATCCTGATGCTCATAGTCACCTTCGTTGTCTTCTACCTGCTGAATTGCAGTTTTGTTTTCCATATCAGTGCCTCTTTAGATTTTTGCCTGTGGTTGCTCCAGGTCTCGCATGTCTTGGCTTCTTGTTTCCCCACTATTTCTTCTGAGGGATGCTAGAACTCCAAGGTTCTGCTCTTGAGTTGTTAGAATGAACGGATAAAGTGCTAAATATCTAGTAGACACCTTCAATAATAATTGTAACTATTCTCTAAGTCCTCAGTATCATAATCTGTTAATTGATGTACAATTATATTAATTTCATATAGACGACATAATGAATGGATATTTGCATCCAAAATGATCACAGTAAGTCTAGTTACCATCCCTCCACCTTCACAGATGATACAAATTATTTTCTTGTGATCTGAATTTTGCCACATTTATTTAGTTAGTTTTTGGTTATTATTTGGCTGGGCAACATGTGGGATCTTAGTTCCCAGACCAGGGATTGAACCTGTACCCCTGTGTGGAAGCTTGAAGTCTTAACCACTGGACTGCCAGGGAAGTCCCTGTCAGAAGAACTTTGAAGGTCAAGTCTCTTAGGATTTTTCAAGTATGCAATGAATATAATTGACTATATTCACCATGAGGTACACTACACTCCCTTGACTTGTTTATTCTATATCTAGATGTTGATACCTTTTGATGTTTCCACTCAGTACCCTGGAGAAGAAAATGGCAATCCACTCTAGTATTCTTGCCTGAAAAATCCCATGGACTGTAGCCTACCAGGCTCCTCTGTCCATGGGATTGCAAAGAGTTGGACACGAATGAGCAGCTGAGTACTCAATACCACATTTCTACATAAACTCCATTGAATTGAGAAGGTTCACTGGATGCCAGCGATGCCTTAGGAGAGCTGAAAATCCATGCATGAAATTATCTGCTTGAAAAACCTACCAACCGTTATTGAGGAAACAATTTCCATCTTGACCAATGCAGCCATCTGAAAGAAACCTCCTTTCTCAGGATCATTTCAAGAGTTTCCACAAACTTTCTCTCCATGTGTTGTGGCTGATACCTGACACAGTGACACACAGCCAATACAGGTCTCCATAAATATCGGTCTTGCGTGGGTGGAGATTGGACTTCTGAGATGAAGATAACACACATGAAAACAGAGAATGTGTTCTTCTATATTACCTGTAACTTTATTTCGCTGTTGATTCTCCAGTATGCTGTAGTGTTACCCAGAAAATCCATGTTGTTCAATGGCTTGCTTCTCCTTTAAACCTGGATTGTTTACATGGTGGACCCTCAATAAACTTAATTGATTGGATGAATCATATAATTGGAAGGACAGACCAGAAGTTGCTTTTTAAAAAATCTGTCCCTTAAATATATAGTTTTCTTGATTGCATTTTGTGACCTGAGGTTTGTTTGTATTTGTCCAATCTATTTTTTCTGCTTTTTGTTTTTTTCTTGCCGTCTTTTTGAAGTGTAATTATTTAAGTCCCATTTTAAAAATTTAAGGTATAGCTATTTTTTCAGTGATGTTTCAGCCATCATGTATGGATTTCCAAGTAGTGTATCTATTTAAAACCCACATGCCAATGCCAGAGATGTAAGAGACGCAGGTTGGATCACTCGGTGGGGAAGATTTGGAGGAGGGCACAACAGCCCATTCCAGTATTCTTGCCTGGAGAATCCCATGGTGGGCTGCAGTTCAGTAGGTCACAGAGTTGGACATGACTGAAGCAACTTAGCGTGCAGGCATATGTTATTATTGACAATTAATGCTATGAGTTTTCTGTCTTGAACAGGTTGTGTCTTATACCAAAAAAGCAATGAAGAGGTATAGTTTATGCATGTATCAATATGATTATGTTTTCCATTGGTCGTAGTTCTTTTTTTTTTTTTTAAGTTTTTTCCTCTTTGGTGTAACTTACCTTTTATGTGAAGAATTTCCTTTAACTTTTATGGAATTTGTTTTAATGTGAGTGAATTATTTCAATGTTTATCTAAAAGTACCATTATTTTACTTACTGTTTTTCCTATTAAAGTGTATGAAAAGGTATTAAAATGTGACCAATAATAAAAGTATTCTTAGTGATAGATAATCTCCTTTTAAACACTTATGAATTAAATGCCTCTGACTTATTTTATTTTTAATATAATTGATTAGAAGCAATTTCAAATCTACTTCATTTTTCACACTGCTGTATATAAGTAGATAACTAATAAGGGCCTAGTGTATAAATAGCACAGAGCTGGCGGTCGCCCTCCCCACCAGGTTCAGTAAGATAGGGATTCCTGAACATGAGTCAGTTGAACTGAGGGGGATGAACCGAGGCCCTGTTGTACAGAGTGAAGTAAGTCAGAAAGAAAGAAACATCGTGTATTAACACATATTCATGGAATCTTGAAACATGGTACAGATGAGCCTGTTTCAGGGCAGGAATAGAGTGGCAGACGTAGAGAGCAGACTTGTGGGCGAGCAGGGGACGGGGAAGGTGGGCGGACTGGGAGAGCGGCACTGACATCTGTGCACGCCCATGTGTCAGATGGCTAAAGCTGCTGTACAGCGCAGGGAGCTCTGCTCGGTGCTCTGCAATGACCCAGAGCAAGGGTGTGGGAGGGGGAGGAGGGAAGGAGGCTCACGAGGGAGGGACACACATGCCTATGTCTGACTCACATTGCTGTACGGCAGAAACCAACACAACGCTATAAAGCACTTATCCTCCAACACGCCACAGAAGCAACCTAGATGTCCATCGGCAGACGAATGGATGAGAAAGCTGTGGTACATATACACAATGGGATATTCTGTTCAGTTCAGCTCAGTCGCTCAGTCGTGTCTGACTCTTTGAGACCCCATGAATCGCAGCACGCCAGGCCTCCCTGTCCATCACCAACTCCCGGAGTTCACTCAAACTCATGTCCATCGAGTCGGTGATGCCATCCAGCCATCTCATCCTCTGTCATCCCCTTCTCCTCCTGCCCCCAATCCCTCCCAGCATCAGGGTCTTTTCCAATGAGTCAACTCTTCACATGAGGTGGCCAAAGTAGTGGAGTTTAAGCTTCAGCATCAGTCCTTCCAGTGAACACCCATGACTGATCTCCTTTAGGATGGACTGGTTGGATCTCCTTGCAGTCCAAGGGACTCTCAAGAGTCTTCTCCAACACCACAGTTCAAAAGCATCAGTTCTTCGGCGCTCAGCATTCTTCACAGTCCAACTCTCACATCCATACATGACCACAGGAAAAACCATAGCCTTGACTAGACGGGCCTCTGTTGGCAAAGTAATGTCTCTGCTTTTTAATATGCTGTCTAGGTTGGTCATAACTTTCCTTCCAAGGAGTAAGCGTCTTTTAATTTCATGACTGCAGTCATCATCTGCAGTGATTTTAGAGCCCCCCAAAAATAAAGTCTGACACTGTTTTCACTGTTTCCACTGTTTCCCCATCTATTTCCCATGAAGTGATGGGACCAGATGCCATGATCTTCGTTTTCTGAATGTTGAGCTTGAAGCCAACTTTTTCACTCTCCTCTTTCACTTTCATCAAGAGGCTTTTTAGTTCCTCTTCACTTTCTGCCATAAGGGTGGTGTCATCTACATATCTCCTGGCAATCTTGATTCCAGCTTGTGCTTCGTCCAGCCCAGTGTTTCTCATGATGTACTCTGCATATAAGTTAAATAAGCAGGGTGACAATATCCAGCCTTGACATACTCCTTTTCCTGTTTGGAAACAGTCTGTTGTTCCATATCCAGTTCTAACTGTTGCTTCCTGACCTGCATATAGGTTTCTCAAGAGGCCGGTCAGGTGGTCTGGTATTCCCATCCCTTTCAGAATTTTCCACAGTTTATTGTTACTCAGCTATTAAAAATGCATTTGAATCAGTTCTAATGAGGTAGATGAAACTGGAGCCTGTTATACAGAGTGATGTAAGTCAGAAAGAAAAACACTAATACAGTATATTAACACATATATATGGAATTTAGAAAGATGGTAATGATGATCCTATATGCGAGACATCAAAAGAGACACAGATGTAAAGAACAGACTTTTGGGCTCTGTGGGAGAAGGTGAGGGTGGGATGATTTGAGAGAACAGCATTGAAACATGTACAGTACCATATGTGAAACAGATCGCCAGTCCAGGTTCGATGCATGAGACAGGGTGCTCGGAGATGGTGCACTGGGATGATTCTGAGGGATGGGATGGAGAGAGAGGTGGGATGAGGGTTCAGGATGGGGGACACATGTACACCCATGGCTGATTCATGTCAATATATAGCAAAACCACTACAATATTGTAAAGTAATTAGCCTCCAATTAAAATAAATTCATTAATTAAGAAGTAGATGGGGGCTGAAGCGGAAGGTCAGGCTAGGACGTCTGGTCTACAGGAAGACGTGCACCCCCGCTGCCCTCACACACATCAGCTCGGAACACAAGGGTGCTCTGGCTGAGCTGGTGGAAGCCGTCAGGATCAATTACAGTGACAGATACTGCATCACTGGGGAGGCCGTGTCCTGGGTCCAAAATCAGTGGCTCCCACTGCCAGGCTGGAAAAGGCGAGGGTCAAAGAACAGGTTCCCAAACTGGGCTGAATGTGCACTATTGAATTTTCCATACATGGGAGTGATAAATACTTCTTTCCCCCACCCCCATCCCCACCAAGAAACTTTTTTTTGGCTGCGTGACATATGGAATCTTAGTTCTCCAACCGGGGATGGAAATTAGGCCTCCTGCACTGGAAGCTCAGAGTCCTAACACCGGACTGCCAGGGAAGTCCCTCAGAACTTTGTAAATAAAGTCATAGGCACACTAGACCTGGGATCCAGCGGTGATGCTCATTATTGTGGAGACATGAAAATGCATTGCATGTTATGCAGCAGCCTGGACGGGAGGGGAGTTGAGGGACGATGGCTGCATGCAGTAGGTGTGACTGCGTCCCTTGGCTGTCCACCTGAAACTATCACAGCACTGTTAATTGGCTACACTTCAATACAGAATAAACAGTTTAATAAAACATCTGAAGCAAACAAACAAACAAATGGATATGGGTTTTCTTTTCACATTGATGAAAATTGCCTAAAACTGAGTGCAGCAGAGACCACAACGGGCTTCCCTGGTGGCTCAATGGTAAGATTCCGCCTACAGTGCAAAACATGTGGGTTCGATCCCTGGGTTGGGAAGAACCCCTGGAGGAGGAAATGGGAACCCACTCCAGTATTCTCGCCTGGGAAATCCCATGGACAGAAGAGCCTGGTGGGCTAGAGTCCATGGGGTCGAACATGCCTTAGCCACTAAACAGCAACAACAGAGACCACAGCTCTGAATAAACTAAGATCACTGAGAGGTGTACTTAAATGGATAAGGTATATGGGATGTGAATTAAATCTCAAAGAACTGTTGCCAAAATAAAATTTATTATAACATGACAAAAGAACAAATATATATAAGGCTTTGAGGAATAACCCCAATTACAAGTACAGTTTAAAAAGTTATTGATGGGCCTTAAAATGTCCCTATAATACCCAATGACAACTTTGACTCTGAATTCCCTTTTCCCACAAGGAATACAGAAAAGTTTTCTGCCAGCTCTTTGGCTTCCCATCAGGTCTTTTCACTGATTGCCACAAAGTGTCCTTAATCACCCAAGAAGGAAGGTGATGTACACTGGGGATAACATTCGCTCCTCACTGGAAATCCCCAGACTCCCCGTGCAGTCAGTGCCACCCACACAGCAGGTGACGTGATAATGGAATCTCTGTGGAGAGACCAAGGCTAGAAACAGCGTCCCTATAACAATGACCTCAGGTGCTCGGCGCTCATCCTGAGTGACATGTCCCTACACAGAGCTCTGAAGCAAAGACCAGCCAGGTGAGTGTTTGCTTCTGTTCAATCTCAGGGCAAAGACTGGGAAAGACATTGCCTCCAGCAGGAGAGGGACTTAAGACTTAACTCACACTGGGCAGGACAGGGGCAACACGGCCTCACTTGAGCACCCACATCCATGTTCTGCTGGGTGGAGGGTGGCTGTGAGCCCGGGAGTGTCTCAGGCCGGGAGCAGAGCCAAGTGGTCCACTGCAGATCCCTGTGCCCTGGAGTCTCTAAAGATGAGAGGAGGGATAGGTCTCTGGAATGTGTGCCAAGTCGTGGATGATCTAGTCACTGAGCTCCTCCCTGTTGGTAACAAAGACTCTGCTCATTGTAGCAGACCTCACAGATCTATGTTTGCAGGGGAAGGAGCCCGCCTGCCCCCTTTCTCAGATCATCTCCACCCGGCACCTTATTCCACGCTCCTTTAGTCCCGTTGCCCACAGGTCATGATGATGCCTCTAAGCAGCTCATTCTCGGCTCTCCCTCAGCACTGGGCTACACAGCAGCTGTGATCAGGGCTCACCTGTGATGAGTTACACACTCCTCTGTCAACACAACAGAATTAACTCCTGGTGCTTCCACTGTATTGTAAGCATTTTTATTCACAGAAGTAAAAAAAGAAAAGAAAACCAAGACAGTACGAGGAAACCAGTGTAGCAAGAATGATCAGGAGCAAAAGAGAGACACAACTGCCTTTAAAATATGGTTTGTGAAAGCAGAGCTCTGTCATCAGAAAAGGGGCTGGAAAATAGGGCTCCAGGGTTCTCTGCTTTTTTTCTTAGAAAGGTTGCTTCCAGCTGGTGCTGTTACACCGAGAGAGTGACCTTCCCAGTTGAGTCCCCACGCACCTGTGGGTGCAGAGCGTCCTGACGTGACTCTGAGCAGGTGGAGCCACGAGGCTGAGCCTGGAGTTAATTCACTGGGGCGGTGGGAAGAGGGGCTCCAGGAAGAGGGGCGACTAGGAGCTGGGAGGTGAGGCCAGGACGGGTTTCCTGCTTTGAGGGGAAGGAATGCCACCACTCTGGTGGAAAAAGGAGCGAGGGCGGCCGTGGGGCTAGAAACACCTTAGGTGCCTGAAGTCACTGTTTCCTCCTCACATTGCTGCTGGTGCTCAGTGACCAGGCGAATGTTCATCTTTCCAAACGCCAGCTCGTGGTTTCCTTGGTCTTTTCTACTGTTTTTCTGTTTAATCTTTTTTAATTAATGTATTTATTTTAACTAGAGGCTAATTACTTTACAATATTGTGGTGGTTTTTGCCATACATTGACATGAATCAGCCATAGGTGTATTGCTTTTCTGGCCCTTATTTCTTTTATTTCCACTCTGTTCTTTCTTATTTCCTTGTAGTTGCTAACTTTTGCCTTAGTTTGGGTTTTGTCTTGTTTGGTTCCTTGTGGTGAAAAGTTAGTTTGATTATTAGAATCTTCTTTTCCTTAATCTAGGCATTTGTTGTGAAAACATCTCTCTTAGAGAAGCTTGTGCTGAATCCCAGAAATCTGTTTGTGTGCTTCCATTCATGGTTGTCCAAAAATGTCTTTGGATTTTTCTTTGACCACAGTTTGTTCTGGAGTGGTTGTTCATCTCCACCTATCTGTGAATGTTCCAGCTCTCCTGCTGTTATTGGCGACTTGTTTCAAATCACTGTGTTTGGAAAAGATACTTTATGTGTTTTCAGGCTTGAATCTGTTAAAGACTTGTTTGGGGGACTTCCCTGGTGGTCCACTAGTTAAGACTTCACCTTCCAATGCAGGGCATGCGGGTTTGACCCCCGGTCGAGGAGTTATGATCCCACATGCCTCTCAGCAAAAAAAAAAAAAAAAAAAACGTAAAAAAAAAATGGCAATAGTATAAGAGATTCAATAAAGGCTTTAAAAAAAAAACCTGTTTGGGTCTGAACACGTGCTCTGATCTGGTGAATGTTCTGTGCTCTTGAGAAGAATGTGTATTTTGCTGCTGATGGGTAGATGGATCAGGTCATGTCTATAAGGTTCAACTGTTGTAATGTGTAGCTCGGTCCAATGTTTTTATGTTTTCATTTTCTGTCTGATGAAAGTGGAGGTATTGCAGTCCCCACGGTGACCGTGTTTCTCACTTTTGGTCTGGTAATGTTTGCTTTATCATTTAGGTGCTCTGAGGTTGAGTGAGAACTTATAGAAGGCTTCTCCATGCACCAAGATGATGACTGCAATCTCAAATATAACCTTTTTGTGCACTGAGAAGCCGAAAATGTGTACAATCCACTTTTTCGTGACATTGACTTTATTGCTGTGGTCTGGAACCAAATTCACAACGCCTCTCAATTCTGCCAATATTTCAGCTGTGAACCTCACATTTTCTTTCCTTTGGGCTGAATTCATTGTTCTTTTATAGTTCTTTGAGGCATAAGGCTATTCTGTTTATTTGAGACCTTTCTTCTTTGTTCATATAGACATTCATCACTATCAGTTCAGCTCTTAATCTGCTTTCCATAATTTTTGTTATCTGTATTTGCACTTTGATTTATCTGAAAACTTTTTTCTTTTTGATTTTTCATTTCATCCATGAAGTTTAATCTCCACATATTAGTGATTTATCCTATTTCCATATAACAATTGTTTTGAAGTTTCATATCAGTGTGGTTGGAAAAGATGCCTGAAATGAGTTCAGTCTTCTTAAATACGTTACGACTCACACGGAGAATGGTCCACGTACACTTGAGAAGACTATTTTCTGCTGCTGTTGGATGGTTAAGTACATCTGATCTCATATGTAGTTTAAATCCAATGATTCTTTATAGATTTTCTATATGATTGTTCTATTGCTGAGAGTATAGATTTGATGTCCATATTACTATTGTATGATTGTCTATTTTCCCCTTGATTTCTGTTAACAGGTGCTTAATATATTGAAGTGCTCCCAGCTTGGGCTGACAGACATTTACAATGTTCTATTTCCTTGATGAATTGATATGTTTGTGGTTATGGAATGGCCTCCTTTGTCTCTTGTTACATGTTTGGCTTACAGTCTATTTTGTCTGAGATGACTACAGTTACTCCTATGTTCTTTTCCATTTCCCTGGACTGTCTTTTCCATCCCTGCTCTTTAGGCCTATGTGTGACCAGTGAAAACTGATTTTTTTGTATTACATAGTCCTGTGGGACTCCAGTAGGCTGAGTACCCTTGAATGTTGGGGCGAGGTGATTGGAGGGTCCACCCTTTGGGGGTCAGCCACAAAGGTTGGGGCCTAAGATGTGTGGATAGGCCCTTTCCAGGCAGATGCTGGAGGCTTGATTTTATGTTTGGATCAAGCCAGAGGGAGACTGTGGAAACAGTGTCCACTTGCTCCTTCAGTCCCCCAAGAGCATCCCCATCAGCCGCTGGATGCAGGGTTAGATGCCAGAGCTCCAGGCAGCAGTGGCTAGTGTGTGCCATCCAGCTCAGATGAGGTGGTGGGTGTCCCAGCCCATTCCTGCTGCACTGAGCCCGGGGATGAGGCCATGGGCAGTGCCAGTAGGTCCATTTCACCACTGCTCTTTTATTTTCTTAGTCCTGTGGGGCTCAGCAATGCCTATCCACATTGGTTACTAGAACTAAGTGATCTGAGGGCCTCTTCCTCTGTTGCCTGCCTTAAAGTTAAAGTGCTCAACATCACTCATTATCAGAGAAATGCAAATCAAAACCACAATGAGGTACCATCTCATGCCGGTCAATGGCTACTATCAAAAAGTCTACAAACAATAAATGCTGGAGAGGGTGTGGAGAAAAGGGAACCCTCTTACACTGTTGGTGGGAATGCAAACTAGTACAGCCACTATGGAGAACAGTGTGGAGATTCCTTAAAAAACTGAAAATAGATTTGCCATATGATCCAGCAATCCCACTGCTGGGCATACACACCGAGGAAACCAAAATTAAAAGAGACAAGTGCACCCCAATGTTCATTGCAGCCCTGTTTACAATAGGTAGGACATGGAAGCAACATAGATGTCCATCGGCAGATGAATGGATAAGAAAGCTGTGGTATATACACAGAATAGAATATTACTCAGCTATTAAAAATAATGCATTTGAATCAGTTCTAATGAGGTGGATGAAACTGGAGCCTGTTGTACAGAGTGAAGTAAGTCAGAAAGAACAACACCAATACAGTATACTAACACATATATATGGAATTTAGAAAGATGGTACCAATGACCCTGTATGCAAGAAAGCAAAAGAGACACAGATGTAAAGAACAGACTTTTGGACTCTGTGGGAGAAGGTGAGGGTGGGATGATTTGAGAGAATAGCATTGAAACATGGATATTACCATATGTGAAAGACATGACCAGTCCAAGTTCGATGCATGAAACAGGGCATTCAAAGCCGGTGCACTGGGACAGGCCTGGTGGGGGGGTGTTCAGGATGGGTCCACATGTACACCCGTGGCTGATTGATGTCAATGCATACAAAAACCACCACAATATTGTAAAGAAATTAGCCTCCGATTAAAATAAATTAATAAAAAAAAGTTAGGGTGCTGTATGAGGTTCAGATGCTTGACAGAGAAGCAAGGCATTGGGGGTTTCACTGTGGTTGGGAGGCTCTGTGCTGGGGGTGTGGTTCATGGTGAGCAGGTGTCCCAGAATTTCCCACCCATTTTGACGTGGGGTGATTTCTAAGTCATCTGATGTGTACAAGTCATTCTGCATTTCTCTCAAAGGAATTGATCCATGCATAAGCGTTTTTGCTGTGTCCGTGGGAGGAAGGAGCCTCCTGTGTTGCCATGTTGGTGGCATTACCTGACACATTCTTGTAATAAGCAAGATGACCGTTGAGGGGTCATCTTTCTAAAGGGGTAGAGTTTGTCTTTATCTCCTGTCACTTATTCATATACTTGTTATATATTTTAAAAATTATTATGGCTCAACAATGTTGTTGAACGAGACAGACACGGTCCCTATGTTCATGGACCTTGCTCACGCATGTGTGGAGAACAGGAATACATGAGTCAATAGGAGTAAATAAAAGTTTGTGATGGTGAAAGGTATGACTAATGTCAAATGTATGGTCTCCAGGTGAAACCATTTCTCTGGAGTATGACAGCATCTTTTTTTCTCAAGAGAGTTGACGGGTGAGACCCCCTTTCCTAGCTGGTTCCATAAGAAGACTGCTGATGGCATCACTGCACAGCCTCTCCTCTGCTCCAGGCCACTCTGACAGCCACTCCACGTCTTTTGAGAAAGATGTCCGTGTGACTGCAAGCCAGGCAGCTCTGAAAACCATGTATCTTTTACAGATGGGAGTTGGGTCTCTGGCCAATGGCCTTCTTTTTTTCTACCACATCTCTCCTGTCTTATTTGGACACAAGAGGAGACCCACAGACACAATTCTCACCCATATAGCTGTTTCCAACCTTTTGGTTCTTCTCTCCTCGGGGATCCCCCACACAATGGCAGCTTTCATTTCAAGGAGGCCCCTGTCTCCTCTAGGGTGTAAATGTGTGTACTATTTACAGAAAGTGGCTCACAGCACCGCTCTGTGCTCCACCTGCGTCCTGAGCACCTATCAGTCCTTCACTCTCACCCCTGGGAGAGAAGGGAAGTCACTGCTCAGGGGAAGAGCCCCCAGGCTCACAGGTTCTTTCTGCTGCACCTGTTGGATATTCAGTGTTTTAATGTACATTTATGTTCCTGTGAAAATCACTGCTTCACCGAACAGACACAATTATACTGATATGCAGGGCGATTGGTTCTGCTCATCCTCAAGTCCCAATGCAGGGATTGTCGTCCTGTGGTCCACCTCAGATGCCGTGTTTATTGGCCTCATGATCTGGTCCTGTGGCTCCATGGTGCTTCTCCTGCACAGACACCGCCAGAGGGTGCAGTATATCCACACCCCCACTGGGCACCACAGACGCCCGCCAGAGACCAGAGCCGCCCACACCACCCTGATGCTGGTGGTCACCTTTGTCGTCTTCTATGTGGTGACTTCTATTCTTGCTTTTTATATCACTGCCTTTTTTGATTTTCGACAATGGTTGATACAGACCTCTGATGTCTTGGTTTCCTGTTTTCCCACCATTTCTCCCTTCCTGCTGCTCCTCAGGGATCCTAGAACTGCTAGGATCTGCTCTTGAGGTGTCAGCAGGTATGACTCAAGTTCTCACCTTAAATTTATTGTCTTTAGCAGACAGCTTGAATTTTAACAGAAATTATCCTGTAACTAATCAGTACCAAGTTTTTTAATTGAGTCATAATGAAGAAGTAATGTTACATTAGTCATAATAAATAAGTAATATTACACCATATGGATACTTGTATTTGTTGCAAAATGATCACCACAATTCTCCTTTACCATCTGTGCATCCCTCCCTATACATGGTACAAATGCCTTCTTCTGATGAGAACTTAAAGTTTGAATCCCTCAGCATTTTCCAACAATGCAATGCAGTGTGATCAACTGTAGTCGCCATGCTGGACACCCCATTCTCATGATTTATTTATTTTGTAACAAGCTGTAGATGCCTGTTGACATTTGTGTGTAAAATCCAATGAACAAAGAAGGGTAATTTAATGCAGGTGCTAACTTGGGGGATCTGAAAGTCAATCCATGAAAGTATCTGCTCAGAAAAGACACAGGTCATTATTGAGGAAGCCATTCACCCTTGACCATGGCAGCTTTCTGAAAGAATATTCCTTTCTTGTGGATCATTTCAAGAGTTTCCACAAACTTTATCTCCATTAGTTGTGGGTAATACCTGGCATACATTAGACTATAATTCAGTTATTGGTCTCATTAAATATTAATCCATGGTGCGTGGAGATGTTATTTCCAGCGAAGATAAGAAATGTGAAAAGTGAAGAAGGTCTTTTTCTATATTACCTTCTCCTTTAAACCTGGATTTTCTTTACATAGTCGACTGTCATTAAATTTAATTGTTTAGGCGGACACAATAATTGGAAGGACAGCCTAGAGGCTTTGCTCTCCATATTTGTCCCTTGAATATTTCATTTTCATCCTTGCAAACAGCAACTTGGGATTTATTTTCTGTTTGTCCTATCTTACTATTCCTGTGTTTTATTTTGCTTTTTCTTTGGATGTTGTGGTATTTGGTCTGTTCATATTTTCTATTTCTTCCTGGTTCAGTCTTGGAAAGTTGTACCTTTCTAAGGATTTGTCCATTTCTTCCATGTTTTCCATTTTATAGACCCAAGTGGTCTCTTAAGATTTTGTGTACTTCTGGGGTGTTGGTTGTACTTTCTCTTTTCTCTTTTTGGATTTTATTGATTGAGATCTCTCCCTGTTTTTCTTAACAAGTCTGGCTAAAGGGTAATCCATTTTGTTTATCTTTCCAAGGAACCAGCTTTCAGTTTCACTGATCTCTATCACTTATTTTTCTCTCCATTTTATTTATTTCTGCTGTGATCTTTATGATTTCTTTCTTTTTAACTTTGGGTTTTGCTGTCCTTCTTTCTCAAGTTGCTTTAGGTGTACTATTAGGTTGTTTAGCTGAGGTTTTTTCCCCCTAGTTTTGTGGCTAGTATCTGTATAAACTTCCCTTTTAGAACTGCTTTTGTTGCATCCCACAGGTTTTGAGTCATCATGCTTTCATTTTCATTTTTCTCTAGGATTTTTAATTTCCTCCTTGATTTCTTCAGCAAACCATTGGGTTTTCACTAGCATGTTGTTTAGTCTCCACGTGTTTTTTTTTTTTTTTTCCTTCAGGTTTTTCCTTGTAGTTGATCCTCGTCTCATAGCATTGCAATTGGAAAAGACTTTTGAGATCATTTCCATTTCCTTAACTTTACTGAGGCTTGCTTTATGACCCAGCCTGTGAACCTCCTGTAGAACAACCTACATGCCATTGAAGACATTGTGTAATCTGCTGCTTTTGTATGGATGGTCAATATCTACCAACTACAGACTCTAAAGTCTAATGTGTCATTTTCAGTCTGTGCTTCCTTCTTCATTTTCTGCCTGGGTGATCTATTTACTGATGTAAGGGGAAAGTTGAAATCCCCTCCTATGATTGTGTTTCTGTTGATTTCTCCTTTTATGTCTATCAATATTTGACTTATACTTTGAGGTGCTCCTGTGAAGAATCGATGCTCGAATTCTGGTGCTGGAGAAGACTCTTGAGGGTCCCTTTGACAGCAGAGAGTGCAAAGCAGTCCATCCTAAAGGAAATCCACCCTGAATATTTATCAGAAGGACTGATGCTGAAGCTGAAGGTACAATATTTTGTTCTCCTGATGGGAAGAGCCAACTCAATGGAAAAGACCCTGATGCTGCAAAAGATTGAGGGCAGGAGGAGAAGGGGACAACAGAGGATGAGATGGTTGGATGACATCACCAACTCAATGGACATGAACTTGAGCAAACTCTGGGAGATATCAAAGGACAAGGAAGCCTTGATGAGCTGTAGTTCATAGGGTCGCAAAGAGTCAAACACTACATAGCAACTGAACAACAATAAATGTTGGTGCATATATATTTAAAATTATTATATCTTTTTCTTTTTTTTAATTTTATTTTATTTTTAAACTTTACATAACTGTATTAGTTTTGCCAAATATCAAAATATATCTTTTTCTTCAACTGATCGTTTGTCCCCTATTCATTATGTAGTGTTCTTCTTTGTCTCTTGACAAAGTCTATTTTATCTCCTATCCAACTCAAATGGCTCAGAACCTAGAGACAGGCTGATAGTCCAGTGATAATCTTTAGGAGGGGGATCCATGGGTGACTTAGAACAAATTATAATCTCCTTATAGAGTCATGTGGACACGAGGGAAACCTGAGTACTGTGAGGAGCGAAACACCGGCTTCAAAGAGATTATTTTCCAGATTAAACAGACCGAGATCATATATAGAAAGTGTTGTAAAACTTAAAACTCAGGAGAAAGCCCAGCCTCCAGATCCCATGCTGGTGATGAGTGAGAATACACTTTGGAAGACTTTGGGAAAGTGAGACCATGAGGGAAAATGCCCAATGGGAGACACAGTGAAGGGAGCCCTGGTGCTCTGTGAGTGTCCCTCCCCCAGCTATGACTTTCACTGTAAACTTGGGTTCTCCCACTGGGAACTCAGAAAACTCTCCCTGCCCTCTGCTCAGCTGCCCATGTGGACATTCTCAGTAATTGCCAGGAGTTGTCAATAGTCCCCAGGCGTGGATGAGGGTGACGAGCACTGGGGGTAAGATCTGCCCCCACTGGAGACGCCCCAGACTCTCCATGCAGACAGTGTCACCTCTGCTCCAGATGACATGATAATGGCTCCTCTGTGGGTAGAGTGGCCCCAGGGACCCTGTCCCTATAACTGGAGCCCATCCTGACTGACACTTTCCTGCACAGAGTGTGGAGCCAAGTGCAGGCAGGTGAGTGCTCCCTTGTGTTCAGTCTCAGGACAGGAAACAGGAGAGCTGACTCTCAGAAGGAGAGGAGCTCAGAGCTGTGTGGTCAGCGCCTTGGGCAGGACAGGTGCTCCCCTGCCTTGTCCTGAGCTGCCCTGTCCATGCTCTGGCTGGCAGGTGGAAGGCGGGAATGTGCTGCAGTGTGTATGTGAGGGGGACCAGAGCTGTGAGTTCATTGCAAATCTCTGTGTCCTGGGGTCCCTGACAATGAGGGGAAGAGAGAGGGGGTCACTGTGGAATCTGTGCCAAGTCCTGTGGAAGCAGACCCCCGGGCTTCTCAATCTTGTATAAAAGGTTCTAGTGACCTCCTCAAACCTAGTTGATTAGTGCTTGATGTGAGTAAGGTGAGATAAATTGATGTGCAGAGTTTGGGTTAGAACCTGAAAGTCCTGAAATAAAATCCAGTGACAGACACATACACACACAAACAGAAACACAGAGAGAAAGGCTACCTTGTAACAACCATCACATGTTCCTTCACGGGCTGCAGTCGGCTCAGGCATTTCTGCCATGGTATTCCGTTGCAATTCTGCATTTGTGTTATGTATGTCAGTGTGGCTCATGTCTTCCCCTCTCTAACTGAATGGCAAAACGCCCTCAGCCTTTTTATCTTGAGCAGCTGCTGTTACTGTGCAGTTGCTCAGCCGTGTCTGACTCTTTGCGACCCCATAGACTGCAGCCCGCCATGTTCCAACATCCATGGGATTTCCCAGGCAAAAATACTGTAGTGGATTGCCATTTCCTTCTCCAACCCCTATGTATAAAATGACAATGAGAAGCTACTGTGTAGCACAGGGAACTCGACTCAGTGCTCTGTGGTGACCTAAATGGGAGGGAAATCTAATAAGGAGTGGATAAGTACATATGTATAGCTGATTCACTTTGCTGTACAGTAGAATGTAACACAACATTGTAAAGCAACAAAACTTGAATAAAAAAATATTCCACTGCATAACGCACCACAGCTTCCTTATCTATTCTTCTATCAGTAGACCCTTGGGTTGTTTCCACGTCTTGGCTGTTGTAATAATGTACCAGTGAACACGGAGTGCAGGTATCTCTTCCTGATCGTGGTTTCTTTTCCTTGGATCTATGCTAGAAGTGTGACTGCTGGCTGGTATGGGAGTTCTGGTTTTAACTTCTGAGGAACTGCCATAACGTTTTCCACGAGGATGTACCAGTTTACATTCCCAACAGTGTGTAAAGTGTTTCTTTCTCTCAACCTCCTCGCCAGTGTGTTGCCTTTTGGTTTTTGGAGAACAGACAGACTAACAGGTGAGAGATGTTATCTCATTGTAATTTTGATCTGATGACTAGAGATATTGAACTCCTGTCCATGTACCTTTTAACTTTTTGCATGTCTTCTTTGGAAAAATGTCTGTTCAGGTCCTTTGCCCATTTTTGGGGGGGGGGGGCTAGTGAATAGAGGAATTTTAATACTTTTGTTTTGACATTTGTACAATAATAATATATTCTATAACTTAAAATTTTATTTTAAAAAAAATAACATATATTTCCCACCCTTGCCCCAGCTATATTTCTTATGCCTGCCATCTCTGTGGTTGATGCCACCATCTTCCTAGCATGGAAATCTGGAACCCCACTTTGACTCTTCATCCTCCCATCCAGTCTCCATGTCCTGCCCTTTCCACTTTCTGAAGCCATTCCTAGTCGATTTTTTTATACTGAGGTATACCTGATATATAACATGTTTCAAGTATACAACATAATCATTCAATATTTGTATGCGTTATGAAATCATCACTACATAAGCCTAGTTAATATCCATCACCATATACAATTACAAAAAATTCTTTTCTTGTGATGAGGATTTTAAAATCTACTTTCTCCACAACTTTCAAATATGCAAAACAGTATTATTAACTACAGTCATCCTGCTGTATATTACATCCCCCAGATTTAGTCCATCCTTTATCCCCATGTCTCTGCCATTGCTCTGGTCAAGACCACAGCTACCTCTTGCCTCATGGTCCCAGCATCTTCCCAGGTATCTCTGCCTCCCCACTCCCTGCCCACATAGTCCCAAGTTCATGCTTTTCAATGTTCTATCTGATTGTGGCACTCCCCATGCCAGTTACAATTAAATTCCAGTCCTCAGAGCTCTTCATAGTCTGCTCTTGGTGACTTCTTAAAATTCTCACTCTCTTTCAGCCATCAACCAGACCCCTTTACATTTCCTTTATACCCTTCAAAAATATCTCCCAAAAAAAAAAGAAAAAAAGATATAAAAATATCTTCCAACAACTGACTTGAAAAAAAAAAAAAGGTAACTGGAAAGCTCTAAGTTCAATCTGAGATACTGTTAAAAAACAGAAAAGTCCAGTTCTTAAAAGCATGCTTGAAGGCCTTGCTGTTAAAAAAAAAAAAATCCATCCTATTTAGCTGAGGTATATAATTGAGGAAAAACCTAATTTATGGGCTTCATCAAATGGGAACATGTCCACATAAGAGAATGGGTGTCAGTGGTTTGAAGTATAATCCTGGCGACAATAATGGAGCCCTTTGTAATATTTAAAAATATTTGTTTATTCCTTTATTTATTTTTAGCTTCACTGGGTATTCGTTGCAGGGGGCTGTCTCTTGTTGAGAGTAGAGGCTACTCTAACTGCAATGCACAGGCTTCTCTCTGGGGTGGCTTCTCTTGTTGGGGAGCTCGGGCTCTAGGGTGTGTGGGCTTCGGTAGTTCAGGCTCCCAGCTCTAGAATGTGGGCTCAGAGTTGTGGCACTCGGGCTTAGTTGCCCCAAGTCATGTGGGATCCTCCTGAACCAGGGATCAAACTCATGTCCTCTGCCTTATCAGGCAGATTCTTAACCACTAGACTACCAAGGAAGTTCCTTGGAGCACTCTTAAGGCCATGTCACAAGTGATTCCAGGGTTCCTCTGTCCATGGAATTCTTTCCAGGCAAGAGTACTGGAGTGGGTTGCCCTTTTCTCCTCCAGGGAATCTTCCTGCACCAGGGATTGAAACGGCGTCTCCTGCAGCTCCTGCACTGCAGGTGAATGCTTTGCTGGTGAGCCAAAAGTGACTACCGGGGGTAAACTCTGAGCCTTTGACCCTCCTTTGCCCATTTCAAACTGGATTATTTGGGGATCTGCCCAAATTGGATATTCTATTCACTCATTACTGGGTGTGTGGTTTGCTAATATTGTCTCCTGCTGCATAGCTGCATTTTCACGATTTCCTTTGCTCTGAGGAGGCTCTTACATGCTACACCACTCCCTTACCTTTGCTTTTGTTGTTAAATCCAAACCACTATGACTAAGACTAATGTCAGGGAGCTTACTTCTTTCCTCTGGGAATTTCATGGTTTCACATTTCACATCCAAATCTTAATCCAGTTCAGATCATTTCTGTGTGTGTTGTAAAATAGCACCCAGCTTCTTTTTCAGTTTTTGAAATTGAGATATAATTGACATAACGTTGTGTCAGTTTTATGGGTACAAAATAACGGTTCACTGTTTGCATATATTGCAGTTGATCACAGTGTGTCTAATTAAAGTCTATGATATACATAGTCACAATTTTTTTCTTCTGGTCAGAATTGTAAGGTCTAGTCTCTAAGTTTTTATCTTTAGATGTGGATTTCCAACTTCCAAACACCATTTATTAAAGAAACTATCCTTTTACAATTATGTATCCTTAGTGCCTTTGTGACTGATTAGCCAAAGGAGCATACATTTAGTTCTGTGCTGTCTATTCTGTCCCACTGATCTGTTTTATGCCTATACTATACTGTTTCTGTAAACATAGATTTGACATATATTTTGAAATGAGGAAGCTCGATGTTTTGTTCTTCTCTCACAAGATGTTTAGAGTATTTGGGAGTATTTTATGGTTGCATACAATTTTGGGATTTTTTTTTCTATTTCTGTGAATAATGACAAAAATGGTGAACTAGACCAACAATGCTGTTGAACAAAATAGATATAACCATCACTTTGTAGACCCTGCATGGAGATCGAACATCAGGATGTAAAAGTAAATACAAAGCAAAACCAAATAAAGAATGGTGAATGCTTTAACTGGTGTCTCGATTATGTTATCCTAGAAAGTCATTCTGTAGACTGTGAGACTTCTTTTTTTTTTTTAGGACAAATAAAATGTGGGAATCCTCGTCCAATGTTGGTTCTCTAAGAAGACAGCTGATGTCACCACCACCACAGCCTTCTTTCTGTTCCAGGACACTCTTGACGTCCTCTCCATGATTTTTCACAAAGATGCCCTGAGAACCACAAGTCAGGCTGCTCTGAAAATCACGTATCTTATACATATGGTGATAGGGTCCCTGGTCAATGTCATCCTTTTCTTCCACAGCATCTCTCCAGTCTTCATTGGCCACAGCCAGAGACCCACAGACATGATTCATACCCACATGGCTGTGGCCAATATCTTGGTTCTTCTGTCCCCTGGCATTCCCCACACAATGGCAGCTTTTATTCCAAGGAATCCCCTGTCCAGTCTTGGGTGTAAGTTTGTGTATTACTTACGGAAAGTGGCTCACAGCACCACCCTGTGCTCCACCTGCATCCTGAGCACCTATCAGTCTTTCACTCTCACCCCCAGGAGAGCAGAGTGGGTGATGCTCAGAGGAAGGGCCACCAAGGTCATTGGTCCTTCCTGCTGCACCTGCTGGATGCTCAGTTTCTTAATGTACATCCCTGTTCCTCTGAAAATCACTGGTCCACAGAACATGCACAACCATACTGATATGAAAGGCAAGTGGTTCTGTTCATCCTCACCTACTGAAATAGGTATGAGCTATTTGTGGTCCATCTCTGATGCCATGTTTTTTGGCGTCATGGTCTGGTCCAGTGGCTCCATGGTGCTTCTCCTGCTGAGACACCGCCAGAGGGTGCAGTATATTCACACTCCCACTGGACACCACAGATGCCCTCCAGAGACCAGAGCCACCCACACCATCCTGATGCTGGTGGTCACCTTCATCACCTTCTACTTCCTAAATTCTGTTCTGTCTTTTTATATTGCAGCCTTCTTTGATATTCGTCTATGGTTGATACAGACCTCTAATGTATTGGGTTCCTGTTTTCCCACCATTTCCCCTTTCCTCCTGCTTCTTAGAGATCCTAGAACTCCTAGGTTCTGCTCTTGACTTGTTAGAATGTATGGGTAAAGTGCTAAATATCTAGTAGTCACTTTAAATAACCATAATTATTCTGTAAGCACTCAGTATCCATTTTTTTGAGGTACAATTCACACATAACCTTGCATTAGTTTCAGAAGACAACACAAAGAATGGGCATTTATTTATGTTGCAGAATGATCATCATAAGTCTAGTACGATCCCTGCACCTTCACAGATGATACGATTTTCTTCTTGTGATATGAACTTTGCTATGTTTATTGATTTTATTTAGTTAGTTATTTTAGTATTTGGCTGTGGGGCACATGGGAACTTAGTTCCAAAACCAAAGATCAAATCATCACCCCCTGCAGTGGAAGATCCAAGTCTTCACCACCAGGGAAGTCCCTGTGATGAGAACTTTGAAGGTTTACTCTCTTGTTGTTGTTCTTCAGTCATTAAGTTGTATCCAACTTTTTGCGACCCCATGGACTGCAGCACACTAGGCTCCCCTGTCCTTCACCATCTCCTGGAGTTTGCTCAAAATTCAAGTCCACTGAGTGTGATGCTATTAAACCATTGCATCCTCTGTCACTCCCTTCTCCTTTTGCCTTCAGTCTTTACCAGCATCAAGGTCTTTCCAATGAGTCGGCTCCTTGCATCAGGTGCCACAGTATTGGAGCTTCAGCTTCAGTATCCGTCTTCCCAATGAATACTCAGGGTTGATTTCCTTTAGGATTGACTAATTAGATCCCCTTGCAGTTCAAGGGACTCTCAAGGCCCAACACCACAGTTCAAAAGCATCAATTCTTCATTGCTCAGCCTTCTTTTTGGTCTAGCTCTCACATCCATACATGACTACTGGAAAAACCATAGCTTTGACGATCTGAACCGTTGTCAGCAAAGTGATTTCTCTGCTTTTTAATATACTGTCTAGGCTTATCATAGCTTTTCATCCAGTCTTTTCATTTCATGGCTGCAGTCACCATCCGCAGTGATTCTGGAGCCCAAGTAAATAAAATCTGTCACTGTTTTCACTTTCCCCCTTCTATTTGCCATCAACTGATGGGACCAGATACCGTGTTCTTAGCTTTTTTGTAGTGTTTGACTCTCACACAGGCTGGGCTTCCCAGGTGGCGCTACAGGTAAAGAACCCACCTGCCAGTGCAGGAGACATGGGGTCAATCCCTGGGTCAGGAAGATCCCCTGGAGGAGGGTACAGAAATCCAGTCCAGTATTATTGTCTGGAGAATTAGAAGGACAGAGGAGCCTGGCAGGCTATGGTCCATAGGGTCACAAAGAAAGAGTCGGACATGACTGAAGCGACATGTGCAATGAAATATAATTGATTATATTCACCATGTGGTTCATCACATCCCCTTGACTTGCTTATTTTATAACTAGAAGTTGATAACTTTTGATGTCTGTACTCAACACCAAATTTCTACATAATTTCCAGTTACCTGAGAAGGTTCATTTAATTCCAGAGATGCCTTAGGTGATCTGAAAGTCAATCCATGAATTATCAGCTTGAGAAATGTACAAACCATTACTAAGGAAACCATTTCACCCTTGACCAATGCAGCTGTCTGAAGAAGATCTCCTTTCTTTAGGATCATTTCAAGAGTTTCACCAAATTTTATCCTTGTGTGTTGCGGCTAATACTGGACACACACTGGCACATAATCCAATATTGATGAACATGAATATTATTCCTATGTGGGTGGAGATTTGATTTCTGAGATATAGGTAATACACATGAAAATGGAGAATATGTTTTTCTATACTGTGTTTTTCTACTGTGTAACTTTATTTCACTTCTATTTCTCCAATATGCTGTAGTGTTACATGGAAAATCAGTGCTGTTCAATGGCTTGCTTCTCCTTTAAACCTGGATTGTTTACATGGTAGACTCTCAATAAATTTAGTTGATTAGATGCATGGTGTGAGCTGAAGGAAAGACTAGTAGCTGCCTTCTTTTTTGTCACTTGCATATATAATTTTCATCATTGCATTTTGTAAATTTGAGATTTGTTTCTATTTGTCCAAATTCTGTTTTTTCTGTGTTTTTTTTTTTGCCTTCTTTTAGTGTGTTATTTATAAAGTCCTATTTTTAAATTTAAGGTGTTAATGTATAACTATCTTTCAGTGATCTTTTGGTCACCATGTAAGGATCCCCCAGTAGTGTATCTATATACATTATTACTGACAAGTAATGCTATGGTTTTAGCTGTCATGAGCTAGTTGTGCCTTATACAAAATAAGAAATGAAGAGAAAGTAGAGTTTATGCAAGTGTCAATGTGATTGGCTTTTCCAATGCTTGTAGTTCTTTTTTGTAAGTGTTTTTTTCTTTGGTACAATTTATCTTCTGAGTGAAGAAGTCCCTTTAACTTTTAAGGAGTTAGTTCTACTATGAATGGATTGTTTCAATATCTATTTATCTAAAAAATATCATAATTTTACTTCCTAGTTTTCCTATTAAAGTGTATAAAAGGTAATAAAATGTGATCAATAGTAGAAGTATATTTAGTGATAGACAACCTCCTCTTAAAAAATAATAAATGAACTGCCTATGAATTATTTTTATTTTTAAAATAATTGAATAGAAGTAATTTCAACTCTACTTCATTTTTCACAGTACTAGATATAAACAAGGTAGCCCTACTATGTGGCCCAGAAGTGGCGGCCCTCCTGCTCATCGGGCACAGTAAGAATGGGGCTCTCTAATGTGAGTCAGTTGACCTGAGGTTGATTAGCCTAGAGCCTGTTATACACAATGAAGTAAACCAGAGAGAGAAGAACAAATATCATAATTAATGCACATATATGGAATCTAGAAAAATGGCATTTGAACCTATTTGCCAGGCAGGCATAGAGACACAGAGGTAGAGAACAGACTTGTAGACACAATGGGGGGAAGGTGAGCATGGGATGAATTGAAAGGTTGGCATTGAAATATACACAACACCATGTGTAAATAGATAGCTAGCAGGAAGCTGCTGCAGAGCACAGGGAGGTAAACTCGGTGCTGTTTGAGGACGTAGAGGGGTGGGATGGGGTGGGCAGGGAGCCTCTGGACAAAGGGGATGTATATATACATATAGCTGATTCATGTTGTCATATGGCAGAAACCAACACAACATTTTTAAGCAATTATCCTCCAATTAAAAATTTTTTAATATTAATAATAAAAAAAGATGAAGGTCCAAAGGAAGGCCAGGCCAGGGTGTCTAGTACACAAGAAGACCTGTACTACCGTTGCCTTTACACAAGTCAGCTTGGAGGACAAGGCTGCTTCAGCTGAGCTGGTGGAAGCTGTCAGCACCTGTTACAAGGACAGATATCATGAGATCCACCATCACTGGGGAGGCCGTGTCCTGGGTCCCAAATCAGTGGCTCCCGTTGCCAAGGTAGAAAAGGCACGGGTCAAAGAACAGGCCAGCAAACTGGGCTAAATGTACACTATTGAGCTTTCTGTACGTGAGAATAATAAACACTTCTTAGACCAGAAAAAAAAAGTTTCTGGCTCTTTGACATGTAGGAACTTGGTTCTCCAACCTGGGATCGAAATTTCACCCTGTGCATTGGAAGTGTGGAATCTTAACCACTGGACTTCCAAGGAGGTCACCCAAAATTTCTTATAGAAAGTCATAGGAATACTAGACTCGGGATCCAGTGATGATGCTCATTATTTTAGAGACATGAAAATGCATTGAGTGTTATGTGGGAGGCTGAATGGGAAGGCAGTTTGGAGGAGAAAGGACACATACACACACACATATATATATATATATATATATATATATACACACACACACACACACACATACAGCTGAGCTCCTTTGCTGTCCACATGAAACAGTCACAACATGGTTAATTTGCTATACTCCAGTATAAAATATATAGTTTAATTGTAAAAATGTGAAAAAAGAAAAAAAAAGGATTTGGTCTTTTTTTCCAGGTTGATGAAAATTTCCTAAAATGAGTGTGGTAAAGACCACAACAGGCTTCCCTGATGGCACAGTGGTAAAGAATCCACCGGCTAAACTAGGAGATGTGGATTTTACCCCTGGGTGGGGAAGATCCCCTGGAGAAGGAAATGGAAATCCAGTCCAGTATTCTTGTCTGGGAATCCCATGGACAGAAGGGCCTGGAGGGTTACGGCCAGAGGGGTCACAAAGAGTCCAACAAGACTTAGAGACCAGACAACAGCCAAGACCGCTCTCTGAATAAAGTAAGACCACTGAGTGGTGTACTTTAGATGGGTGAGTTATATGGTATGTGCATTAAAGCTTCTCAAAGACCCTGTTACCAAAACCGAATTGGTAAACACCTGCCTATATATAAAGCAAATACCTGGAGGAATAAGCCCAGTTGGAAGTGTGGTAAAAGAAAAAAAAAGTGCGATGCACCTTCAAGCGATCCTATAGTGCCCGATGACTACTGTGATTCTGGACTACCGTTTTCCACAGGGATTCAGAAGAAAGCTTCTGCCAGCTATTTCACTGCCCATTCAGATCTTTTCATTGATTCCCAAAAGCTGTCCTTAATCTCCCAAGAAGGAAGATGATGATTTACACTGGGGATAACATTTGCTTCTCACCTGAAACGCCCCAGTCTCCCCATGCAGTCAGTCCCACCCACACAGCAGGTGGCATGATAACGGAATCTCTGTGGAGAGACCAAGGCTACAAACACCGTCCCTATAACCATGACATCAGGTGCTCGGCGCTCATCCTGAGTGACACGTCCCTGCACAGAGCTCTGTCTGAAGCAAAGACCAGCCAGGTGAGTGCTTCCTTCTGTTCAATCTCAGGGCAAAGACTGGGAGAGACGTTGCTTCCAACTGGAGAGGGACTTAAGAGTTAACTCACACTGGGCAGGACAGGGGCAACACGGCCTCACTTGAGCATCCACATCCATGCTATGCTCAGTGGAGGGTGGCTGTGAGCCCAGGAGTGTCTTGGGCTGGGAGCAGAGCTGGGTGGCCCACCGCAGATCCCTGTGCCCTGGAGTCTCTAAAGATGAGAGGAGGGATGTGGTCTCTCTGGAATGTGTGCCAAGCCTTGGATGATCCCATCACCAAGCTCCTCCCTGTTGTTAACAAGGACTCTGCTCATTGTGGGCTCCCCTGTTAGCTCAGCTGGTACACAATCTGCCTGCAATGCTGGAGACCTGAATTCAATCCCTAGGTAGGGAAGATGCCCTGGAGAAGGGATGGTCACCCACTCCAGTACTCTGGCCTGGAGAATTTCAAGGGCTGTATAGTCCACGGGGTCCAAACGAGATGGACACCACTGAGCGACTTCCACTTTCACTGCTCATTGTAGCAGACCTCACAGATCTATGCTTGCAGGGGAAGGAGTCCCCCTGCCCCCTTTCTCAGTGTATCTGCACCTGGGACCCTACTTCAGGCTCCGTGAGTCCTGTTGCCACAGCTCATGATGGTGCCTCTAAGCAGCTCATTCTCAGCTCTCCCTCAGCACTGGGCTACACACAAGCTCTGATTTCAGGGCTCACCTGTGATGAGTTACCGACTCCTCTGTCAACACAACAGAATTAATTTCTGCTGCTTCCACTCTATTGTAAGCATTTTACTCACAGAAGTTAAAAAAAAAAAAAACTATATGTGAAAGTTAGTGTAGCAAGAAGTGCTCAGGAGCAAAAGAGACAGAACTGCCTTTAATGGTGTTTCCTGAAGGAAGAGCCCTGTCAGCACCTGCTGTGGGTTAGTTTCTGGCTCTGGCTGTGGTGGTGTCCCCCGTGTGTGCCCGTGTGGGGCTGGGGGTCATGGACTGTGTGGGGACAGGTGTGTCCTTCTGATCGTGACTGTTGGTGTCAGGGAGGCACCTCACCTGTGGGGTTGATTTCTGTGTCTCCCAGGATATGTACATCGGGTAGGTTTGCCCACATCTCTCACCCCAGTGAATACCCAGCCTCACAGGAAGCTCATGGGCCATGTGTGTGGGAGGAGAGGTTCAACAGGATGAAAGGACAGACATGAGGCGCTTCTGGAGGATCCTATGAGGAGTTACTGTGTGTTGAGATTCATGTCAGGGCTTCTACTGATACAGTTCCATCGGAGTCATGGAGCAGCCTCATTAGGAGGGCCAGGCTCAGGCCACCCCCAGGATGGGCCACCGCAGCCTGAAGGAGGCTGGGACACAGCGCAGGTAGAAGTCACTGTACAGTCGTGCAAGGCAGGGCCCACAGTCCACTCACCTGTCTGGGGCGTTTCCTCGGGGGCTGCGGGAGATCAGGGGAACATGTCCATCTCTGAGCCCCAGGAGCTACAGCAAGATCAGAGGTACCTGAACAGGCCTGTGCCTCGGGAACTGTCGCGAGAGCAGGAGCATGTGTCCAAGTACTCTTTTCCGGAGCTGTCGCGAGAGCAGGGGTAAGAGTCTAGGGACTGTCGCGAGAGCAGGGTAAGTGTTTAGGTCCTCGTCCCGGTAAACTCCAGCAAAATCGGAGGTGGTGCCTGCACACAGAGGCTCCAGCACGAGCCACAGCTGAGGGAGAGGCTGCCCGGGAGCCACGGTGCTCGTCGGCGACAGCTGCATCTGCCGGGAGAGTATTTCTTGTTTCCAAGAGCTCTGGATTTATCAGGAAGAGAGAGCGGAGAGGAGGAAACGAACAAAAAGGTATGAATCTCATCTTGAGGTGAAGAGAGCGAGTCAGTCATGGTGACTGAGGGGGCTCCTGAGGTGACTCTGAGCAGGTGGAGCCAGGAGGCTGAGCCTGAAGGACGAGACCATTGAAGTCGCTGGAAGAGGGGCGACTAGGAGCTGGGAGGGGAGGCCAGGACGCGTTTCCTGCTTTGAGCGGAAGTAATACCGCCGCCCTGGTGAGAAACGGAGCAAGGGCGGCCGTGGGGTTAGAAACGCCTTAGGTGCCCCAAGTCACTGTTTACTCCTCACGTTGCTGCAGGTGCTCAGTGACGAGGCGAATGTTCGTCTTTCCAAACGCCAGCTCGTGGCTTCCTTGGCCTTTTCTATTGTTTTTCTGGTCTCTATTTCATTCATTTCCACTCTGTTCTTTTTTACTGCCTTGTATCCATTAACTTTTCCTTAGTTTGGGGTTTGGTTTTTGGGGGCAGAGGAGGGGGTGGTGGTGGTGGTATTTTGGTGGTTTTTGGTTGCTGTTGAATCTTGTGGTAAAAAGTTAGCTTGATTGCTAGAATATTTTTTCTTAATGTAGGCATCTGTTGTGAAAACGTCCCTCTTAGAACAACTTGTCCTGAATCCAGTAACCTTCTGTTTGCTACGTTTCCACTCCCTCTTGTCCCATGGTCCTTTATTTCCTTTTGGATTTTTCTTTGACTACTATTTGCTCTAGAGGTGGTTGTTCATCTCCACGTATCTGTGAATTTTGGGACTTTCCTGCTGTTATTGGCATCCAGTTTCATATCAGGGGGTTAGAAAAGACACTTGATGGGATTTCCGTCTTACATCTGTTAATACTTGTTTGGGGGACTTCGCTGTCATTTCAGCTGTCAGTTCAGATCATTTTTATATAAGATAGTGTCCAACTTTTGTTTTTGCAGTTTTTTAAATTGGAATACAACTGATATAATGTTATGTCAGTTTAATGGGTAAAATAATGATTCCGTACTTGTGAGTAATACTATTAATTTGACATGTATACACTATGATGTGTAAAATAGATAACTGATGAGAACTTACTGTATAGCACAGGGAACTCTACTCAATGCTCAGTGGTGACCTAAAGGTGAAGAGAAGAGGGGATAAGTATACATATAAGTGAATCACTTTGCTGTACAGCAGAAACTAAATAATATTGTAAAGCACACACAGCCATACTCCAATAAAAACATGTGTTACAACATTGTAAAACAACTATCCTCCAATGAAAAACATCCCATTGTATAATACACCACAGCTTCTTTATCTATTTATTTATAGTGTGCACTTAGATTATTTCCAGGTCTTGGATGATGTAATAATTCAACAATAGTGTATCTGAGTGGGACCAAGGCGCTGAGTTCACTGCAAATCCCTATGCCCTGGGTTCCCTGACAATGAAGGAAAAAGAGAGGGGGGTCACTGTGGAATCTGTCAAGTCTGCATGACCAGAGCCACTGAGCTTCTCAACCATGTGTAACGACATCTAGTGACTTCTCAGGACCTAACAAGTTAGACTGTGGGTTATAATTTCTGCTAAGACATTCTGTCAGAGTTCTGGATGTTTTTAAGTTGTGTGTAGAGATGTTAGTCGTATTTTTGTCTCTCTGATCGAATGGGGAAATGCTCCCCCCCCTATTTTATTCTGGAGCAGGAGGAGAAAGAAAAAAGACTTCGTAATGAGATGAAATCTAATGAATTATCAACTCTGTGAAAACAGTGCAAATGCTAGAAAATAAGCAATGTATGCCCTTTTTAAAGAATTGGAAGTACTAAAATGGAAAACCAGCAAACGACCTACTATATAGCACAGGGAACTCTGGTCAATTTGATCTGGCAGCCAGGATGGGAGGGGAGTTTGGTGGAGAATGGATACCTGTATATGTATGGCTGAGGCCCTTACTGTTCACCTGAAACTATCATAGCTTTGTCAATCACCTATACCTCAGTACAGAATAAAATTTTAAAAAATGGTAATAGGATTAGAATAATACTGTCTGTGATAATTCAATGCTGAATTTAATATTTTCAAATACAGTGGAATGTACCTTGAACCATGGAATTGTCTGAGTATTTCTGTTCCAAAATTCATATATTGATATCATAATCCCAAACATGATGGTGTCAGGATGTGGGCCTTTGGCCAGGTGGAGACCTCATGAACTATATAAGTGCCCTTATAAAAGAGACCTCGTGAGCTCCATGACTCTTCCCATCACCTGAGGACACAGCAAGAGGCACCAGTCATGAATCAAGAAGGCAGCTCTCCCCAGACAGGAACCATGCTGCAGCCTTGATCTTGGACTTCTAACCTCCAGAAGTGTGAGCAATAAATTTCTGTTTATAATCCTCTTGAGTGGGTGATGTTTTGTTGTACCAGTTCAGACATTCTAAGGCCAGTATTGACAAGGACCCCAGGAGGTCGTCGTGGCTAAGACTGAGCACCATCAGAAGCAATCTCTGAGAAAAGGCTTAGTGATTCTGCACTGGACGCGGCCTGCTCCGCCCTGCCCAGCTCCCCCAGTGTCCCTCTGTCCAGGGCTGAGCTCCTGACTCCTCTGTCCGTGGTCCTGGGCACATGACGAGCTCTCTCAGCAGGGCTTTCTCCCTCTCTTAGGAGGCCTGCACAGATGAGCTCTGACTTTGTGCTGACCTGGGATGAGGTGAGTTACACACTTCTCTGCTGATTCAGCATCACATTAATTATTATTGCTTCTACTGGCTTCTGTGCATGTTTAGTCACAGCAGATACAGAACTCCAAGTGATCTGGTGGATTTCTCTGATATTAATGGAGGGAAATATCACCAGACTCACAGAATTGTGGGATGAGTGGTCCTCCTGGAGATTCTGTCAGACTCCTCCACACTGAGTCCCCATCAATCCATTGATTATGACGCAGGATTTCCTATCCAGGACTTATTCCAGAAGGATTTCTGCTCATGAATCTTTGCTCCAATATAACCTTGGTTCCTTCTCTTCACCTGCTGTCCCTTCCCTTGTGGAGGCAGTGATGTCCCCTGTCTCTCACTTCTCTTACTGATTCGAAAATTTTCAGTCTATTTGGTGTTTTCCTTGTTAGGACAGACAGGTGACTTCCAAGCTCCTTACCTGAGAAACTAGAAAGTGCAGGTCCACAAATGATTTTTGAAGTTATAATGTGTGTGGTAATTCTGATGAAATATGAGTTTTAAGTGTGGATAACTGACTCTGTTCAGTTCAGTTCAGTTCAGTTCAGTCGCACAGTAATGTCCGACTCTCTGCAACCCCATGAATCCCAGCATGCCAGGTCTCCCTGTCAATCACCAACTCCCGGAGTTCACTCAGACTCATGTCCATCGAATCAGTGATGCCATCCAGCCATCTCATCCTCTGTTGTCCCCTTCTCCTCCTGCCCCCAATTCCTCCCAGCATCAGAGTCTTTCTTTTCCAATGAGTCAACTCTTCGCATGAGGTGGCCAACGTACTGGAGTTTCAGCTTCAGCATCATTCCCTCCAAAGAAATCCCAGGGCTGATCTCCTTCAGAATGGACTGGTTGGATCTCCTTGCAGTCCAAGGGACTCTCAAGAGTCTTCTCCAACACCACAGTTCAAAAGCATCAATTCTTCAGTGCTCAGCCTTCTTCACAGTCCAACTCTCACATCCACACATGACTACAGGAAAAACCATAGCTTTGACTAGATGGACCTCTGTTGGCAAAGTAATGGCTCTGCTTTTGAATATGCTGTCTAGGTTGGTCATAACTTTCCTTCCAAGGAGTAAGCGTATTTAATTTCATTGTTGCAGTCACCATCTGCAGTGATTTTGGAGCCCCCCAAAATAAAGTCTGACCCTGTTTCCACTGTTTCCCCATCTATTTCCCATGAAGTGATGGGACCAGATGCCATGATCTTCATTTTCTGAATGTTGACCTTTAAGCCAACTTTTTCACTGTCCACTTTCACTTTCATCAAGAGGCTTTTGAGTTCCTCTTCACTTTCTGCCATAAGGGTGGTGTCATCTGCATATCTGAGGTTATTGATATTTCTCCCGGCAATCTTGATTCCAGCTTGTGTTTCTTCCAGTCCAGCGTTTCTCATGATGTACTCTGCATAGAAGTTCAATAAGCAGGGTGATAATATACAGCCTTGGCGTACTCCTTTTCCTATTTGGAACCAGTTTGTTGTTCCATGTCCAGTTCTAACTGTTGCTTCCTGACCTGCATATAGGTTTCTCAAGGGGCAGGTCAGGTGGTCTGTTATTTCCATCTCTTTCAGAATTTTCCACAGTTTATTGTGATCCACACAGTCAAAGGCTTTGGCATAGTCAATAAAGCAGAAATAGATGTTTTTCTGGAACTCTCTTGCTTTTTCGATGATCCAGTGGATGTTGGCTATTTCATCTCTGGTTCCTCTGCCTTTTCTAAAACCAGCTTGACCATCAGGAAGTTCATGGTTCATGTATTGCTGAAGCCTGGCTTAGAGAATTTGGAGCATTACTTTACTAGAATGTGAGATGAGTGCAATTGTGCAGTAGTTTGAGCATTCTTTGGCATTGCCTTTCTTTGGGATTGGAATGAAAACTGACCTTTTCCAGTCCTGTGGCCACTGCTGAGTTTTCCAAATTAGCTGGCATATTGAGTGCAGCACTTTCACAGCATCATCTTTCAGGATTTGGAATAGCTCAACTGGAATTCCATCACCTCCATTAGCTTTGTTCGTAGTGATGCTTTCTAAGGCCCACTTGACTTCACATTCAAAGATGTCTGGCTTTAGGTCAGTGATCACACCATCGTTTTATCTGGGTTGTGAAGATCTTTTTTGTACAGTTCTTCTGTGTATTCTTGCCACCTCTTCTTAATATCTTCTGCTTCTGTTAGGTCCATACCATTTCTGTCCTTTATTGAGCCCATCTTTGCATGAAATGTTCCCTTGGTATCTCTAATTTTCTTGAAGAGATCTCTAGTCTTTCCCATTCTGTTGTTTTCCTCTATTTCTTTGCATTGATCGCTGAGGAAGGCTTTCTTATCTCTTCTTGCTATTCTTTGGAACTCTGCATTCAGATGCGTATATCTTTCCTTTTCTCCTTTGCTTTTTGCTTCTCTTCTTTTCACAGCTATTTGTAAGGCCTCCCCAGACAGCCATTTTGCATTTTTGCATTTCTTTTCCATGGGAATGGTCTTGATCCCTGTCTCCTGTACAATGTCACGAACCTCATTCCATAGTTAATCAGGTACTCTATCTATCAGATCTAGGCCCTTAAATCTATTTTTCACTTCCACTGTATAATCATAAGGGATTTGATTTAGGTCATACCTGAATGGTCTAGTGATTTTCCCTACTTTCTTCAATTTAAGTCTGATTTTGGTAATAAAGCGTTCATGATCTGAGCCACAGTCAGCTCCTGGTCTTGTTTTGGTTGACTGTATAGAGCTTCTCCATCTTTGGCTGCAAAGAATATAATCAATCTGATTTCGGTGTTGACCATCTGGTGATGTCCATGTGTAGAGTCTTTTCTTGTGTTGTTGGAAGAGGGTGTTTGTTATGACCAGTGCATTTTCTTGGCAGAACTCTATTAGTCTTTGTCCTGCTTCATTCCGTATTCCAAGGCCAAATTTGCCTGTTATTCCAGGTGTGTCTTGACTTCCTACTTTTGCATTCCAGTCCCCTATAATGAAAAGGACATGTTTTTTGGGTGTTAGTTCTGAAAGGTCTTGTAGGTCTTCATAGAACCGTTCAACTTCAGCTTCTTCAGTGTTACTGGTTGGGCATAGACTTGGATTACTGTGATATTGAATGGTTTGCCTTGGAAACGAACAGAGATCATTCTGTCGTTTTTGAGATTGCATCCAAGTACTGCATTTCGGACTCTTTTGTTGACCATGATGGCTACTCCATTTCTTCTGAGGGATTCCTGCCTGCAGTAGTAGATATAATGGTCACTGACTCTGTTGAAACTGTATTAAAATCAGCTGGACAATCATATACGTTCAATACTTTCGTAATTTGCGATTTTTTTCTTAATGCATTCTTACAATAGGCGGCAATGTCTCTAAGAGGTTTAGTGTATCTGCTTTTCTGTCTCCTGTCACATAGTCATATACTCAGTACATAGTTGTAACATCTATTATGCATCGACCATGTTGGTAAACAAGATAAATGTGGCCCTTTAAAAAAATATGTATTTATTTATTTGGCTGCATTGGGTCTTAGGTGCAGCATGTAGGCTTACTTGCTCCTCAGCATGTGGAACCTTGGTTCCCTGAAAAGTGTTTGATCCTCTGTCTTTGCATTGCAAGCCAGTTTCTTAACCCCTGGGCCCCAGGGAAGTCCGGATGTAGTTCTTAACTTCATGGAACTTACATGCTGGTGGAGAATAAGGATATGCCACATAGTAGAAATTAATATACTAATAGTGAAAAGTATAACTGACGTCATGCGTGTGTCCTACAGGTTGAGCCCCACATGTGGAGTATGACAGTGTCTCCCTTCTCAGGAGAGGAAAATATCAAGAATTCTTTCCCAGTGTTGATTCTGTAAGACGACTGCTGATGTCATCACCTGCACAGCTTCCTTTCACCTTCAGGACACTGATGTCTTCTCCATGTCTGTTCACAGAGATGCCCTGAGAAACCCAGGGGAGGTGGTTCTGAAAACCGTCTTTCTTTTCCAGGTGGTGGTTGGGGCTCTGGGTAATGTCATCTTTTTCTTCCACAGCATCTCTCCAATCTGGTTTGGCCAGAAAAAGAGACATACAGACGTTGATTCTCACACACTTGGTGCTGGCCAATCTCCTGATTATTCTCTTCTCTGGGATTCCCCATATAATGGCAGTTTTTGTTTTGAGGAAGCCCCTGTCCAGTCTTGGGTGTAAGTTTGTGTATCACATACAGAGGGTGGCTCGCAGCACCACCCTGTGCTCCACCTGCATCCTGAGCACCTATCAGTCCTTCACTCTCACCCCCAGGAGAGAGGAGAGGGTGATGCTCAGAGGAAGAGCCACCAAGGTCATTGGTCCTTCCCATTGCACCTACTGGATGCTCAGTTTAATGAGCTCAGATTTTAATGAATATGGATGCTCAGATATTAATGAATATCTGTGTTCCCTTGAAGATTACTGGTCCAGAGAACACAGGAAATGATACTGACAAGGGAAGTGGTTCTGCTCACCCACAGCTCCTTACGCAGGTTTTATGTACTTTTGGTCCATCTCTGATGCCGTGTTTCTTACCCTCATGGTCTGTTCCAGTGGCTTCATGGTGCTTCTCCTGCTCAGACACCACCAGAGGGTGCAGTATATTCACACCCCCACTGGGCACCCCAGGTGACCCCCGGAGACCAGAGCCGTCCACACCATCCTGATGCTGGTGGTCACATTTGTCATCTTCTACGTGTTGAATTCTATTTTTTCTTTTTGTATCAGTGCCTTTTTAGATTCTTGTCTATGGTTGATACAGACCTCTAGTGTCTTGGCTCATGTTTTCCCACTGTTTCCCGCTTCCAGTCGCTCCTGAGTGATCCTAGAACTCCTAGGTTCTGTTCTTGAAGAAAAATGGTTAAATAGCTCAATATGTAGTGCATCCGTGTTCAATCTCTCAGTCATGCCTGACTCTTTGCAACCCCAGGCTCCTCTGTCAATGGAATTTTCTAGGCAAGAATATTGGAGCAGGTTGCCATTTCCTCCTCCAGGGGATTTCCCTAAACCAGGGCTCAACCTGTGTCTCCTGCATCTCCTGCATTGGCAGGCAAGCTCTACCACTGTGGCCCCCTGGGGAAGCCCCTTAGATACATAGTAGACAGCTTCAATAATAGCCAGTTCCTTTCTTCTGTAATTATTTATATATTTACTTTTTACCAACTTTTACTGAAGCATAAATAACGTGACATTGTATCACTTCAGGTCTTACAACATTATGATTGAATATTTGCATATGTTACAGACAATCAGTCAAATAAGTCTGGTTGATATCTATCTACCTCCATGTTGTTTTCAGTGTTGTCATGTCCGATTCTTCATGATCATGTGCACTGCAGCACACCAGGCCTCCCTGTCCTTCACCGTCTCCCAGAGTTTGCTCAAACATATGTCCATTGAGTCGGTGATGCCATCTTATCATCTCATCCTCTGTTGCCCTCTTCCCCTCCTGCCCTCAGTCTCTCTCAGCATCAGGGTCTTTTCCAGTGAGTCAGTTCTTCACATCAGGTGGCCAAAGGATTGGAGCTTCAGCATCAGTCCTTCCAATGAATATTCAGGGTTGATTTCCTTTAGGATGGACTGGTTTCATCTCCTTGCTGTTGAAGGGACTCTCAAGAGGCTTCTCCAGCACCACAGTTTGAAGGCATCAGTTCTTCAGCGCTCAGCCTTCTTAATGGTCCAACTCTCACATCCATACATGACTACTGGAAAAACATAGCTTTAACTATATGGGCCTTTGTTGACAAAGTGATGTTCTCTGCCTTTTAATACACTGTCTAGATTTGTCATAGCTTTTCATCCAAGGAGCAAGCGTATTTTAATTTCCTGGCTGCAGTCACCGTCCATGATGACTTTGGAGCCCCAAAAATAAAATCTGTCACCATTTCCACCTCTGTACGTACTACAAAAATTTTCTTGTGATAAGAACTTTGAAGATTGACTCTTTTACCACTTTTCATTATGCAATACAGTATTATTAACTGCCGGGAGCCAGCGTGAGGAGCTCTGCCGGTGGCAAAGGTCATGAGGAAGGAGGCTCGGCATACGCAAAGGCGGGATCGAGCCTCAGGAGTCCCCCTGGAAATTCTCGAGCACCTACCCCCAAAACCAGAGTCTGCCTACTTTACTGCTTTGTGCTCTCACCTACACCTCTGACTTTACGGGGGGCTGTCCTGGGCGTGACAAGAGTGTTTTAGTTCACAACCGTGAGAGGCATGAGATGTTCTAAACTGTCTGAATACAGATACCTTTGAGCAGTTAAAAGATTGATTAGAAATTGTATTGGTGAAGGGTTTTTCACTTGTTGGGCCAATGTTTGCTGCTAAGTTTCCATATCCCTTACCTGCTGTGTCCCTGGCAGTGTACTGATTAATATAATTGGTGTAAGTAGTAGCTTTAATGTTTGTAACCTTGGACCCTTGAGTTAATTCTTTTTCTTGTTATAGCCCACCACACCTTTGCCCTATAGGAATGCAACTTTATCTAATGCTTTTGGAGGGTGGCGCCTGACTAATCACCTTTAGAGAAAAATAAGTTTTCTGAAAAGGGTCTTAAAATGTTAACAGGCCTCTGGGCCAGAGGATGTTGCAAATCACCTAAACTTTTGCATATGATAAGTTGCAGGAAGAAAGCCTGGCTTACTGCATGACTCTACCCCTTCCCCCATTATCCTCTATGCATAACTTAAGGTATAAAAACTACTTTGGAAAATAAAGTGCGGGCCTTGTTCACTGAAGCTTGGTCTCCCCATGTTGTTCTTTCTCTCAGCTTCTGGCTGAATTATTCAGCCTCTTTTCTCCACTGAATTTCCTCACTGAGCTATCCTTATTTAACCACTCTTTATATCCTTAATTAACGTTTAATTAAGCAATTGTTTCCTGATCCTCGCCCACGCCGTCCCCGCTTCGAATTCCCTGGATCCACTGGGGCTGGACCCCGGCAATTAACTACTGTCTCCATGCTGTACGTTTATATACCCATGACTAATTTATTTTATAATTAGAATTTGGTACCATTGATGTTTGTACTCAGTACAAATTTTTACACAACATCCAAACGACTTTGAAGGTCAAATAGATAAATGCGCTTGCTGCCTTGAGAGGTCTGAAAGTGAATCCATGAGATTAACTTGAAAAAGATTCCAGCCGTTACAAAGGAAACCCGTCTTCCCTTGGCCAATGCAGCTGCCTGAAGGAGCCTCCTTTCTTCAGGAACATCTGAGGTATTTTCACAAAGCTTATCTCCCTGTGGTGTAGCTCATATCCGATATACACTTACACATAATCCAGTATTGCTCTACATTGTTATTCCAGAGGGGGTGGACGTTTTATTTCATAGGTGAGGATAAGAATCCTGGTAAATGGAGACAGTGTTATGTTTTTGTTTGTGTTTTTTTTTTTCACTCGTGTTTCTCTGACGTGCTGTAGTATTAACAAAAATCAATGTTATTCAGTGGGTTCCATCATTTTTCACATTGGATATTCTTTACATGGTTCAGTTCAGTCAGTTCAGTCGCTCAGTCGTGTCCAACTGTTTGTGACCCCATGGACTGCAACACGCCAGGCTTCCCTGTCCATCACCAACTCACAGAGCTTGTTCAAACTCATGTCTATTGAATTAGTGATGCCAACCAACCATCTCATCCTCTGTTGTCCCCTTTTCCTCCTGCCTTCAATCTTACCCAGCTTCAGAATCTTTTCCAGTGAGTCATTTCTTTGCATCAGGTGGCCAAAGTATTGGAGTTTCAGCTTCAGCATCTTTCTCCTTCCAATGAATATTCAGGACTGATTTCCTTTAGGATTGACTGGTTTGATCTCCTTACAGTCCGAGGGGCTCTCAAGAGTCTTCTCCAGCACCACAGTTCAAAACCATCAATTCTTCAGTGCTCAGCTTTCTTTATAGTCCAACTCTCACATCCATACATGACTACTGGAAAAACCATGGCTTTGACTAGATGAGCTTTTGTCGGCAAAGTAATGTCTCTGCTTTTTAATATGTTGTATAGGTTGGTCATGGCTGACTGTCAGTAAATTTGATTGATTAGACAGATGAAGTCATATGATGGAGGGAAGAGAAGCTTCCTGCTCCATATTTTTCACTTAAACGTTAAGTCTTCGTCACTGAAACACATAATATTGAGACTTAGTTTTCTATTTTATCCTAATCACTGTTTTCTGTGTTGCTTTGTCATAATATATTTTTCTGGGAAAATGTGGCATTTTTAACATTCCATTGTAGAACTTAGTAGTCTTAAGGTATAATTATTTGTATTTATTGCTGTATTAATTACATATGAACTTGCAAATTTTCTTATATTCTCCTTAAAATTATTATGACTGTTTCAAATAATATGTCAGAATAGAAGTGCTCCAACCAAAGGACACAAACAGGCTGATTAGATAAAGAAACAGATGCATATACCTGCTATTTACAAAAAAACTTTCCATCTAGAGACATGAATAGACTGAAAGTGATGGAATGAAAAAGTTATTCCACACAAATCAAAACAAAATCGGAGAAATACTTATTCAAAAGACTTGAAAATAAACACTGTTACAAGAGACAAAGAATAACACTACATATTGATTGAAGGATCAACCCATGAAGAAGATGTAACAATTGTAAATATATATGCACCCAACATAGGAACACCTGAATACAGAAGGCGAATCCAGTATGTGTGTTATACCCAAGCCCCTCAGTCCAAATGAGCCCATATCAGGAGCTCAGTGGCCCCCTGGGACTGGAACTGCCACACTGGACGGCTCAGATCTGGATGCTTTCACCCACTCAGCTAGAAGTCTGGGGATGAATCACCTGTTTCAAATATGGGAACCTGAAGTGTTAGTGACTCTCTTTGTATCTTCATTACCTAGTTGAGGAATGGCACATAGTAGGTCCAAACTGTCTGTATGTGTTGAGCAACGTCCCCATAGTGAATAATCATTCAATATAGTAAAACCTTTATGCACATTGTCCCAGACAGAGGCCACGAATGAACAACTTTATAGGAGCAGTAGGACTTCCCTGGTGGTCCAGTGGCTAAGAATCCGCTTGCCAGTGCAGGGGACATGATTCCATCTCTGGTCTGGGAGGATTCCACACGCCACAAAGCAACTAAGCTTGTGCCACAACTACTGAGCCACTGTGCCCTAGAGCCGGGCTCTGCAGTAAGAGAAGTCACAATGAGGAGCCCACGCACTGCAACCAGAGAGTAGCCCCCACTCTCCACAAGTAGAGAAAGGCTGTGCCCAGCACCAGAAGCCTCGTGCAGCAAAAATAAATATTATTTTTTGAAGAAGCGGAAGATGTTCTATCTACCAGGGTTATCTTGGGAACCCCTTATTTATGAAATGTGGATGTATCTGCTGCCTTCATGTACCAGTTCTCCATAGAAGGCGCCTGATGGGGCAGGTGGATGGTGTCCCTTCTGCTCCATGGTCCCCCAGGAGAAACACCAGGCCAACTGCCTACCTAATGGATCAGGTATCAAACATCCAATTAACCAGTTAAACTTCCTGCTAGCAACTGATCATCACAGATGAAATTAAAGAATTCTAACATTTTCTCCCTAATATAATTTTAATAAATTCTTTTCCCCAATCACTGTCTGCATGTCCCAGAGTGCATCTTGCCAGAGCTAATGGACTGTAACACAGGGGCAGGCTGGTGATCCAATGACAGACTCAAAGAGGTGGTCTGTGGGGGACGTGGAGCAAATGACAAAGTCCTTGCAGAGTCATGTGGACAGAATGGAGACCTGAGGATTCTGAGAAGGGAAACTCTGGCTTCAACGGGGGCATTTTCCAGGTTAAACAGGCCTGAGGCCATAAATAGAAAGGGCTGTGGAACTTCAACTCAGGAGAAAGCCCAGCCTCCAGATCCCATGCTGATCATTGGTGTGAACACACTTTGGAACAGTTTGGAAAAGTGAGACCCTGAGGGAAAATGCCCAACGGGAGACACAGTGAAGGGAGCCCTGGTGCTCTGTGAGTGTCCCTCCCCCAGCTATGACTTTCACTGTAAACTTGAGTTCTCCCACAGGGAACTCAGAAAACTCTCCCTGCCCTCTGCTCAGCTGCTCACAGGGACCTTCTCAGTAATTGCCAGGAGTTGTCACTAGTCCCCAGGCGTGGATGAGGGTGAGGAGCACTGGGGGTAAGATCTGCCCCCACTGGAGACGCCCCAGACTCTCCATGCAGACAGTGTCACCTCTGCTCCCGATGACATGATAATGGCTCCTCTGTGGGGAGAGCAGCCCAGAGACCCTGTCCCTATAACTGGGGCCCATCCTGACTGACACTTCCCTGCACAGAGTGTGGAGCAAATATCAGGCAGGTGAGTGCTCCCTTGTGTTCAGTCTCAGGGCAGGAAACAGGAAAGCCGGCTCTCAGCAGGAGAGGAGCTCAGAGCTGTGTTGTCAGTGCCTTGGGCAGGACACGTGCTCCCCTGCCTTGTCCTGGGCTGCCCCGTCCATGCACTGGCTGGCAGGTGGAAGGCGGGAATGTGCTGGGGTGTGTATCTGAGGGGGACCAGAGCTGTGAGTTCACTGCAAATCTCGGGTCCTGGGGTCCCTGACAATGAGGGGAAGAGGTAGGGGGTCACTGTGGAATCTGTGCCAAGTCCTGTATGGCCAGAGTCACTGAGTCCTTCAACCATATTTAAAGGAAGTCTTTGATATTCTCAGACCTAATAGATTAGGGTTAGTATGAATATATGAGGACATATTTTTGTGCTGAGTTCATTAGAACTGGAAAATCCTACAGCATCAAATAATCTCTGATGACACAGACACACACGTGTGCACACAGAAATACACAGAATTACACTGCTTAATAATGACAGACACAGTTTTCCTATTTTCAATCCCTCTTCAGTTGGATGAAGGTTTTCACTACTTTCAGCAAAGATACTCTCTCTCCATTCTGCGTGGGTTTTGTGTTGTTGTATGTGATCCACATATTTTTCTCAAGAATATGGTAAAAAATCTCAACTGTCCTTCCTTAACCTGAGGCATTATGGAAAGGGAAAAGAATCTGCCGTGAGATGAAATTCAGGTATTTTCAACTCTGCCAAGAGATGTGAGTAATGGAAAGTAACCAGTGTACACTTTTTTTAACTTAGAAATTAGAATATGACTGACTTTTGTAAGTTAACTTTGCATTTTATACTCAGAAATGCACCAAAATATATCTTGGGCTATCCGTGGTCTGAAGTTTGCTGCTGCTGCTGCTAAGTCGCTTCAGTCATGTCCGACTCTGTGCAACCCCATAGAGGGCAGCCCACCAGGCTCCCCCATCCCTGGGATTTTCCAGGCAAGAACACTGGAGTGATTGGACACTTCCTTCTCCAGGTCTGAAGTTTGAGTCCCTGCAAATTTCATGCTTTGAAAACCTAACCCCAAACATGACCGTCTTTGGAGGTGGGTGCTTCGTGCCCTCACATGTGGAATTACTGTTGCTGTAAGAGAGGGTCTACAGAGCGCCATAGACTTTTCCATCACATGAGGACACTGTGAGAAGCACCAGCCATGAATGAGGAAGGGAGCTCTCACAGAGGGGTCCTTGCTACAGCCTTGTTTGTGGGCGTCCAGCCTCCAGGACTGTGAGCACTGAATTTCTGTTGTTTATAATCCCCTGAGTGGGTGATACATTTTTTTTTTTTATAACACCTCAAGCAGACTAAAACAAGTGAACACAGAGAAGGACCCCAGGTGGCAGTCCTGCCTAAGACTGAGGACTTACATCGAGGCGCACTCTGCAAAGAGGCTGAGTGCTTCTGCACTGGACGCGACTTGCTCTGCCCTCCCCAGCGCCCTCTATGTCCCTCTGTGCAGGGCCGAGGTCCCGACTCCTCTGTCCATGGTCCTGGGCACACGACACGCTCTCTTAGCAGGGCTTTCTCGTTCTCTTAGGAGCCCTGCACAGACCAGCCCTGATTTCTGTGCTGACCTGGGATGAGGTGAGTGACATTCTCTTCCGAAGGTTCAGCATCGCGTTAACTCCTGCTGCTTGCACTGGCCTGTGCGTGCTTAGTTACAGCACATCCGAAGTCCAGAAAGTCTGATCATTCCCTCATTCCTGCCATGTCTGAAGCTAAAGTTTGCTCTGGGTCTCCAAACTGTCCTTTGCCTTGTAGTATGCCTAGGAGTTTTTTCTTGATATCTGGACATGATGTACTGGGTAAAAGGAACTGTTAATCAACCTTCAGTGATGTGGTGGTGAGGTGAGGGGAGAGGGGCGATTCCACATCCTACACTGAGGTCCCAGTCTCTCCGTGAGCCTGTGCCTCTGGACTGTGACCCTCACCAGCAATTCTCTGCTTTTTTCCTCCCCAGTAGATTGGGCAGGATGGCTAGTGTGGGCTGGATGCTGGGTATTTCCCTTCCCAGGTCAGTCAGGCTCTGAGAAGACCCCATTTAGTTAGGCTCCAGTTAGCTAACCTCTCCTAAAGGCAGATTAAGAAGAATCTCGTGCTCTGATGTATTTCAAAATGGTTTTTCCCCTTCCAACCCCCACGGAAAGCACAAGGAGATTTTGCCACTAATTTTTTTTTCCACTGATTTTTTCCTCAAAGAAATATCACAAAACTCAGAACTGTGGGGATCTCCCTATAACTTGGTCTTCCTGGAGTTTCTAATTGCCAGACTTCTCCATGCGGAGCCTCCAGCAACCCATGGAGCCTACATAAATCCATTATAAGTTCAGGGTTTTCTGCCCTGGGTCCGAGGTGTTTCCCTCATGAACCTGTGCTCCAATAACCTCGATCCCTTCTATTCACTGTCCATCTCTCCAATTATGGAAGCAGAGATTTCCCCTCTGTTCTCGCCTCTGTTAGGAATCCAAGAATCTACAGAGTATTCTGTTTTAATTATTAGGACAGAAAGTTGACTTCCACGAGGGAGCAGAAGCCAGAACTGCATGACTGATGTTTTATTGTTCTTTTGTATCTCTGATGAGCTGTGAGTTCTCCAAGGTGGACAACTGGTTCAGCGACAGCTGTATTAAATTTAGTCAGACTCTCCTATAATCTCAGTAATATTGTCTCATTGTCCAAAGTTAGTATTTTACTATAATAGTCAGGATGATCATACATTCTAAAGAGGAAGAGTATATCACTGTCTTTCTCTCATGTCACCTGTAATATGTATATTCAGGACATATTATTTTACACCAATTATTGGTCAACCAGGGCTTCCCAGGTGGTGCTATTTGGTTAAAAAAAAAACCCCACTTGCAATGTAGGAGACATAAGAGACTCGAGTTCAATCCCTGGGTCAGGAAGATCCCCTGGGGAGGGCATGGCAACCCACTCCCAGTATTTTTCATCAGAATCCCATGGACAGAGGAGCCTGGTCGACTACAGTCCACGGGGTCACTAAGAGTCGGACGCAACTGAAACTTGGCGTGTAAGGATGCACGCATGGGTCAGTCATGTTATTGATCAAGAGAGACATGGTTCTCAAGTTCCTGGATCTCACAGGCTAGTGGAGCATCAGCTTATACAAGTGAACAGAAATAAATACAAAATAGTAAGTGGGACATTGTAACTGATACCGTGCATGTGTTCTCTAGGTTGAGACCCTCCTGTGGAGCATGACAATGTCTGCCTTCTCAGGAGACAGAAAATGCAAGAATCCTTTCCCACTTTGATTGCATAAGAAGACTTCTGATGTCATCACCAGCTCAGCCCCCTTTCCGCTCCAGGACACTCTGACGTCCTCTCCATGGCTATTCACAGAGATGCCCTGAGAAACCCAGGGGAGGTGGTTCTGGAAACCATCTCTGCTACAGATGGTGTTTGGGGCTCTGGGTAATGTCATCCTTTTCTTCCACAGCATCTGTCCGATCTTGCTTGGCTGCAAGACGAGACCCACAGATGTGATTCTCGCCCATGTGGTTGTGGCCAATCTTTTTATTATTTTCTCCCCTGGGATTCCCCACATAATAGTAGCTTTTGTATTAAGGAAGCCCCTGTCCAGTCTTGGGTGTAAGTTTGTGTATTACATACAGAGGGTGGCTCGAGGCAGCACCCTGTGCTCCACCTGCGTCCTGAGCACCTATCAGTCCTTCACTCTCACCCCCAGGAGAGTGGAGTGGGTGATGCTCAGAGGAAGGGCCCCCAAGGCCATTGGTCCTTCCTGTTGCACCTGCTGGTTGCTCAGTTTCCTAATGAATATCTATGTTCCTGTGACAGTCACTGGTCCACAGGGCACAAACAACTATACTGATAACCATGGCAAGTGGTTCTGCTCTTCCTCAGCTCCTAAAGCACGCTTTCTGTACTTATGGTCCATCTCTGATGCCGTGTTTATTGGCCTCATGGTCTGGACCAGTGGCTCCATGGTGCTTCTCTTGTTCAGACACCGCCAGAGGGTGCAGTATATCCACACCCCCACTGGGCACCACAGATGCCCGCCAGAGACCAGAGCCGCCCACACCATCCTGATGCTGGTGGTCACCTTCGTCACCTTCTACGCACTGGATTGCATTTTTGCTTTGTGTATTGCTGCATTTTTAGATTTTCGCCTATCGTTGCTTCATACCACTAATGTTTTGGCTTCATGTTTCCCCACTGTTAGCCCCCTACTGCTGCTCCTGAGGGATCCTAGAACTCGTGGGTGCTGCTCTTGGGTTTTTAGGCATCATGGCTGAAATAGTAAATATGAGGCTTAAATATTAGCTAAAAGTTCTCTATTTTATAACTATCTACTGAGCACTGTTTATTTTGAAGTATAATTAGTTGGCTTAAAGCTCAACATTCAGAAAACGAAGATCATGGCATCTGGTCCCATCACTTTATGGGAAATAGATGGGGAAACAGTGGAAACAGTGTCAGACTTTATCTTTTTGGGCTCCAAAATCACTGCAGATGGTGACTGCAGCCATGAAATTAAAAGACGCTTACTCCTTGGAAGAAAAGTTATGACCAACCTAGATAGCATATTGAAAAGCAGAGACATTACTTTGCCAACAAAGGTCCGTCTAGTCAAGGCTATGGTTTTTCCAGTGGTCATGTATGGATGTGAGAGTTGGACTGTGAAGAAAGCTGAGTGCTGAAGAATTGATGCTTTGAACTGTGGTGTTGGAGAAGACTCTTGAGAGTCCCTTGGACTGCAAGGAGATCCAACCAGTCCATTCTAAAGGAGATCATCCCTGGGTGTTCTTTGGAAGGAATGATGCTAAAGCTGAAACTCCAGTACTTTGGCCACCTTATGTGAAGAGTTGACTCATTGGAAAAGACTCGAATGCAGGGAGGGATTGGGAGCAGGAGGAGAAGGGGATGACAGAGGATGAGATGGCTGGATGGCATCACTGACTCAATGGACGTGAGTTTGAGTGAACTCTGGGAGATGGTGATGGACAGGGAGGCCTGACGTGCTGCGATTCATGGGGCCGCAACGAGTCGGACACGACTATGCGACTGAACTGAACTGAACTGAATTAGCACATACCATTACAGAAGTTTTGTTTGTGCAACAGAATAATACAGTATTTGTGTGTTGTTGTACAGTCGCTAAGTTGTGTCTGACTCTTTGCAACCCCATGGACTGCTATGGAAGCACGCCAGGTTTCCCTGTCCTCCACTATCTCCCAGAGTTTGCTCAAGTTCATGTCCATTGAATCGGTGACGGCAACCAACCATCTCATCCTCTGCCACCCTCTTCTCCTTTTGCCTTCAATATTTCTCAGCATCAAGGTCTTTCTCAGTGAGTCGGCTCTTCGTATCAGGACAAAGTATTGGACCTTCAGTTTGAGCATCAGTCCTTCCAATGAATGCTCAGGGTTGATTTCCTTTAGGATTGATAGGTTTGATTTCCTCACAGTTCAAGGGACTCTCAAGAGTCTTCTCCAACACCACAATTCGAAAGCATTAATTCTTCGGTGTCAGCCTTTTGTATGGTGCAACTCTCACATCTGTGCATGACTACTGGAAAAGCCATAGCTTTGACTATACAGTCCTTTGTTGGCAAAGAGATGTCTTTGCTTTTTAATATGCTGATCAGGTTTGTCATAGCTTTTCCTCCAAGAAGAATCCATCTTCTAACACCATGGCTGCAGTCACCATCTGCAGTGATTTTGGAGCCCAAGAAAACAAAACCTGCTGCTGCTTCTACGTTTCCTCCTTCTAGTTGTCCTGAAGTGATGGGACCAGATGCCATGATCTTAGTTTTCTGAATGTGGAGTTTTTAGCCAGCTTTTTCACTCTCCTCTTTCACTTTCATCAAGAGGCTTTTTAGTTCCTCTTCACTTTCTGCCATTAGAGTGGTGTCATCTGCATATCCGAGACTGCTGATATTTCTCCCAGCAGTCTTTTTTTTTTTTATTTTTTTTATTTTTAAACTTTACATAACTGTATTAGTTTTGCCAAATATCAAAATGAATCCGCCACAGGTATACATGTGTTCCCCATCCTGAACCCTCCTCCCTCCTCCCTCCCCATTCCATCCCTCTGGGTCGTCCCAGTGCACCAGCCCCAAGCATCCAGTATCATGCATCAAACCTGGACTGGCAACTCATTTCATACATGATATTTTACATGTTTCAATGCCATTCTCCCAAATCTCCCCACCCTCTCCCTCTCCCACAGAGTCCATAAGACTGTTCTATACATCCGTGTCTCTTTTGCTGTCTCGTACTCAGGGTTATTGTTACCATCTTTCTAAATTCCATATATATGCGTTAGTATACTGTATTGGTGTTTTTCTTTCTGGCTTACTTCACTCTGTATAATAGGCTCCAGTTTCATCCACCTCATTAGAACTGATTCAAATGTATTCTTTTTAATGGCTGAATAATACTCCATTGTGTATATGTACCACAGCTTTCTTATCCATTCATCTGCTGATGGACATCTAGGTTGCTTCCATGTCCTGGCTATTATAAACAGTGCTGCGATGAACATTGGGGTACTCGTGTCTCTTTCCCTTCTGGTTTCCTCAGTGTGTATGCCCAGCAGTGGGATTGCTGGATCATAAGGCAGGTCTATTTCCAGTTTTTTAAGGAATCTCCACACTGTTCTCCATAGTGGCTGTACTAGTTTGCATTCCCACCAACAGTGTAAGAGGGTTCCCTTTTCTCCACACCCTCTCCAGCATTTATTACTTGTAGACTTTTGGACCGCAGCCATTCTGACTGGTGTGAAATGGTACCTCATAGTGGTGTTTGATTTGCATTTCTCTGATAATGAGTGATGTTGAGCATCTTTTCATGTGTTTGTTAGCCATCTGTATGTCTTCTTTGGAGAAATGTCTATTTAGTTCTTTGGCCCATTTTTTGATTGGGTCATTTATTTTTCTGGAGTTGAGCTGTAGGAGTTGCTTGTATATTCTCGAGATTAGTTGTTTGTCAGTTGCTTCATTTGCTATTATCTTCTCCCATTCTGAAGGCTGTCTTTTCACCTTGCTAATAGTTTCCTTTGATGTGCAGAAGCTTTTAAGGTTAATTAGGTCCCATTTGTTTATTTTTGCTTTTATTTCCAATATTCTGGGAGGTGGGTCATAGAGGATCCTGCTGTGATGTATGTCGGAGAGTGTTTTGCCTATGTTCTCCTCTAGGAGTTTTATAGTTTCTGGTCTTACGTTTAGATCTTTAATCCATTTTGAGTTTATTTTTGTGTATGGTGTTAGAAAGTGTTCTAGTTTCATTCTTTTACAAGTGGTTGACCAGAGTTCCCAGCACCACTTGTTAAAGAGATTGTCTTTAATCCATTGTATATTCTTGCCTCCTTTGTCAAAGATAAGGTGTCCATATGTGCGTGGATTTATCTCTGGGCTTTCTATTTTGTTCCATTGATCTATATTTCTGTCTTTGTGCCAGTACCATACTGTCTTGATAACTGTGGCTTTGTAGTAGAGCCTGAAGTCATGTAGGTTGATTCCTCCAGTTCCATTCTTCTTTCTCAAGATAGCTTTGGCTATTCGAGGTTTTTTGTTTTTCCATACAAATTGTGAAATTATTTGTTTTAGCTCTGTGAAGAATGCTGTTGGTAGCTTGATAGGGATTGCATTGAATCTATAGATTGCTTTGGGTAGTATACTCATTTTCACTATATTGATTCTTCCAATCCATGAACATGGTATATTTCTCCATCTGTTAGTGTCCTCTTGGATTTCTTTCACCAGTGTTTTATAGTTTTCTATATATAGGTCTTTAGATTCTTTAGGTAGATATATTCCTAAGTATTTTATTCTTTCCGTTGCAATGGTGAATGGAATTGTTTCCTTAATTTCTCTTTCTGTTTTCTCATTATTAGTGTATAGGAATGCAAGGGATTTCTGTGTGTTGATTTTATATCCTGCAACTTTACTATAGTCATTGATTAGTTCTAGTAATTTTCTGGTGGAGTCTTTAGGGTTTTCTATGTAGAGGATCATGTCATCTGCAAACAGTGAGAGCTTTACTTCTTCTTTTCCAATTTGGATTCCTTTTATTTTTTTTTTCTGTTCTGATTGCTGTGGCCAAAACTTCCAAAACTATGTTGAATAGTAGTGTTGAAAGTGGGCACCCTTGTCTTGTTCCTGACTTTAGAGGAAATGCTTTCAATTTTTCACCATTGAGGATAATGTTTGCTGTGGGTTTGTCATATATAGCTTTTATTATGTTTAGGTATGTTCCTTCTATTCCTGCTTTCTGGAGAGTTTTTATCATAAATGGATGTTGAATTTTGTCAAAGGCTTTCTCTGCATCTATTGAGATAATCATATGGTTTTTATTTTTCAATTTGTTAATGTGGTGTATTACATTGATTGATTTGCGGATATTGAAGAATCCTTGCATCCCTGGGATAAAGCCCACTTGGTCATGGTGTATGATCTTTTTAATGTGTTGTTGGATTCTGATTGCTAGAATTTTGTTAAGGATTTTTGCATCTATGTTCATCAGTGATATTGGCCTGTAGTTTTCTTTTTTTGTGGGATCTTTGTCAGGTTTTGGTATTAGGGTGATGGTGGCCTCATAGAATGAGTTTGGAAGTTTACCATCCTCTGCAATTTTCTGGAAGAGTTTGAGCAGGATAGGTGTTAGCTCTTCTCTAAATTTTTGGTAGAATTCAGCTGTGAAGCCGTCTGGACCTGGGCTTTTGTTTGCCGGAAGATTTTTTATTACAGTTTCAATTTCCGTGCTTGTGATGGGTCTGTTAAGATTTTCTATTTCTTCCTGGTCGAGTTTTGGAAAGTTGTACTTTTCTAAGAATTTGTCCATTTCTTCCTCGTTGTCCATTTTATTGGCATATAATTGTTGATAGTAGTCTCTTATGATCCTTTGTATTTCTGTGTTGTCTGTTGTGATCTCTCCATTTTCATTTCTAATTTTATTGATTTGTTTCTTGATGAGTCTGGCTAATGGTTTGTCAATTTTATTTATCCTTTCAAAGAACCAGCTTTTGGTTTTGTTGATTTTTGCTATGGTCTCTTTTGTTTCTTTTGCATTTATTTCTGCTCTAAGTTTTAAGATTTCTTTCCTTCTACTAACCCTGGGGTTCTTCATTTCTTCCTTTTCTAGTTGCTTTAGGTGTAGAGTTAGGTTATTTATTTGACTTTTTTCTTGTTTCTTGAGGTGTGCCTGTATTGCTATGAACTTTCCCCTTAGGACTGCTTTTACCGTGTCCCACAGGTTTTGGGTTGTTGTGTTTTCATTTTCATTCGTTTCTATGCAAATTTTGATTTCTTTTTTGATTTCTTCTGTGATTTGTTGGTTATTCAGCAGCGTGTTGTTCAGCCTCTATATGTTGGATTTTTTTAATAGTTTTTCTCCTGTAATTGAGATCTAATCTTACTGCATTGTGGTCAGAAAAGATGCTTGGAATGATTTCTATTTTTTTGAATTTACCAAGGCTAGCTTTATGGCCCAGGATGTGATCTATCCTGGAGAAGGTTCCATGTGCGCTTGAGAAAAAGGTGAAATTCATTGTTTTGGGATGAAATGTCCTCTAGATATCAATTAGGTCTAACTGGTCTATTGTATCATTTAAAGTTTGTGTTTCCTTGTTAATTTTCTGTTTAGTTGATCTATCCATAGGTGTGAGTGGGGTATTAAAGTCTCCCACTATTATTGTGTTATTGTTAATTTCTTCTTTCATACTTGTTAGCATTTGTCTTACATACTGCGGTGCTCCCGTGTTGGGTGCATATATATTTATAATTGTTATATCTTCTTCTTGGATTGATCCTTTGATCATTATGTAGTGACCATCTTTGTCTCTTTTCACAGTCTTTGTTTTAAAGTCTATTTTATCTGATATGAGTATTGCTACTCCTGCTTTCTTTTGGTCCCTATTTGCATGGAAAATCTTTTTCCAGCCCTTCACTTTCAGTCTGTATGTGTCCCCTGTTTTGAGGTGGGTCTCTTGTAGACAACATATGTAGGGGTCTTGTTTTCGTATCCATTCAGCCAGTCTTTGTCTTTTGGTTGGGGCATTCAACCCATTTACGTTTAAGGTAATTACTGATAAGTATGACCCCGTTGCCATTTACTTTATTGATTTGGGTTCGAATTTATACACCATTTTTGTGTTTCCTGTCTAGAGAATATCCTTTAGTATTTGTTGGAGAGCTGGTTTGGTGGTGCAGAATTCTCTCAGCTTTTGCTTGTCTGAAAAGCTTTTGATTTCTCCTTCATACTTGAATGAGATCCTTGCTGGGTACAATAATCTGGGCTGTAGGTTATTTTCTTTCATCATTTTAAGTATGTCTTGCCATTCCCTCCTGGCTTGAAGAGTTTCTATTGAAAGATCAGCTGTTATCCTTATGGGTATTCCCTTGTGTGTTATTTGTTGTTTTTCCCTTGCTGCTTTTAATATTTGTTCTTTGTGTTTGATCTTTGTTAATTTGATTAATATGTGTCTTGGGGTGTTTTGCCTTGGGTTTATCCTGTTTGGGACTCTCTGGGTTTCTTGGACTTGGGTGATTATTTCCTTCCCCATTTTAGGGAAGTTTTCCACTATTATCTCCTCAAGTATTTTCTCATGGTCTTTCTTTTTGTCTTCTTCTTCTGGGACCCCTATGATTCGAATGTTGTAGCGTTTAATATTGTCCTGGAGGTCTCTGAGATTGTCCTCATTTCTTTTAATTCGTTTTTCTTTTATCCTCTCTGATTCATTTATTTCTACCATTCTATCTTCTAATTCACTAATCCTATCTTCTGCCTCTGTTATTCTACTATTTGTTGCCTCCAGAGTGTTTTTAATTTCACTTATTGCATTATTCATTATATATTGACTCTTTTTTATTTCTTCTAAGTCCTTGTTAAACCTTTCTTGCATCTTCTCAATCCTTGCCTCCAGGCTATTTATCTGTGATTCCATTTTAATTTCAAGATTTTGGATCAATTTCACTATCATTATTCGGAATTCTTTATCAGGTAGATTCCCTATCTCTTCCTCTTTTGTTTGGTTTGGTGGGCATTTATCCTGTTCCTTTATCTGCTGGCTATTCCTCTGTCTCTTCATCGTGTTTAAATTGCTGAGTTTGGGGTGTCCTTCCTGTATTCTGGCAGTTTGTGGAGTTCTCTTTATTGTGGCGTTTCCTCGCTGTGTGTGGGTTTGTACAGGTGGCTTGTCAAGGTTTCCTGGTTAGGGAAGCTTGTGTCGATGTTCTGGTGGATGGAGCTGTATTTCTTCTCTCTGGAGTGTAATGAAATGTCCAGTAATGAGTTATGAGATGTCTATGGTTTTGGGGTGACTTTGGGCAGCCTGTATCTTGAAGCTCAGGGCTGTGTTCCTTTGTTGCTGGAGAATTTGCTTGTTATGTCTTTCCTTGGAACTTGTTGGCCCTTGTGTGGTGCTTGGTTTCAGTGTCAGTATGGAGGCGTTTGATGAGCTCCTGTCAATTAATGTTCCTTGGAGTCAGGAGTTCCCTGGAGTCAGGGTTTGGACTTAAGCCTCCTACTTCCAGTTATCGGTCTTACTTTTACAGTAGTTTCAAAACTTCTCCTTCTATACAGCACCACTGATAAAACCTCTACGTTAAAGATGAAAAGTTTCTCTACTGTGAGGGTCACTCAGAGAGGTTCACAGCGTTACATGGAGAAGAGAAGAGGGAGGAGGGAGTTAGAGGTGACCCAAATGAGATGAGGTGGAATCAATAGTGGAGAGAGTGGGCTAGCCAGTAGTCACTTCCTTATGTGCACTCCACAACTGGACTGCTCAGAGATGTTCATGGAGTTATACAGAGAAGAGAAGAAGGAGGCAGGAGACAGAGGTGGCCAGAAGGATAAAAGGGGGAAATGAAAAGAAGGGAGACAGATCCAGCCAGTAATCAGTTCCTTAAGTGTTCTCCACCATCTGGAACACACAGAAATTCACAGAGTTGGGTAGAGTAGAGAGGGGTTAGGGGGGAGATACAGGTGACCTGGTGGAGAAAATGGAGAGTCCAAAGGGAGAGAGAGCAGTCAAGCCAGTAATCTCGTACCCTAGTGAAAAATGGGTCCTGAAGATTGGGTTCTTAAAGGTACAAAATTGGTAACAAATACATAAAAGCAAAAATAAAAAATCTAGAGTAGAGTTTGGAATTTCAAAAATGCGATGTTAATGAAAAGAAGAAGGAAAAGAAAGAGAGAAAAAATGAACAAAGAAAAACAAACAAGGTCGTGAAAATTATAAAGAAACTACAGGTACAAAATTGGTAACTAATACCAAAAAGCAAAAATAAAAAATCTAGAGTAGAGTTTGGAATTTCAAAAATACAACGTTAAAAAAAAAAAAGAAGAAGAAGAAGAAAAATAAAGAGAGAAAACAAACAAACCAACAAAAACAATGTTGCAAAAATTATAAAGAAAATACAGGTACAAAATTGATATCAAATACCAAAAAGCATAAATTAAAAATCTTGAGTAGAGTTTGGAATTGCAGATATACGATGTTATATAAAAGAAGAAGAGAAAGAAACAGAGGGAAAAAAAGTCACAGAAATTATGAAAAAAACTATAGGTACAAAATTGATAACATATACCAAAAGGCTAAAATTAAAAATCTAGAGTAGAGTTTGGAATTTCAAAAATGCAATGTTAAAGAAAAGAAGAAAAAGAAAAAAGAAAAAAAAAAAACACGGTCAAAAAATTATAAAATATATATATGAAGTTTGCTGAAGAAGAAAAAAAAATTGGGTCTTTTTTTCTTTTTTTGCAAAATAATAGTTATAAAAGTGAAAATTAAAGGACAATAGAGGGCTTAAAAAATTTTTTTAATTAAAAAAAAAAAGAAAGATTGATCGTAAAAATAGTAAAAATATATCTAGGTCTTTCTCTGGTTTTGTTGTGAGTATTGTGGGTTCAGTTCATTTTTGGCAGTTCCTTAGTCCGACTTATATTTCTCAAGATCTATAGGCCCCTTCCTATGTAGTCCGTAGTAACCACAGGGTTTTAATCTATGGCCTGTAGCTTCCAAGGCGTTTCCCTCTGTTATAGCTTCTTCTGTTTGCTGGTCTCTTCAGTGTCTGGTTCCCACCTTGACACAAAGGGGATGGTTGAGGACACTATTTTTTTTTTTTTTTAATTTAGGCTCACTTGTTCAGTCGCGCTGTGGGGAGGGAGGGAGGGGTGCTGCAAACAGATAACACTGGCATGCGCTCGCAGTGCCTCAGCCACACTGGGTCTGCCCCCGCTCACTGCGCGTGTAGCCTCCCTGCCCACACTGCTTGGGCTCTAGGTTGTTCCGCCAGGAACAATCAGAGGCCGGCCCTGGGCTGAGCTCCCAGGTCCAAGCCGCTCAGGTTCAGGCACTCGGGTAGTCCTCAGAGGCGCAGACTCGGTTGGGCCTGTGTTTTGTGCTCTTCCCAGATCCGAGCAGCTCAGGTGATGTGTTTGGCGGGCGCCAATGCTGCGACTTATCGCCTCCCCGCCACTCGGTTATCTGGGTGTAAAACCGGCGCACCTTCTCAGGCAGCTGTTGACCGTCCAGACCCCCAAGAAGTTTTAGTTAGCAAAGAAGCCTGCTCACAGTTTTATAGATAGTGTCTCTCTGGGGCTGCGATTGCCCCCTTCCGGCTCTGGCTGCCTGTCACCGGAAGGGGAAGGTCTGCAGCCGGCTATCTCTGTTCAGTCCTTTGTTCTGTGCGCGGGCCTGGCGGTGTCTTAGGTTAGGGCTGGCTTTTCGCGTGGCAGATATCCCACAGTCTGGTTTGCTAGCCCAAATTATTTCGCTCAGATCGCGCTCAGGACATTGGGCCCGATTCTTACTCTAAGGGACACAGCCCGCGCCGCACTTCCCTGCCCAGGCCCCGCTTGCTAATGCCGTGTGCAGGCGTCTGCGCTGCTTCTCTGCTGGGGGAGTTACCGTAGGGCTCACAATCCGCGATTTTTAATTGTTTATTTTTTTCCCCTCCCTTTTATGTTGCCCTCTGTGCTTCCAAAGCTCGGCACAGATTCGGCAGTGAGAGGGTTTCCTGGTGTTTGGAAACTTCTCTCTTTTTAAGACTCCCTTCCCGGGACGGAACTCCGTCCCTCCCTCTTTTGTCTCTTTTTTTGTCTTTTATATTTTTTCCTACCTCCTTTCGAAGAGTTGGGCTGCTTTTCTGGGTGCCTGATGTCCTCTGCCGGCATTCAGAAGTTGTTTTGTGGTATTTACTCGACGTTTAAATGCTCTTTAGATGAATTTGTGGGGGAGAAAGTGTTCTCCCCGTCCTACTCCTCCATCTTCTCCAGTCTCCTCTCCCAGCAGTCTTGATACCGGCTTGTGCTTCATCCAGCCCATCATTTCGCATGATGTTCTCTGCATATAAGTTAAATAAGCAGGGTGATAATATACAGCCATGACGTACTCCTTTCCCAGTTTTGAACCAGTCTATTGTTCCATGTAAGGTTCTAACTGTTGCACCTTGACCTCCATACAGGTTTCTCAGGAGGCAGGTAAGGTGGTTTGGTATTCGCATCTCTTTAAGAATTTTCCAGTTTGTTGTGATATAAAGTTTGTTGTGTCAATAAAGCAGAAGCAGATGTTTTTCTGGAATTCCCTTGCTTTTTCTGTGATTTATTCTTTGCCAAGCAGATGTTGGCAATTTAATCTCTGGTTCCTCTGCCTTTTCTAAACCCTGCTTGTACATCTGGAAATTCTCGGTTCACGTACTGCCGAAGCCTGGCTTGAAGGATTTTGAACATAACCTGACCAGCGTGGGAAATGAGTGCAGTTGTCCAGCAGTGTGAGCATTCTTTGGCAGTGCCCTTCTTTGGGTATTTGTATAGAATGCAAAACATCATAAGTCTAGTTAATACCATATCTGTATATAGTTACAAAGATTCGTCTTGTGACCACTTTTAAGACTGCTGTCTTAGTGATGTTCAGATATGGACAGAGTGTTGCTGTCAAATCTTGTATCCCACCTCTCCATAATTATTTATAAAGGAAAGTTTGTACCTTTTTTCTATTCTTTACTAATTCTTTCCTTTCTTTTTTAAATTTTGACCCTGCTTGCAGGATCTAGTCCCTGACCAGGGATTACACTCGTGCCCTCAGCAATGAAAGCAGCAGGCCCCCACCACAGGACAGCCAGGGGATTCCCTGTGCCTCCTGACACATGTACTCAGGACCAAATTTCTACATGAAATCCCATCAACCTAGAAGGCAAATCAGTGTTGGCACTGCCTTGAGAGATCTGAAAGTCAAACCATGAAATGACAGCTCAAGAGCTATTCACAGAAACACTGAGGAAATCAGTTACCCTCTGGGATAGTGTAATTCTCTGAAAGAATTCTCCTTTATTTGGTATCATTTGAACTGTGTCCACACACTTTATTTACATATTAGTTTGACTAATACTTTGATGTACATTGATTGGAACTTATTCCAATATTGGTCCCAATAAATATCACTCCTGAGTGGTGGGGAGATTTTATTTCATGATGATGCTATGAAACCTGGAAAATGGAGGTGATTTTCTACACTCTTTTGTATCTTTGTTTAACTTCTATTTCTTTAATATGTTGTAATGCTACACATAATTACCAATATTGTACAATGGATCATTTTACTTTTGAACCTGGACTTCCTTTCCATATTTGACCCTCAGTATATATCACTGACTTGATGGATGGAGTAACAGGAAGGAATAGTAGAAGGTACCCAGTCCTGTTTGTCACATAAACATTGTTTTCATCACTGTCATGCAAAATCTTGGGACTTTGTTTTCTGTTTTATCCTAATCACTATTTTCTGAGTTCCTTTTCTCTAATACTATCTTTTAGGAAACTGTGGTATATTTATTATTGCATTTTTAAAATAGGTAGTCTTTGTATAGAATGCTCTAGTCATTACATATGGGTTCACAAATTCTTATATTCTGGTTAGAACTACTATGACCATTTCAAAGAACATGTAAGAATTGAAATACTCCAACCAAAATGGATAAAGAAACATACCATACACATGCTGTACAAAGCACTCACTTTTGCTCTAAAGACACACAGACTAAAAGAGAGAGGATGGAAAAAGACATTCCTCACGAATGAAAATCAAGAGAAAGTCAGAGTAGCAATGCTTATTAAGACAAAATAGACTTTAAACTAAGATTGCTATAAGAGACAAGGAAGGACACTACATAATGCCCAAAGGATCGGTCCACGAAGAAGATGAAACAGTTGTAAATATATTTGCACCCAACATGGGAGCACCTCAATACAGAAGGCAAATCCAGTGTGTGTTTTACACCCAAGCCCCTCTCGGTCCAGATAAGCCCATGTCAGGAGCTCAGGGGCCGCCTGGGATGGGAGCTTCCACACTGGACGGCTCAGATCTGGACGCTTCCACCAGCTCAGCTAGAAAGTCTGCCGATGAGTCATGGGTTTCAAATATCAGAATCCAGGGTATTAGTAATTCTCTTTGCATCTTCATTACCTAGTCGAGGAATGGCACAGAGTAGGTCCAAACCATCTCTGTGTGCTTGTGCCAAGCCACGTCCCCATGGTGAACAGTCATTCACATACTAAGATGATCATGAAGCACACTGCCCCAGGCCGGCAGAAATGTACACGTGTATAGAAGCAGTAGATGCCCTGTCTACCTGGCTTATTTTGGAAAACCCATGTTTATGAAACATGGACATGTCTGCTGCCTTCATGTGCCGATTCTCCACAGAAGGAGAATCAGAGAGTGACGCAGAGAGTGTGTGGTGTTCCTTCTGCTCCGTGTTCCCTCGGGACAATGATCCCAGGCCTGCTGCTCACCTACTGGAGCAGGTTTCAAGGATCCAAATACCAATTTAAATCTCCAACTAGAAATTGATCATTACAACGATCAACTTAAAGAATTCGAAAGTCTAATGTTGTCCTAATAAATTCATCTTGCTAACCGCTGTCTGCACATCTAGGAATGCATGTGACCAGGCTCATGGACTAGAACACAGGGACATGCTGGAGGTCCAATGAGAGGCTCAAGGAGGGGGCTCCATGGGTGACTTGAAACAAATGACAAAGTCCTGGCAGAGTCATGCGGCCATGAGGGAGACCTGAGGATTCTGAGAAGGGAAACTCTGGCTTCAAAGGGGGCATTTTCCAGATTAAACAGACCTGAGGCCATAAATAGAAAGGGCTATGGAACTTCAACTCAGGAGAAAGCCCAGCCTCCAGACCCCATGCTGATGATCAGAGAGAACACACTTAAGACCATGAGGGAAAATGCCCAGCAGGAGACACAGTGAAGGGAGCCCCAGTGCTCTGAGTGTTCCTCCGCCAGCTATGACTTTTACTGTAAACTTGGGTTCTCCCACAGGGAACTCAGAAAACTCTCCCTGCCCTCTGCTCAGCTGCCCATGTGGACCTTCTCAGTAACTGCCAGGAGTTGTCACTAGTCCCCAGGTGTGGGTGAGGGGGACAAGCACTGGGGGTAAGATCTGCCCCCACTGGAGACGCCCCAGACTCTCCATGCAGACAGTGTCACCTCTGCTCCCGATGACATGATAATGGCTCCTCTGTGGGGAGAGCGGGCCCAGGGACCCTGTCCCTATAACTGGGGCCCATCCTGACTGACACTTCCCTGCAGAGTGAGGAGCCGAGTGCAGGCAGGTGAATGCTCCCTTGTGTTCAGTCTCAGGGCAGGAAACAGGAGAGTAGGCTCTGCAGCAGGAGAGGAGTTTAGAGCTGAGACTATGCAGGATGCAGGCTGACCCTGCCTCACTCTGAGCATCCACACCCAGGGTCGCAAACAGCTGGACACGACTGAAGAGACTTGGCACACATGCAGGCAGCGTTGTTTCTCAAACCAGCGCAGCTGAGCACAGGCAACAGGGTGCAAAGGTCACAGCTAACGGAAGAGATCCAATACGAGGTTAGGTTTGCTCTTCTGTGTTATGACTGGGGCCACGGCGAAATGTAGCTTTCTAGGAATGCCATGGAAGTTGCAGGTAATTGTAATTCAAAGCAGAGATCAGAATGCATAAGTCTTGTGTTTCCTCCCTCTGTGGACTAGCAGTAGCTGATGCTCACAGGATGTTGAGTGTCCAGACACTGCGGGTAGAGAATCTATCAGTCAACAGGGTGAGCTGTGCTTGTCCTCAAACGACTCTCAGTGTATTGGAAGAGAAAATGTTGGTTGCTCAGTCTCAGCCAACTCTTTGTAACCCCATGGACTGTAGCTCACCAGGCTTCTCTGTCTGTGGGATTCTCCAGGCAGGAAGAGTGAGTTGCTATTCCCTTCTCCAGGGGATCTTCCCGACCCAGGGACTGAACATGAGTCTCCTGCATTGCAGGCAGATTCTTTACCATCTGAGCCACCAGGGAAGCCCAAAGAGAGAGGTGGAGTAAAAACAAAAGCAAAAAAAGAAAAAGCGTAGATTTAGTTTTGGTGGGGTTTTTTTTTTGAGTAAATGACATTTTATTATTCAAATTCTCTGGTGTCAATGTGCAACAGGAAAATCACTTCCTCCTCATAGACTGACTTGCATTTCAGCAGCAGCATCAGTGGGAGGTGGGTATAGGAACAGTGGGATGTTAAAGAAAGTTCATCTTCTTTCCAACGGAGCAAGAATTTCAGCTTCTTTCCCAAGGTAACATCTGTGTTTATGTAGTGATCTTATCCACTTTTGCTTCTTCTAGTATCTTAACTTCTCTTTCAAGTTTTCTTTTTATTATTATTTTTTTAATTGGAGGCTAATTACAACATTGTAGTAGTTTTGCCATACACTGACATGATCAGCCATGGGTGTACATGCGTCCCCCATCCTGAGCCCCTGTCCCGCCTCCCTCCCCATCCCATCCTGAGACTGAGATAGAGAATCAGAAATGGTCACTGAGGACTATCATCAGGCAACTGTGAGCAAGTCAAACCAAGTGGGCTGGAGTCTGAAGGAGCAAGACAGTTGAAGGAGTGGGAAGAAGGGAATTCCAGGAAAAAGGAAGGATGTGAATTGTTGTGATAAAAGGAAAATGTGTTTCTTTTTTATTTTTAAGGGAAGTAAATTCAGCTGGACTTAGGACAAGAAATGCTAGTAAGATGGGAAATGCCTTAGGCGCCTGACCTTGAATGTTATAATCATCCCTCACATTCCTACCGGGCGGAGAGTTTATCTTTTCAAAAAACCAACTCTCGTCTTTGCTTAAGTTTTATTTCTCTGGTCTGTATTTCATTTTACTTCTGCTCTGATTTCTGTTAATTCTTTCCTTCTGGTGAGCATTGGGCTTAGTATTTTTTTCTTTTAGTTCCTGGATTGTTAGATTGTTCCTTAAAATCTTTCTCTGGGGACTTGCTTGGCAGTCCAGTGGTTAAGACTTCGCCTTCCAATGCAAGGGGTACGGGATCCATCCCTGGTCCTGGAGCTAAGGCATCCCACATACCTTGAGGTCAAAAAACCAAAACATAAAGACAGAAACAATTGTAACTAATTCAATAAAGACTTTAAAAATGGTCCACATCGAAAAAAAATCTTAACAAAAAAGACTAGTTATCATATTCGTTTCCAAGTTTAGCAGGATTCTCATTTTTACAAAAATGAAAACTAATGAAGATGTAAGCAATCTGTGCCTTGGGTCTAACAACCCAAGTATTTTCTTAGCTTTCGGGTGACACAACTCACAAGCAAAAACTGTACTTCTTGAAGGTGTATGCCTGGATGTTTTGACTGAAATGTTTATTTTTACATATGGCCTGAGGCAAGCTGGAGACTGCTCTAGAAAAATCTCTCCACAGACAGACTTCTCAGCAAGTCAAGATGTGCAAAATTATTAATGATTAAAATTCTTTGCAAACTAAGGTTATTTTCCATACCAAATAGATGACCTGAGGGACGTTCAGCAGCCTGTACAGTCAGAGTGCTACCAATTTCATGGCGGGTGTTTTGTATACTATCACATGAATGTATAATTTAAATTTCTCCACAGTTGGAACTATGTTCCCTGAAAATTTTAATAACCTCTGTAACCCTGTAATATGTATATTATTCTGCCTTTCTGTTTAATTTTCTTCATGCATGATAATGGTAGGGAGGATGAAAATGAATTATAAATATGGTGCAGGCACTGACTCCATGGATGTGAGTTTGAGCAAACTCCAGGAGATGGTGAAGGACAGGGAAGCCTGGTGTGCGCAGTCCATGGGGTCAAAAAAGAGTCAGACACGACTGAGCGACTGAAGAACAACCGTGTATTTTTATTTTTGTCTCCTTTCACTTGTTTACCAACTACATGTTTATTAAATTTATTATTATGTGTCTATCATATATTTTTTACCAACACAGGCATGGCTTCTAAGCTCATGGGTTTTACATCTGTGTAGGGAGTCAGAATATAAAAGTAAATAGAAAGAAATACAAAGTAATAATGATAAAATGTGAAATAGGTGTCAATGGTGTACTTCTGCAGGTTCAGTCCCTCCTGTGTGACGGATGATGGTGTCAAGGTCATATAAGAGTCCCCATGTCTGCATTAGCAAGTCCTGATCTTCCTGCCAGGCCGCTCTGAAGCCCTCTCCACGTGTGCTCAGAAGGATGTGAGAAAGCAGAAGCGCCAGTTGCTCGGTCATGTCCGAATCTTTGTGACCCTGTGGACCATAGCCCACCAGGCCCCTCTGTCTGTGGGATTCTCCAGGCAAGAATACTGGAGTAGGTTGTCATTCCCCTCTCCAGGGGAGCTTCCCGACCCAGGGATCAAACCTGTGTGTCCCGCATTGCAGGCAGATTCTTTACTGCCTGAGCCACCAGAGAAATCCCCATTCAGAAAGATGCTCCCCCCACAGAAAGAATCAGGGGCAATGTTTCTGAAAGCCCTATTTCTGTTACAGGTTGGGAACGGGGCTCTGGCTAACGTCATCCTCTTCTTCTGTAATGTCTCCCCAGTCTTGCTTGGCCACAGACAGAGACCCCCACAGATGATTGTCACCCACATGGCCGTGGCCAACTTCTTGGTTCTTCTCTCCGCTGGGGTTCCCCACACAATGGCAGCTTTTGTGTCAAGGAAGCCCCTGTCCAGTCTTGGGTGTAAGCTTGTGTATTACGTACAGAGGGTGGCTCGCAGCACCACCCTGTGCTCCACCTGCATCCTGAGCACTTATCAGTCCTTCACTCTCACCCCCAGGAGGGTGGAGTGGGTGATGCTCAGAGGAAGGGCCCCCAGGGTCACTGGTCCTTCCTGCTGGGTCTGCTGGATGCTCAGTCTCTTCATGAATATCTGGATTCCTGTGAGCATCTCTGGTCCACAGGATGAGCACAACTATACTGATGCCCAAGACAAGTGGTTCTGCTCACCCTCGGCTTCTAAAGCAGGCTGTGTCTACTTGTGGTCCACCTCGGATGCCGTGTTTCTTACCCTCATGGTCTGGTCCAGTGGCTCCATGGTGCTTCTCCTGCTCAGACACCACCAGAGGGTGCAGTATATTCACACCCCCACTGGACACCACAGATGCCCCCCGGAGACCAGAGCCGCCCACACCATCCTGATGCTGGTTGTCACCTTTGTCATCTTCTACCTGCTGAATTCTGTATTCACTTTTTATATCAGGGCCCATGATGATTTTCGCCTGTGGTTGATGCAGGTCTCAGATGTCTTGGCTTCGTGTTTTCCCACCATTTCCCCCTTCCTGCTGCTCCTGAGGGATCCTAGAACCCCCAGGTTCTGCTCCTGAATCTTGGCAAATAGCTGGGGAAACAATGGAAACACTGACAGACTTTATTTGAGGGGGGGGCTCCAAAATAACTGCAGATGGTGACTGCAGCCATGAAATTAAAAGACGCTTGCTCCTTGGAAGAAAAGCTATGACCAACCTAGACAGCATATTAAAAAACAGAAGCATTACTTTGCCAACAAAGGTCCTTCTAGTCAAGGCTATGGTTTCTCCAATAGTTGTGTATGGATGTGAGAGTTGGACTATAGAGAAAGCTGAATGCTGAAGAACTGATGCTTTTGAACTGTGGTGTTGAAGAAGACTCTTGAGACCCTTGGACTGCAAGGAGATCCAAACAGTCCATCCTAAAGGAAATCAGTCCTGGATATTCATTGGAAGGACTGATGCTGAAGCTGAAACTCCAATACTTTGGCCACCTGATGCAAAGAATTGACTCACTGGAAAAGAGCCTGGTGCTGGGAAAGATTGAAGGCAGGACGAGAAGGGGATGACAGAGGATGAGATGGCTGGACGGCATCGCCGACTCAATGGACATGAATTTGAGCAAACTCCGGGAGATAGTGAAGGATGATGTAGTAAACGACAGTAAAGGGAAGCCTGGCGTGCTGCAGTCCATGGGGTTGCAAAGAGCTGGACATGACTTAGCCACTGAACAACATCAAAAACACGAAGGTGTTACAAATCATCAAGTTGAAAATAAAGTCTCCATCTGTGCCCTGCAACCACTCGTAGCCTCTGCTTGTTGGAAAGGAGGATAAGAAAGAACCTTGGGTGTTTGGAAAAGGGAGAGAAAATGGCCATTCCGTAAGTTCCTACTCCTCATATACGTTTCATGCATGACACCATCGATGTCACGTCACATCCTGTGTGCGATCCACCTTCCGTATTTCCAGGTTGGTGGATTACGCCTTAGATGTAAACACAGCCTGTGATCTTTCACAACAAGAAGCAAAGGCTGAAACTGGGCCTATTTACATATTAAGAACCAGTCTAACCCCACCTCCCCCCGGAGTGTGGGATGGACATGCAAACAGGGTTGTATTTAAAATGGAGAACCAATAAGGACCTACTGTAGACACAGGGAACTCTGCTCGGGGTTATGTGGCAGCCTGGACGGGAGGGGAGTTTCGGGGAGAATGGATACATGTGTATGTATGGCTGAGTCCCCTTGCTGTCCACCTGACACTGTCATAACATTGTTAATCAGCTCTACTCCAATACAAAATAAAGTGTTAAAGAATAAATAAATAAATACAATTTGTAAAACAAAAAAGAATCAGTCAAGGTGTCCATCAGGCTAATTTCATCACAGTATTATAATTATGGAATTATAACCACGTCTATCCCACCTCTCAATCCACGAGAAATGAAGTTTTCGATTTCCTCAAGACATTTTTTTACATCCTTTGCTTTATTTAATCCTCTTAATGGCCCCAAGAATTTAAATTATTACACCAATGAGGGAAAAAAACACTTACAGGCGAGCCCATGTAGGATCTTGGGCCCAGTACAGACTTGGGTCAGGATTCTGGAGACTGGGCATTTAACGTGCTGCCTGTCACAGACTGAAGGGGCATCCTGGAGGCGACGGCTCATTCGTCCCCATGAACGGAAATTCCTGAGCAACACACGCGTCAGGGAGGCTGTTCTCCCAGGACGGGCCGCGGTAACCTGTGGTGTCGCCTCCGTGGGTCACCACCACCATCTCTCTTCAGGGTCATTAAAGTCCCACTGAGACTTGACTCTCAAAAAGCACCCCTTCTCGTGTAGTTTCTCCAACTCAGCACTCACTACAGAGCACAGGTCTTTTTCGAGCCTGCAAAAACAGAGACAGAAGGAGAAGAGATGGAGACAGGATGAGATGCTAAGATGGGTGTCCCAGAGAAGCTAACTTTTACCGTCCCCTGGATCTCTCTCTACCTCCAGCTTCATGCAGAGATTCCAGGGCACTAGAGCTCCTTTCCACAGAAAAGCAGAGCACAAAGGAAAGAGACGGGAAATCCCCAGGAAAGATGATGAAACAAACGTAAGACGGGGTATTCCAATGAAAAGCACAACCGCAAAGGGCCTACACAGCACAGAAAACCATACTCAACACTCTGTAATAACCCACAAGGGAAAGGAATGCGAGTAGAAAAGAACAGATATAATAGACACGGAACGCATAACTGAATCACTTGGCTTTACACCGGAAAGCGGCAGTTATAAATCAGCCATACTTCCATTTTTAAAATGTATGACGTAGCATCTGCAGAGACGCTGATGGACCTAGAGACTGTCAAACAGAGTGAAGTCAGTCAGCGGAAAACAAATGCCGTATATTAATGCAAATACATGGAATCCGAAAAATGCTGCTGTATACAACCTTATTTACAAAGCAGAAGTAGAGACACAGACACTGAGAACAAACATAGACGTAAAGGGGAGGGGGGTGGGAAGAACTGGGAGATTGGAACTGACGCTTGTCCACTATTGATACTATGTATAGAATCATGACTAAGGAGAACCCTCTGTACAGCACAGGGAACCCTACTCAATACTCTGGGACCTAAATGGGAAGGAAACGCAAAACCGAGGGGATGTAGGTAGCGGATGGCTGACACCCTTTGCTGCATGGCAGAAACTAGCAACACTGTAAAGCAACTAGACCCCAATAAAAACTTTAATGTGTGTCTTAGTTCTGAAGTTGATAACACAAAATCCTCAGTGTACAGCTTGCGACCAACTTCTCAAAGTGGGCAAGGTTCCCTGGTACTGAAGAGGATTCCTGCTAAAGCGTGCTTAGTTTAACGTCTTTCTCAAAAAAATAAATAAGTAAAACCACAGCTTATCTTTCTGACCTCATCTCCAGGATATTAAACAAGGTGGGAAGTGTTCTAATTAAATGCTCTTCTTTCAAACGAACTCACAGTTGCCAGTGGCAAAAGAAATAGAGTTTGAGATGGACATGCACACACGGCTGTATTTAAAATGGGTAACAAGGCCCTACTGCAGACACAGGGAACTCTGCTCAGCATCGTGTGGCAGGCTGGATGGGAGGGGAGTTTGGGGGAGAACGGGTATATATATGTGGATGGCTGAGTCCCTCCGCTGTTCACCTGAAACTACCACAACATTGTTCGTTGGCTGTACTCCAATACAAAACAAAAAGTTTAAAAAATCAAATGCGCTTCTTGTGATGCCCCCAAAGATCACACAGAGCTCGGTCCAACCTCGGGGCTCCGCACACGTTCCTCTGACTTCCTCGGGGCACACGCCGCCCTCACCTGCAGTCACTGTCCGTCTTCCCCGCCTGACACACGGTTCATCCTTCCAGCCTCACCGGGACCCCCCAGACACGCCTTCCCTCACCACCCTGCTCTCCACCACAACCCGGAGCTTCCCTCCCAGCATTCACGCAGCTAACCCTGCTGTCACGGGTCTTGGATTTGTTATCTCCCAAAGACAAACACACACCAGGATGAGAAGGCCCAGGATCGTGTGTCACACCAACCACCACACCCCCGTGCTCGGCCCAAGGTCAGCACTGGGAAGGAAGTCGCTGAGTGAACGTCTGAGCGAGACACACCAGGCGCCAGAATGAGAAAAGTAGGGGACTCTCCCCAAAACACCACGTGCGTAGGACCGCGCCATCGTCTGGGGACTACAGGCACATGTAGCTGGTTAATTCAGCCTAAAGACTAAAAAGTCAGCTTGTCCACCGCAGGAACCACGTTTCAAGCGTGCCGTACACGCACACCGCTAGCGGCTCCTCTACTGGACAACGTGGATGCAGACCACACGTGGGATGCCAGAAGTTCTGCTGGCCCGAACCGCCCTAGGAAACTGAACGCCCTGGGAAACCGAACCATGGGCTTGCTTTAGGACCTCGTCCCATTCATCCCCATCCCGACAGCCGCTTCCCCATGGAGGAGTCGGGGGATTACCCGAGTTTCCGCAGCTTGCACGTCGACTTTCTCAAGGGCATCCACAGCCTGCCGACTCCGTCTGGCCCCAGGTCGTTTCCTAAAAGGTTCAGGTTCTCCAGGCTTTTACTGCTTCTGAGAACAGAGGACAGCAGCTGGCAGCAAGCGGCCGTCAAACTGCATTTCTCCAACCTAGGGGTGGTGGGACAGAAGCGTGAAAGATGGTCCTCCAAGACGGAGGAGTTACAGACAAAAGGGACTCAGGATTTAGGGGGAAACATACTGAAGGGCTTCCCAGGCGGCTCAGTGGTAAAGAATCCACCTGCAATGAGGGAGGCACAGGAGACGTGGGTTCAATCCCTGGGTGGGGAAGATCCCCTGGAGAAGGGAATGGCAACCACCTCCAGTACTCTTGCCTGGAGAATCCCATGGACAGAGGAGCCTGGCGGTCTACAGTCCACAGGGTCGCAAAGAGCTGGACCCTGAAGACACGCACAGAGCACACGTGCTACTTAAACAGACTTGCTAACACACACCAGACATTGTCCAAGTGTTGACGGGTAACATTCAATCCGTACACCAATCCTGTGAAAGGCAGGGGATCTCTTAAACCCCACCTGACAGATGAGGAAACTGAAGTTTAGCCTGCCCGAATACAGAAGAAGTAATTTTAGTATAAAGTGGATGTGTTCATTTATAAGGCCCTTAAAAGGACAAAAATAACACAACCACTCCTCATTACACTTTTTCCATCCTATTTCTTAAATTTCAAATGCAAAAATCTGAAAATACTAGCTAGCTACTAGCAATACTAAAGCAAAAGTGACAAGAGACTGACACACATATCCATAGATAACAGACATTTACACAGATGGTAGATACACAGGTACCTGGATGATAGATGTTATAGATACAGAGAGATGGGAGAGGAGACAGAGAGATTACAGAATAAGTCTTTCAGGCAGAATGTAAACTACCACTGAATCTTGCTCAAAGGTTAATGGCAATTCTTTGTACCCCTTTTGCACCTTTTCTGTAAATTCAATGTATTACCAGAAGAAAAGGTAACCAAAAAAAAAGAAAGAAAAAGCACTGACTCACCCAAGTGTCTGCAACACACAACTCGGGCTTTTCAGGACCCTGCACAGCTCCTTCAGCCCCTCGTCCTGAACGTCATTGTTCCCGACGTCCAGAATCTTCAGGTGACCGTTGCACTTGAGGGCGTGAGCAAGCTCGCGACAGCCCGCCACCGTGAGAGAACAGTGTGACAAGCTGCAAGATAAAAAAAAGAAAATACAAACAAGGGAAAAGCAACCCCTGAACCCTTCCTCTCTGCATGTTCCAGCCTGCCTTCTAAGAAAGAAAGCGACTCCAAAACCAGGCTTCTCCCGAGTCCTGGAAAGACGAGGGTGCTGGTTAGGAGGTCTGAACACCTGGGCGCCCCATGTACCCATGAACGGAAGAAAGCAAAAGGAACAGCCACGCGGCCCTCTCCCTGCCGACTCTCAGGCCACCGACAGGCTCATCTGTGTGCAGGACTTCTCTCTGCAACACTGACCCCCAGACTCATTCTTCTTTTTTTTTTTTTTTTTTTTTTTTACTATCAAAGAATATTCCATCCTAAAGGAGATCAGTCCTGGGTGTTCACTGAAAGGACTAATGCTGAAGCTGAAGCTCCAATAGTTTGGCCACCTGATGTGAAAAACTGACTCATTTGAAAAGCCCCTGATGCTGGGAAAGATTGAAGGCAGGAGGAGAAGGGGACGACAGAGGATGAGATGGTTGGATGGCATCACCGACTCAATGGACATGGATTTGGGTGGACTCCGGGAGTTGGTGATGGACAGGGAGGCCTGGCGTGCTGCGGTTCATGGGGTCGCAAAGAGTTGGAGACGACTGAGCGACTGAACAACCACCACCACCAACACCCACCCACACATTCCCACCTCCAACAAAACCAAGAGCCCGCTGGGGACTGGCCACCAGGCCCAGGACTCAGATCCCAGCTGACCTCACGCCGAGTGACACGACCCTCCTCTCGGCCTCTGACCGCAGGAAGTGGTGGAACTCACTTCAGGCTCTGCAGGGCGCAGTCCGCACGGCCCAGGGCTGAGCTCAGAAGCTTCACTCCACCGTCTCCCAGGCTGTTCCTCCTCAGGTTCAGATGCGTCAGGCTCCGGCTCCGGAGGAGGGTGTCAGACAGGTGCCTGCAGCTGGGTGTGCTGAGCCGGCAGCACCAGAGCCTGCGCTCCCAGAAGCACAGAGACGGGCACTCGGGACAGCAGCTCGGGGCGACGCCCGCCCGACCGCCCCTCCGGGGCCTCCCTGAGCCCTGTCCCGGACACACCGGGTACCTGCCCGTTACCCTCTCTCACCCCAGCCTGACGCATCGAGCACACCGAGGATGTGCCCGTCACTCGTGGCTGGGTTAAAAAAAAATAAAAGCATCTTTTGTTTTGCTTTTTTGAGCTTTATACAAATGTGTTAAGTCACTCCAGTTGTGTCCGACTCTTTGTGACCCCATGGACTGTAGCCCACCAGGCTCTTCTGTCCCAGGGGCCGCCCCACAGAGGGTCCACCCTGGACACCGAGCCAGGAGGGACTCACTCCAGTCTCTGCAGGACACACTCAGGCCGAGTCAGGGAGCCACACAGCAGCTGCACGCCCTCATCTCCGAGCGGGTTCAGTCCCAGGCACAGTCGAGTCAGGCGGGGGGTGCTGGTGAGAAGTGAGGCCAAGTCCTCACAGGCGGCCGCCGACAGGTTCCCCTTCTCCAGCCTGCAGAGGGGAAGACACCGGGTGAGCCGCACCACGCCCGGCTCCCTTTCTGCTCCCCAACTCTCTGTCCTGGGGCCCAAGTCTGTGCAAAGATCAAGTCAGGTAAAGGAGAGAAGCACCAAGGAGAGTGAGGTGGCACAGGTAACACTTCTCTACCGCATGACATTCCTCATATGTGAAATCTAAATCTCACAAATGATCTCATGGAATAGAAGGAGGCTCACAAAACTGTATAAATCCTAATTATGTCGAATTGGTTCATAATGCTTTTCAAGTCTGCTACATTCTTCTGCTTCTCTGTACATTCACTCTAATTCCTGAGAGTTTGAAACTGAAACTCCAACTAAAAATCATTTATCTCCTTAAACAACTGTAATATATAATGGAACTGTATGTAACTTTGTTCTGTGTTTTCCAAACCTGTTTATATTTTCATAATTTAAAAATTAAAAAAGATAAAATATGTATCAAAAAATTTTTTAATTTAAAAGGAAATGCACAGACTCAGAGAATGAACTTATAGTTTCCAGGGGGGGAGGATGGGGGAAGGGATGGTTAGGGAGTTTGGGATGGACATGAGCACACAGCTGTATTTAACATGGAGCACCAACAAGGACCTGCTGTAAGCACAGGGAACTCTGCTCCATGTGGCAGCCTGGATGGGAGGGGACTTTGGGGGAGAACGGATGCATATATATGTTGGCCTGAGTCTCTTTGCTGTTCACTTGAAACTAACACAACATTGTTTGCTAATCAGCTATGCTACTGCTGCTGCTAAGTCACTTCAGTCATGTCCGACTCTGTGCGACCCCATAGGCGGCAGCCCACCAGGCTCCCCCGTCCCTGGGATTCTCCAGGCAAGAACACTGGAGTGGGTTGCCATTTCCTTCTCCAATGCATGAAAGCGAAAAGTGAAAATAAGTTGCTCAGTCATGGCTGACTCTTAGCAACCCCATGGACTGCAGCCTACCAGGCTCCCCGTCCATGGAATTTTCCAGGCAAGAGTACTGGAGTGACCCCAATACAAAATAAAACATTAAAAAAAAAAGATTTCTCCATCTCAGTCCTGCTGACCTTTGGGCCAGATCGTTCTTGATTGGGGCTTCCCATGTGGCTCAGTGGTAAAGAATCCACCTGCCAATTGCAGGAGACCCGCGTTCAATCCCTGGGTCGGAAAGATCCCCTGGAGGAGGAAATGGCCAACCCACTCTAGTCTTCTCGTCTGGAGAATCCCACGGACAGAGGCCGCAGCGAGCGACCAAGGGTTGGACACAATAGAGCACATGCGCTCCAGGGCTCCAGAGGGTCTGATCACAGGTGGTCCTGACGCACTAGATTCCAAGAGCAAACTCCCCTCCCCACATGTGAAAACCAAGCACGTGTCCAGACACTGCCTCACATCCCTGGTGGGACAAAATCGCCCCTGGATGAAAACTAGCCTGTTTGGAGGAGGCTGGCAGAGGCCTGAGGAGGTGAGACAAAAGAGACAAAAGCAGCCAATGGTCAAGATGGCCAAGACAAGGTGAGAGCAAAGCTGGCTGAGAAGGGGCCCCGAGGGGAGAGGTGGCTGAGACGGGGCCCCGAGGGGAGAGGGGAGAGGTGGCCGAGTTGGGGCCCCCAGGGGAGAGGCGGCTGAGACAGGCCCCCGAGGGGAGGGGCGGCCGAGACAGCGGCCCCGAGGGGAGGGGCGGGAGGCATGAGGGTGACGAGACCCGTGTCGGGGGTAGGGAGACACAACACGGGGGTCCCTGAGGTGCCCCAGACACAGCCCCAATGATACCTCCACTCTGCCCCGCAATCCTGCAAGGAAGGGCTTTCTGTGGAAGCGGGGCGACTTACGACAGCTCCTTCAGGGCACAGGTGGCCATCCCCGGGGGCTCCCGCAGTCTCGCCAGCTCAACGTGGGAGAGGTCATTGTCTGCCAGGCTGAGGAAGCTCAGACTCGAGTTCCTGCCGAGTTCAGTGAAGAGCTGATGGCAAACCTCAGTGCTCAGGCCACAGGACTCCAACCTATTGGAGAGACCCGGGGCTTCCCTGGTGGCTCAGATAGTAAAGAACCCGCCTGCCAATGCAGGAGACCAGGGTTTGATCCTTGGGTCGGGAAGATGCCCTGGAGGAGGAGATGGCAACCCACTCCAGTATTCTTGCCTGGAGAATTCTCAGGGACAGAGGAGCCTGGCAGGCTACAGTCCACGGGGTCAGAAAGAATCGGACACGGCTGAAGCAACTTAGCACGCGTGCTCCACCCCCATGTATTCTCCTCCTTTGCTAGCCTTCACATGCTTTTCCTGCAACGTTGACTCCAGTCCTCCCAGTGAGTCCTCAAACCCACACGTAATGTTGGGGACAGGCCTGGAACGCAGCGACTCACCACAGATACTTGAGGCCACAGGCCGAGTGCCCCAGCATTCTGAACACGCCCCTGGACACAGCGGCGTCCAGGCTGTTGGAGCTCAGGTCCAGGTGGGTCAGGTGCCGGTCACCACGAAGCAGAAGGCCAAGCTTCCTCAGACCCTCCACGGGGGCCATGGACTTCCAGCTGTGGAGAGACGCAAGGACGGAGCACTGGAGAGGAGACGCTCCCGTGGCTCATCTTTCCAACAATGCACACACACCCAACTGCCAGGACGAGGGACGTGATACAAGAGGAACCCAGACGCTGAGGGGCATTGCGGTGCTGAACCATACTCAATTTTTATTTCTAATTGGAGGACAATTGTTTTACAGTGTTGTCTCTGCCATACATCAACATGAACCAGCCACAGGCATACACAGGCCCCTCCCTCTGAACCCTCCTCCCGCCTCCCGCCCCATCCCAGCCCCTAGGTCCTCGCGGAGCACCGGGCTGAGCTCCCTGAGCTACACAGCAGCTTCCCCCCATCTGTCTGCTTATATACTTTGGTGTGTCTGTGGGCTTCCCAGATGGCTGAGCGGTAAAGAATCCGCCTGGCAATGCAGGAGGTGTAGGTTTGATCCCTGGGTCAGGAAGATCCCCTGGAGGAGGAAATGTCAACCCACTCCAGAATTCCTGCCTGGAGAATCTCATAGACAGAGGAGCCTGGTGGGCTACAGTCCATGGGGTCACAGAGAGTTGGACAACTCTGAACAACAAGGGAAGACGGGGGTGGGGCTCCCCCATATATAGAAAACTATAAAACACTGGTGAAAGAAATCAAAGAGGACACTAATAGTTGGAGAAATATACCATGTTCATGGATTGGAAGAATCAATATAGTGAAAATGAGTATACTACCCAAAGCAATGTATAGATTCAATGCAATCCCTATCAAGCTACCAATGGTATTCTTCACAGAGCTAGAACAAATAATTTCACAATTTGTATGGAATTACAAAAAACCTCGAATAGCCAAAGCGATCTTGAGAAAGAAGAATGGAACTGGAGGAATCAACCTGCCTGACTTCAGGCTCTACTACTATGCCACAGTCATCAAGACAGTGACAGTATGGTACTGGCACAAAGACAGACATATAGATCAATGGAACAAAATAGAAAGCCCAGAGATAAATCCACACACATATGGACACCTTATCTTTGACAAAGGAGGCAAGAATATACAGTGGATTAAAGACAATCTCTTTAACAAGTGGTGCTGGGAACTCTGGTCAACCACTTGTAAAAGAATGAAACTAGAGCACTTTCTAACACCATACACAAAAATAAACTCAAAATGGATTAAAGATCTAAACGTAACACCAGAAACTATAAAACTCCTAGAGGAGAACATAGGCAAAACACTCTCCGACATACGTCACAGCAGGATCCTCTATGACCCACCTCCCAGAATATTGGAAATAAAAGCAAAAATAAACAAATGGGACCTAATTAAACTTAAAAGCTTCTGCATAACAAAGGAAACTATAAGCAAGGTGAAAAGACAGCCTTCAGAATGGGAGAAAATAATAGCAAATAAAGCAACTGACAAACAACTAATCTCAAAAATAGACAAGCAACTCCTACAGCTCAATTCCAGGAAAATAAATGACCCAATCAAAAAATGGGCCAAAGAACTAAACAGACATTTCTCCAAAGAAGACATACAGATGGCTAACAAACACATGAAAAGATGCTCAACATCACTCATTATCAGAGAAATGCAAATCAAAACCACTATAAGGTACCATTTCATGCCAGTCAGAATTGCTGCAATCCAAAAGTCTACAAGCAATAAATGCTGGAGAGGGTGTGGAGAAAAGGGAACTCTCTTACACTGTTGGTGGGAATGCAAACTAGTACAGCCACTATGGAGAACAGTGTAGAGATTCCTTAAAAAACTGGAAATAGAACTGCCTTATGATCCAGCAATCCCACTTCTGGGCATACACACTGAGGAAACCAGAACTGAAAGAGACACGTGTACCCCAATGTTCATCGCAGCACTGTTTATAATAGCCAGGACATGGAAGCAACCTAGATGTCCATCAGCAGATGAATGGATAAGAAATCTGTGGTACATATACACAATGGAGTATTACTCAGGCATTAAAAAGAATACATTTGAATCAGTTCTAATGAGGTGGATGAAACTGGAGCCTATTATACAGAGTGAAGTAAGCCAGAAAGAAAAACACCAACACAGTATACTAACGCATATATATGGAATTTAGAAAGATGGTAACAATAACCCTGTGTACGAGACAGCAAAAGAGACACTGATGTATAGAAGAGTCTTTTGGACTCTGTGGGAGAGGGAGAGGGTGGGATGATTTGGGAGAATGGCATTGAAATATGTGTAATATCATATATGAAACAAGTCGCCAGTCCAGGTTCGATGCATGATACTGGATGCTTGGGGCTGGTGCACTGGGACGACCCAGAGGGATGGTATGGGGAGGGAGGAAGGAGGAGGGTTCAGGATGGGGAACACATGTATACCTGTGGCAGATTCATTTCGATATATGGCAAAACCAATACAATATTGTAAAGTTAAAAATAAAATTAAATTAAAAACACACACACACACACACACACACACACAACATCCTCTTCAGGCCCGGAGTTGCTGAACTGGTTTCCTTCTGCTTTGGGAGAAGTCACCATCCCATAAAGACACTGAAGTCTGTTTCCCCAGGGACTTCCCTGGTGACCCAGTGTTTAAGATTCTGCCTCTCAGTGCAAGGGGTGTGGGTTCAATCCCTGGCTGGAGCTAAGATTCCACAGGCCTTCCAGCGAAAAAATAAAAACAACAACAGAAGCAGTACTGCAACAAATTCAATAAAGACTTTAAAAATGGTCCCCCCCCACCACCCGCCAACACACACAAAATCTTTAAAATAAAAAAAAACTTTGTTTCTCCGCCATAACGTAAGCTCCATGAAGGCAAGAAGTAACTGTTCTGGTACTTCCCTGGTGGTCCAGAGGCTAAGAATTTGCCTGGCTATATAGGGGACACAGGTTTGATCCCTGATCCAGGAGGATCCCACGTGCTGCAGGGCCACTAAGCCCATGCGCCAGAACTCCTGACGCCCAGGTGCCCTAGAGCTAAATGATTAAAGGGTCGGGTCCCCCAGTGTTCACCGCAGCACTGTTTGCAGTAGCCAGGACACGGAAGCAACCTAGATGTCCAGCAACAGATGAATGGATAAGGAAGGTGTGCTCTGTATACTCAGCTGTAAAAAACAATGCATTTGAGTCAATTCTAGTGAAGTGGATGAACCTAGAGCCTGTTATACAAAGTCAGAAAGAAAAACAAATACTGCATATCAACGCATGTATATGGAATCTAGAAAGATGGTACCGATGAGCCTATTTGCAGGCAGCGATGGAGACGCAGACAAAATTGTGGAAACAGCAGGGGAAGGAGACAGAGGGGCGGATGGAGAGGAGCACCAACGTGTACACGCAATCGGCGTAAGGTTGGGGGGCGTGACAAGCTGCTCTGTGGCACAGGGAGCCCTTTCCAGGACAGGGGAGGAAGCGGGGAGGCAGGAGGCGTTTGGATGTGTAATTATGGCTGATACGCCTTGTTGTCTGGCAGTAGCAACACAACGTGGCAAAATTTTAAAAAAAGCACAAAAAGGTCAGACTCAAATAAACCAAGTAGAAATAAAGGGTGCCACGTACAAGGGAATGCCACACACTAATTCTAGAGCCATGATTTATGACAGTAACTGAGCTGTTAATGGCTCTGAAGGAATCTGTTCTAGAAAGGTCAAGTCTCTGACCAGCTTGCCACTTCTAACTCCATCAGCTGGCCATTTAAAAAAAAAACTTAAGTCGACTCTGCCTAAGTAGGAACTTCATGACTCTAAGGCCCTTGATTTTGTTCTCCTAAGTGCCCAGCTCACTTTCTGGCTGATAGATACTTATGACCATCATCAAAAGATAAAGTAAGTTGGGTTATTCTCCAATCGTGTTCTTCAAATCATGAGCGTCTCACACTTACGCCAGTTTCTGAAGTCTGCACCGTGGGTTTCCCAGCTTGAGACAGAGTCTCATCATGGACGCAGTGCTAAGCTTGCTGTTACTCAGGTCCAGCTCGCTCAGGTTCCCGCTGCAAAACACCGAGCAAATATCCTCCCACTGATGCATCCAGAAATCGGCAACCCTCATCCTTCGTGGGGGAAACAAGAGAGAAAGCTGATGAGAGTAGATGAAACCTGACCAACACCCAGCATGTGAAGTACAGGCGGCAGGAAGACACCCTCACCAGGGACTCACTGGGGCCCTGAATATGAAAGTGTGCAACCCGAAAAGCAGAGACACTACTTTGCCCACAAAGGTCCGTCTAGTCAAGGCTATGGTTTTTCCAGTGGTCATGTATGGATGTGAGAGTTGGACTATAAAGAAAGCTGAGCACCGAAGAATTGATGCTTTTGAACTGTGGTGTTGGAGGAGACTCCTGAGAGTCCCTGGGACTGCAAGGAGATCCAACCAGTCCATCCTAAAGAACATCAGTTCTGAATATTCATTAGAAGGACTGATGCTGAAGCTGAAACTCCAATACTTTGGCCACCTGATGAGAAGAGTCAACTCATTGGAAGATATCCTGATGCTGGGAAAGACTGAGGGCAGGAGGAGAAAGGGATGACAGAGGATGAGATGGTTGGATGGCATCATTGGCTCAATGGACATGAGTTTGAGTAAACTCAGGGGGATAGTAAAATACAAGGAAGCCTGGCGTGCTGCAGTCCATGGGGTGGCAAAGAGTTGGACAGGCTATGACTTAGCAACTGAGCAACAGTAATACTGATATATCGTTTAAAACCACTGAGGGGAAAAAAGCCAGTAAGAAGCTGTGCTGTAGAGAAGCAAGAAATAATCTCAACATCAGAAGATTTTCACTTCAGGGAAGGTCTGAAACTTCCTTACGCCTTAGGATGATCACACATAAAGGGAGGGATGATGTTGTGGGTGTTAATTCTTATAATAAGGTGAGATTACTTTTGGAAAATCACTTGTAGTAAAAGCACTTACATGACCCAATACTGAACATCACCGAAATAGTCACCTTTTGAAGTTTTAGGGATTCCAGGACAGGACAAATGATCACCAGTAAGTATCAGTTCAGTTCAGTCACTCAGTCACACCCAACTCTGCGATCCCATGGACTGCAGCAAGCCAGGCCTCCCTGTCCATCACCAACTCCCAGAACTTGCTGAAACTCATGTCCATCAAGTCGGTGACACCATCCAACCATCTCATTCTCTGTTGTCCCCTTCTCCTCCTGCCATCATACCCCCAAACCAAGCACCTTATTGATATCAGTCAGGTGAACACAAAGAAATTAAGCTACTCAGCATTTCAACTTCTTCACTCAAAACTGAACTGGTGCTTCTCGAAAATTTGAGGGTTAAACAGGAAAGGGTTTGAGAACATTTACAGCAACTCCTGTTTCAAGATAACAATTTAGAAAACATTTCTGGGACCTGAATTTAGGAGAACAGCTAAGCTTCCTTATCATCCAGCCGGGAAGCCAGAAGTGTCAGGGACAGGATAAAAAAGGTCACAGGAGAAGAACCAGATGAAACTCAAGTATTTTAAAATATTATTCCTTCAGGAGGACAAAGGGACAAATGCAGAGACAGCTTAAGACTTTGGTGACACCGCTGGCCACACTCTGGCTCCAACAGATGCTCCGAGGAGAGCCACAGGGCATGTTATGGACGGTCCGGAGCTCTGAAATAGAGCTGGGCACTGACCCGGGCCGGGCTACTTCACAGCCACACGGACTAAGAGAACTGTGCATTCTTATCTCTGACTGACAACACCAGACCCCCCTCCACTGAGTTTCGGGCACCTGTTTGACACAAGTAGATATCATCTCTTGATGCCTGGTACATGAACCTTCAACATGCAGGGTCTGAGAAACAAAAATTACCCCTAAGTAAATGAGTTAAGAATCCAGGGAATCCTACATAAAACCTAAAGGAAAAAGTGCTCACAGACTGGAACTGATCTAGGATGCTTGGTCAATCCTAAAAGAAATCAACCCTGAATATTCACTGGAAGGACTGATGCTGAATCTGAAGCTCCAATCCTTTGGCCACCTGATGCGAAGAACTGGCTCACTGGAAAAGACCCTGATGCTGGGAAATATTGAAGGCAGGAGAATAAGGGGACGACAGAGGATGAGATGGTTGGATGGCATGACTGACTCAATGGACATGAGTTTGAGCAAGCTCCAGGAGATACTGAAGGACAGGGGAGCCTGGCGTGCTGCAGTCCGTGGGGTCTCAAAGAGCCGGACATGACTCAACAACCAAACAACAAACCACGGATAACACAACAACAGACCAGACCCCCAGTGTTTCCTGGAAGAACGTGGGCAGAGCCTGCGAAGGGGAGCCAAAGTCAGTTAAGGAGGAGGGCCTCCGGAATACTCACTCCGGAGTTCCCAGGCCGGAAGTCCATTTCTTTTCCAGGACCCGGCGGCTGACAGAGAGCCTCAGCTTTCGTAACTTCGGACAGTGCTTGAGGCAAAAGGAAGAGACCCGGAGGTGTTCGCAGCCCTGAATGTCCAGATCGGCCACTGGGAGGTGATTCAAAACCCGCCGGGCCAAGTTTTCGTCCTGGGTCTCGTGCAGGCACTGGAAGAGCCACAGGAAGTCAAAGCGCCCCGAGACGGCGCCGCACCTCTCCAGCTCCTCCGCCCAGTCCAACACCTCGTCCGCCACCCCGGGGGACATCCGGCAACCCACGGCCTCTTCCAGTTGCCTGGCCAGGTCTGTTCCTAAGAGACCGAAGAAAAAGCGCACCATCTGACGCCAGTAGGGGTTGGCGTCGGCAAAGGCGTGGTTCAGCCACCGCCTCATCTCCTGATGCCGGGGGACCCCGCCCAGCGAGCCTCGGGCCCCCCAGAGCACATAAAACAAGGCCCCGAAGAACTCCTGGAAGCTCCGGTGAGCAAACGTCACGCAGTGCTCACAATCGCTGACCCTTCGAAGAATCTGCAGCCTCAGCAGGCCGTCGATGAAAGGGGCTTCCAGGCGCCAGCGCTCCAGGGCGTCTCCCGCAAAGGTGAAGGCGGCCAACCACAGCCCCTCGGCGGCCAGCGAGCAGAAGGCCCTCCACTGTCCGGCCGAGCTGCCGGTCCGCAGACCCGGCTCCGCCCCCGCGAGGAGGCTGCAGAAGAGGCGGGCGTAGAGGCTGGTGGGGGTGGGCGCGCCCAGCGCCAGTGCCGAGGCCGGGCTGCCAGCCAGCTGCCGCTTGAGGCCGGCGCACACGGCCCAACACGCCAGCGGCGCGGCGCACAAGCGGACCAGGGTCTCTGACCCCCGCATCCGGCGCCAGGCCTCCTCGGCCACGTCCGGGTCCCCCAGGAACCTCCTGAGATACTCCCGACGGTCCCCTTCGGTGAAGCCCGGGATGCCCACGCAGCACGGCCTGAGCAGCAGCCCCCGGAGGGCGCGGCCCCCGGGGGGCCCAGCGGTGACAAGCAAGGTCGCCTCGGGGACCAGCTCCTTCTTCAGCAGGCGGAATAGGATGCTGGCCGCCGGGAGCTCCTGGTACCAGTCGGCGCCGGGCCGGCTGGCCGAGCCCTTGGAGCCCAGGGTCACCTCTTCCGCGCCGTCGATGACGAACAGCAGCCGCTCGGGGTGCGCCCTGAACTCTTCCACGGGGACTTGCGAGTCCGGCCAGTCCAGGGCCAGCAGACCGGCGAAGCTGATGTCGCCGAGCTTGGCCAGCCGGTGGCCGCTTATGTAGAAAACGTAGGAGAAGCGGCCCCGGAAGAGGACGCCCTCCGCCCAGTGCAGCACCAGCTTGGTGGCCAGGGTGGTCTTGCCCACGCCGGCCGCGCCCTCCAGCAGCATGGTGAGGGGCGGCGCCCCGGCCCCCCGCGGGCGCAGGAGGCCCTGCAGCTCCGCGTGCTCCCGCTGCGTCACGTGCCGCAGGTAGATGTGGTCCTCGGGCCAGGGCGTGCAGTCCCACAGGGCCAGGATCCGGGTCCTCAGCCTCTCCCTGTATCTTCTTCTGTGGGCTGAAAGGGAAGGGAGGCGACACAGACAGCCCAGAGGCTCCTGAGATGATGCTCAGTATCACTAAGGACCAGAGAAACGCAAGTCGGAACTACAGGGCGGTGGGAGCGAGGTTTGGGTGGAGAACGGATACAGGTATAGGTACGGCTGAGTCCCTTCGCAGTCCGCCTGAAACTGTAACAGCATTGTTAATCCACTGTGGTCGCTCTAGAGTTGCTAAGTCGTGTCTGACTCTGCAACCCCGTGGACTATCACCCACCAGGCTCCTCTGTCCAGGGGATTCTCCAAGCAAGAATGCTGGAGTGAGTTGCCATTTCTTTCTCCAGGGGATCGTCCCCACTCAGGGATCGAAGCCTAGTCTCCTGCATTGGCAGGCAGATTCTTTACCCTGGAGCCAGTGGAAAAGCGGTACTCCAATATGAAATGAAAAACTTAAAAAAAAAAACCCTACAATGAGGTATCACCTCACACTGGTCAGAATGGCCATCATAAAAAAGTCCATGAGAAATAAATGCTGGAGAGGGTGCGGAGAAAAGGGAGCCCTCCTACACTGTGGGTGGGAGTGGAAATTGGTGCAGCCACTAAGGAGAAGAGTGTGGAGGTTCCTTAAAAAAAACTACCGCATGCCCACTTCTGGGCATATATCTGAAGAAAGCCAGAGTCCGAAAAGACACATGCATCCCAGTGTTCACAGCAGCACTATTTACAACAGCCAGGATGCAGAAGCAGCCTAGATGTCCACTGACAGACGGATAAGAAAGACCGAGAGAGTGTGTTTGTGTGCGTGTGTGCGCGCGCACGTGTGTAGTGGACTATTACTCAGCTATAAAAAGAATACAGTAATGCCACCTGCAGCAATATGGAATGGACTTGGACATCATTATACTAAATGAACTAAGTCAGACCTACATACAATATCACTCATATGTGACATCTAAAAAATTAAAACTAGTGACTATAACAGAAAAGACACACAGACACAGAGAACAAAGCTGTGGTTGCCCATGGGGGGAGGGAAGGGGAGGGGCAACATAGAGGGTGGGGGAGGGGAGGCACAAACTACTGTTCTTAAGGCTACAGGATGCTGTGTACAACACGGGGAATAGAGCCAATATATATATTTTTTAAAACTGTAAATACAGTGCTGCTGCTGCTGCTAAGTCGCTTCAGTCGTGTCCGACTCTGTGCGACCCCATAGACGGCAGCCCACCAGGCTCCCCCGTCCCTGGGATCCTCCAGGCAAGAACACTGGAGTGGGTTGCCATTTCCTCCTCCAATGCATGAAAGTGAAAAGTGAAAGTGAAGTCGCTCAGTCGTGTCCGACTCTTCGTGACCCCATGGACTGCAGCCTACCAGGCTCCTCCGTCCATGGGATTTTCCAGGCAAGAGTACTGGAGTGGGGTGCCATTGCCTTCTCCTGTTACAACTGTGTAAAAAATAAAATAGAGCTACCTATCACTGCAGCGCAAAATCCAGAGACAGACGCTGTACCTAAGCCCTTAGAGGGGACCCGGTGAGAATGTCCAGCTAACGGTGACCTGTTGCCCTTCCAGGCTTCATCAGAAGGTCAGATCGGCTAGTTCCTGGCACACTATAACTGGAAGGCAATTTCAAGGCAGAAGCAAAAGTAGAATGCATGGAACGCGCGTTCCACCGAGCAGCTTGTCTGCGATCATCGTGTAGTCTACAAACCTGTCTCTTCCACCGTCTCTGGTTCTTCCTGGTTTGGATCTTGGAGTCTGCACACCTGTGACATTTCTGAAACGAAACAGGATGGGATGCTGAGATTCTGCCCGGCTGGAGAATAAGCTCAGAACCGTGGGCGATCTCAGCAGAACCAACCATTTCTCTGCCAGACGTGGGATTAAAGAGACTGAAAGTCATACCTTCCGGCTTATCAACCTGACCACACTGAAAACATGCTCGCTTGCAAAACTGCAGCTCATGTTAAAAGTGCACCCCTATGGACACAGGGAGAGGGGAGGAGAGGGTGAGATGCATGGAGAGAGTAAGACGGAAAGGTACATTCCCATATGTAAAATAGATAGCAATGGGAATTTGCTGCATGGCTCAGGAAACTCAAATGGGGCTCCATATCAACCTAGACGGGTGGGGTGGGGTGGGGTGGGGTGGGGTGGGGTGGGGTGGGTGGGGAGATGGGAGGGAGCTTCAAGAGGGAGGGGCATGTGTATACCTATGACCGATAAATGTTGAGGTTTGACAGAAACAAAAGTCTGTAAAGCAATTATCCTTCAATTAAATTTTTTTTTAATTATTAAAAAAAATACCACTGCCTGGAGCCCTGGATCCAGCCAGCACCCCCCACCCGGTCTGGAATGCTCCCCCTCCACCCTCCACCCCCCACCCCATTTCCGCTTGGCTCGCTCCATCCCCTCGGAGTCTCCGCTCACATCTTGGCGCCTGGTGACCTGGGTGGACCTACAGTGTGTCAGATGTGGTGAGTCAGAAAGAGAAATACACATATCAGATATGGATTACATATATGTGGAGTCTGAAAAAATTGGCAGAGATTATCTTAATTATAAAGCAGAAATAGACGAAGAGAAGGAGCGTATGGACACCAAGAGGGCCGGGGGGGCCTGGAGACGCGGACGTACACTGGAGACTGCACGTAAACAGGCACCTAATGAGACCCTGCCGCCCAGCATGGAGCTCCGCTCAGCGCTCCGCGTGACCGGAGGGAATCCCAGAGAGGGGTCTAGACGCCCTGCTGCACAGCAGGAACTGACAGCGCTGTAAGCAGCCATACTCCCAGAAAGACGGCTTTAAAAAGAAAGTAAAAATATCTGGCCCCTACCAACTGCTGTAAAAGCAAAAAAAGAAAAGAAAAAATGGTAGTTGACGATCCTGTTAAGGATGCATCACACGCCTTCCTCACCACGTGCCTTCCTCGGCCCCACTCGCCCTCCCCTCCCCTCCCCACCCCAGCCCTGCCCCTCCTTTCCTCTCCCCTGCACTGCTCACCGTCTACCGGGTTCTATAATGTACTGATTCAGCACGTCCATCACCAGCTCCCTAAGCTGGAGCAGGAGACAGCTAAACACCCACCATGCATGTGACGCAGCCATCCCACACCCAAGCATAGATTCAAAGAAAACCAAAACTTTAAGGACGCCCGCACCACAACGATCACGGCGGCACCAGGTCCAACAGCCAAGATGCAGAAGCCACCTGCGTGCAGAAGGGCAGAGGGCTGGATAAAGGAGGTGGGGAGCACGGACACAAGGCGGTGTCAGCCGCCTCGAAAACTGACGAGAGACGCCACCGCTCAGCCGCGGGGAAGCGCGGCAGCGACCACACGAAGTGAGGTCAGCGAGGAGAGGAGAGACAAGCGCCATGCAATATCACTGAGAGCTGGAGTCTCAACATGGACACACACGAACTTGCTTAGGAAACGGAAGCAGCCTCACAGACTAAAACAAGAAACCACGGTTACCAAGGGAAAGGTGTGCGGCAGGGAGAAATCAGCAGACGGGAGAACACAGACACACTGCTGTTTATAAAAGAATCCACAAGGACCCACTGCGGAGCACAAGGAACCCTGCTCAACACTCTGTAACCACCTATATGGGAAAGAACCAGAAAAGAACACGTGTGTCTACGTATAAATGAACTAAGTTTCTGTAAACACACAGACAAAAAAAATCCCACACCATTGTAACTCACCTATATACGCCAATTGAAAAAAACATGGAGGGAGGGAGAGAAAGGGACAGAAGAACCGCTGGCCCTGTCCCCTCAGGCCTTGGGGACCCGGGCTGGTGTCGCAGCCCTGGGGCCTGAGCAGGCTCGGGTCCCCAGGCGGGACGGGTCTGAGGGCGCTGGGCAGGCTGTGCCCGCAGTGAGCCCCCCTGGACCTGGCCTTCCAGTTCCCGTCTGCCTGAGCCCACTGTCTCCAGACCCAGGGGTCTCTCCTGCAGCAGAGCCAACCCTAGCGCCCCCAAAGGACGGTGCGGTCTCTGGGCTGGAGGCGCTTCGCAAATTCCCCGGGGCTCCGTGTGTCCTGGGGGTGGGATTCAGCCTCCTCCCTTAGGGTTCCCGCCTGAGGACAGCTCCCTCTGCAGAGCGGTGTGGCAGGAGCTGGGGTGTGTCTGGGGATCAAAGCTAAGGAGAAAGAAGGACACACAGGCCTTAGGTGTCTCCATTCTAATCAACACCCCAGGAACAGGACCCTGAGGCTCTGGTTGCCCAGGTAACCGGAGTTGGGCAGGAAGAAATGCTGCCGCCTTGTGGCCATTCCCTGTAACAACTCCGTGAAAACCGGTGCTGATGGGCCCAATATTCACCAGGCCTGCGGGGCTGGAAATGACGCCTGCCCTCAAGAAATGCCCCGGGGTAAATCAATTCACAACAGGGCTGATTAGAAGATAAAAAGCCCATGCAGAGACTCTGCGTCACTAATTATTCAAGCAACACAAATAAAAACACATGATATCAGTCCCACTGCTCAGAATGGCCATCCTCCAAAAGATTTTAGAAAGATTGTTACACAGGGCTATGGGAGCATGGAATCCTCCCACACTGTAGGCGGGATGTAGGAAGGAAAACAGCACGGAGATTTCTTAATACACTAAACATAGAGTTACCGCATGATTTCCCAAGCCCACGCCTTGGCTTAGATCCACAGAAAATCATAATTTGAAATGACACGTCACCCCTATTTTCAGGGCAGCACTCTGCGTAATATCCTAGGCAGAGCATTGGCCAAAATATCCACCGACAGAAAACTGAGTACCTGGTCCATCCACACACCAGAATACACTCAGCCATCAAAAAGAGCGGGGGAAAATGCCACTATCGGCAGCATGGATGGACGGAGAGATGACCACACCAAGTGAAGTCAGTAAAAGAGGCAGAGAAATAGACCGCTTACAGGTGCAAGCTATAAATTCATACCAATCAACTCATTTACAAACAGACTCACAGACTTAGAAAACCAAGTTATGATTATTAAGGGGAAAAAGGGGGGGAGGAGAAGGGAGACATTAAGAGGTTGGGGATTAACAGATACACACCACTTATGATCCTACTGTTAGACCAGGGAAGTCTACTGAACACACTCTCTTAATATATATGGGAAGAGAACCTGAAAAAAAAAAGATACACATCGATGTGTAACTCAATCATGTTCCTGTTCACCTGAAACAAACACATCGGAAATCCAATAGAAAATAAAAATTATATTACCAAAAGAAGAAAAAAGTTGCGCATGGAAAAATGCTGCCGCTTCGTGGTCGCTTTTGGTAACTACAGGGGAAAAACCTGTGCTCATGGGCAGTTGACCCTGATAGCTCAGTTGGGAAAGAATCCACCTGCAATGCTGGAGACCTGGGTTTGATCCCTGGGTTGGGAAGATCCCCTGGAGAAGGGAAAGGCTATCCACTCCAGTATACAGTCCATGGGGTTGCAAACAGTCGGACATGACTGAGCGACTTTCACTTCACTTCATGGGCACTTAATATCACCAAGCCTGCAGGGATGGATGGAAAGAAACACCTGCCCTCAACAAATGTCCCTGGGTAGGTCCGGGGAAAGAATTCAAAACGGAGTAGACGTTTAATAGGCAAATTTCAAGAGGTTAGTTTTACTCACACTGTTTTTTTAAAAATCACATGAAAAAGCTTTCAACATCGCTTAATCTTAAGAGAAATGCAAACCAAACTCAAAGGAGGTTATCACCTCACTGGTCAGAATGGCCTTTGTTAAAAAGTCCACAAACAATAAACGCTGGTGAGGGTGTGGAGAAAAGGAAGCCTCCTGCATCGAGGCTGGGAAACTTGGAACAGCAGGATGGAGGACTAAGTGCAGGGTCATTAAATAAGTGAAAAGAGAATGAAGTTAGGACACTTCCGGACCCCAGACAGAAAAAGAAACCCCAAATTGATTAAAGACCTCCATGGGGGCACGACTACTCTAAACCTCTTGGGCAAAATATAGGCAGAGTGAGTTTTCACATTATCCACAGGCAATGCTTTTTGGGCCCAACTCAGAATAATGAAAAAGAAAACTCAATGAAGGGAAAAGCATTTGCACAGCTAGAAAAAGCCATACAGAAAAAGACAAGCCTCAGAATGAGAAAAAAAAACACTTTGCAAATGAAGATACCCACAGAAAATTCATCTCTGAAACATGCAGTGCAATATCAAAAAACACAAACCAAATAACCTAATGGAAAAATGAGCCAAAGACCTAAATGGACGTTTCTCCAAGGAAGGCATCCAGATGGCCACACAGCACGTGAAAAGATGCTCAGCATCACTGTTAGAGAAATGCCAATCAAAACGGCAATAAGGTACCATCAGCTCAACCCCCCAGAATGGCCATCCTTGGAAAAGCTACAAAGATAATGGCTGTGGAGGGCGGGGGGACAGGGACTCCTCTTGCTCTGTGGGCGGGGACGGAGGAGGGTGGGTGAGGCCACAAGGAAAGCAGTAGGGCGATTCCTTAAAACACCAGACGCCTTACATCTGAGCCACCAGGGAAGTCTTAAAACACTAAACGCAGACTAACCACCTGATCTGGCAACCCCAGCCTTTGCCTTAGGTCCGGAGAAAGTCACAGTTTAAAACGACACGTGCATCTCAATCTTCAGTTCATTTCAGTTGCTCAGTCATGTCCGACTCTAAGACCCCACGAATCGCAGCACGCCAGGCCTCCCTGACCATCACCAACTCCCGGAGTTCACTCAGACTCACGTCCATCGAGTCAGTGATGCCATCCAGCCATCTCATCCTCTGTCATCCCCTTCTCCTCCTGCCCCCAATCCCACCCAGCATCAGAGTCTTTTCCAATGAGTCAACTCTTCACATGAGGTGGCCAAAGTATAGAGTTTCAGCTTTAGCATCATTCCTTCCAAAGAAATCCCAGGGCTGATCTCCTTCAGAATGGACTGGTTGGATCTTCTTGCAGTCCAAGGGACTCTCAAGAGTCTTCGCCAACACCACAGTTCAAAAGCATCAATTCTTCGATGCTCAGCTTTCTTCACAGTCCAAATCTCACATCCATACATGACCACTGGAAAAACCATAGCCTTGACTAGATGGACCTTTGTTGGCAAAGTAATGTCTCTGCTTTTCAATATGCTATCTAGATTGGTCATAACTTTCCTTCCAAGGAGTAAGCTTCAGGGCAGGACTATTCACAATATACAAGACACAGCATCAAACCAGAATGTCCATCAGTAGAGAAACGAAGAGGAACGGGTCCACCTACACCCTGGAATACACTCAGTCATCAAAAAGAACGAAAAATGCCAGTGGATGGGCCTAGAGATTTACCATACGGCGTGAAGTAAGAGAGGGAAAGAGAAATGGTGTACCACTTACAGACAGAATTGATAATTCATACTGATGAACTCATTTATAAACAGAAACAGACTCAGACTAAAAAAGAAACTTATTATTATTTTTTTAAGTCCACGGGGAGGGATACATTAAAAGGTTGGTTAACAGATACACAGTACTTATTATCAAATAGATAATCCAAAGGACCTACTGAAGAGCACAGGGAAGTCTACTGAACACACTGTAATAACCTACATGGGAAGAGAACCGGAAAAAAAAAAGATATAAATATATGTGTAATTGAATCAAGTTCCGGTACACCTAAAACAAACACAACATCAGAAATCAACTCTACTCCAATCGAAAATAAAAATTAAATTACAAAAGAAAAAAAGTTGCGCATGGAGAAATGCTGCCGCCTTGTGGCCGCTTTTGGTACAACACCTGAAAAGCCTGTGCTCATGACCACTTGCTCTTCCAGGATGTAAGGAAATGATATCTGTCCTCAAAAACTGTCCTGGGGTAGGTCCTGGCAAAATAATTCAAAAGAGAACAAACAGTGATGAAGGCAACCTCGAGAGGTGAGTTTTGCTCACACTTTTTTTTTTTAATCACATGAAAAGCTTTCAACATAACAAAGCAGAGGACGGATACTATAAACCTCCTAGGAAACTGTAGGCAGCCAGGTTTCACATTAATCGCAGGCAGTTCTCTTTGGATCCAGCTCTTAAGAGTAATGCAATTTTTTTTAAGTCAACAAATAGGACCTCATCAACCTTACAAGCGTTTGCACAGCAAGGGAATTTATAAAGAAAAAGACAGCCCTCAGAATGGGGAAAATATTTGCAAATGAAGAGGCCCATAAGCGATTCATCTCCAGAACATACAAACAGCTTGTACAGCTCAATATTTTTTAAAATGCAGTAGAAAAATGGGCTAGAGATCTAAATGGATACTTCATCAGAGCACATGAACACATGCTCAGCATCACTAATTACAGAGATGCCAATCAAAACTACAATGAGGTATCAGCTCACACTGGACCGAATGGACATCTCAAATATTCGACAACCATAAATGCTGGAGAGGGTGTGGAAAGAAGGGCACCCTCCTGCACCGTGCGTGGGAATGGAAATCATTGCATCCGCTCTGGAGAGTAGTACAGAGGTTCTCGAAGACACTCAACAAGTACAATGTGACCCAGCCATCCCAGTCTGGGCACAGATCCTCAGAAAACCAAAACTTTAAAAGACGCCCGTGCCACAATGATTATGGCACCAGGTCCAACAGTCAAGATGCAGAAGCAACCTGAGTGCAGAAGGGCAGAGGGCTGGATAAAGGAGGTGGGGCGCACGGACTCAAGGAATGTGACTCAGCCCCAAGAAGGACGAGGGACGCCATTTGCAGCCAGGGGTGAGAACAGACAGGCTCATCCCAAGGGAAGTAGGCGAGACCAGGAAAGACAAGTGTCCCATGAAACCACTTCCAGCTGGAATCTAAACATGGATACACGTGAACTGCTTACAAAACAGAAACAGCCTCACAGACTCGGAAAAGAAACTCAGGTTGCAAAAAGGAAAGGTGAGGGGCTGGGAGAAATTAGCAGCTTGAGAATAACATAGACACACTATTTATAAAAGAATCCCCAAGGACCCACTGCGGAGCACAAGGAACCCTACTCAACACTCTGTAATAACCTATATGGGAAAGAACCGGAAGAGAACATGCATACGTCTATGGACAAATAAGTTTCTGTACACCTGAAAAACACACCCACAGCCATTGGAAATCACCTGTATATTCCAACTGAAAATAAAGAAGGGAGGGAAAAGAGAGACAGAGAGAAGAAACGCTCTCTTCCCCTCAGGCCTTGGGGACCCGGGCTGGTGTCACAGCCCTGGGGCCGGAGCAGGCTCGGTCCCCGGGCGGGACTGTCCTGGGGCTGAGGGCGCTGGGCAGGCTGTGCCCGCAGTGAGCGCCCCCGGAGCTGGCCTTCCTGTTCCCCTCTGCCTGGGCCCACGGTCTCCAGACCCAGGCGTCTCTTCGGCAGCAGAGCCAACCTGGGTCTCTGGGCTCCGTGCGTCCTGGGGGTGGGTTCCCACCTCCAGCCTCCTCCTTTAGGGTCCCCGCCTGAGGACAGCTCCCTCTGCAGAGCTGTGTGGCAGGAACTGGGTGTGTCGGGGGATCAAGGGTAAGGAGAAAGAAGGAGACACAAGCCTTAGGTGTCTCCACTTTAATTAACATCCCAGGAACAGGACTCGCCCTGAGGCTCTGGTTGCCCGGGTAACCCGAGTTGGGCGGGAAGAAATGCTGCCGCCCTGTGGCAGCTTTGGGCAACAACCACTTAGAAATCGTGCTCGCGGCTCTTAATATTCACCAGGCCTGCGGGGCTGTAATTGACATCTGCCCTCGAGAAAGCTCAACCCGGTGCTAAGAGGGGCGGGCGGGGGTGGGAGGGAGCTCCAAGAGGCGGGGGACATACGTGTACCTGTGGCTGATTCATGGTGATGTATGGCAGAAACCAACCCAACACTGTAATCATCCTCCAATTAAAAAAAAAAAATTGTCCTGGGGTAAATCACCGGAAAAGAATTCAAAACAGGGCAGGCTTTCAATTAGCCAATCTCAAAAGGTAAATTGTACTCACACTGTAGAAGATTAAAAGCCCATGGAAAGAGACGCAGCATCACCAGTTACTAGGTAAATTCCAATCAAATCTACCAGGAGAGCAGCTTACACCGCTCAGAAGGGCCATCCTCCAAAAGATCTACAGAGGTTAAATGCTGTCGAGGGCGGCGAGGGGAACAGGGAATCCTCCGACACTGTGGGCCGGAGGTAAATAGGTGGGTGCGGCCAGGAAGGAAACGGTATGGAGATTCCTTAGAACACTAAATATAGAGTTAAACCACGATCCCCCGCAAGCCCACTCCTTGCCTGAGATACCAAGAAAACCATAATTTTAAAGGCCACACGCACCATTATTTTCAGGGCAGCGCTGTTTATAATACCTAAGGCAGAGAATCAAACAAAATGTCCATCGATAGACAAAGAAGCATCACCAATGCATCTAGACACTGGAATACACTCGGCCCGAAGGACGAAAAAATGCCACCGAGAGATCATGCTAAGTGGAGGAAGTCAGAGAGAGACAAACACGCTAAGATATCACTGACAGGTGGAATCTATGAACCCACACAAACGAACTTACTTATAAACGGACACAGACTAAGAAAACCATCTTATGATTTTACAAAAACTTGGGAGGGATACATTAAGAGGCTGGGGTTAATATATACACACCTGAGCCTCTTGCTAAAATGCTTCAGTCGCATCTGACTCTCTGCGACCCCATGGACTGTAGCCGACCAGGCTCCTTTGTCCGTGGGATTCTCCAGGCAAGAATCCTGGTCCTCCAGGGGATCTTCCATGGACCAGGGATCAAACCCGCGTCTCTTGCTAACCACCTGGGAAGTCCATATACACGCCGGTATATATCAAACAGATAATTTTTAAAAACCTACTGAATAGCACAGGGAAGTCTATCGAACACACTGTGATAACCTAAATGGGAAGACTCCAAGAATAATATATAAACGTCTAGGTATTTCCTGTAAACAAACAGAACATCGGAAATCAACTCGACTCCAGTAGAAACTAAAAACTAAATGATCAAGTAGCGCGTGCCGCCACCTTGTGGCCACTTTTGGTAACAACACCTGAAAAACCTCTGCTGATGGGCACTTAACATTCACCTGGCCTTCCGGATGTAAGGGAAAAACACTCGTGGTCAACAAATGTCCTGGAGTAAGTCCAGGAAAAAGAATTCAAAGCAGGGCAGACGGTCAAGAAGCCAATTTCCAAGTTTACTCCTACCGTTTTTTTAAAGTACATTGTAACCTTAAAGCAATTATACTCCAACTAATGAGGTGGATGAAACTGGAGCCTATTATACAGAGTGAAGTAAGCCAGAAAGAAAAACACCAATACAGTATACTAACGCATATATATGGAATTTAGAAAGATGGTAACAATAACCCTGTGTACGAGACAGCAAAAGAGACACTGATGTATAGAACAGTCTTATGGACTCTGTGGGAGAGGGAGAGGGTGGGAAGATTTGGGAGAATGGCATTTAAACATGTAAAATATCATGTATGAAACGAGTTGCCAGTCCAGGTTCGATGCACGATACTGGATGCTTGGGGCTGGTGCACTGGGACGACCCAGAGGGATGGAATGGGGAGGGAGGAGGGAGGAGGGTTCAGGATGGGGAACACATGTATACCTGTGGCAGATTCATTTTGATATTTGGCAAATCTAATACAGTTATGTTAAGTTTAAAAATAAAATAAAATTAAAAAAAAAAAAGCTCAGGAAAAAAAAATAAAAAAAAATAAAAAAGAGAAACACTCCACTTTGCTAAATATTTAAAAAATTCTAATCAAAACTACAATGAGCTATCAGCTCACATCAGTCAGAATGGCTATCGAAAGGTCTACAAGCAATCAATGCTGGAAGGTGTGTAGGGAACAGAGAACTGTCTTACACTGATGTGCGTGCTAAGTCACTCAGTCGTGTCCGACTCTTTGAGACCCCATGGACTGTAGCCCACGGGATTTCCCCGGCAAGAATATTGGATAGATTGCAATTTCCTCCTTCAGGGGATCGTCCCAGACTAGGGATCGAACCTGCATCTCCTATGTCTCCTGCATTGGCAGGCGAATTCTTTACCACTGAGCCACTGGGGAAACTCAAATAACTAAATAAGCTTTTAAAAAAAAAAACACACACAGGGCTTCCCTGTGTGGTCCAGTGGCTACAATCTGCCTTGCAATGCAAGAGACACCAGTTCAATCCCTGGTCCGGGAAGATCCCACAGGCCATGGAGCAAATAAACTCCTGCTCAACTCCTGAGCCTGTGCTCTGGAGCCCGCGTGCACCTAGAGCCTGTGCTCGGAAACCAAAGACGCCCCGCTGACTGCAACTATAGAAAGCCCGGGCGCAGCAGTGAAGACCGAGCACAGCCAAAAATGAATAAAAAGTAAATATTTTTGAAACAAAAGCTGTCTAGTAACAGAGCTGAACTTTCAGTTCCCTCTTGGTGCTTTCCTTACCATCACCACCCTCTCCCGTGCCAGGGCGCCGGACTCTCACAGCCCGTCAGGGAGGCTCCCGCTCAGGGGGCACTAGCAATCAGGGAGGACCCCACAAACGCCCCGCAGCGCGCTCGCCGCCCGCTCACCGTGCAGCTCTGCTCGCATCCGCTCGCACAGCGAGCTCAGCCGCAGGTCCTCAAAGACGCGGAGGGCCGCCTCCCAAGTCCGCCTCCCTGGGAAGCGCTCCTCCAGCAGGCAGAGCAGGTCGGCGGGGCCCGCGGCTCTCAGGTCTGCCCAGGGGATCCTGCGGGCGCCCTCCGGCAGCAGCTCCGGGCACTGCAGGGCGAGTTTGAAGTCCTCCAGCTGCCAGGGATCCAAGCCCCTCAGGTGGGACAGCAGCTGGTCACGGGCACCATCATGCCCAGAAATGCCGGCAGGGGAAGCCATCGGCCCGGGAGCGAGGTCTCCAGCCGCAACAGGAACAGCTCCTGCGGAAACAGCGGAAGCCAGGCACCGCGACTGTCACCCCCTTCGCGCAGCCGAATCCAGCCACGCGCTGCTTTCTCCGCGCAGCACGCCTGCCTTGTTTTTCTGTGCTTACTGACCTCTCTCTTCCACAAGGAGGGCTTCCCAGGGGGCTCAGCCGTAAAGAATCCGCCTCCCAGTGCAGGAGACCCGGGTTCCATCCCTGAGTCGGGAAGATCCGTGGAGGAGGAAGCGGTAACCCGCCCAGCATTTTTGCGGGAAATCTCATGGACAGAGGAGCCTGATGGGCTCACAGAGTCAGAAATGACTGAGCAACTAACACTTTTTTTTTTCCCCCTTTTTAAGGCTAAGATCCTATTGTATTACTATGTATCTCCCACAGAGTAAATGCAAGTCATGCAGGAGGAATTAGTTTGGGGATGTGCCCTACAGCAAAGGGCCCCCAGTCATCAACACTCTTTTGTACCCTGAAAATGGTAAGAGGGTCAGCCTCATGTTAAATGTTCCCGCCACACACACAGGCCCTGCAAAGAAACTTCTGGAGGTTCTGGCTAGGTCTCCCCTTGTCTGTGCCCACACTCATTAAGCTGCTTGTTAAATGTTTGCAGTGTTGAGGGTTGGGTTTTTTTTTTTTTTTTTTGTATTCAATTATACCTCAATATAGCTGGGGTTTTTTCCCCCTTACCTTTAAATCCATCACATCAAAGCTGTTTAAAAAAAGAAAAGAAATAAAAAGCCAGAGTAAGGAAAAGTTTTGAGCCGCAGAGTAAAGAGACCTCACTCACCAAGCTGTCTTCTCAGCTCTTGCGAGTTTCTAGAACGCAGACTCCGGACCCGAAGCAGTCTGCCTCACCCCTCCCCAGCCCGTGATTGGCCCCGGGGCCCCTCCAGCTCCTATCAGGTCTGTCTGCGGGTGTCCCGCCCCCTCCGTCGCAGCTGTCTCTGGAGGGTGGAGAAGCCACCTGCCATAGGTGATCCTGGAGTCCTTCTCTTCCAGGTGTAAGTTGTCCTGGCTAGGAAAGGGATGCAGAGTTGGGGTTCTAATTAAAACCCAGCTGATGTAAATGAAATCTCCCACATCAGCCGGAGGCCACTGGTGTGAATACCTGTCCTAGAGTGGGGCCATAAAGAAAGCTGAGCGCCGAAGAATTGATGCTTTTGAGCTATGGTGTTGGAGAAGACTCTTGAGAGTCCCTTGGACTGCAAGCAGATCCAACCAGTCCATTCTAAAGGAAATCACTCCTGAATATTCATTGGAAGGACTGATGCTGAAGCTGAAACTCCAATACTTTGGCCACCTGATGAGAACTAACTCACTGGAAAAGAGCCTGATGCTGGGAAAGACTGAAGGCAGGAGGAGAAGGGGACGACAGAGGATGAGATGTTTGGATGGCATCACTGACTGGATGGACATGAGTTTGAGTAAACTCCATGAGTTGGTGATGGACAGGGAGGCCTGGTGTGCTGCAGTCCATGGGGTCGCAAAGTCAGACACAACTTAGCAGCTGAAAAACAACAACCGTCTTCGAGGCAGGGGGGGTGTGCAGAGGTCTTAATAGGATGATGAAAGAAGAGATGAATAAAGAGTCTGTGAGGCTCCGACATAGGGAACAGACTGGTGGTTGCCAAGGGAGAGGCTGGGGAGGACTGGGGCTTTGGATTAGCAGATGTGAATGATTATAGAGGAGGGATAAGGTCCTACTGCAGAGCTCAGGAGACTGTATTCAACTTCCCAGGATAACCCATCATGGAAAAGACTATTTAAAAGGATGTATGTGTCTGCGTGTAACTGAATCACTTTGCTGTACAGGAGAAATGAACGCAGCATTGTATATCAACTATGCTTCAATAAAATTAAAAAAAAAGAGTCCATGACGTCTGAAAATCACAACCACATCTGGAACCATTTCTTCTCCCAATGCAAGGAAAACCACCGGTGAACCCATTCCATCAGAAACACGGAGGCTTTTCCACTGAAGTCAGGATCAAGGCAGCTTAGTCTTTATACCACCACTATTTACTATTGTATTACCAATTAAATTAGTGATTTTAACGAACAATTTTAACTCATTTAACTCACCCCTGGAGGGAAGTAGGCTTCTTGACTCCTTCCTGTCATAAACATCTCCCAAAGCAGAAGGAAAATGCACTTGGTCCGCCCCACCATCCACCTTTCCCCCCCTTTTATTAAAATCTTTTAAAGTATGCAGGTAGGATAGCACATTTACAGTAGACTTGAAAAACAGAACAAAGTTACATATAATTCCACTATCTATTGCAATTATTTTTTAAGTAGATAATTAAGACTTTTACTTGGAGTTTCAATATTAAACTCTCAGAAATCAATAGAATGAATAGACAGAAAGTAGAAGGATATGTGTGTGTGATGTTAAGTTGCTTCAGTCGTGTCCGACTCTGCAACCTTATGGACTGTGGCCCGCAAGGCTCCTCTGTCCATGGGATTCTCCAGGCAAGAATACTGGAGTGGGTTGCCATTTCCTACTCGAGGGGATCTTCCTGATCCAGGGATCAAAGCTGCATCTCCTGCAACCCCTGCATTGCAGACAGATTCTTTACCACTGAGCCACTGGGAAAGCCCATAGAAGGATACTATAGATCTAAAAAGCACTATGAACCAATTCAACAATTAAGATTTATACAGTTTTCACACAACAGCAGGGAATAAATTCTATTCAGGTTCCCATGGAGTATACACTAGGAGACACTGGAACGTGTTGTTGTTCAGTCGCTCAGTCTTGTCTGACTCTGTGCAACCCTATGAACCGCAGCACACCAGGCCTCCCTGTCCATCACCATCTCCCGGAGTTTACTCAAAATCATATCCATTGAGTCCATGATGGCATCCAACCATCTCATCCTCTGTCGTCCCCTTCTCCTCCTGCCTTCAATCTTTCCCAACATCAGGGTCTTTTTCGATGAGTCAGCTCTTTGTATCAGGTGGCTAAAGTACTGGAGTTTCAGCTTCAGTCCTTCCAATGAATATTCAGGGTTGATTTCCTTTAGGACTGAACATATCCAGGGATGTAAACCAGGTGAAAAAAATGTCACGGTCTAAAGGTTTTGAAAGCATACAAAGTCTCTTCTCTTGTCACTGTGGAATTATATTAGAAATCAATACCAAAGGATATTTGAGAATAACCCACAATGTGCCCCGCCTTCCACCTTTAATAGGCTGAGGATCCAGGCAATGGGCAATTGTAATTAGTTTTAAATTTAGCAATGAGGAAGCAATTAGAGCAAGGCGTAAGGCCTGGAAAAGAACAGGTAAAGCTGTATATGCAGATTCTTGATTACATATTGGAAAACCCAACAGATTTTGTGGAAAAGCTATGACCAAGATGTGTGTGTGTGTGATATTCTGACATGCTCTGTCTCTGGGTCTCCCTCTGAGACGGTCTGTTTCGGGGAGACCCACATTAGGACCTGCTGACACCAAAACCTTCCTTTTGCTCAGTGAAATTACATTCCAAATAGGGGTGACGGTCATGGGAACAAGATCATCCGGTTAATGGCTCTAGAGGTTTACCGCTGGACGCAGCATCTTTAGGCTGAGGACAGGCGTTTTGCCCTCTACGAGTATGGGGGAACTCCCCAAACCTGTAATTTTTTAAAGTTGCTTGTTCTGCTGAATCGAAGAGGTAGGGGCGCAGGTCCTTCCCAAATGGGAGCACCCGTGAGGATAAGCCTTGCAGCCCAGGGCCTCCCACTCAGAATGCTAAATGCTTTCCAGCTTGTGCGGTGAGGAGGCGGCAACGTGCCAGCCGCAGCCAATGGGAAACGAAGGCGGAAGCTGAGCGGTGCCCAGAACTTATAAAGGTGGACGGCGGGCCGGCCCAGCGCCTTCTCTTTCTGCTTTGGGAGATGTCTGTGACAGGAAGGAGCCAGGAAGCCTAGCTCCCTTCGGGGTGAGTGGGTTGTTTTCCTTTTCTACGTCCTAGTCTTCCACGGCACTTTCCCACAGTTACTGGATCAGACCCGTGCATTCACGCTTCTCTTTCTAGTTCCTCGAGGTGTGAAGTTTGGTTGTTATATTGAAGATCTTTCCTTTTTCTTAACCTAGGCTTCTTCTTTTTGCTCAAATAGCAGAATAACGGAATCAAGAGTGGAGGTGGTTCTTATCCACGGGGAGCTTGCAATTATCCACAACCACTGCTGCAAAGGGAGAGAGAAAACTTGGAGTCAGCTCCCAGCACAGGATGACTTAAGCCACCGGGAGGTTCCCGGATGAGGGGATGAGTGCTGAAGGATAATAAGGAAAGATGACTCAGAGAGGGGCCCCCTTGGTGGTCCAGCGGTTGAGACCCCACCTCCCGGTGCGGGGGCGGGAGGGGGCGGGTTCCATCCTGGTCAGGGGGCTAAGATCCCACGTGCCTTGTGGCCAAAAATCCAAAGCATGGAACAGAAGCATTATGGTAACAAACTCAATAAAGACTTTAAAAATGGTCCACATCCCAAAATCTTAAAAAACAAAAAAACTCAGAGAAGCAATAGGATGTGAGCATAAGTAGACCGAGACTCAAGCCCCTCCTGATAAAGACTTCATTCTCTCTCCTCCACATTCCACTCTTTACACACAATAAATCCGGTGCAAGCCGGTGGAAGAAGGATGTGATGTGGAGAAGATAGGTAGCAGGGAATAACATACATACCTTTTAAAAAATATTTACATTAATTCTTTAATACCATATATTATCAAATCCATATTTGAACTTCCCCAGCTATCCTAAGAATATCTCCTACAGCTGTCTTATTTAAACTAGGAGCACAGATTGCATCTGCTTATTACAGGGTTTGAGCTTCCCAGGTGGCACTGGTGTAAAGAGCCTGCCTGCCAATTCAGGAGACGTAAGAGACGCAGGTTCGATCCCTGGGTTGGGAAGATGCCCTGGAGAAGGAAATGGCAACCCAGTCCAGTATTCTTGCCTGGAGAATCCCATGGACAGAGGAGCCTGGCAGGCTACAGTCCACAGGGTTGCAAAGAGTCAGGACTGAAACGACTTAGCAAGTACGGCTAAAAGCATTACGGCTTTTAAAACACTTTTATTTTAGAACTTCCCTCCCCTCCCTACCCTTTTGACATTGGTTTTTTTTTTATTGTGGTAAAAGTGACACAATATTAAACCTACTATATTAACCTCATTTAACTGTACAGTTCAGCAGTGCTAAAAAATTCCCCGTTGTCACACAAGTCTCACCGTCATCCCTCTCCTGAATGTTTCACAATCAAACGGAGACGTTGATTTCAGGTGCTTTTTATAAACACTCAGTGAGTCTTTAAAATAACCATGGAATAGAAGGAAGCCCGAGTCACTACTCGCTTTGATGTACCAGGCGCTGTCTTAAATGTACCTCTGGGGGTGTCTCTCTGAGAACCGTGCCCGGCAGCTATGATAAGATTCCTGCCATCAAAGGTGAGAAAAGAATAAATGCCAGAGTGGATTTGAGTCTAAATGCTGAGCCCCAGCACCGGATGGACCCCAGGTCTTTCCACAGGACAGAGAGTTTCCCAGGAAGGGAGGGAAAGAGAAAATCCAGCACGTGACAGGCTTCACCGGTTACAGTGTTCGTCACTCAGTCATATCACACCCTTTCGTGACCCCGTGGACTACAGCCCGCCAGGCTCCTCTGTCCATGGGATTCTCCAGGCAAGGACACTGGAGCGGGTTGCCATTTCCTCCTCCAGAGGCTCTTCCCCGCCCAGGGATGGAACCCGGGTCTCCTGCACTGCAGGCGGGTTCTTTAGGTCTGGACCACCAGGGAAGCCGCCAGGCTCCATCAAGTCTAAATAAACCTCCTCCCCGGGATGGTGCTCTCATGTTCTGTAACCTCATGTCTCCACAGGCTGCCTCTGTCTTCTCTTCCAGCTGGTCCCCTCTGCCCGCCGGTGCTGCGGTTCCCAACCCTGAGTGACCATGGGTGACATGAACTTGAACTCTGACCCCTCCTCCTGCCCGTCCTCCCCTCTGTCCCCCTCTGGTGTCTCCCCTCCCTTGCTGGAGTCCTCCTCCTCCCCCACCCTCCCCTTCAGAAACGGAGTCATGCCTTTCATGCTTTCTGTAAGCGCGGAGCATCTACAGAGGTTCAAGCAGCTTTTGGTGGAGGAGAACCCCAGACCCGGCTGCACCCCGCTCACCTGGGACCAGCTGAAGTCAGCCCGCTGCGGGGAGCTGGTTCATCTGCTGACCGAGTACTTCCCGGGACAACGTGCCTGGGAGGTGGCTCGTGACATCTTCGCCAAGATGAACCAGACAGAGCTGTGTCTTCAGACGCAGAGGGAGCTGAACGGTGAGAGGACATCTAGAACAGAGCAGGGGGGTGGGCTTGGGGGCTGGAGAATTCAGTGCTTTCTCAGCCGCTCCTGTGGGCCAGCTGAACAAGGGCAAGAAGTGGAGTGTATATGTGTGTGTACACACACACATACACACACATGTACGGGCTTCCCTGGTGGCTCCGTGGTAAAGAAGTCGCCTGCAATGTAGGAGACATGAGTTCGATCCCTGGGTCAGTAAGATCCCCTGGAGAAGGAAATGGCAACCTGCTCCAGTATTCCTGCCTGGAGAATCCCATGGACAGAGGATCCTAACAGGCTACAGTCCATGGGGTCACAAAGGGTCATACACGACTGAAGCAACTTAGCACGCCCGCATTACGGCTTTTAAAACACTTTTATTCTAGAACTTCCCTCCCCTCCCCACCCTTTTGACATTGGCTTTACATTACGACTAAGCGACTGAATACACACACACAAACACCCTCCCTGGTACCGTCTGCCTCTGCACCATTCTCACCTCCCAACATGGTGATGGAAGCCGAGGTATTTTCCTCTCTCTGCGCCAAGAAGATGAGAGGATGAGACTTGTGGATGGCCTGGCCGCCACTCTCCTTAAAGGCCCTGTTGCCTCTGGGCGGCTCTGTCTTTCTGTCCATCTTGTCATGCCTATGAGACAGCCTCCTTTTTGTTTTTTCGGTCTGTTCCAGAAATTTTACCTAACTTGGAACCAGAGGCCTTGAGCCTGAGAAAGAGGGAGCTGACTTTGGAGGAAGATGAGTCTGGTACGTGCTGGCCCTGCGTAGACCCTGGCAGACGAGAGGCGGTGGGTTGGGATGAGATGCTGGCTTCCTGAGGTGGGGGGCGCTGCAAACGGGTGTGCCCAGTGTCCCTTCTGTGAATCAGAACTTCAGATAAAGGAGCGCTTGTGAACTCATCTCAGGAGGAAGTCCAGCCACCATCCTTCTCTCTCTCCCTTGGTTGGATTCAGTCTTTTTTTTTCTTCGTATTTATTTTTTTTTTAATTTATTTTTGGCTGTGCCAGGTCTTAGTTGTGGCATGTGGGGTCTAGTTCCCTGACCAGGGACAGAGCCCACGCCCCCTGCATTGGGAGCATGGAGCCTTAGCTCCTGGACCACCAGGGCTTGCAGGACAAGTGCCTGATCAGTGCACCTGTGTCCCAGAGCCAGTGGTAGACACGGAGGCTCGTTCTCTGGTTGATCGGTTAGTTCTCACAAATAGCTGATGCTGGACCCTGTGTCTCCCCTGTCTTGTTCCTGCAGATAAAATTCGGGAGTACAAGGCACGTGTGATGAGTGAGCACTCAACCCTGTGGGACAGGACATCTTGGCCTGGGAACAACATGGACTTCTTTTACCAAGAGCCCTGCAGAGAAGACACACTCCTGCAGTGTCTTCTTCTCCCCAGAAAGCCCCACGGAAGACAGCCCAAGACCGTGGTCCTTCAGGGAGATGCCGGCGTCGGGAAAACCACCATAGCCAAAAAAGTGATGCAGCAGTGGGCAGAGAACAAGTTCTACGCCCACAAGGGCTGGCTCGCTTTCTACCTCCACTGCCAGGATATGGACCGGCCGGAGGAGCAGAGCTTCTCCGAGCTGATCGCCTGCAAGTTGTCCGGGTCTCCGGCTCTCGCGTCTAGGATCCTTTCCCACCCAGAACACCTCCTCCTCCTGCTGGATGGCTTCGAGGAACTAACCTTGACCCTCATAGACAGACAGGAGGACCTGAGAGAAGACTGGAGCCAGAAGATGCCAGGCTCCGTCCTCCTGACCAGTCTGTTGAGCAAAAGGATGCTCCCTGATGCCACGATCATCGTCTTCCTGAGGTTCAGCTTGTGGAAGACCGTGAGCCCCTTTCTGAACAGTCCCTCTCTGATCACCCTGATGGGCTTCAGTGCGCCTGAGAGATCCAGGTACTTCAGGTCGTACTTCAAAAACAGGCGCGATGCCGACGCAGCCTTGCGTTTCGCCATGGGCAACGCGGTCCTCTTCTCCATGTGCCGAGTCCCCGTCATCTGCTGGCTGGTCTGCTCTTGTCTGAAGCAACAGATGGAGAGAGGAAGCAGCCTGCCTCGGGCATTCCCCAACGCCACGGCCGTGTTCATCCACTACCTCTCCAGCCTGTTGCCAACCAGGGTGAGGCATGTCGTCGGCGAGACCCCCCAGGAGCAGTTGAAACGCCTGTGCTCCTTGGCTGTGGAGGGCATGTGGAAGAACCAGTGGGTGTTCAGTGAGACGGACCTCAACCTGGCCAGACTGGACGAAAGGGACATCGAGGTGTTTCTTGGGGTGAGGGTCCTCCGGAGGGCAGTGGCCGGCGGGGACCTTGTCGCCTTCGCCCACCCGAGCTTCCAGGAGTTCTTTGCCGCCCTGCTATTCATCCTCTGCTTCCCACAGAGGCTCAGGAATTTCCAAGTGTTGGACCACTTCCGCATCTTACAGCTGCTTGCTCATCCTGGGAGAAGGAAAAACCACCTGGCCGGGATGGCGCTGTTCCTGTTTGGCCTGTTGAATGACACGTGCGCCCTTGCCGTGGAGCAGCTGTTTGGGTGCAAGGTGTCCCTGGGGAACAAGAGGAAACTGCTGAAGGTCGCCACCATGCCGCCCGACGGTGACCCCCCAACCCCGCACCACGGGCTCCCCCAGCTGTTCTACTGTCTGCACGAGATCCGGGAGGAGGTCTTCGTGGGTCAGATCCTCCACGACCACCGTAAGTCTCTGCTGGTCATCAGCAAGATCAGAGACCTGCAGGTCTCCGCTTTCTGCCTCAAGTTCTGCCGACAGCTGCGGGAGTTAGAACTGACCATCGCCTGGGCCGTCGCCAAAGCCACCAGCCTCTTGCCAGGCCCTCTTCCTTCCCCCCAGTAAGTGCTCGAATCTCTCCTTCGGTGGGATTCGAGGTCCTGCTGGGGAACCTTGTCTAGCATCTCCTGGGCATCAAGGGTGACCGCCTGTCGTGAGTGGATCCCTTGCGCATGGGAGTTTGTCTTATAAACCGGCCGTTCTGGTTTAACAAAAAAAAAAGAATTGGTAGTGGTGGGCTCAATGGTGACTTCATTATCTGAACCCCAGAGACCATCAGTGAACTAGAGAAACTTCGTGTATTTTTTTTCTCTCTCATGCAACTAAAGGAAGTGCTGGGTTAAATGTTCTGCAGAGCATGTGTTTAGTCATATTCCGAGTAAATTCTGCTTGAAACAATATGGCTTCGTTGAAAACATGAGCAGGAAACAAACGTTTATGTCTCGGTTGAGGGTTGTCGTGAACATTTGGTACACTTTCACTGACCCACGTGTCTAAGAGTGTGTGGCATTCTAAACCTCCTGTTGTTGTTTAGTTGATAAGTCGTGTCTGATTCTTGGCAACCCCACGGACTGTAGCCCGCCAGGCTCCTCTGTCCATGGGATTCTCCAGGGGACTACACTGGAGTGGGTTGCCATGTCCTTCTCCAGGGGGTCTTCCTGACCCAGGGATCGAACCCATGTTTCTTACATCTCCTGCACTGGCAGGCAGGTTCTTTACAGCTGACCCACCAAGGAAGCCCCAAACTGCTGGTGGAAAAGCATAAAATGGAAGAGAAAGTAACTCCTAAGCTGGGGGGAAAATAACAGGACAGACAGTATTCCTGGGGTTGCTGAGTTCCACTAAAACCGAGAAAATACTGGAACAAAAAAGCAAGATGCACAGATCACCTTCCTTCCTGCTATGCCGAGTGCCCTCCCCCTCACGCACCTGGGGTTCCCTCCTGTCTGTCCCCCTCATTGTGTGGGGCTCCCCCCATCTGTCACCCCTCACTCTGTGGGGCTCCCCCCGTCTGTCACCCCTCACTCTGTGGGGCTCCCCCCATCTGTCCCCCTCATTCTGTGGGGCTCCCCCCTCTATCACCCCCTCATTCTGTGGGGCTCCCTGTCTGTCCCCCTCACTCTGTGGGGCTCCCTCCATCTGTCCCCCTCACTCTGTGGGGTCCCCCCTCTATCACCCCCTCATTCTGTGGGGCTCCCCCGTCTGTCCCCCTCACTCTGTGGGGTCCCCCGTCTGTCCCCCTCATTCTGTGGGGCTCCCCTGTCTGTCCCCCTCATTCTGTACACACTGTAATGTTTTCAGTCTCCAGGCACGTGCTGTCCAGTGGGGTCTCTGACAGGGAAGAGTGAAGGCGAAGACCAGAGCCGAACCACTGAACACGCTGCTGTTGGGAGAGAGTTTAGATTCTGTGCTCACCATGCCCTAATAGTAATAATGATACTTTCCCCTTATTCTGTTCCTTTATAGAGTTTTTTCTTCCTTTTTAAAACGTTTTACTTTATGTGTGGTAGAGCCAATCAACCATGCCGCGATAGTTTCGGGTGAACAGTGAAGGGACTCAGCCCTACATACACAGAGTTCCCTGTGTCTACAGAAGGTCCTTGTTGGTTCTCCATTTTAATAGCAGCGTGTGCATGTCCATCCCAAACTCCCTAACCATCCCTTCCCCCCATCCTTCCCCCCTGCTAACCATAAGTTCCCAAAGAGTCAGACACGACTGAGCGACTGAACTGGACCATAAGTTCGTTCTCTAAGTCTGAGTCTCTTTCTGTTTCGTAAGCTCATTTTCATCATTTCTCTCTAGATCCACATACGAGGGGTGTCATATGATACTTCTCCTTCTCTGACTTGCTTCAAGGCGTTTCTCCTTAATGACAATTTCATAGGCACACAGTAAGAATATGATTTCTATCTGGTGACCTAATTCCTGCCTGCACATAAATCCTGACTGATCACAGCTCAGCTCTCTCTCCCTCAGTCACATTAAACTGTAAGTGGGGCCACAAATCCTCCTGGAATAGAATGAGAAGTCTCAGAGCCGTTCTGCTGGGCAACTTTGTATTTATTTTTTAAGTATGTATTATGCATTTGGCTGCGTGGGGTCTGGGTGGCGGCAGCGGCTTCCTGCTTGCATCGTGTGGGATCTCCCCTCGCAGCGCAGATGCTCCAGCTGTGCCTCCTGGGCTCAGTAGCTGTAGCGCGGGGATTTGCTGCTCTGCAGGCATGTGGGAGCTTAGTTCCCACCAGGGATCAAACCCACACCCCCTGCATTGCGAAGCAGATTCTTAATCACTGGGCCACCAGGCAAGTCTCCTGGGCCACTTTCTAAATGAGGACATCTCAGGAAAGCCCCAAAGGGATCCATGATCATAAGTAAGTCCTGGGTTTGCTGGTAGGTTTTCTCGAGCTTAATCGCTACTGATGAGCCATTTTTTCTGTTTTTGTTTTTGTTTTTGTTTTTTTCACTCCCACACAGACCAGAAGGCAGTGAGAGGCGTTCTCTCTGGTGGCAAGACTTCTGCTCTGTGTTTAAGACACACGAGAGTTTGGAAGTCCTGACTGTGAGAGACAGTGTGATGGACACGGAGGCCGTGGAGACTCTTGCCGCAGCACTGAGGCATCCCCACTGTAACCTCCGGAAACTGATGTGAGTGCCAGTCAGCCTGACCTCCGTGTCGGCCACTCAGTCGTGTCCAACTCTTAGCGACCCCATGGACCGCAGCACGCCGGGCTTCCCTGTCCTTCACCATCTCCCAGAGCTTGCTCAAACTCATGTCCATCGAGTCAGTGATGCCATCCAGCCATCTCATCCTCTGTCTCCCCCTTCTCCTCCCGCCTTTTCTCTTTCCCAGCATCAGGGTCTTTTCCAAGGAGTCAGCTCTTTACATCAGGGGGCCAAAGTACTGGAGCTTCAGCTTCAGCATCCATCCTTCCAGAGAGTGTTCAGGGTTGATGGGCTCGTAGGACGCTGTGATAACTGCCACCGCTTGCTTCTTCAGCTTTAAGCGTGTGGGCTCTCTCGTGGTGAGTGAAGGCATCATCAGAGTTTTGGTGGAAAACCAGTACCTGAGACACTTGGAAATACAAGACACGGAAGTGGGATGCCAAGTGATAGACGCTCTCTGCAACACCCTGAAACACCCATGGTGTTTTCTGCAGTTTCTCAGGTGAGGCCCGAGGCGCGGCGGGGAGAGGACGCCGGCACCCAGGGCGCTGGTCGCAGGCTCAGTCTGGCTGACGTCTCATTGTGTGCAGTTGCTGCTCGTTTCACCCAGCTTTCTTCTTTTATCAAAGTGTCATCGATTTACAATATCGTGTTAGCTTCAGGTGTACAGCACAGCAATTCCGTTCTGCAGATAGATTTTTTTTCAGATTCTTTTCCATTATAGGTTATTGTGAGATATTGAAGATAGTTCCCTGGGCTATGCTGTGCTGTGCTAAGTTGCTTCAGTCCTGTCCAACTCTGTGCGACACCATGGACTGTAGCCCACCAGGCTCCTCTGTCCAGGGGGATTCTCCAGGCAAGAATACTAGAGTGGATTGCCGGGCCCTCCTCCAGGGGTTCTTCCCGACCCAGGGATGGAACTGGTGTCTCCTGCATTGGCAGGCGGGTCCTTAACCTGGGAAGCCCTACAGTTCTCTGTGCTATAGAGGAAACCCTGGTTGCTTCATCTACTTTATTGTTTAATTGGACTATAGTTGCGTTACAGCATTGTCTTTGCTTCTGCTGTACAGCAACGTGATCGATTCTGGACATAATCTATTCTGAACATACACCTGTTCATCCCAGACTCCTGATCTCTGCCTCTCCCCACCCCTTTCCCCTCTGGTAACTGTGAGTTTGTATCCTATGTTTGTGAGTCTTTTTCTCTTCAGTAAATAAATTCTTTCATGTTATGCTGCAGATTCCACATATAAGTGATACCAAAATGTCTGTGTTTGACTCACTTCACACAGTATGATCATCTCTGGGTCCATCTCTGTTGCTGCAAATGGCAGCCTTTCATTCCTATTTGTGACCGTTCACTCAGCTTCTTTTTTAAGATGATGGTCTCATACATGCACGCACTGTGAACCGCTCACCACCATCAGGCTAATTAACCCCTTGGCCGGCTCACAAGCCACCGTTTGAACACTTGAGATCAGCTCTGTTAGCCACTTCTGTGCACACGGCCATCGAGTTAACCATCAGCAGACTGGACCAGAGATCTCCAGAGTTCAGTCACCTTATAACTGGGGGGTTGCGCCCTTTAACCATCATTTCCTCCACCCCGCCCCCTGCCTGCAGCCCCCACTCTGTCCACTGGTTCTTCATCCTGAAGGTGGTTTGGCGGATAAACGTGGAAAGAAGATGTGCTCAAGGGCAGGCAGAGTCCCTGTCTGGGATTGGAGCCCCACGGTTACCCCACGCCCGTTCGTCACAGCCCCTCGTGTGTTGTTTTCTATTGTGCTAGTGAAAGTCGCTCCGTCGTGTCTGATCCTTTGTGACCCCGTGGACTACACAGTCCATGGGATTCTCCAGGCCAGAATCCTGGAGTGGGTAGCCTTTCCCTTCTCCAGTGGATCTTCCCAACCCAGGAATTGAACCGGGGTCTCCCGCGTTGCGGTGGATTCTTTACCAGCTGAGCCAGCAGGGAAGCCTGTTTTCCGTTGGTGATGTGCAGTTCAGATGCTGAATAGATGCAGGTTCACCCAGGGAGGATGGAAGCCCCCTCCCACGGCTCTTGGGGAGGGACGAGGGCCAAGGAGGATGCAAGGTCAGGTGGCTGGGGGCACCACGCCACCCGGGAGCTCAGGGCTGCTGTCGCTGTGACTCCCGCAGGCTGGAAGGTTGCCCGTTCGACCCCACCAACGGAGCTGAGCTCACCAGGAGTCTCAAGAGGAACATCCATCTGAAGACCCTGATGCTGAGACGTGTCTCCCTGGAGAGGGGCGAGCAGTGTCCCCCCGTGCTGGCGCCCCAGCTGGAGAGGCTGTCGTGAGTCTTACCGGGTGCCATGCTGTGCCTCAGATGGTCGGTAGATGGAGAAAAACAGAAAAGGCGGGAGAGTGCATCACGGAACAAAGCAAAGTCTTGTGATTGTTAATGGTGTGGGAGGGACAGTGAAGGGTTGAGACAGAGAGAGAGAGACAGAGACACAGAGAGACAGACAGACAGACAGAGACAGAGACTGAGAGACGGACAGACAGAGACAGACAGACAGAGACAGAGAGAGAGAGACAGGCAGACAGACAGAGACAGATACAGAGAGACAGACAGAGACAGAGACAGACAGACAGACACAGACAGAGACAGAGACAGACAAAGACAGATGGAGAGACAGGGAGACAGAGACAGAGACTGAGAGACGGACAGAGACAGACAGACAGAGATAGAGAGACAGAGACAGATGGAGAGACAGACAGGGAGACAGAGACAGAGACAGACAGAGAGAGACAGGCAGACAGACAGAAAGAGACTGAGAGACAGAGACAGGGAAAGACACACAGAGAGAGACACAGACAGACAGAGATGGAGAGACAGATGGAGAGACAGACAGGGAGACAGACAAGGAGGCAGGGAGAATGCGAGACAGAGACAGACAGACAATGGGAGAGACAGACAGAGACACAGACAGGGCTCTAGCCCAGCACGTGTTCGCACCTGCTGTCCCGGGAGGTAGAAGCACAGTGATCCTGGCGCATCATCAGCCCCTCTTCGCACTGGAACCTCGCCGGCACCGTCTTCCCTCCTCACGGGTGGCCCTGGCCCCGGAACCCCCGCCCCGCCCCATCTGGAGGTGGGCTCAGGCTCCCTACCTGTGTTTGCCGCGACACGGCCACACACGGACGACACGGAGCACGGGTCTGCAGACCCTCGGGCTCTTGAGCGGCCTCATCAGCCGTGTGTGCTTTTCCCAGCCAACCGACATCTCCTGTGTTTCGCTTTTCTACAGGCTGTTCCTCTTTGGTGCTGAGCGGTAACGTGTGTATGAACACGCAACAGTCTAAGTGTCTGTCTTATCCGCCGCTGAGGCCTGAGCTGTTCACACACACACACACACACACATACACGTAGAACTGCCACGTCACGGAGAGCGCTCATCTTCAGGATTACCAGGCTCATTTCCAGACCACACGTACCAATTTGCAGGCCCACCTGCGGTGCGTGTGAAAATCCCCCCACGCCAAATTCTCATCAGACTCTTGTTACTGCTCCGGCTTTGGCCCATCTGTTGAGGGGAAAATGACATGCTGCTGTTTACGTGTAACTCAAGCACTAGATTTTATTTTTTAACTGAAGGATGACTGACTCACAACCTGAGTGAGTTTCTGGTGACCTGGTACTTTCTAGCTCACAGAACGATCACCACGGCAAGTCCAGGGATCAGCTGTCACCAAACCGAGTGATGCCAACATTAGATACTTTCTTTCCTCCATTTTATTTTTGTAACATTTAAATTTTTTTAATTTTTATTTGGCTGAGCCGGTCTTAGTTGCAGCATGTGAGATCGACTTCCCTGACTGGGGATCGAACCTGAGCCCCTGCACTGGGGACGTGCAGGCTTAGCCACTGGACCACCAGAGAAGTCCCAACCACAGACACTTTCTTATTTACATCTGCCCTCCTTCGCTGTGGATGAAAACGCTTTCAGAACCATCCTCTCCACCTTAGCTGTTTTTTTTGTCTGCTTTTTGGCTACAGGGCATGTGGGAGGTTAGATCCCCCCACCCGGGATCAAACCCGTGCCCCTGCTGTGGAAGCGCAGGGCCGTAACCACTGGACCTCCAAGGAAGCCGCTGCACCTTAGCTTCTCTAACACGCAGGCCTGCCTTACGTCTTCAGGGCACCTTTCCATCTTTCTGTAACTTTCAGACATGTTGTCTCTTCCCACGTCATCTCCATAAATGTCTTCACTCTTAGACTCCCTGCTGGTCACTTTCTCACCCTCTTCATCCCTCTCTATAACTTTTTTCTTGATCCACAATTTCTTCTCACATCATGACCCCCAGTCCTCTTCTTTAAGCCCGGGAAGCCCTAAGAGGTGGTCACAGAAGTGGGAGGAGACGTCTGCCTTTAGATCGGAAGCCCAGATGGAAACCGTTGAGTTTCAGCAGGAGACCAGGAAAAACCCAGTCAAGGGAACAAATTAAACTGCATCCCGACTGTGAGTGTCTCACCCACAGGCTGGAGAATTGTGACCTCACACCGCTTTCCTGCGGAAGTCTTGCCTTTTCTCTCGTGAGTAACCAGAGTCTGACCCACCTGAGCCTGGCAGAAAACGCCTTGCAGGATGACGGGGTGAAGCAGCTCTGGAACATCTTGGGACATTTTCCGTCTCCTCTGCAGAGGCTGGTGTAAGTCCCTAGACACTGCTCTCTGGAACTCCCTGGGGAAGAATAGGGCAGTGGGGAGAGACTGCCGTGTGTATGTTATATGTTCCTTTATGCCACGGATTGATCAAGCACCTACTGCACGCATGGCATTGTGTGGATACTGGAAGAAAGCGTAACAGAGAGGAGGATGGCAGTGGTTTCAGTTTCAGGGGCAAACTAGCTAGGGACAGAGTTCTCAGATTATGTGCCAGGCGACCCAGCAGGGAATCACAGAGGCACAGCTTTGTGAGATGTCAGAGATGCTGACATCTTTTCGTCACTGCAGGAGCCATTAGCTTGAGGCAGTTCCAACACCAGATCATGCTAAATTCTTTTCAGCGATGCTGTGCATGTGTGCTAAATGACTTCAGTCGTGTCTGACTCTTTGCAACCCCATCTACTGCAGCACGCTAGGCTTCCCTTCCCTGTCCTTCACCGTCTCCCGGAGCTTGCTCAAACTCATGTCCATTGAGTCAATGATGCCATCCAACCATCTCATCTTCTGTCGCCCTCTTCTCCCGCCCTCAGTCTTTCCCAGCATCAGGGTCTTTTACAATGAGTCTTCTCTTCACATCAGGTGGTCGAAGTATTGGAGCTTTAGCTTCAGCATCACCAATGAATATTCAGGGTGACTTCCTTTAGGATTGACTGGTTTGATCTTGCTGTCCAGGGGACCCTCAAGAGTCTTCTCCAGCACCACAGTTCGAAAGCATCAATTATTATATTTAGGTAAAGCTGTTCTACAAAAACAATACAAAAGGCAGAAAATAAGCTTAAAGGCGTTTGGTTGGTGTTTCTTTGCAGGCTGAGGAATTGCGCCCTGACCTCCGAGTGCTGTCAAGATATAGCATCTGCTCTTGATAAAAATAAAACCCTGAGAAGTCTGGACCTTGGCAGTAACAGCCTGAGGGACAGCGGCGTGGTCCTGCTGTGTCAGCCCCTGTTGAACCCTGACTCTGGCCTCCAGGTTCTCGAGTAAGCTGTCCCCATTGCTTCCTTTGGGACCCGGGGTCTGTAAAATTCTCAGGGTAGAATGTGGAGATGTGTTTTGCATTGCTGGGATTTGCCATCCATTTGGGTAAAGGACTTAGAAGCTTCAGAGCAGTGGTTCTCAGAGTGTAGTCCTCAAATATTGTTCAGTCGCTCGGTCATTGTCTGACTCTTGTGACCCTGTGGGCTGTGTGTGTGTGTGTGTGTGTGTGGTTGCTCAGTAGCATCCGACTTTGCGACCCCACGGACTGTAGCCTGCCAGGTTCCTCTGTCCATGAGATTTTCCAGCAAGAATACTGCAGTGGGTTGCAATTTCCTCTTCCCAGGGATGTTCCTGACCCAGGGATCAAACCTACATCTCCTGCATCGGCAAGTGGATTTTTTATCACTGAGCCACGTGGGAAGTGGCTCAGACTATGAGTGTTTTTGTCTGGGAAGTTGTTAGAAAGGCAAATTCTTGCATCATTTGTCTGTGTGTGTCTGGCTTATCTCGTTGAGCGTTATGCCCTCGAGGTCCACCCAAGTCATCACAAACGGCAGGGTTTCCTTGTGCTTGGTGGCTGGGATGTGTGCTGCTGTGTAACATGCCACAGCTGCTGCTTCACGGCTGCGCAGTATCCCCCTGTGCGTGCCTAGCACGCCTTCTTTACCCACTCTTCTGGCGATGGGCATCTAGGTTGCTCCGTATCATGGCTGTTGTAAACAGTGCTGCTGTGAACATGAGGTGCAGATAACTCTCATATTCTCGTTTCTATTTCTTGGGTCCATACCCAGACCTAGGGCTGCTGGATCATGTGGGCCCTGCACAGCCTGTGTCTCACAAACACCTCCCGTGATTCCCAGGAATGCTAGGGTTTAAGGACCATCATTCCAGGAAAAATTCTTGTATTCAGTGAAACATAAAGAAAATGTGTTAGTTTTAGACTAATACCTTAGCCGTAGATGGAGTCTTTCGAAATCAATGTTTATGCTTAGGGACTCTTTTCTCTGTATGTAATTTTTTCTTCTCTTATAACGTCTCTATGCCAACATCATACTAGTCAGTGACTTAAAAGGATCTATCCTATTTTTAATTGTTATAGTGGCTACTCCAGATATTTGGAAAAGATTTGGAAACATCTCTTCTCCAGTAACAAAGGTTGAAACTTTTTTAGAGTTATTTTTTATTTATTTTAAATTTTCTATTAGAATTGATTAACAATGTTGTGTCAGTTTCAGATATACAGCAAAGTGATTCAGTTATGCATATACACTTTTTTTTTTTGCCTCTTTCCTACCTGCATTTTCTGTTCACTATTGGTATGATCTGGGTTCTAAGTCTAGGTCTTTTTTTCACTCAGATATGTGAGCTTTTGTTTTTTTTTATTGAAGTACAGTTGCTTATCATATAACACTAGTTTCAGGCATACAGCATAGTGATTCAGTATTTTTACAGAGTCTTTTTTTTTTTTTTTTTTAGAGTCCCTAAGCATAAACATTGATTTCGAAAGACTCCATCTACGGCTAAGGTATTAGTCTAAAACTAACACATTTTCTTTATGTTTCACTGAATACAAGAATTTTTCCTGGAATGACGGTCCTTAAACCCTAGCATTCCTGGGAATCACGGGAGGTGTTTGTGAGACACAGGCTGTGCACGGCCCACATGATCCAGCAGCCCTACGTCTGGGTATGGACCCAGAGTATTTTTACAGAGTATTTTTACATTTAATGTTTACCCCATTAAACATTATTAAAATAATGGCTACAATTCCCCATGTTGTACAATACATCCTTGTTACTTAGTGATTTTATACTTAATAGTTTGTATGTCTTAATTCAATTAGTCAATTTGCCCTTTTTTCCATCTCCCCCTTGTTAACACTAGTTTGTCTTCTATATCTGTGAGATTTCTTCTGTTTTGCATTTTTACTCACTTGTGTGATTTCTTATATTCCACATTTAAGTGACATCACTGAAGTCTAGATCATTTAAATCACTTTATGTTACACCTTTAATTCCTAGGATTAATCCTGATAATGGATTTCATTTTTGTTGATAATTAACTACTCGAAGGGAATCCACTGCAGGTCACAATTCTTTTACTCCAGAAATTTAGTCTTGGGATTTAAATATTGATTTATCTCCTAGGTTGAGTGAAGTATATTTGCAAGTATGGAATACATTTCCAGGTAACCATAAGTGAAAAAAAAAATATATGTATATTTGAATCATTTTGCAGTACAGCAGAAATTAACACAACATTGTAAATCAACTATATTTTTAATAAGTGATCTATTTTTAACTTTTTTACTTTGTATTAAGGTATAGCTGATTAACCAGAGAAGGCAATGACACCCCACTCCAGTACTCTCGCCTGGAAAATCCCATGGGTGGAGGAGCCTGGTAGGCTGCAGTCCACGGGGTCGCTAAGAGTTGGACACGACTGAGCGACTTCACTTTCATGCATTGGAGAAGGAAATGGCAACCCACTCCAGTATTCTTGCCTGGAGAATCCCAGAGACGGAGGAGCCTGGTGGGCTGCCGTCTATGGGGTCGCACAGAGTCGGACACGACTTAGCAGCAGCAGCAGCAGCATAGCTGATTAACAATGTTGTGATAGTTTCAGGTGAACAGTGAGGGGACTTGGCCCTAACGTAGGCATCCATGTATCTATTCTCTCCCAGATTCCCCTCCTAACCAGGCTAACACATAGCATGGAGCAGAGTCCCCTGTGCTATACAGTTTAATTTTTTAAAACTGCTACTATATATACAACAGATAACCAGCAAGGACCTACTGTGTAGCACGGAAGAACCCTGTTCAACACTCTATAATAACCTAAACGGGAAAAAATTTTTAAAAGCAAAGATACATATATATGTACAAGGGAATCTCTTTGCTGAACACCTACAACTAACACAACATCGTCAACCAACTATGCTCCAATATAAAATTTTTAAAAGGAAAATAAAACTTCTGTTGTTGTTGAGTCACTAAGTTGTGTCCAACTCCATGCAACCCCATGGACTGCAACATGCCAGGCTTCCCTGTCCATCACCAACTCCCAGAGTTTGCTCAAACTCATGCCCATTGAGTCAGTGATGCCATCCAACCAGCTCACCCTCTGTCATCCCCTTCTTCTCCCACCTTCAATCTTTCCCAGCATCAGGTCCAATGAGTTGGCTCTCCGCATCAGGTGGCCAAAGCACTGGAGCTTCAGCATCAGTCCTTCCAATGAGTATTCAGGACTGATTTCCTTTAGGATGGACTGGTTGGATCTCCTTTCTGCCCAAGGGAGTCTCAAGAGTCTTCTCCAGCACCACAGTTTGAAAGCATTAGACTATTCAGAAGGAAATGAGGTATTCCGGCCACAGTATGCCTTCCGGGCTGTGAACAGCTCGGCTGGCCGTCGCTCAGCCGCGGCCTGTTTCCCTCCCGCAGGCTGGAGGAGTGCCAGTTCACTTCCGTCTGCTGCCCAGCCCTGACCTCCGTGCTCCTCCACAACCGGACCCTGCGGCACCTGGACCTCAGCGGAAACGGCGTCGGGCTCCGGGGCGCCAAGCTCCTGCAGGACGCCGCCCTGAAGAGGGTGCTCCGCCCCGAGGTCGTCCTGTACGTCCCCGCAGCTTCCGGTGCGGCAGCCACAGGCCTGGGAGGGAAGGCGCCTTGTCGGGAGGGCGACCCTGGGCCCGAGGTGCTGCTGGCGGAGGCGGCCACATCCTGCACCCCTTTGCTGGGGGTCTACAGTTCCCTCATGGGGCTGCCACACCCCAACTCCTGCTTGTCTGTGATGAGAAAGTGGACCCGGATACTCCCGTCTGCTCTTTTTTTTTTTTTTTTGCATTTAAAAATTTAATTTTTTTTTACAATAGGTCCTGTAGGTTATCTATTTTATTTTTAAAAATATTTATTTATTTGGCTGCTCAGGATCTTAGTTCTGGCATGTGGGATCTAGTTCCCTGACCAGAAACTGAACCTGGGCCCCCTGCACTGGGAGCACGGAGTCCTAGCTGCTAGACACCACCAGGGAAGTCCAGTTATCTATTTTAAATATAGCAGTGTATGCATGTTCTCGTCTACCCAGGTGGCTCGGTGGTAAAGAATCTGCCTGCAATGCAGGAAACCCCAGTTTGATCTCTGGGTAGAGAAAATCCCTGGAGAAGGGAATGGCAACCCACTCCAGTATTCTTGCCAGGAGAATCTCATGGACGGAGGAGCGTGATGGGCTACAGTCCATGGGTTCAGAAAGAGTCAGACGTGACTTAGCATGTGTATGGGAAGTTGGAAGACTGTGGGCTCGCTGCAACCATTCCTTTGATGTGCACCTCAGCTCCCTGGGGCCAGGATCCTGTTTTCACGTCCTGAGTTTCCTCAGGGCTCACTGTGGGGAGTGGGTGCAGTCTGATGGCTGCTGGACGGCAGCTGTTCCTTCCTGAGTTCCCTCGGGGCTCACCAGCTCACCTTTGGCTGTACCTGCAACCGCTGATGCCTGTGACATCCTTTGTTTACTGATCTGACAGGCAGTATTGCATTTATCCATCTCCTGGGTGCTGAAGTTCTATTCTAGAGGATTTATGTATTTTTCCAGGACTGCAAAAAAAAAAAAAAAACAGCATACACTGATTCTTATGTTTCACAGGAAGAAGAAACAAAGCAATGGAGTGGACATGACGAGAAGACTGGAGGGCCCAGTGGTGAACAAGGATGTCCTGAAGATGGTCCAGGACTGGACAGATGAGTTCTGTGATCAGGCCTCAGGGATGGTTTGATCTCGTGACCCCAGCCCCCTGCCCTGGATATAGTTGTGGGTTTTTTTCCTGATGAAAATCGGGAATCGGTTGCCTTGTCTGTGGGCCATTCTGAGTCTGGGATGGCGCAGTTAGTTCCAGGAGATGTTATGGAGCATGACCTGCAAACAGCCCCCTGGGAGATACTGAAGGTTGTGTGTCCAACAGAGATTAGTCATGGAATTGGGGTCACCATGGTAAGGAGCGTTCCAGCTCATGTCTACTCCTGGCTTCCAGATGTCTTTGAATATGTCCTGTTAACAGTGTCACAGACTCACCTACTGGGGTATTGCAAGAATTGAATTAAAAATGTGCATGAATGCAATTAGAAAACGTTTCGAGTGTTTATTTATAAATAGACTTGCAAGTCAACTGTTACAAAGGAAGACATCTTGCTTTGAAAGAGGGTTCAGATCTAGAGAGCGTCCTACTGAGTGGAGTCAGTCAGGGAGAGAAGGAGAAATATCATGTGACATCCCTTGTGTGTGGAACGAAAAGAGATGATACCAATGGACTGACTTACGAAACAGAGACTCACAGACTTAGAGAACGGACTTATGGTTGCCCTGGGGGCCAGGTGGGGGGAGGGACAGTTAGGGAGTGTGGGAGGGACATGCACACACTGCTGTATTCAAAATGGATAACGAAGAAGACCCACTGACAGCAAAGGGAAGTCTGCTCAGTGCTACGAGGCAGCCTGGGTGGGAGGGGAGTTTGGGGGAGGATGGATACATGTATATGTGTGGCTGAGTCCTTTTCCTGTTCACCTGAAAATATCATAACATCATATACCCCACACAAAATAAAAAGCTTAAAGTTTCGGGGGAGAAAAATCCAAGGAAGATAATATAGCAAGCGATGGAAAAGGGAAATTACCTCATGTTTAAGGAACTCTTTTTAAAAGGTGAAAGGTGGACCTCCCAGGTGGCTCGGTGGTAAAGAGTCTGCCTGCCGATCAGGAGACAGGGGTCCAATCCCTGGTCCATTAGGATTCCACGTGTTGTGCAGCAACTAAGCCACTGAGCTGAAAACAACAACAAAAAAAGTGAAGTGTGACTCTCAACTTTTTAAAGGAGGTTAGTCCATTAATAGAGTAAAGCAAAGGGAATTTCTCTGTGACTTATACTAGGATGGGCCTGGGCCCAGACTGGGGGTCTAGAGGGTGGTTTCCTCAATTCTGCCTCCCCAGTTATCATCCTAGGGCCTTGAGAAGTTGTACAACATGAAGGTGGCTTCCTGTGCAACCTCCTGGAAGGACTGTACCACCCAGGACAGACTTTGCTCTGGTGTTTTCCAGCCACCCTGCTTGTAGAACCTCAGCTCCCCGAGCAGAGACTGAGCCCTGGGCTCTTGGCAGTGGAAGCGTGGAGTCCTACCCCTGGACCAGCTGGGAGTTCCCCAGACTATGGGCTTTTTGGGTTCTAGCCATCTAGCCCAGGACTCCCCTGGGGGCCCAGTGGTAAGGAATCCAACTGCAGTATAGTAGACGAGGGTTTGATCCCTGGGTGGGGAAGATCCCCTGGAGAAGGAAATGGCAACCCACTCCCGTATCCTTGCCTGGAGAATCCCATGGACAGAGGAGCCTGGCGGGCTACAGTCCCTGGGGTTGGACACGAGGGAGCACAGTACAGCAAACACGGCTAACTAGCACACAACTAGTTAAAAGTTAGGACAGCATCTAGAACTCAAAGACCTCAAAAGCAGTTGTACAGTCATTTTCTTTTTGTTAACATGAGTTCATGTGCCCAACGCACACGGAAGTGAAACAAACTGAAACGTCGCAGTGTGGAGCAGAGGAAGGTTTACTGCAGGGCCAAAGAGATGAGTGACCCATGCCCTAAAAAGCCCTGATGTCCCCAAAGGGTTTCGGCAAACCATTTTTAAAAGCTAGGTGGAAGACGATACTTTAAGTCAGAAAAACATCGTGACTAACGCATATACCCTGATGCTGGGAAAGATTGAGGACAGGAGGAGAAGGGGGCGGCAGAGGATGAGAAGTTTGGACGGCATCACCGACTCAATGGTCATGAGTTTGAGTAAACTCTGGGAGTTGGTGATGGACAGGGAGACCTGGCATGCTGCAGCCCACGGGGTCGCAAAGAGTCAGACATGACTGAGCGACTGAAGAACAACAACGCATATGTATGGAATCTAGAAAAATGGTACAGGTGAGCCTATTTGCAGGGCAGGAATAGATGCAGACAAAAAACAGACTTGTGGACACAGTAGGGGCAGGAGGGGGTGGGAAGAACTGAGAGCTGCATGGAAACTTACACCCTTTACCATGAGCACAACGGAGAACCAGTGGGAAGCTGCAGCGTGACGCGGGGCTCAGCCGGCGCTGTGATGAAATACAAATGCACATGATTCTATAACATATATACATGAATAAATAAATGTGGGAGAATAGCCAAGTCTTCCACATGGAATTCCAAATAACTGATGTAAACACTCTGCTGTCAAAAGAAGGGGTTAACTCCCCCGACTCCTTAAGTGTGTGCCATGCCTAGTGACTCCCACTCAAAAAGTGAAGGATGGAAAGGTAGGGAAAAGCAGGGCAGATTTACAGTGGAGAAACCCGACAGACACATCAACCAGCTAACCAAGAATAATATCAATGCTGACAAATTGTGCTGTATTGATATTTATTCTTGATGTGATGTGATTAAAAATGGTACTTTACCCCTCCCCAAATCTCAAAACTATATTTTAATTATGAAAAACACATCAAGGCAAATATCACTAGAAGGGCATCCTACAAAAACGCCTGTGTGTTCGTGGCTTCAATCATGTCCAACTCTTGCGACCCCAAGGACTATAGCCCACCAGGCTCCTCTGTCCATGGGATTCTCCAGGCGAAAATACTGGAGTGGGTTGCCATGCCCTCCTCCAGAGGATCTTCCCGACCCAGAGATCAAACTCACATCTCCTGCATTTACTGTCTGAGCCACCAGGGAAACTCTGACAAGTACTCGAAAATCATCAAGGTCATCAAAGCCAGGTAAAGTCTAAGAACTATCAGAGCCCGCTTGGTTACATTCTGGAACAGTCATCTTGTTCTACATAAAGTGATGACCAGGTATGACCTGCGTCAGCTTCTCTACACTATAAAGGGACTCTGTTGTAAAAGTCAGAGCAGTTGGGACCCTCAACCCCCACCCCAACCCCCACTCAACTCTTTCAAAGTCAGACAGAAATAAAGGTCCATCCGAAGTCAGACTCTAAAGGGAAAACTGGTTTTAACTTGTTCTCCAAAGCCGAGTTTGACACATCACGTACAGGTGAGAGGATTCACGGTGAATGAGGAACAGTAGCCCCCAAAATGCTTTCCCTGGGGTCAGCAGGCTGGGAGGTGGACAGCTTAAATCCATAAAACACGCCCCCCCACTGATACACTCCCTTGGAGGACCTCAGAGCCCCCCACTTTGCTAAATAAAGCAAGGAGGGACACCGTCTTGAGGTGAGCCACCTTTGGGGCACATTGTATTACACAGACTCCTTAAAGATACCATAGAGGGCTTTCCCGGAGAAGGCAATGGCACCCCACTCCAGTACTCTTGCCTGGAAAAATCCTGTGGACGGAGGAGCCTGTAGGCTGCAGTCCATGGGGTCGCGAAGAGTTGGACACAACTGAGCAACTTCACTTTCACTTTTCACTTTCATGCATTGGAGGAAATGGCAACCCACTCCAGCGTTATTGCCTGGAGAATCCCAGGGATGGCGGAGCCTTGGTGGGCTGCCGTCTATGGGGTCGCACAGAGTCGGACACGACTGAAGCGACTTAGCAGCAGCAGCAGCAGCAGCAGCAGAGGGCTTTCCAGGTGGCTGAGTGGTAAAGAACCCGCCTGCCAATGCGGGAGACGTGGGCTCGATTCCTTGGTCGGGAAGATCCCCTGCAGAAGGGAATAGCAACCCACTCCAGTATTCTTGCCTGGAGAATCTCACAGACAGAGAAGTCTGGCATCCTGCAGTCCATGGTGTCACAAGAATCAGACCCCAACCTAGCGACTAAACAACACAATAGCCCGGCGCCATCCTGTCTTAAGTGAAATGGGTGTGGCCTGAGGCTCAGGGATTTTAAACGTTCCTCCAAGCTACAGAGAAATTTGGGAATTACTGGGGTGGGACACCTCACTACTGTGGTAAATGTTTTGCAATATATGTGCATGAAATGAACACATTATACACCTTAAACCTACGCAGGGTTGACGATTCTCTTAATAAAGCTGGGGAAAAAAAGAAAAAAATGCTTTGGGAGAGAACCATTCACGTGGAGACTCAAGGCACAAAATAGCTGGTCTTACTATTAACTGAGACGGGCATTTTTTAAATTTTTATTTTTTATACCATTTTCAAAGGTCCCACTTAATGTACAGTTATTACAAAACACTGGCTATAAATTCCCTGTGTTGTGCACAACATCCCTGTAACCCAACAGCCAATATCTCCCCCACCCCTAAATTACTCTTCTGCACCTGCTGCTGCTAACCAGTACCTTATTCTCTGTGTGTGTCTGCCTCTCTTTTGGTACATTGATTAGTTTGTTGCCTTTTTAGATTCCAGACATCAGTGGTAAAATCCAGTATTTGTCTTTCTCTGTCTGACTTATTTCACTTTAGCACATGTGATGTTTAGTTGCTCAGTCGTATCTGACTCTTTGTAACTCAATGGACTGGAGCCCGCCAGGCTCCTCTGCCCATGGGATTCTCCAGGCAAGAATACTGAAGGGGGTTGCCATGCCCTCCTCCAGGGGATCTTCCCGACCCAGGGGTTAAACCCAGGTCTCCCACATTGCAGGCGGATTCTTTACTGTCTGAGCCACCAGGGAAGCCCAAGAATACCAGAGTGGGTAGCCTATCCCTTCTCCAGAGGAACTTCCTGACCCAGGAATTGAACCGGGGTCTCCAGGATTGCAGGCGGATCCTTTACCAGCTGAGCTACCAGGGAAGCCCTCACTTCAGCATACTACCCTCCAATTCTAACCATGTTGCTGCACATGGCAAATTTTGCTCTTTTTTCTGCCTGAGTAATTCTCCATTGTATAAACGCACCACATCTTTATCCACTCGTCTGTTGGTGGACACGGAGGTTGTTTCCATACCTTGGCTATTGCGGATGCTGCCGCTATGACCATAGAGGTGCATGTATCTTTCCAAGTGAGAGCTTCTATGGTTATCCAGATATATACCCAAGAGTGGACTTGTTGGGTCATATGGTAGTTTTATTTTTATGTACTTGTTCTTTTTTTCTCTTGCTCATTTTTTAAAGTATGATAACATATTTACAGGAGACTGGGGAAAAATAGAACAGAGTTGCATATAGTTCCACTATACATTACAATTATGTTTAAGTAGATACATTAATATTTTTGAAGTTTCAATGTCAAAGGAGTTTTTAGAGAAACCTCCATAATGCCTGCCCCAGTGACTGCACCAATTTACATTCAAATTACATCAAATTACAGTCCTAGCCAACATTGCTTATTTGTGTTCTTTTTGATGATCGCTATTGTGACAGGCGTCAGGTGAGATCTCACTGTGGTTCTGATTTGCATCTCCTTTATTAGCGATGTTGAACACAGGTGCACTTTAGAACACTGGAGAAGATTTGTTTGATAACAAACAGGTGCATATACCATGGGGCTTCCCAAGTGGTGCTAGTGGTAAAGAACCCGCCTGCCAATGCAGGAAACGCAGGAGACGTGGGTTTGATCCTTGGGTTGGGAGGATCCCCTGGGGGAGGGCCTAGCAACCCACTCTAGAGTTCTTGCCTGGAGAATCCCATGGACAGAGGAGCCTGGCAGGCTACAGTCCATGGGCTCGCAAAGAGTGAGACACGACTGAGGGACAGAGCACATAAATACTATGAATTCACAGGAATCCAGATAAGAGGGTGTTATGGAGAAAGTCAACTGAATAAGCAACAGCAACATCCTTAGAGAGTGGTCAGCAAGTGCCAACACACACACACACACCGTTGCTCTGGGCCAACCAGGTACACACACACACACACACACACACACACACACACACACACACACTGTTGCTCTGAGCCAGCCAGGTGTACACACACACACCCCATTGCTCTGGGCCAGCCAGGTACACACACACACACACACACACCCCCCATTGCTCTGGGCCAGCCAGGTACACACACACACACACACACACACACACACACACACCATTGCTCTGGGCCAACCAGGTACACACACACAGACACACACACACCCCGTTGCTCTGGGCCAGCGAGGTACACACACACACCCCATTGCTCTGGGCCAGCCAGGTGAGGGCTGTACTGACCCTCAGGTCTTCAGCACAGGTGAACTAAGGCCAACAGAGCATCCTCACCTGACAGGTGGGAAGGGGCGGGGCAAGCAGGTGCAGAGAGCCGCTGCTCCCCGTCTACCCTGGGTGTGCCCACGCGGAACGTAGCAGCCAATAGATGGCAAGAACGTCACCACACAGATCCCCCAAAGGCCCGTCATCACTGCTTACCGGTTGGGATCCCGTCCTGGAGGTGAGGAGCCAGGGTGGTGGGCGTTTCCTCCTGCCTTCTCCATGGAATCTTTCTCTCCCTGTTTTTCTCCCTTCCTGGTTGGAACCTACTCGCTGAGCCCTATTCTCTGCTCCCAGTCTCTCCAGTTGGACTCGTCAGAGCCCAGGGACCAAAGAAACCCTCAGAGAGAAGGAGGTGTGTCCCATTGCTCTGCTTTGATGAAAAAGTCCACCCACAAAACACATCTGTTTGGCGTATTTGGGTACATCTCTCAGCTCTTCCCAACCTCTAGGTCTGAAGTCGTTGTTTAGCTGCTGAGTTGTATCTCTTTGCAAACCCCATGGACTGTAGCCCACCAGGCTCCCCTGTCCATGGGATTCTCCAGATAAGACTACTGGAGTGGGTTGTGTTTCCTCTTCCAGGGGATCTTCCTGATCCAGGGATCGAACCTGGCTCTCCTGCATTGGCAGGCGGATTCTTTACCACTGCGCCACTTGGCAAGCCCCTTGGTCTAAAGTAGAGGATGAACTTGGGGTACTCTGACTTGAAGGTCAGGACCAGCTGATGTGTGTCTGTGTCTTAAAGGAGTCTGGGGGTGTTATTCACCGTGGCTTACGGTCATCAAAGCGCTCTACGACACCCTACAGTCCTGAGGGTGCTCTTTGTCGCAGGAGGAAACCGAGTTACTTAGTGAAGCGCCTTTGCCTGGGGCACCAAGACTCGATATTCAAACGGGGTCTGATTTCAGGCCCTGTAACCCTCACAGCTTCTGTAGGATCACTCAAGACCCCCGTGCAGCAAATGAACTTATCTATGAAACGAACGCATGGACATAGAAAACAGTTTCTCCAGTTGCTGCCCGAGGGCTCTGAGTGGAAGCTAGTCTCTCGCTGCAGAGCAGAGGCTCAGGGCACTCGAGCATCAGGAGCTGAGGCTCCCGGGCCCTGGAGCTCTGCCGCATGGGCTCAGCTGCCCTCAGCATGGGGGACCCTCCCGGGATTAAACCCGTGTCCCCAGCATTGGCAGGAAGACTCTTAGCCACTGTATTCCCAGGGAAGTCTTCGGAATACCTTTATACCAAAAGTCTTCACTGTATATGTGTAACTGGAGGTTACGTTAACAAGCGCAACAGGAAACAACTCATCTGAAAACCCTGTGACTGATTTTCACTAAGTGATGGGAACCCATTGGCCAATTCCGTTGAGCCTAGCCTGTTAGCCAGGATCACTCACTGGCAAGTGTTTTCAATCTTCCTCTATGACCTCCCCCAGGGCTCAGCAGGTAAAGAATCTGCCTGCAATGCAGGAGACCCGGGTTTGATCTCTGGGTCGGAAAGATGCCCTGGAGGAGGGCATGGCAACCCACTCCAGTATTCTTGCCTGGAGAATCCCACGCACAGAGGAGCCTAGTGGGCTACAGTCCTTGGGGTCACAAAGAGTCAGACACCACTGAGCAACTAACTCTTCACTCTTCTAACAGGTCCCATTGGCTTCATTTACCAAAGACTACTTTTCCATTCCACCTGAGCCCTCAGCCTTGCGTCAAGATGAGAGAAGCCAAAATAGCCCCCTTCTCCAATTACGGACTGCAGTGGTGTTTCGAGCAGCTGGGCAAAGAGGAGTTCCAGACGTTTAAGGCCCTCCTGAAGGAGCACGCGTCAGAACCGGCAGCATGCTCCTTCCCGCTGATCCAGGTGGACAGGGCTGATGCGGAGTCCCTCGCTTCCCTCCTGCATGAGCATTGCAGAGCATCTCTCGCCTGGAAGACATCCATTGACATCTTTGAAAAGATGAGCCTGTCGGCACTGTCTGAGATGGCAAGGGACAAGATGAAAAGTGAGTGAGATTGGGGCAGACCTCGGGGGTAGGGGAAACAGGGGGTGACCTCAAGTTCCCAGGGGATGGGGAAGGTACCGTTGCGGGTGGGAGGGTGTCCATCTCTACAGCGGGACTCTGAACTAGGAGAACTTACTCACTCACTGCTCAACCTGCCTCGCTGGAAACCCAAGTCATCTCCAGCCCGTGAAACAATGAAGGAGAAGACAGGTCTGCCTGGTGGGTTGAAGGTAGCAGACGGGACGTGGAATCAAAAGTGCCAAGCCAGAGCTCTGGTGCCCCCACATGTGTGACTTCTGGCAAAGTCTCTCCTTCTCTACATCTGGGGACAGTATTTGTGCTGCAACGACGTGCTGTTGCCAAGGTTCAATAAGAAAGTGAATCTTCATCTTGTTTTTCCTTATTAATTTTCTGTCCAGAAGATCTGTCCTTCGGTGTGAGTGGGGTCCTAAAGTCCCCCACTACTCTCTTGTTGCCGTCAATTCCCCTTTAACAGTGGCTAGCATCTGCCTCATGCACTGAGGTGCTGCTATGTTGGGTGCATGTATCTTTGTAATTGTTACATCATCTTCTTGGATAGATCCCTCAGTCATTATGTAGTGGCCTTCCTTGTCTCTTGTGAATGTGCTTGGTCCTGTCTGACTCTTTGCAACCCATGGACTGTAGCCTGCCAGGTTCCTCTGTCCATCTTCCTGGAATTTTCCACCATTTCCTCCTCCAGGGGCTCTTCCTGACCCAGGGATCAAAGCCAAGTCTTTCATGTCTCTTGCATTGGCAGGTGGATTCTTTACCACTAGCGCCACCTGGGAAGTGCCTTCAGTTCAGTTCAGTTCAGTCGCTCAGTCGTGTCCGACTCTTTGCGATCCCATGAATCGCAGCACACCAGGCCTCCCTGTCCATCACCATCTCCTTATTTTAAAGTCTATTTTATCTAATATGAGTATTGCTACTCCTGCTTCTTTTGACTTCCGTTTGCATGGAATATCTTTTTCCAGCCCTTCACTTTCAGTCTGTGTGTGTCCCTAGGTCTGAGGCATTTGGGTTTGTTTGTTTTTTGTTTTAAGAACAGTAACAGCTGTAGAACGGGTGTCTCCCTTATTTCTTGCTTTAGATTTAGAGACTAAGGTTCAAGGAACTTCTCTAAGGATTGCCCTCCCTCAGAATGTTGGTACCCATATTCTAGCAATGTACTTACATCAAGTTCTGTGGTTATCTTAAGGTATTTAGGAGAAAGGTAGTAGAAAAAAAATAATAGCTCTCCTTTATCAGGAGGAATTCTCTCCTTCAACTGTGGACAAAAACTTAGAGTCCCAAGTGTGAGCAGCCAGATTGGCTCTGAAGACTTACAGGTAGTACACGCCTAGATGTTGCTCATCTGTTGTGTCCATAAAGGGCTTGAACAGAAGCTCTTCCTTCTGAGAATCAAAAAAAAATCCCTGGATGGAAAACATATTAGTATTATTCATAGGAAATTGTTGTTGTTCAGTTGCTCAGTCACGTCTGACTTTGTGACCCCATGGACTGCAGCATGCCAGGCCTCCCTGTCCATCACCAACTCCTGGAGCTTACTCAAACTCATGTCCACTGAGCCAGTGATGCCATCCAACCTTCTCATCCTCTGTCATCCCCTTCTTCTCCTGCCTTCAATCTTTCCCAGCATCAGGGTCTTTTCCAGTGAGTCAGCTCTTTGCATCAGGTGGCCAAAGTATTGGAGCTTCAGCATCAGTCATTCTAATGACTAGTCAGGGTTGATTTCCTTTACGATTGACTGGTTGGATCTCCTTGCAGTCCAAGGGCCTCTCGAGTGTCTTCTCCAACACCACAGTTCAAAAGCATCAGTTCTTCAGCACTCAGCTCTCTTTATAGTCCAGATCTCACATCCATACATGACTCCTGGAAAAACCATAGCTCTGACTGTAAGGACCTTTGCCAGCAAAGTGAAATCTCTGCTTTTTAATACATTGTCTAGGTTTGTCATAGCTTTCCTTCCAAGGAGCAAGGGTCTTTGAATTTCATGGCTGTAGTCACTGTCTGCAGTGATTTTGGAGCCCAGGATAATAAAATCTGTCACTGTAGGAAATGAGGGTTATAAAATCAAAATAAGAGTGGATGTTTACTGATCAGTACCCCCAGCTGAGCCACCGTGTTGAGACTGTCACGGGCTCTGCATCTCCATTTTCCTCACTGCAGACGAATTGGGGAATAAACTGTGAGATGCTGAGACGAGTGTGGGTTCCCTTCAGTATTTTGAGCTGGAGATGTTTTCATCCCTGATGAGGGTAGCTGCCATGACATTATTGAGACACCGTCTCACCTGTTCTTGATTGCAGAGTATCTACTGGCTGAAATATCAGAAGATTCTGCACCAACAAAGACTGACCAAGGTCCAAGCATGAAAGAAGTGCCAGGTTAGTTGGGGATTGCAGGGAGGGAAGAAGTGGTGGAAACATGGATGTGTGTGAATTATGCTGCTCTTAACATTTATATACAAGGATGTGATCATGGGAAAAAAATTTTTTTTGATATGGACCATTTTTAAAGTCTGTATTGAATTTGTTGCAATATTGTTTCTGCTTTATATTTTTTTGTTTTTGTTTTGTTTTGTTTTGTTTTGGCCCTGAGGTATGTGAGATTTTAGGTCCTTGACCAGGGGTTGAACCCACAACCCCTGAATTAGAAGGTGAAGTCTTGACCACTGCACCACCTGGGAAGTCCTGGTAGTGATATCTAAGATATTACTGGGGCTTCCCAGGTGGCTCAGTAGTAAAGAATCTACCTGGCAATGCAGGAAACCCAGGTTTGATCCCGGGATCAGGAAGATCCCCTGGAGGAGGAAATGGCAACAGGGACTGTAGCCTGCCAGGCTCCTCAGTCCATGGGGATTCTCTAGGCAAGAATACTGGAGTGGCTTGTCATTCCCTCCCCCAGGGGATCTTCCCGACCCAGTGATTGAACCTCATCTCCTGCGTCTTCTGCATTGTAGGCAGATTCTTTACCACAAATATACAATAGCAGGCAGCAAAGTCTCTGGCACAGCCTACGGTGGGGAGACAGACAAACATGTAAAGCGTCAGCTGTGACGTGCAGGAAAGAGGTCCAGTTAAAGGGACACAGCTCTATTTCCCAGGACATCCATCCGCTCTGAGGCAGTGATCTTAGGGACAGAGATCCTTATACGCACATTGCTAGGAAGAAACGAAAGCGCCCCAGAGGCAGGCTGGCTGTCTTTGCAGCGACTAAGTCTGTGGTCTTTGTTCTGCGTCTTTGCTTGTTTCTCGCTAAAACTGTGACTCTCTTCACACCCAGTCCCATTCTTCCCCTCTCTTCTGTCCCATGCAGGACCCAGAGAGGACCCACAGGACTCGCGGGACTACAGGATCCACGTGATGATGACATTCTCCACCAGGCTGGACACACCCCAGCGCTTTGAAGAATTTGCCTCCGAGTGTCCAGACGCGCACGCGCTATCGGGGGCATTTAACCCAGACCCCTCTGGGGGCTTCCGGCCTTTCACGGTGGTTCTGCACGGACCCCCGGGGGTTGGGAAGTCCACGCTGGCGTGGAGGCTCTTGCTGTTCTGGGCGCAAGGCGACCTGTACAAGGGCTTGTTCTCCTACGTCTTCCTTCTCCGCGCCAGAGACCTCCAGGGGTCCAGGGAGACCAGCTTCGCGGAGCTCATCTCCAGGGAGTGGCCGGACGCCCCGGTTCCGGTGGAGAAGGTCCTGTCCCAGCCCGAAAGGCTCTTGATCGTGGTGGATGGACTCGAAGAGCTGGAGCTCACCTTCAGAGACCAGGACTCCAGCCTCCCGGCCGACTGGGCGGAGAGGCAGCCCGCAGCCGTCCTGGTGCACAGCCTGCTGAAGAAAGTCCTGCTCCCCGAGTGCGCCCTCCTCCTCACCGTCCGGGATGCGGGATTGCAGAGGCTCCAAGCCCTGCTCCAGTCTCCCCGTTACCTATGGGTCGGGGGCCTCTCAGTGGAAAACAGGATGCGATTGCTCCTCGTAGGTGGGAAGCACTGCCGTCGTAAGACATGCGCCTGGCACGCGGGGGCAGACCACCAGGAGGTGCTTGACAAGTGTCAGGTGCCCGTGGTGTGCGCCCTGGTCCGTGAGGCCCTCGAGCTGCAGGGGGAGCCGGGGAAAGGCCTTCCCGTCCCCAGCCACACCCTCACGGGCTTGTACGCCATCTTCGTGTTCCGGCGGCTGGCTCCCAAAGATGCAGGCCGGCGCGCGCTGAGCGGGGAGGAACGCAGAGCCCTAAAGGGCTTGTGCCGGCTGGCAGCGGACGGCGTGTGGAACGCGAAGTTCGTGTTTGACGGTGACGACCTGGGCGTCCACGGGCTGCAGGGGCCCGAGCTCTCCGCCCTGCAGCAGGCGAGCATCCTTCTCCCTGACGGCCACTGCAGAAGCGGCCACGCATTCTCCCACCTCAGCCTCCAGGAGTTCTTTGCGGCCTTGTTCTACGTCCTGCGAGACGTCGAGGGAGACGGGGAGGGCTACCCGCTGTTCCCCCAGAGCACAAAGAGTCTGACGGAGCTCAGGCATGTCGACCTCAACGTCCAGCTGGTCCAGATGAAGAGGTTCCTGTTTGGCCTTGTGAGCAAGGAGGCGACGCGGGCCCTGGAAACCCTCCTAGGCTGTCCCGTCGCCCCCGTGGCTAAGCAGCAACTTCTGCACTGGATCTGCCTGCTGGGTCAGCACCCTGCTGCCGCCGCCTCCCCAGACTTGCTCGAGGCCTTCTACTGCCTCTTCGAGACACAGGACGACGAGTTTGTTCGCTTGGCCTTGAACGGCTTCCAAGAAGTGTGGCTGCAGTTGAACCGGCCAATGGATTTAACGGTGTCCTCCTTCTGTCTCCGTTGTTGCCAGCATTTACGGAAAGTTCGACTGGATGTCAGAGAGACCCCAAAGGATGAGTTTGCTGAGGCATGGCCTGGGGCTCCCCAAGGGTGAGTGCCCCACCTCTGCCGTTCCCGTTCTTGTGTTTCTTTCCAACACAAGAGAGGTATAACTGAGCAAAATTGCACGTATGTAAGGTGTATGACTTGGTATTTTGATGTACCTGAAATAATCACCGTCAGGCTAGTCAGCACACCCATCGCCTCATATAGTTACCATTTTCTTTGTGTGTGAAAACACCTAAAGACTATCCCCCTGGGTCTGCATCATTGTGTTAACACAGTAGAGCTCCAGAATGCACTCATCCTGATAGTTGCAACTTTGTATCCTTTGGCCAACATCTCCCAGCTCCCCACCCCAAGGCCCAGGCAACCACCACTCCACGCCCGACTTCCGTGAATTTGACTGCTTTAGAATCTAAGTGAGGCCAGGCACGTCTCTCTGTGACTGGCTTATTTCACTTGGCACAGTGTCCTCTAGCTGACCGCTGTTGTGGCCAATGGCAGTGTTTCCTTCTTTTTCAAGGCTGGATAATATTCCATTGTGTGTGTGTACACCACATTTTCTCTTTGTATGTATTTATTTGTAGTTGGAGGATATATTGCTTCATAGTGTTGTGTTGGTCTCTGCCACACATCCACGTGAAGCAGCCACAGGTATAGATGTGTCCCCCGCTCTTGAACCTCCCTCCCTGCCACCCCATCCCAGCACTCTAGGTCATCATAGCACCGAGCTGGGCTCCCTGTGTCATATGGCAAATTCCCATCAGCTGTCTGTTTTACACGATAATGTACATGTCTCAGGGCTACTCTCTCGACTGATCCCAGCCTCTCCATCCCCCGCTGTGTCCACAAGTCGGTTCTCTAGGTCTGTGTCTCTATTCCTGCCCTGCAAGTAGATGCATCAGTACCATCTTTCTAGATTCCATATATATGTGTTAATATGCAAAATTTATTTTTATCTTTCTGACTTACTTCATTCTGTATATAATAGGCTCTAGGTTCATCTATGTCATTAGAACTGACTCAGTTTCCTTCCTTTTTATGGCTGAGTAATATTCCACTGAGTATATATGAAACACAACTTCTTCATCCACTCCGCTATCGGTGGACATCTAGGTTGCTCCCATGTCCTGGCTGTTGTAAACAGCGCTGCAGTGTACGCTGGGGCACACACACCACAGTTTCTTTATCCACTGATGGACACTTAGGTTGTTTCTGTATCTTGACTGTTGTGAATAATGGACAAATGCCTCTCTGGGACCCTGATTCCAATTCTCCTGGACACATTCCCAAAAGTGGGATTTCTGGATCATATGGTAGAGGATGAAATGGCTGGATGGCATCACCGACTCAGTGGACATGAACTTGGGCAAACTCTGGGAAATAGTGCAAGACAGGGAAGGCTGGCATGCTCCAGTCCATAGAGTCACAAAGAGTCGGACATGACTTGGCGACTGAGCAACAACAAATGGTAGTTCTATTTTTAATTTTGGGGGGGGCGTTCCATACCGTTTTCCACAGTGGCTACACTTTGACGTTCAAGAAGGACCTAGAATTCAAGCACAAATCTTACTTAGAGCTGGCGGTGTGCCCTGTGGGTACAGAAGTGTTCTGGAGGCAGTTGGTTATAACAACAGTCCTCCAGACCATGAGATCAGATCCACTCAGAGCCTCTGAGACCCTCCCCATCCTAACAGCCTGACTTCTCTCCTCGGGCATGGATGGGGCAGTTGTTCATGTCAGAATCCATCCTGTGTGAACAAATGTTTGTTTTCTTCTCCGCAATAGGCTGAAGATCAAGACCCTCAATGAGCACTGGGAAGACCTCTGCTCTGTGCTCACCACGCACCCAAACCTACGAAAGCTCGACCTGAGTGGCAGCGTCTTGAGCAAGGAGGCCATGAAGACCCTGTGTGTCAAGCTGCGGCAGCCAGCCTGTAAAATACAGAATCTGATGTGAGGCTTCCCAGACCCCGTACATCCCTTTGTGTGGCTGTGTCATGGCTCTCCTCTCCTACCTACTGATCTATAGAATGTATTTGCAGGGTGTAGGAACCAAGTTCCCAAAAGTAGAGGTGGGGAATGACTAAGGATCTTGTGAAAGGATTACTAAGGTGGGTTCATTCACTCAGGGTTTTGAAGGATGAATAGGAGTTGGTTAGTTGGGGTGGGGGAGTGAGGAAGGTTCATTTCAGTACTGTATTCATTGATACCATAAATTTACATTGTCTATCTGATGAATCATGTGTCAGTACCTCATCAATGCTATGATACAAAACACTTCGGATGTCATATGTATAACCTACGTATGTGTCTATACATACGTGTAACACTGGACATCAAAAATGAAAATACAATGTAAAAAAGAAAATCATACATGTATTTATACATATAGTGATTCAGACATTGATAAGGAAGAAGCATCAATAAGGTTGCTTTATGGATTCCTGGGTAGGAGAGATCCCCTGGAGAAGGAAATGGCAACCCACTCCAGTATTCCTGCCTGGAGAATCCCATGCACAGAGGAGCCTGGCGGGCTACAGTCCATAGAGTCACAGAGTCAGACACGACTTTGCGACTAAGCCGCAGCAACAACGCGGTAGCCCTGCCTGGACACTGATGAATGAATCATTACAAGCTTCTTACGGCGTCCACATTACGGTCATAATCATAATACAATATTGGAAACATTGCTATATTTAAGAAAAACACTTACCTTTAATGATTGGCTGACAGGCTGTTTCTCTGGTTATAAGAGAGAAGAGCATTCTGTACAGTAATGTAATTCTTTGAAAGCAAAGTTCTAAAATAGTAAGAAAACAAAACACATCATTGATTTTATACTGAATACCACTCACCTCATTCCTGTGTAGGGATAGGCGGTCCACACCAATACCAGTTTTGCATATGATGGTCTACATGTGTGTGTTTATATTTATTGAAAAAAACCCCACATACACAAGAACTCGTATAGTTTAACCCCGTGTTGTTTGAGGAGCAACTGTAATTGCAAATAATGAAAGATCAGGGTCGAAATGGGAACAGAGTGAGAAGGAAAGATGAGGGTACAACGAAACCTCTCCTGGACGTCCTAACTCACGTTCCCTTTTCTCATCTGTAGATTTAAAGGGGCCTGTGTTAACCCTGGTCTCCGTCACCTCTGGATGACTCTGATTACCAACCGGAACATCACGCACCTGGACCTGACAGGCTCCCGCCTGAGAGAGGAGGACGTGCTGATGGCGTGCGAGGCCCTCAGGCACCCACACTGTGCGCTGGAATCTCTGAGGCGAGTCACGTGATGGGGATGCTTTCTGCCTCTTGGATTTCAGGGCGTCACTGTTTTTACTTTTTATTTTGAAATAAGCTTTCGCAGAAAGCTGCTGAGGTCGTACAAAGGTTTGGGAGTCTGGGGCTGGTTGGCCAGGATGAGTGCCAACCGTGTGTATGCCAACCGTGTGTATGTAATCAGATCAGATCAGATCAGTCACTCAGTCGTGTCCAACTCTTTGCGACCCCATGAATCGCAGCACGCCAGGCCTCCCTGTCCATCACGAACTCCTGGAGTTCACTGAGACTCACATCCATCAAGTCAGTGATGCCATCCAGCCATCTCATCCTCTGTCGTCCCCTTCTCCTCCTGCCCCCAATCCCTCCCAGCATCAGAGTCGTTTCTAATGAGTCAACTCTTCGCATGAGGTGGCCAAAATACTGGAGTTTCAGCTTTAGCATCATTCCTTCCAAAGAAATCGCCACCAAACCGGACACCGAGAAAGGGTGAAGATGGTACTTTGTGTCACGTGTACGTCACAATAGAGCGTAACTTCTGGGGACTCCCCTGGTGGTGCCGCAGCTGACTCTGTGCTCAAAATGCAGGGCACCCAGGTTCGATCCCTGGCCAGGGAACCAGACCCCGCGAGCCACCACTAAAAACCCAGTGTACGTACAGCACACGGAACTCTGCTCAGGGTTCTGGGGTAGCCTGGACAGGAGTGGGGTTTGGGGCAGTCGGACTGATTGAGCCATGCACACCCACACACACCCACACACACGCACACACACGCACACGCACCCACACACACCCACACACACACACGCACACACACCCACACACCCACACACACGCACACACACGCACACGCACCCACACACACCCACACACCCACACACACGCACACACACGCACACGCACCCACACACACCCACACACACGCACACACACGCACACGCACCCACACACACACACCCCATTTGGTGATACAGGCGTGTGCAGTTAGTGTGGTCATTCTCCATTCCAGGGACATCTCAGTCGCTGCCAGTTTGTGATTTCCTGGGGCTGTGTTTTGCCATTTAGATTTGCTGGGACTAAACACCAGGACTACTGGGTGCTTTGGCTATATTTTGAGAGATAAACATGAGGTCTGTTCAGCTTTATTGACTAACATACCTCAATCCTGTATTATAAACATCAAAATTGCTGAAAGAATACATTTTAATGATTCCTACCAAAAAAAAAAAATGCTACTGTGTGACGTGACAGAGATGTTAGCTAATGCTACTGAGGCAGTCAGCTGGTGATCATTGCTATGAACAAAGTAATACGGGGACGAGAAGACGGGGCAGAGGAGGGCGGGCAGGCGTGGTTGGCAAGGTGGTGAGACCGACTCACTCAGACGAGGTGGCATCCCAGAGGGTGAACGGAAAACTGAACCACAAAAAGATCTGAGGCTGCGAACAGGCACAGCAAGTGCTGGGACCCTCAGGCCAGAGTAGAGAACGCCCAGGAGCCAGCCAAAGGGACAGGGCAGCTGATGGGGGTAAGGTGGGCTCCTGCTGGGGAGAGCTGAGGACGTGCTCCACGTTGCCTGTCTCTGCAGGTTGGATCGCTGTGGATTAACCCCAGCCTCTTGTCAGGCCATCTCCCAAGTGCTTGCTACATCCGTCAGCCTGAAATCCCTCAGCCTCACGGGAAATAAGGTGGCGGACCAGGGCGTGAAGTCTCTCTGTGACGCCTTGAAGGTCACACCCTGCGCCCTGCAGAAGCTAATGTGAGCGGTACTCCTGGTCACGAGCCCTATCTTCCCTTGTGATCGTCCATGTCACAGCGGGTGGAGGAAAGGGAGGGGAACTGGCTGATGCACAAGCTGAGGGTTAGAACGGGGAGGGAGGGCCTCCTGCAGGGAGCCCTTTGTGGAAGTTTATTTCTGTTTAGTCGCTAAGTCCTGTCTGACTCTTTTGTGACCCCATAGATGGTAGCCCGCCAGGCTCCTCTCTCCATGGAATTCTCCAGGGAAGGATACTGGAGGGGGTTGCCGTGCTCTCCTCCAGGAGATCCTCCTGACCCAGGGATGGAACCTGCGTCTGCGGTGTCTCCTGCGCTGGCAGGCGGGTTCTTCACCGGCTGAGCCGTCATCTCCTTTCTGGCCTCTCTCCTTGCAGCCTGGGGAGCTGCGGGCTCACAGCCGCCACCTGCCAAGACCTGGCCTCTGCTCTCATCGACAACCAGGGCTTGACACACCTGTCCCTGTCGGGCGACGAACTGGGGAACGAAGGGATGAGCCTGCTGTGTCGGGCCGTGAAGCTCCCCAGCTGCGGTCTGCAGAAGCTGGCGTGAGTCCACCCCAAGGACCCCAGAGCATCCGTAGCTCTATTACAGCGAGCGCAGACCAGTGGGGAAATGGTCAGGACGCAGGGACCTCGGAAGTGCCGCGTCCTGCCCGCTCCTGATAGCTTCTACCCTGGAAAATCCCACCTCTGCCTCTGTGTTTCGAGCCGGAAGTCCTCATTCACCCACATACAGCCACGTCTCATTACTCCCGGCAGTCCTGTTCTGTAAATTTGCTGTGAGTACGGGACAGGTGGACGCAGGATGAGTGACTCTCCAGGGAAAGACTCCCACGGTTCCTGGGCACCTCTGGTCACAGCGTTTTCTTAAAATTTCTTTTATTGAAGTATGGTTGATTTAGCATGTTGTGTTAATTTCTGCTCATTGCACAGGTGACTCAACTCTTTTTCAAAACGCTTTTCCATTGTGGCTCGCCACAGGATGTTGAATGCGCTTCCTGTGCTCCGCAGTAGGACCCTGATGTTTACCCATCCTGTCTGTAGGAGCTCACTTCTGCTGACCCAGACTCCCCATCCTTCCCCCGCCCGACACCCTTGCCCCTTGGCCACCACCAGTCTGTGAGTCTGTTTCTGTTTAAGACAAAAGTTCATCTGTGGCGTTATTTTCTCCAACCGATCAATACCTAACCTTGTTTTATGTGTTTCTGTTTACAGACACCTTATGTAATACATATTATTGAATCATTAACATTGAACTCGGGCTTCCCTGGGGGCTCAGTGGTAAAGAATCCGCCTGCCAATGCAGGGGATTCCTCCCTGGGAGGGGAAGATCCCCTGGAGGAGGACATAGCAACCCACTCCAGTATTCTTGCCTGGAGAATCCCATGGACAGAGGAGCCTGGCGGGCTACGGTCTATGCGGTCGCGAGAGTCGGACACGACTGAGCGACTCAACACCAAACGTGGAGCTCGCAGCCAACAGCGCTGTACCCGCGCCCGCAGGAAGCTTGTGGAACACGCCCGTTTTCTCTAAGGCGCCTTCCAGCCTCCGTAGCCTCAGGCTGTCCCTGGGGGCCATCTGAAAGGCCGAGGTCACTCTGAGGAGCACACTTGAGCTTCCTCTTCTCTGTGTGTGCCCCGCAGACTAAACGCATGCAGCCTGGGTGTGGCTGGCTGTGGCTTCCTCGCCTTTGCACTCATGGGCAACGGGCATCTGACGCACCTGAGCCTCAGCATGAACCCCCTGGAAGATCCCGGGATGAACCTTCTGTGCGAGGTCATGATGGAGCCATCCTGTCCCCTCCGGGACCTGGAGTAAGTTTCCCCGCTTGTCGGAGATCAGGTCTACCACATGGGGGCCTGAGGTTCTAGCCGGCCGAAAGAGAGGGACCAGGAGTTAGTTGTAGGGGCCGTCTCCGCGTCCCCGTCTGGCTCGCTCTCTCCCCCACCTCCAGCTCTCCCTCGCTCTCCGACCCCTCCCACCTCCCACCTCGCGCAGTTTGGTGAACTGCCGCCTCACCGCCTTGTGCTGCAAGAGTCTGTCCAACGTGATCGCGAGGAGTCCGCGCCTGAGAAGCCTGGATCTGGCTGCCAACGCCCTGGGTGATGAGGGGATTGCGGCGCTGTGCGAGGGACTGAAGCAGAAGAACACCCTGACGAGACTCGGGTAGGGTCATGGGACCACCTCCCAGAGGGCTGGGCGCAGGGGGAGGGGAACGCAGACACGACGTCGCTCCCACAAAGAGCAGGGTCTGTTCACCATCCCATCAAATGGAGCCCAGCCTCGGCAGGGGAGCAGACCGAGGCATCCAGTCCGACTGCGCACCTGTATATGGATGAATGAAATAGCAAATGCTGGAGAACATGGTCTAGAGGTGGTGAGAACTAAGTAGATAAGCGTTTGCTGGACACAGTGCCAAACGGTGGAGGTATACAGACCCTGGCATTGCCGGTCTAGTGAGAAGGATGGATCAAAAAGCAGATGATGACATGGGTGGAGCTCAAACTCTCGAAAGCACCAGAATCACCCCGGAGGCCTCTTAGAACACTGTGCCAGTACATACGGTGGACTGCTATGCAGCCCTGAAAGGGGAAGGACTAAAGCCATTTGCAGCAACAGGGATGGACCTAGAGATGACCACACTGAGTGAAGTAAGTTGGGCAGAGAAGGACAAATATCGTATGACATCACTTAAGTGTGGGATCTTAAGAAATGATACAAATGAACTTACCTATGAAACAGACAGACTCACAGACACAGATAGAAAACAAACTGAGGGTTACCAAAGGGGAAAGGGGTGGTGGGAGAGGGGTAAACTAGGAGGTTGGAACTAACATACACAAAATACTGTGTATGAAAATAATCAACGAGGACCTACCGTAGAGCACAGGGAACTCTACTCAACATTCTGTAATAACCTACATGGGCAAAGAATCTGAAAAACGGTGGATTTATGTATGGTGTCACTGAATCACTTTGATGCACACCTGAAAGTAATACATTATAAATCAACTACACTCTCACAAAAGTTTTTAACAAAGAAGACCACTCCACTGGCAACCACTGGTTTGTTCTCAGTATCCGTGACTCTCTTTCCACTTTCTTCATTCATTTCATTTTTTAGATTCCATATTTAAGTGAAAACATACAGTGTTTGTCTTTCTCTAGCTTCCTTTACCACACATAATACCCTCCAGGTCCAGTCATGTTGTTGCAAATGGCAAGATTTTTGTTCTTTTTATGGCTGAATAGTATTCCACTGTACTTTTAAAATTGCAGTAGGGCAGTTCCCTAGGGGTTCAGTGGTTCGGACCCTGCGCTTCCAATGCAGGGGCCATGGGCTCGAACTCTGGTTGGAGAACTAAGATCCCGCATGCCATGTGGCACAGCCAAATAACGATGATAATAAGAGATATCTCCTTAAAATAAAATTTTTAAAAATGTTGTACATGCAAGAATACCAGAGTGGGTTACCATTCCCTTCTCCAGGGGATCTTCACGACCCAGGGATCGAACCAGGGTATCCTGCATTAGCAAGCAGGTTCTTTACCATCTGAGCACACCAGGGGAGCCCAAATAATGATAATAAATAAAAGAGACAGCTATCTAAAATAAATAAGACTGTAGTGGAAGTCAAATACAGGTTGGAGGGAGGCTCCCAGATGGCGGGGTCTTTCTTGGTTGTGCTGACCCTGCAGGCTGGAGGCGTGTGGACTGACCTCCGAAGGCTGCAAGGCCCTGTCCGCCGCCCTCACCTGCAGCCGCCACCTGGCCAGCCTGAACCTGATGCGCAACGACCTCGGCCCCAGAGGAATGGCGACGCTGTGTTCCGCCTTCATGCATCCCGCCTCTAATCTACAGACCATCGGGTGAGCCCCCAGAGATGGCTTCTGAAATGCAAACAGACAAACAAAATGTTTGTATCTTCCAAAAAACCACAAGGAGAATTACCGCAGGGTCCAGCCAAACCACTTGTGGTTTTAGTGGTAGTTTGGTCGCTAAGTCGTGTCTGACTCTATTGTGAGCCCCCTGGACTGTAGCCCGCCAGGCTCCTCTGTCCATGGGGATTCTCCAGGCAAGAACACTGGAGTGGGTTGTTATTTCCTTCTCCAGGGGATCTTCCAGACCCAGGGATGGAACTCGGGTCTCCTATGTTGCAGGCAGATTCTTTACTATCTGAGCCACCTTGGAAGCCCTAAAAGATACAGAATTTGATTTTTTAAAAAGGGTGGGGGGCTGAGTTTTATTCAAGGAAGAAGGCGCTGTCTGTCTGCAACAGTGCAATTAGAGATTTCAGACCCTTGGGCGGGGTGTCTGGGAGTGCTGGGGAAGGGAGAGGCATCAGAAGCAAATTCCCAGAGTAAGGAGGCCCCTTTCTGGCCCCCTTCCCAGGCTGTGGAAAGAGCAATATCCGGCCCGAGTAAGAAGGCTGCTGGAGCAGGTGCAGAGACTGAAGCCCCACGTGGTCATCAGTGACGCCTGGTACTCGGAGGAGGAGGAGGACGGGCGCTGGTGGAGAATCTGAAGTCGGGAGAACCGCCCCGCCCACCCCCGCTCTGATGCGGGACCCTTCAGGAGACGGATGACGATTCCTGATCCTCACAAAGCCTCCCTGGTGGTGGCTCCTGAGTATCCACTCTAGCTCGGTTGTCGGTGTCTGCCTCTGACGAAGGCGTGTGCCCTTCACGTCCTGGGACTTCAGTTATCTGTGAAGCGTCTGTCCTACCTGAACACACAGGGAGGACTGAATAAACACTGAGCATTTGGAAGAAGCATCCAGTGCCTTCTTGATCGATGCGGGTGTGACTCCGGAGTAGACGAGGGAGGCCTTGGGTCTTTAAAAAAGTCACAACTCTGTTGATGTTTTTTAAACAAAAGATTTTTAAGTGCATATCTGAATTTCAAAGGAGGATGTGACTATCACTGAGCATCAGAGGTATAAACACAACGTTGAATGTATCGCTTAGTGTAGTAAAGAACTGGTCTGCCAGAGTCTCCTCCTCAAAGCAACCACGAGGCAGGTAATATTTTTCCTGTTTTTACAGAAAAGGAAACAAAGGCCGATGGATGTTGACATTGGCCTGGTGTCACAAAAAGTCATTTAGTCATCCTGAGAAAACTCTTATTTGAAAAAAAAAAAATCTGCAGCCCAATATTCATAGGAGCACTATTTACAATAACCAAAGACATGGAGACAACCTAAGTGGCCATGATAGATGAATAGGTATGCACAAGGGAGTACTACTTGGCCGTAAAAAGAGCGAACGCTTGCCATTTGCAGCAACGTGGGTGGACCCAGGATGATCACAGTAAGTCAGGAAGAGAAAGCAAATGCCACGTGGCTGTCACTCCACGTGGAATCTAATATTCGAAGCACAGTTATGTGCACATTTACTTCTATATCTGCACCAGGGAAAGGCAGGGCAAGAGGGCAGGGACCCACTCCCGGAGGGGTCCATCCCTACCGTTCAGTCGCTCAGTCATGTCCGACTCTTTGCCACCCCGTGGACTGTAGCTCACCAGGCCCCTCTGTCCATGGGAGTCTCCAGGCAAGAATATGGAGGGGGTTGCTATTTCCTCTGCCAGGGGATTAGCACTGAGCACCAGGGAAGCCCTGGACGGTGACCCTTGGCAAATCCAGGGGCATCGCCCTGACCAACCAAGTACGTCTGGCCATGGGGGGGTGGTGACCTGGGGTGGGGGCATCTGTACTGCGTCCTGGATGACTGTGGGCTCGCCCCTTGTCATTTTCTCCAGGTGGATAAAGTCGGGGGGCTGTGTGTGTGTGTGTGTGTGTGTGTGTGTGTCTGGTGTGAAGCCATGTCAGCTGGTCCTCTAAGCCACAAGTTCCCGAATGCCTGGCCTGGGGTCGCTGTGTAGAACCTCCCCGTTCACTGGGGGACAAGTCGATGGGTGGATGCGTCCAGTTCAGTTAATCCCGCGGCCCCAGGAGCAGGCGCCCAGCCCACCTCCCTGCGCTCCCCCTGGTGCCCACGAGGTGGCGGCAGAAAGTCGCCTTTCCCTTTACACGCGCAGGAGCAGGAAGGATGGAGGGGTCCCTGGGGCCAGTGTCTCCCCAGCCCCGCCGGCCTCCGGGCAGGATAACCCTTTGGGGGCGGGAGCCCCCCCGAGCATGGCAGGACGTCAGCAGCATCCCTGGCCTTTCCCCCACTAGATGCCAGGTGCACCCACACACCCCTCCTCCTCTGCCCTGGGAATTAGAGATGACCCCAGGGCACAGTCGCCTCAGCTGAGAACTGCCGCTTCACTTGAGACAGAAAACCCTCTCCTGGCCACACGTCCACGCCCCACGGGACGAAAGTGCCCTCCACACAGGCCCGCGTCCTCCTGACATGTTAGGGGGTTGTCACTGCCTGCTCCCCGCGGAGGAGGAGGGCTGTTTCCTAGACCCAAAGGTGCAGCTGCGTGAGTCACAGCCACCAGAGCTTGGGAGCAGAAGGAGACGGGATCAATAAACGAAGTACGTGCCTCTGCTGGCTCACTGCACGCGCGCTCAGTCATGCCTGTGTGAGCCGGTGGACTGCAGCCCACCAGGCTCCTCTGTCCATGGGATTATCCAGGCAAGAATTCGGGAGTGGGGTGCCATACCCTGCTCCAGGGGCTCTTCCTCGCATCTCCTGCATTGGCAGGTGGATTCTTGACCACCGAGCCACCTGGGAAGCCCCTCGAGCTCACTGAATGGCACATTGTGACGAGAAGTGAACTGAGGACTGGAGAAGGTGGGCGGCACCGGCTGGCAGAGCAGTGTGCCTGGCTCCTAAGTCCTGCACTAGGCTCCTCCCAGGACAGGAATTGAGGTCAGTGACCGGAGGAGACCAGGCACTTAGAGACACCCCAGGGGTCCCTTCAAACAGTTGTGACAGGCAAGTTTTTCTTTGCATAGAGGAGGCAGCGGAGGGTCAGAGGGGTTAGTTCACTTGCCCAGGGTCACACAGCCTCTCTCTGTGGCCCAGAATCTGGCCCGGGTGTCAGGTGCTGCCTCTGCCCGCGGAGGTGGGGACAGGACGACTCAACCCAATGCTTACTCCTCCCCAGGGGACAGGGAACACCCCCGCCCCCAGCAGGCAGCACTCCCCCACGTCCTCCCCGCCTCCGGAAGGGCCCAAGGTCAGCGCTGGCCGACGGAGAAGGGACCTGCGGGCACCGGCAACGTCTCCTCAGCCTTTGTTTCCCCGGCCTCGCTGGACAAACAGCAGCTTTCCCCCTCCCTCCCGTACAGGGGTCCGAGACCTCAGAAGAAACTGACCCAGGTCCACCATTTCCAAGCGAGGCCACGGCCACTTGAGAACAAGGTGTTCTAATGAAGCCTCCTGGGCTACACGTCCCTGCCCACGGGTGGCCGGCCGTGACTTTGGCTTCCGAACCCGAGGCCCCAAGGGGCTGTGGCCTGGGGCCTGCTCAGGGACAGCAGAGGCCAGGGGAGACTCAGGCCTGAGAGGACACACCCCCCAACCCCTGCTTCCTCCTTCAGCTCCCCCGGCTGGTTGGTCAGCTCCGCGCTCCGCGGAGGTCAGACGAACCCAGAGGAACCCAGAGGAACCGTTTGGCCAGGCTGGAAACACGCCCTGGGAGGACCCTACCTCCCCGGGGTCACCCACTGCAGCCTCCCAAGACCCCACGGTCCCCTGGCCTCCAGCGGAGGGTCCCGGGATGCTGGGGTGGTATCAGGCACCGCCCCCACCCGGGCCGACCTGTGGGTCTGGCACGTGGCCCAGCAGCAGCAGCAAGCCACTGCCCACCCTTGTCTTCCCCCGGGCCCCGCTGGCTCCTGGGAGGCGGGGGGCGGTGTGTAGGCAGATACCCGCCCACCCACCAGAGTCCAGCTTCTTCCTAGAGGCAGTAATTCTGTCGCTGGGAAGTCGAGACAGGCACTTCTCTGCGGTGACCTGTGACGCCGTGGCTGTCCCCTGCTCCCTCAGTGGATCTGAGGACAGGACACAGCTACAAGGTGCAGGACAAGTCTTCCAAGACGCTGGACGCAGGCGGGGCCACCGGGCTGGTGGAGACGGGAGCCTGGGGTACTTGGCAGCGCGGGGGAGAGCTGCCCGCCACCGCAAGGAGAGGCACGGCCTGTTCAGCCCCGCCCCGCCCCGCCCCGCCCCGCCCCCCGGCCGCCGGAGTCCTTTTAAAAGCAGCGGTGGGCGGGCCTCGCTCGGAACACCCGCCCCAGGTCCTCACTGGCCTGCCCGTCCTCCCGGATTGAGGACGCCGCTCACGCGGGGACCCAGAGCCCGCTGCCGGAGCCGGCCGGTCACTCTCCCAGGACAGTCTCCAGGGCGCACCCGGGCACGCGCGCGGCCTGGGGCGATGTCGGCCTCTCTCCTCCGGCCTGGCCGGTGCCCCCCACCCACGCACCCAGCAGCAGTTGCCAGGGTGCGGGGCCCTCCTTTTCCCCGGACTCAAGAACCACGCACAGGAGGGACGATCGGATAGTGCGATTTATTGCCCCCGAGCCCTCTTCCCGCCGCGCCCAGGCCTGGGATGAGCCGAGACCCGCTGTCCGCGGGCGCTCTGCTCCGCACGCCTCCGCGACCCCAGACCCGGCGGGGTGGGGGAGGATAGGGAGAGGAGAAAGGCTGGGACCGCGAAGGGGAAGAAAATAACAGGCGGGCGGGGGCAGGAGGCAGTGTGATTAAAAGAAAATTCTAAAGGGTAAAAGGACCCTCTCTCCCTTCCTGCTGGGGCCCCTCCGAGGGTAAAGGGTGCACGGCTCGCCGTTCTCGCAGCAGCCCGGTCGGCGAGGGAAAGGAAAGAGGGCGAATGGTCTTCCGCTCATGGGTTTCGTCGCGTCTTGGTCTCTCTAGTTCCCACCCAACGTCTCGATTCGGGCTCGGCCGAGAACCGACGGGGCCAAGCCAGGCCGAACGGCGGGCGCGGGGAGGGGCCGGGCGGCCTGGTGGGCGCTCCGCGCGCCCCGCCCCAGGCCCGCCGCACCGCCGGGGCGCCCCTCTGTCCGTTTCGCCCCAGCCTCTGGGTCCCGCGCCGTCGTTCCCGCCCAGCCCGAGGGGCCCCGCCCCCCCGGGCCGCCGCCCCTACCGGCCCTCCCCGCCGCGGCACTCGCTGCACCGCCCGCCCGCCGCCTCCTCGTCGTCGTCCTCGTCGTCGTCGTCCCCGCCTGCCCGGTAGTAGTTCTGTCCGCAGTGGCTGCAGACCGAGGGAGCGCCCACGGCGTGCACCTTCTTGTGCCGGCGCAGCGCCGCGCCCTGCACGAAGCCCTCGCCGCACTCCACGCAGATGTGCGCCGGCTCCTCACCCCCCGCCGCCCCCAGCCCGTCCCCGTGCTGGGCGCGCTGGTGGGCCAGCAGCCCGGCCCCGTGCCCGAAGCCCTTCCCGCACTCCACGCACACGTACGGCTTGGGGGCCGGGGCGCGCCGCGAGCGGGGTCCCGGCGCCCTGGCCCCCGTGCTCGCCATGGCTGCAGCCGCCGCCGCCCCCTCGCCCGGCGCGCCCACCACGATGATGCCCTCGCCGTCGCCCACCGGGATGGCAATCTCGCCGTCCGCCGCCGCCGCCTCCTCGGGCGCCTTGGCCCGGCGCACGCTGGCCGCTAGCACCTTGGCCGCCACGCCCGGCCCCGACAGCTCGGGGTGCAGCCGCAGGTGGCGCGCCAGGCTCTTGGGCTGGCTGAAGCCGCGGCCACAGCGCGGGCACACGAAGGGCTTGAGGCCGCTGTGCGAGCGCCGGTGCTTGGCCAGGCTCTTGCTCTGCGTGAAGCTGCGGCCGCAATCGGGGCAGGCGTAGGGCTTCTCGCCCGTGTGGATGCGCTGGTGCTGCATGAGGTTGGAGCTCCAGCTGAAGCGCTTGCCGCACTCGGAGCAGGCGTAGGGCTTCTCGCCCGTGTGGATGCGCCGGTGCTGCACCAGGTGCGAGCTCTGCGAGAAGGTCTTGCCGCAGTCGGCGCAGGCGTTGGGCCGCTCGCCAGTGTGCGTGCGCTGGTGCCGCGTCAGCTTGGACCAGTGGCTGAAGCTCTTGCCGCACTCGTTGCAGATGTAGGGCGCGGGCGGCCGCGGCCGGGGCGGAGCGCCGGCGGGGGGCGCCGATGGGGAAGGGGACAGCTTGGTCGGGGGCCAACTGGGGACGTCGTCGTCATCCATGATGAGGATGTCCACTGCAAGGAAGCGGGGAGAGGGCGTCAGAGAGCCCGCGGAGGGCGGCTGGGGCTGCTTCCCCGCCGCGCTGCGAGGCCTCGGGAACCGGCTCCCCTCCACCAGGCCGGGGGCGGCACCTCGGAGCGCCGAGAACCGGGCCTGCTGCTGCCAGGCCTGCCCCGGGCAGACGTGCTCGCTCAATCCCCATCCCCACACCCCCCAGTTTCCTGCGTTTTACCAAACACTCCGTAACCATCCCCTAGGGCTTCGCCTTCCTTCACAGCCGTTTCCCCCACACCCAGAACAATGCCCGGGACTTGGTGGGGATTCCAGAAATGTCTGCTAAAGGAATCAACAGAATCGAACGGGGCTGCGCGTGGAGGGCTAGGGAAGGCCCTAGTACAGAATGACCCCTGAGGCAGGAGACCCTCGCACCAGGCGGCTCTCATCTCGGCCCGGGAAAGGACGGTGTCACATTTGGGTTCTGGGAAGACGACCCTGGCTGCGGGGGTCGGATTGGCTAATGAGATCACAGCAGGAGAGCCCTGACTACGCCCCTCCCCAACTAACTGGGGGTGCAACCCCACACCCCGCAGCCTCTATCACAGACGTCCTCAGCCTGGGCCCTGGTTCTGTGGGCCTGTGTGCCCAGTGGAGACAAGAAAGGAGTGCGGGGCCTCGTTTCCGGCGCCTGCGAACCGAGGACACCACCTCGGACACCTCCGCGGGCCGACTGCCCGACAAAGCCTTAATACATTTGCACCGCCCCTTGCCCGGGCGGCCTCCCGGGAGAGATGAGCGGCTCTACGAGATCTGGGTGCACCCTCGGCGACATCTGCCTTCCCTGTGCGACTCGGGCCTGAGCTACAAAATGGAGACGGATTTAGGGGGCTCCAGCTCAGACAGCTGCCGGGGGCCCGAGCTCGGGCCCAGCCCCGCCCACCACCCTCCGGCTCCACCCCTGGGCGTGGCCTCACCCACACGGCCCCGCCCACCAGTCTCCGGCTCCACCCCTGGGCACAGCCCCGCCCACACCCGGACCCAGCCTCGCCCCGGCACAGCCCCGCCCACCAGCCTCCGGCCAGGGCCGCGGACACAGCTCCGCCCACCAGGCTTCGGTTCCGCCCCGGAAATAGCCCCGCCCACCAGCCTCCGGCCCCGCCCCTAGGTGCTACGCGAAGGCGTCGCTCAAAGGTGAACCCCACCATAACCTACCTAGCTCTGTTTTCCCGCCCTCTCTCACTAGCCTGCAGGCCCACAGGGCCAGCGGTCGGACCGTGTTCCAGCACCCGGCCGGGGACAAAGTGCCCCAACACAGTCCTCGAGATAACGTCCTCGTGCACTCGGTAAGCATCTGTGCGTTAAGACCCGCGAGGTGGGCGCTGGGGACTCGGTCCTTCGCAGCGAGGACACCGAGGGGCCAGCCAGATGAGCCGCCTCCCGCGGCGACACGGCCTGGGGGCGGAGAAGCACCAGGGGCCCGCAGTCCGGATCCCAGGTGGCCGCCCTGAGCTCCGGCAGCTCTGGGAGATGATGCCCCACGCGCCACCCCCGGTGACTGAGCACCGACGCTTTGAGAACCAGGGCTCCACGCGAGGAGTACCGGAACAGGGCCCGAGCTGGGACAGGACATCACTTCGGTAGGAAGCCTGGGCGGGGTGGGAGGCGCTTCCGAAGAGATGGCCTGGGGCCCACTCCACTTTGACGTCAACATAAATCGGGAACTCGGGGCGGCCGCCGTTAGGACTCCACTGCCTCGCGGGCCCCAGTCCCACCCTGATCGGGGCCCTGCGATCCAGCAAGCCACGCAGCGCGGCCAAGGGAGATAAGAAGGAGAAACAGGCATAAGCACACGACGTCCCGAGGCGTGGGGAAGGGAGGGGGTGGGAAGTAGGCTTGCTATTGGCGTAAGGCCGAAGTACACGCTCTGCTTTCCAAGTTGTCCCTAAAGTTTAACAACAGACACGTGACTCGGCGATGACGCGCATTTGCCATCACGAGGACCCGGACATAACATGGCCCACCTGAACCCGTGAGACCCCTGGGACTCAACCATTAGTCCTGGATGCGGGTGGGGGGCGAGGGGCGGAGCGCCGGTCCGGAAACAGGAGAGAAAGCTCGGTGGGGGGGGCGGGGGGGGAGCGGCCCGCAGGGCTGGGCTGAGAGGGGGGCTGAGCCGGGAGCGGCGCTGCTGCCGCCTTCACCGCAGGCACTCCTTTTCGAGCAGGTGTTAAACGGCCCAGTGGAGGAGTGTCTACTCACTCCAGGAGGCGGGCCTGCCCCTCAACCAGCGGACCTCTGGTCTCCTGCAGTGGGTGCAGGGCCCCACGCTCTCGTGCACCCCCGAGTCCGACTCTGCACCCCGTCCACGTCAGGAAGATGGTCAGCGGCTGCCCCCGGTCCGCCCTCCCTACCGGAGCCCCTCCGTGCCCGGTCCCACGCACTCTCCCCGACCCCAAGCCCAAAGAGCCGTGCAAGAGCCGCCCCCTCGCGTTCCTGCACGCCGTCACCCAAGTGCACATCCCCAGACATGAGTTCGGTCCCTTTACTTTTGACTTCAGCTAAGTCTTTTAGGTCCTGTGTAATACACAGCTTCGCCGGTCTCTTACTTTTGCTGACAATCTTCTTTTCGCAGAGCCCTGTGGCCCTCTGGACCCTCGCGGGCTGCCAGCTCCTCCTCGTGGGCTGCAGCTGGGGGCCCAGCCCCGCCGGCCCTGTGGTCGGTCATTCTGAAGGTGCGATCCCGTCCTCTCACTAAAGGCATGGATTATCGTCTCTCGTGTGATGGCGTATTGTTTCTGTGACATCAAGGGCCACTGACACGCAGGAACTCAGACATCTACGGAACCATGGAGGGATGCACGGCGCAGCCCCTGCATGCAGCGGGCACAGAGGGGCCCCGCCCCCGTCGTGACAGGGCATTTGTCCTGCATTGATTGTGGTCAGCTCCACATTCCGTTTAGTAGGTGGAGTAGTTTTGAGACGCTCCCTCGCCCGCTGGTTGGGACCCAGTGGTCAATTTCACGGGTTTACAGCGGGATGAACCTCATTTTCCCTCATCTGCCCGGTCTTCCGTTGTCCTCCAGCGTGACCAAGTAACCTTCCCTTTCCTCACTGCACTCTGAGCCCACGGATTTACACACATCTGGTGGGCTGCACCCCTCGCCTGTCACCCCGCCAGCTGCGGCGCGTGGGAGCCTTGAGGGGGCTCCGAGTCCTCTGGATGGGACCTAGGGGGTCCTTTGACAGCGTCTCTGCCACCACAGGCTCACCCACACTTTCTTCCCCAGACCTGCAGCCGGCCAATCTACAAGGGCACTCTGGTTTCTCTGAGCAGGAAACAATTTCAAGCTCTAAATCTGGAAGTGATCACTGCTTTTTCTTTTTTTTAAGGTAAAATTCCTGTAAGCCCTAACTGACACTTTTCATACAGATCCAGGCCAGTAGGCTTCTCTGCGGTCTTCCTTAGACGCCCGCATGCCCGGTCCTCACAAGGCGAGGAGAGAACCCAGAGGCGCCGTCTGTGCCAGGCTGCTGACACCACAGCACCAGCATCGGGATGGCGGTGCGCACACCGGCACGGCCAAGCGCGGTTCCTCAGGACTCGGGAGCCCACCTCACAGCCAGCCTGGCCCCGCTCCCTGCCCGTGGATCCCTGGCCCGCAGATCCCCAGGAAGGGCCCACGCGGAGCCGGTCTACTTGGCTCCGCCCTTCCAACGTGCAGGTCGCTTTTCCGTATGATGTGACCCGCGGCCTCCCTTTCCTTCCCCCAACAATCAGAAACAGGAGCCCTCCACTTTGCCCTGGCAGAAGGCACCGCTGACTGGCTGAGTGCGATGCCGTCTCCTCTGCCTGGGGCCATCTCCTCTGCCTGGGGCCATTCGCTCTTTCCCCAGGTACCCGGGGGGATCTGCTTCTTCGAGCCCAGCGACTTGATTCAAAGACCATCCATCCGAGCAGATGTTCTCAGAGTTTTGACTTGCTCTTTCGACACCCAACTTTTCCATTTCAGGAATGTTTTCTAGACGCGTAGGTTTCACTGTTCTCTTCCTTATACAGGATTTTGTCTTCTTGGGGCTTTCTTTAACTAACTTCAGTACCTTTTTTTTTTTTAAACCCTGCTGTAATCTTTATTTCTTTTTGATTTTACAACGTTCCTCCTTTTCACCTTCAGGTTTTCTCAGGGAACGATGCACTCACTACTTTTACTCGGTCTTGAGCTGCTCCATCTTTGTCTTGAAATGGCTTTGTCTGTGTTTCTGGCTGTCTGCTGAGCTCTGCCCCTGGGCCGCGCGGTCCTGGTCTTGTTCTTCCAAGCCCCTCCGCACAGTCCCGGCTGTCTGGGAGTGCACCTCTGACACCGCAGCCTCCCCATCTGAGGACACCCTTCTCGGCCCCTTTCTCTTATTCTAGTAGCTCCTGCGGGGTGGAGTCAGCAGAACGGAACTTTAGTTCCCTGTCTGCCCATCTCTGGACGTCCACTTCCCTGAATTCGCAGGCGGCTACATTCTGGGCAGTGTTTCCAGCTCCTCGGGGGTCCTCTGCCGTGTGTGTGACCTGCTCTCCCAGGGACCCCTGCTCTGCCGCCACCCCATTTGGTCAGTACCTTCTCCTCCCCACTGCAGTCCCCACTGGACCCTGAAGCCCCTCTGTGCAGGCCCTGCCCTGCCTGGGGCCTCCGTGTTGGGTGCTTTCCCTGAACAGTCAGAAAGCCGCGGGCCCAGGCAGCCTGCGCACCCCACTGCTGCTCTGCATGGAACACCCGCTGCAGCTGCTGCCCAGTGACCCCTGAGGGCGGCCTGGTGGCCAGCTCCCCGCCCCCTAACAGCACACGGGCCGTCAGCTCGCCCCCATCCCCCTGTGCTCAGGGCTGTGCCAGGGCACGTGGGTGTTGCCCGGGTGAGGTTGCTGTCTTTTCACGCGGGGTCTGCTGTCGCCCCAGCTCAGGCAGAGCATTTCAGGGCACTCTGCAGGGCGATGCTATGGCACTGAGATAGGAGAGGCGGGCCTGACCGTGTGAGGCCGGGACCCTGGCCCTGGAGGGTTATCTCCAACCCACTGGCTGAAGACTCCTCCCCGCCTCAGTCAGGCCGTCTCTTCACCTACCATCTGTGTTCAGAGGACCTCTCTCTGAGCGCCCACGTGGAAGACCTGGCCAGCTCTCACACCACCCCTGCTGGCTCCCCCCCTCCCCCGGGGTCTGCAGGCCTGGGTCGGGGTGGGGGGGGGGGTCAGTGCGCCCATGAGTCAGTCAGCACAGACCTGGCTGCAGCCTGCAGACAGTTCAGCCCAGCCCCAGCCCCAGCCCTGGCTCCTGGTGGCCCCGCCATCCTGTGCCCCAGGCTCACAGCCCTGCCCCCGGGGCCCCTCGGCCCTCCCCACCGCACCAGACGGCACCAGGGGTCTCAGGGCAGGGGTCCCACACTGCCCCTCAAGGGAGGGGCCCACAGGGGTGCCCACAAGGGGGAGCAGAGCAGCTGGGAAGCTCGCAGGTCCCATGGCTTAGGAGCAGGGGGTCACAAGGTCGGGGCCTGAGCAGACTGCTGGGCAGAACACAGGTGAGAGCCCACCTGCCCTTCAAGGTCTGCCCAGGAGAGTGCCTGAGTGGACAGCGTGGACGGTCAGAACTCCGGGCTCCGAGGTAAACCGCCTTCCGGAGGCGGCTGGGGGCAGAGGACAGTCAGGGGAAACGCTGAGTCCGTCAACCGAGACAAGCGTTTGCTGCTCGCAGAGAATTTATGGGTGAGCCGCTGCGACACCTGGGGATGCTTTTTGAAATCCTCCAGGAAACAGGCACAGGCAGCGTAGTTCCGCCCAGCGTGGTTCACTGCTGGGGCCAGGCAGCGCGACGTGCGGCCACCACACTGTCGGGCTGGAAGTTTCCAGAAGGAAACCGACTGTAAGGTTAATCTTACTTTAAAGCGGTAAAAAACGGAACGGGGGCGCCGTGGTGAAGGAGGGCCTGGGCCCTCCCTGTAGGGCGGGGTCTGTTCCCCCAGGCCTGGAGCCCTCACAGTGAGAGGTCGTGGACACGGCCGGGACGCATGAAGACGCATCGACAGCAGCACAGAGCGCTTCACACTTTATTTCACAGGCGCCCTGCACGGAAGCCCGGGGCCCGGGGAGACGGGCCACGGCTCCCCGCAAGGGCGGGAGCTGGCGAGGCTGTGGCCCGGCCTCAGCAGGCGAAGCCTCATCCGCGGGGGCTCACAGAGGGGGTTACTCAAGCCAGGTAACGCTTTATTACATAAGGCAGGCTGCCCATGCCTTAAATGTTACATAAGGCAGGCTGCCCATGCCTTAAATGTTACATGAGGCAGGCTGCCCATGCCTTAAATCTTACATGAGGCAGGCTGCCCATGCCTTAAATCTTACATAAGGCAGGCTGCCCATGCCTTAAATGAGATGAACACCCGGGAGGACCCAGGCCCACCCGGATGCCCTGTGTCCTCCTGGCCCCCGGCCCCCGGGCCCTCCCCGGGCTGAGGAGCCCCCACCCGCGGCAGCCGAGGGGGCTGCCCCCAAAGGCTCCCAGCTGGGGGGCCGCGGAGACCCCACCAGGCCCGGGAGGCAGCTGGCTGGGCCCGGGAGGCGGGGTAGGACCCCGAGCCTCCAGGAGGTGGGCAGGGCGCGAGGTCAGCCGGGAGAAGCCCAGGGCCCCTCACCTGGGTTCTCGTGACTGGCCATCTGCTGGTCCTCGGAGTCCAGCGGCCCCGGAGACCAGGCCTCTTCCCGCAGCTCCATGTCTGGGCCCTGTCAGAGGGGAGACAAGGAGAGGGTTCACAGGACGCCAGAGCGCACGCGGGGGCCCGAGCTGCACCCTCCGCCCCCCGGCTGGACGGCCACAAGACAGATGCGGGCGGCGCTCAGCCCGAGCTGGGGACCCCAGCTGCCTTCCCACGGCGACTGCCCCAAGTGGAGGGGCGGGGGCGTGGGGGCCACGGGGTTCCCAGGAAGCTGGTGGCCCCAGGACGCGCCACCCCGAGACCCCCGGGCCCACGACAGCCCCAGACACAGCAGGTGCTGCTGACGGTGGGCAACGCCCATGAACTGCCCGAGCAGCGTGGAGGCTCCAGGCCCGGAAGGCAGCCCGCCGAACGCCGACACACGGGCCCCCAGGCCCTTCCACCCCAGACCACACAGGACAGACGGCCGGAGCTGAGCGGGTACCACTCCACAGTCCGGGTACAGGGCGGTCGGGCATGCCAACCGGGACGGCCGCCGTGAGAACAGCCTAGCAGGCCGACCACAGGGGCTCAGCCCACGTGGCCCCAGAATCCCGCTCCGAGGCTGCCTTCACAGCAGCGCCGCTCAGAGGCAGCGAGGGGAGCGGAGCAGGCCATGGAAGATCCAGCTGAGGCCAGGCTGCCAGGCCGAGGGTGGGGGGAGCGCCCACGTGTGGGCACGGGGCTTCTCTGAGTGATGAAATGTTCTGGGACGAGACGGTGGCAGTGGCTGCCGAATTCTGTGAGTAACATCCAGTGGACTGTCCCTTTCACGAGGGTGGCTTATGCCCCAGTGAATCTGTAAACAGACTGAGATGTGTGTGCAGGCCCTGACTCAAGCACCGTCCATGTCAGAAACGAGTAAAAGAGAAATAGGAGCGGCAGGGGCAGGAGGGGCCACTCGGCGAGCCTTCCGATCCATACCTATCTGCTGGGCGGCCACCTGTGGGGCCGGAACAACTGCGTCCAAGTCAAGCAAGCAGGACCTTCCCGGCGGGCGTCCACCTCCGCCCACTTCCTGCACTGAGAAGGCAGGGGCCCTCCATCCTCCCCAGGGCATCCACAGGCTCCAGGGGAGGGGACGCAGGACAGGGAGGTGTTGGGCAGCTTGCCCCAAGGCCAGAGGTCCCCACACCCCCAGACGGGGCAGCTCAGGGAGTGAGGGAGACACCACCTGATTCCCATGGCGGGTGGGGAGCGGGGCGGGCCTCGAACTGCAGGACCCCTGCCCACACCCAGCTCCTGATGCAAGGAGCTCCTCTGAACCCACGACTCCCCGAGAAGAGGAGGCAAGTCCCCCGCTATAGAGGGTCCTGCATCAGGAGGGAACAACGCCCCAGAGGGCGGGGAACCTGGAGGCATGACCTTCCTTTGTCTCCCCCACCGCAGCCCAGGCTACCCCCCAGCACGCAGACCCCCGCTGGCGCCCCGCCCTGTCACTCGGTTTTCCTGAGCTGGCGCTTAACAGATTCCATCTGCTCTCCTGCTGATCGCCTCAGTCAGTCCAGCTGGAAGCCCCAGGAGGGCAGAGGAGGGCAGGGTAAGGCCCCTCGACAGACTGGAGCAGAGCAGGGGCGGGGGTGCACACTCGATGATCCTCCTGGGAGCTGCCGTCCAACGAAGGGCGCTTTTCACTGGATCTAAGTGGGATCGAGGTGTCCACACAGACCCTCAGCGAGGCCGACCAGCGGCAGGTCACAGAGTCTGAGACCCAGAGGCCAGGGCACAGGGTCGCCACGATTCGGGGAAGCGCCGGCCACGCGGGCACCCTGGGAAACGCCTGGAGGAGCCCAAGGCAGAGCCCGCAGTGGAGGGGGCGGGGGCGATCGGACGGGACCTCGGACCTGGCAGGAAGCCCCGATTACACTCCACAAATGGCAGCTTCTCTGGCTGACTTCTAGGGCCCACAGGCTCTCCCACCTGGCGCGGGGCACACCCAGGACCCGGGACAGTCTGCTCTGCATTCTGGTTTGGGCCCTGAGCAGAGGGCGGTGACCCCACCCCCGGGAAGGGAGACTTAAAGCCAGCCACCAGGTAAACACCCTGGCATCCACCTGCTGGGCCTCTCGTGGGGGCCGCGCCCTGTGCCCCCACCGAGGCCTCGCACAGCAGGGACCCCAGGAGCCTGGGGTTGGGGGTGGGGAGGAGCCGGAGCGCGCCCTGGGAGACTCCCTGGATCCCTGTGAAGGGCCAAGGGCGTGCACTGGAGAGTCACCCCTGGCCACTTGTGTGCTCCTCCACTGTGGCCACTCGGGCTCCTGTGTTGCCCCGAGCCCCAGGGCCTTGGGGTCCAACCCTGGGACCTGGGGGGAGGGGGAAGCCACAGCCCTCCCACCCAGAGCTGGGGGCTGGGGCAGCCCCTGACCCGGCGGCTCCCTGGGGGAAGTGGGGTGATTCCCGCGCCAGCCCGACTGTGGAACCTGATGACTCCGGAAGCTGAAGGTAGTGGGTCCTGCCCTCCCGGCCCCCCAGACGCTCCAAGGCCCGGCACACCTGTCAGGCCCGGCTGCCCCACTCTGACCCCCACCCACTCCACAGAGATGAAGGCCCACCCCCGCGGGGCCCTACAGCGATCCAATTAGCCTGGGAGCCGGCAGGGCCTGCGAGACAAATTATTATTATTGTTGTTATTAGACCCACCCACCTGCACTGGATGCCTGCCCACCAATTACCCGCCGGCTCTTTCTTCCGCTGCCAATCTCGCTGCCTCCTCCGGCCGGCGCTGCTCCGGCGCCTGCCCAGGGCTCCCGCTGCCGGAGACAGCTGCCCCGGCTGTCCCCTCGCTTCTCCGCCCCACCCTCCCCCCGCCCACCCCCCGCGCCTCTCTGTTCCTGGGCTGCAGTCAGGCCTTAGCTGGGACCCCCAGCCATTCTTCCCCAGCCCCCGTCCCAGCCTCAAGGCCACCAAAGCCCGGTGGCTACCTCTCAGCCTCCACCCTGGGAGGGCCCTGCACCCACCCTCACCGCCCTCTCCCAACTCCCACCCCTGGGGCCTGCACGCTCCAAGCCCTCTCCAAATCCGCTCCCCACACCACGGACCGGTTCATCTTTTCCAGGCACTAGGTTCAAACAAATCAGTCGACTGAAAGGGGGCAGAAGATGGGAAGAGACACTTCTCCAAAACGACACGCAAGGAACTGGCAAGCACACGAAGAGATACATGCTCGGCGTGGCATCAAGACCACAGACAGACCCCAGAGCAGGCGCGCCGGCCGGACATGATGACCACAGAAAGCACGCGCACGCATGCGGAGAAGCGGGGCCTTCAAGCCACGAACCCAAGAGAAGTGAAAACACGTCCACACGACAGTTTACACACGCGTGTTTACGGAAGCACAAGTCACAAGAGCCGCGCGTGGAGACAGCCCAAACGGCTGTCACCGGTGATGGACGCGCGTGCAGCCCGTGGCAGCTGGAGGAGCAGGAAGAGGAAGCACTGGTCTCGGAGGGGAGACCGCGGTGACTCCGCTTGCTCGAGAAGTCAGGACGGGCAGACCCAGACAGGACGCGGGCCTGTGGTCCCCGGGGGCACGTCCCTGTGCACGTGGCCACCGTGAGCTGTAGAGGGTGACCTGTCTGCACGGCAACGACCTCACAGGGGAGCTGCTGTCTGTTTTATTAAGGGCAGCTCGGTCCCACCACCCCCCTACCTGAACTACCCCCACACGTGGCCCTTGCACTAGGTCCAAACTCCAGACCCGGGCGGTGTCTGCCAGGTCAGCCCTGCAGACGCACTTCCTCCTGGGAGCGCTGCCCCGCATCACACCTGCCGGGCACCTTCTGGCCTTCCAGGGGTCTGCTCTCCAGTGCCTGGCCTTCCTAGAGCTTCCCACACATCTGCCCTTAAATGCTGGTAGATAAATGAAGATTCCTTAAAACAACAAAATACTCTTCAGGACAGAAAAACACAGCTGCACATGTGGGCCATCGCTGGTTGTCACCCCTTGACCGGGCGATGGGCCAGACTCCGCTCCCTCTGGGGGCGCTGGGCTGTCCTGGCTGGTATCTGCAGGGTACTTCTTTCCTCCTCGCCCCGCCCGTCTGTTCCCTGGAGATCTGACGCCAGAGCCCAGAGAACACAGCACCTCCCCCAGGAAGCCTTCCCAGACTCCTCCCTTCCCTCAGCTCCACTGTCCCTTCTCCCCACACAAGAGCAAACAACAACACCGAGGACTGGACACAGCGTGGGCACCGCCTGATCCCCACAGCCACTAAGGGGATGGGAGGCTGCCCTCGCTGGGCTGGTAGGTGGGCGGCCAGGGTGGAGTCGGCCTCACCCCCAGCCACACCATCCGGGGCGGGTGCTCCACCCCGCGCCTCGTCTTCAAGGGCTTGGCATCCAGATCACGAGAGGAACGGCTGCGCTCCACTAGGAGCTGGGCGCCCAGGGGACGTGGACAGGCCTTGGGACACACCCGCGGCCCAGCCTCCAGGGCCCGTCCTCCCTTCCGCCAAGAACACCAGTACTGGGTCCCCTTACTCCCGATTACAGCCAAGCCCACATCCCTTGGAGGCTCTCCCTGACTTCCTCCACCCTGTGTGTCCACACACGCCCCAGCAGACGGCAAGTTCCTCCAGCCCAGGGAGTCAGGATGTCCTGGCCGGCCTGACCCTGCGCCTCCAGGCTGGGCCACATGTGGGTCCCCAGCATCACTCGTGATGAGGCAGCCCGCACAGGACCCCCCATTTGGCAAAGAGAGGCCAGTGTTCTGTGGGCCCAACAGTCAGGCAGGCAGAGCAAGGAGACCCCCACACCAAGGTGGACCCCAGGAGCAGCCGGCTCAGCCGGGGGGCAGCGCAGTGGTGAGAGGCGCCCTCTCTGCCACCAGGACAGGGCTGCTGGCCCCGCTGGAGAGACGAGCGACCCCCCGCAACTGGGGCAGGGAGGCCTCCTAACACACGGACCGAGAGTCACACCTGAAAACAGGCGCCAGCTCTGAGTCTCCGAGCCAGTCATCGGCCCCACCCCATGGGGGGTACCCAAGTCCCCTAATAACCCCAAACCAACGGACACCCCAGAGACCTCCAGAACAGCCTCCATCTCCCCACACCCCAAGCCTGGCCAAAAGAAGCCAGAGGAGGCGGCAGCTCTGGTAAAGGCCAGGCTCTGGACTCCCGCCAACCCTGCACCAGTGTGGGGGCTCAGCCCCCCCCTCGAGTGGGGCGACCACCCCCACCCTGGGGCCTCTGGGGTGTGAGCCAGGCCCCTGGCTGCAGTCTGCCTCCACAAGGCGGCCAGGGCCACAGCGGGGTCCCAGGCACAGCCTCGGCCAGCTGGGGGCGCTGCAGGACACATGTCCAGGGTCAGGGCTGGGGGCGTCTGAGCCCAGGAGTGCCCAGAAGGGACCACCCGAGACCCAGGGCAGCCAGGCAGAGACTGGAGGTCAAGACCAAGACCGCCGCCACCAGCCCGGAACTCAGGCCCCCCTCAGGTCCCCGGGTCCTCTCGGCCAGCTCCTCTGTCCTGTGAGACTCGAGGTGTCTCCCCCAGGCTCCTCCAGCTCCCGGCTAGCCTGGCAACCCCCAGCCCCTGCCTGGGGCGTCCGAGCCTCTCCACTACTGCACCGTCCTGCCCCACCCCCAGCGGAGCACCGCGCCAGGACCACTGTGTCCCAGGCCCAGCACCAGGCGGGGCTGGCAGCAGCCTCAATGGACGAGGCTCACCCAGGGATGGTGGACTGTGCTCTGGGTCATAGGGGCCTGAGGAGGAACTGAGCCTGGGAAAGGGGAAGCGGCAGGTCCAAGGTCACGGGGCTGGAAGAGACGGAGCCGGGAATGCTGGGCGGCCTGAGGCCTGTGCAGCCGCTTCACACCCACTTCTGAGAGCTGTGCGCTGGCTCCCAAAGGAGAGCACTGGGAGCCTTCCTACCAAGGTCAGCGCCGTTAGTACAGCCCCTCTTTTGCACTAGTAGAAACTGAGAAATTCCTTGTGCTGTGAGGTCAGAAAGGTGATGAACGTGGAGCTGGGACCTGAAACCAGTCTGTCTGACCCCAGAGCCCGGGGCTACCACACAGCAGTGCCGCCTGACGCCCGGGGCCACCCTGGGCCGAATCCTTCCAGTTCTCTAGCTCCACCTGCGGGGGTTAGACTCCAAGACCTCCAGGAGCAAGGGGCTAAGACAAGAGACAACACAAGAAGGAATCAGATCTGAATGTTCTGGGACTCAGGCCGGAGGGCCTGCCTGCAGAGGTGGAGGGTGAATGCCAGCTGAGCCAAAGAGGCTTATGTTCTTAGGGAAGAGATAAGCCACCGTAACCGGGTTTCTCCGGGAGCAAGGGCAGACCCAACCCCCAGCTGGATTCTAACCCTGGATCCCTAAGGCAGGTCCAGGCACCAGGAACCACGCAGAGCACACAGACTAAGTCAGTCCCCTCCTACAGTGCCCCTCTGGACTGGGGCTAGGGTGCCCTCCCTGGTCCCCTGGGTGAGGACAGGAGTGTGGAGGTGAGGAGGCGCATGGGCCCGGTCCAGCTCTTCCGTGCACACAGCGAGCCTGCTTCATCTCCCTGTCCTCGTGCCAACCAATGGGCCCGCAAGAGTCTCTGTCCACACTCGCCGTGGCTCACTTTTCCGTCTGATCACGCCATCCCCGGCTGGCCTGTGCCCCAGGGGCACCCGTTTCCACGAACTGGGGTGCTCCCCTTTATGGCCGGGCCGCAAACAGGGGCTCAAGGGCGCTGTGCGGCGCCCGGGAGGCCTCGGGGTGGCCATCGGGCCCGGCCGTCGGCCTCGCCCTGCCCCGCGGGCCACGCGGTGCCTGACCTTGGCCTAACATTTCCCCTCCAGCGCACGCGCTTCCTGCCCGCCGCCCGCGCCCGGGCGAATGAATGAGCCTCCCGCCGGCCGGAATGCCCGTAATTACCGGCCGGATCAAAGGCCGCACGCAGCGCGCCCGGGGCGGCAACGGGATCTGGCTCCTTTGAAAACGGGGGAGAGCGGAGCGGGCAGGCCAGGGGCCGCCACCGGCCCCCCGGGGGCCACCGTTTCCGGTCAGGCCTGCTGGGCCCGCGCGCGCCGCCTCGCCCACCGGGGCCTCAACTTCCCCCGGGAGTCGCCACCACTTCCGGCCACGAGCGGCCGGGAAGGCTGGGGTGGGGGTGGGGGCGACACGGCGGCCCCACGGGCGAGCCCCCGGGCGCGCCCGCGCTGCGCGCGCCCGCCTCGGGCGCGCCCCCGGGTGTGATGCGAGCTCCCGTCCCGGCGCGCGCGCGCCCCGCCCCGCGTCAGCGGCAGCGCGCTCACTCACGCCCCCGCCCCCCGCGGCGCGCACGCGCACTCGCCCGCCCAGTCGCGCTCGCCGCCCGCCTCCCCGCCCGCCCCCCCGGCCGCAGCCCGGCGCCCTGAGGCGCGCGCCCACCTGGCCCCGGGCGCACGGCCCCCGCCCCCGCGCCCTCCCCTCACCTCCTCGGTCCCGGGGCCGCCGCGCCGCACTCCTCCTCCTCTCTCCTCCCTCGCGGATGGTGGCAGCGGCGGCAGCGGCGACTCAGACCCTGGGGTCAGGGGGACGGGCGCCCAGGCCGGAAGTGACCTTCCTGGCCGCTTCCGCCCGCGCCGCTCCCCCCCTCCTCTCCCTACCCCCCTTCCAGCCTCCACCCCGTCCTCGCCGCTCTAGGAAGGCGAGTCCGGCGACCCCCCCCAGCTGCCGCGGGCCACCCCCCCCCAGCTCTATGATGCGGAGCGGGCGCCCCAGGGTGGCACTTCCGGACGCGTCTAGGACACGGGTCCTCCGGCCACGCTCTATGGCGCTGCACGACGAGGGGCTTCGCGCCCCGCCCCCTTCCAGGCCAGGAGGCGCGGGCTCGGCCCGTTAGGCGGAGACTTCCGGGTGCCCAGGGAGGTGCCCCCCGCCCCCGCGCCGGGCTCTTGCGCCTGCGCGGTCGCGCGGTAGGCGTCGAGGGTGGCGGCCGGGGCCGCTCAGCTACCCTGGGTCCGCCGGTCGTCTCTATCGTTGTAACCCGTTCCGTGCCGGCGCCGCCCGCGGCGGCCGGAGCCCGCGCGCCCGGAGGGCTCGTCTGCCACCCTGGTCCCTTCTTTACTGGACTGATCGCTTCAGGCTCCTCCCAGCGCCCGCTTGAGCCGGTGTCCTCCCTTCTAGAGCGACAGTAACACATTGTGCGCCTGCCTCCAGGGGCTTTAGGTACATTAAGTAGTTTGTGGATAATCCAGTACCGTTTTGCAGATAACGAGGAATAGAGAGGTCAAGGCACCTGGCCAAAGCCACACACCGAGGATGCGGGTCCTGGGCTCGAACTCGTGGAATCTGGCTCCCAATTCCTGCATTGAGCAGTGCCTTTGCAAACTGCCTCCTGTCACTGAAGGTTGATCGTAACGTCCAGGGATTCATTTCCTTCTCTCTGGAGAGGAGGGCGCTTTGTGAGCTTACCTGTTTCTGTTAATAAATACATGCTTTTTAAATAACTTACACCACAGTGTCCTCGCGGGCTGAGTCCCTCTGATCCCTTTCTGGGTCTACAGTTGGCTGGCTGCCACCTGAGCGTAACAGGTGGTGTAACAGAGGAAGATTTGATCCCTGGGTCAGGAAGATGCCTGGAGAGGGAAATGGCAACCCACTGGTCTTGCCTGGGAAATCCCATGGACAGAGGAGCCTGGTGGGGAGGAGGAATGGGGAGTTTAATGGGGACAGAGTTTATTTGCAAGATGAAAGCAGCTTTGGAGATGGACGGTGGGAATGGTTATACAACAATGTGAATGTACTTAGTGACATTGAACTGTGCGCTTTAAAATGGTTTAGATGGTAAGTTATGTGTATTTACAATAATTAAAAGTTTAAAGAGAAACAAACTTGTGGTTTACTGTTGTAATGTATGGTGTTATGGTCTGCATGTGTACCCACAAAATCCCTATGTTGAAACCTAGTCCCTGAGGTGATGCTCTGAGCTTCCTAGAGGAGGGCATGGCGCCCCACTCCAGTATTCTTGCCTGGATAATCCCACGGACAGAGGAGCCTGGCAGGCTACAGTCCATGGGGTCACAAAGAGTTGGGCACAACATAGCAAAAACAACAGAGGCTTATGATGCTGGGCGTATTTTCGTATGATTTTTACTATCTGTAAATGTTTTTTGGCTGGGTGTCTGTTCAGATCCTTTTCCGTTTTTGATGGAGTTGTTTTAGAGGTCTTTCTGTATTTTGAGTCCAAATCCTTTATCAGGTACAAGTTTTACAAATATTTTCCTCTCGATTTGTGGCTTGTCTTTTGATTTTCTGAATACGGTGTTTCAGAGTAGAAATCTTTAACCCTATAAATTCCACAATACTACCTTTTTCTTTTGTGGGCTGGCTTTTTGTGTTGTGTGTTAAAATTCAAAGTCCATGATCCACAGGCCAAACCCAAGATCATGTAGATTTTCTATGTTTTTGTCTATTATTTTGATAGTTTCATATTTTAAATGTCTGTTAATAAATTTGAATGAATTTGGTATCAAAAAAAGAGACTCCGAGTGTCCAATCCCTGGTCGGGGAACTAAGATCCCACATGCCGTGCAGTGCGACCAAAAAATATATATAAATAAATAAACAAAATTTAAAAAGGAGACCCGGAGACTTCCCTTACACCATGTGAGGACACAGCAAGAAACCGGCCGTCTGCTGCCCTGAAGAAGGCTTTCACCAGAACACAACCTTGCCAGTACCTTACTCTTGGACTTCCATTCCATGGAACTTGGACTTCCATGTTCAGCTGCTGAGTCGTGTCCGACTCTTTGTGACCCCACGGACTGCAGCACGCCAGGCTTCCCTGTCCACCACCAACTCCCAGAGTTCACCCAAACCTATGTCCATTGAGTCTGTGATGCCATCCAACCACCTCATCCTCTGTCGTCCCTTCTCCTCTTGCCCTCAATCTTTCCCAGCATCAGGGTCTCTTCCAGTGAGTCATCTCTTCGCATCAGGTGACCAAAATACTGCAGCTTCAGCTTCAGCATCAGTGCTTCCCAAGGGGACACTGCAGGTGCTCCTATAACATCTGTCCACCCTCTACATCACTGATGTCCCCAGATTTCCACACCTCCTCTGTGCGTCCCAGGCGCTGAGGGCCGCAGGGGACGGAGGGGATGGTTCACTCCCGACTGTCCTGTCTCCTCTGCTCCAGTCTCGCCTCATTTCAGGCTCAGAAAGAGCTTTCACACACACTCAGATATGCCTGTCTGTCACTCTGATATGACTGTCTAACACCCTGACATGATTGTCTATCACCCTGACATGACGGTCTGTCACCCTGATATCACTGTGTCTAACACCCTGACATGACTGTGTCTATCACCCTGATATGACTGTCTAACACCGTGACATGGCTGGCTGTCAACCTGATATGACTGTGTCTGTCACCCTGATATGATTGTGTCTAACACTCTGACATGACTGTCTGTCACCCTGATATGACTTGTCTGTCACCGTGATATGGCTGTCTGTCACCCTGATACAACTGTATCTAACACCCTGATACGACTGAGTCTGTCATCCTGATATGACTGTGTCTGTCACCCTGATATGACTTGCTGTCACCCTGATATGGCTGTCATCCTGATACAACTGTATCTAACACCCTGATACGGCTGTGTCTGTCACCCTGATACGGCTGTGTCTGTCGCTCTTATATGACTGTGTCTAACACCCTGACATGACTGTCTGAAGCCCTCCAGTGGCTCACCATCACCCTCAGGAGGAAGCCACAGCTGACTGAGCCCCGAGACCTGCCAGTGTGGCTCTGGCCCATGGGTCTAGGCTCTCAGAGCCGCCCCGGCCCCCAGAGTGACGCTAGACCATGGCCACAGAAGCTACTGGAAATTTTCCCAGCTGTGCTGCCATCTCCCCACTTCTGGGCATTTTCTTTCACTGGTCCCTTAAGCTCTGTTGCTCTCTCTCATTTTGCCTCAGTAATTCCTACTCATCCTTCCTGACTCAACCAGGTTGGGTACCTCCCCCATCCTCCATCTCCCTGTACCATTCCCATTATAATGACAACCCCTTTTTGTCCAGAACCCACAGTGAGCAAGGACAGGGCAGAGATTCGATCCCACACCTATCGGGCTCTGAAACTCTGGTCACTGCTTGGGGTTTCCTCAAAAGCCCCTTGCGGCCCTAAGGCTTTGGAGCTCTATGATCCAAGTGTGTGGCTGCTGCATGCAGATTTCAAAGATTCCAATCCCCAGAAATCTGATCACAAACTAAGACTTGAACAGTTAGGGCTCAGCTTGCATGAAACAGAACCACAGTTCAAAAAGGTGTAAGGCCAAAAACAAAAAGGGGGGAGGGCAATAACATTGTGTTGGCTTATATAACATCCCAAAATTTCCACACGTATCAACACCTTCAGGTGTGATTTGATCCAGGAGCTCAAAGAATGTCACCAAGTACTGGTCTCTTGCCACGTATTTTTGGGCTCTGCTAGCCTCCATTTTGTTTCATTCTAGGCATGCATATGGTGGCAAGATGGCCTCCAGCAGTTTCCAAACTATGCTTACCTCTAAAAATTAGGTGGGAAAGTTGGTGCGTGCCTTTCTCTCACTTGTCCTGGCAAACGGCCCAGTTCTATTTGGTTAAATCTGATTGGGTGGCCTGAACCAATCACAGTGGCCTGGGGAGGGGGGGTGTGCTGTTCTGATTGGCCAGTCCTGAGTCACAGGATCACTCCTATGGAGCCAGCTTCCCCAAAACCAGGTAGAAGAGGAGTCGGGAAAAGGTGACCCATTCGGCTCCCCAGGAAAACTGGGTGCAGTTACTGGAGACAAGGGAATGGATACTGGGAGGATAGTGAAGGTTTCAAGGAAGGGTCCAGGCTGGTGACAGGTGGGCGTGCTGGGTGCTTCACAGGCGTTTCCTCACCTTATCTTCATCATTGTGCAAGGAATTAACAACATCAGCTAAAGTGTGTCCATGGGGACACTGCTGGGCTCTTCACTTACCTGATCTCAACTACTCCTCACAACAATCCCATGAAACAAGTCCCTTGATCCCCTGGTGGCTCAGATAGTAAAGAATCTGCCTGCCAACACAAGAGACCTGGGATTGATCCCTCGGTTATCCCCCTGGAGAAGGGATAGGCTACCCACTCCAGTATTCTTCGGCTTCCCTGATGGCTCAGATGATAAATAATCCGCCTGCAATGCAGGAGACCTGGGTTTGATCTCTGGGTTGTAAACATACCCTGGAGACAGGAACGGCAACCCACTCCAGTATTCTTGCCTGGAGAATTCCACGGACAGAGGAGCCTGGCAGGTTATAGTCCCTGGGGTCACAAAGAGTCAGACACAACTGAGCAACTGAGAACACACAGATGTGGAAGATAGAGGACAATACGGATGCACACACATACACATTAATGTATACTCTTGTTACAGTACATTCAGGCTGCTATCACGGAACATCGCAGACTGGGTGACTTCTCCACAATGGAAATTCATTGTTCACAGCTCTGGAAGCTAGACGTCCAAGGTCAAGGCTGCAGCGCGGTTGCCTTCTGGTAAGGATCCCCCCCCACCACCACCTTCCTGGCTCACAGCCAGCACCTTCTCGATGTGGCCTCACATGGTGTAAGGGTCTAGCAAGCTCTCTGGGGTCCCTTTTATACAAGCGCTAATTCTGGTACCTGAGGGCACCTCCCTCATGACCTAATCACCTCTCAGAGACCTCCCACACACACACATCAAGGCATCCAGCCACATTAGGATTTCAACAGAAATGCTGGGGAGACGTGAATATTCAGATCATGGCAACTCCCTTTCTAAAGGAAACATGGGGACTTCCCTGATGCTTCAGTGGTTAAGAATCTGCCTTCCAGAGCAGGGGACATGTGGTTGATCCCTGGTCTGGGAACGAAGACCCCACAGGTCTCAGGGCAACTAAGCCCGTGTGCCCCAACTACTGAGGGCACATGCCACCACCACAGAAGCCCGTGCGCCGTAGAACCTGTGCTCCCCAACAAGAGAAGCCACCGGAATGAGAAGCCCACACGCCACAATAAAGAAAAGCCCTCACGCGGTAAAGACGACCCAGCACAGGCGAATAAATAAATAGGTTCTCAAAAAAAGAATGAAATGTGTGTCTCCTTAAGAGGCTTTTCTAACTCCATCTGTAAAAGAGTAAGAATCTCCGAGTGAGACTGAATTGGTTATTCACTGCTCTTCCTAACACTCTTGACACTCAAGGGGGGAAAAGATGGACCAGAGAAATAAGACACAGTAAAACCCCCAAAGACCTCCTTAACTATTAATCCAACCAGCTTTTAATACATTTCATTACAAAATAAAGTAGGATCCTTATTACTGAAGAAGCAAAGTGCATTAAGATCCTCTAGATCTCAGTTCATTTCCAGCGAGATGTGGTTTGGCAATTACAAAAACGTCAGGAGAAAGTTAACTAGAGGTGGGGGCAGGGGCAGGCGTTGGTTGGTGTAAACAAACTATAAAACCCATTAAACTTTCCTCTTAGGCTGGCGGGTTGTTCCCAGAGCTATAAAAAGTTCAGCGTAAATTCCAAATGGTTGTGAGGTTTAAAAGGGAACACTCTCTTGTTGCCGGAGGAGTTTGTTTAAAAATAAACGTTTATTTATGTCTGGCAGTTTTTCCCGACATTATCACAGGACAGAAGATAAATTTGGGGCTGCTGGCTCTGCATCTGATCCCACTACTGTCTCCCTGACTCCCCAGAGGGACCACTGAACAGGCAGGGGCTGCCTTTGTGAAGGTGAGGGACCCTGGACTCAGACTTGTTTTGGTTCTGCTGCTCAGTCATGTCCGATTCCTTTTGCCACCCCGAAGACTGTAGCCCACCAGGTTCCTCTGCCCATGGGATTCTCCAGGCAAGAATACTGGAGTGGGTTGCCATTTCCTTCTGCAGGGGATCTTCTGGACCTAGGGGTCCAACCTGCATCTCCTGTGTCGGCAGGCGGGTCCTTTATCACTGAGGCACCAGGAATGCCAGGTTACCCAGGTTCGATTCCTAGGCAGGGAACTAAGATCTCCCAGTTGGTCATTCTCAGCGCCTCTCTCCAGGCTGCATTGTGCATATGTGTGTGTGTGTGTGTGTCGGGGACTCTGTGGAATGACAATGAACAGCACACGAGGGCCTCAGCATCCCAGAATAAGTGGTTCTGGGGAATGGCCACTTCCCACAGGGACCTGTATCTCGTATTTACAAGAATGTTATTTCTGGGTTTGGCTGGGATTCTCTCTTGACCAATGAAACTAAAAACTATTATTATTTTCTTAAAAAGTAGTCCATCCTGTGGACTCGGGAAGGGGGAGGGGGAGAATGAGATAGCAACACTGAGGTACATACACGACTGTGTGTCAAGTAGATAGTCAGCAGGAAGATGCTCTGTAGCACAGAGCTTGTGCTCTGATGACCTAGAAGGGTGGGGGGAGGCTCAAGAGGGCGGGCACATATGTATACATAGAGCTGATTCACTTTGCTGTTAGCAGAAACTAACACAACATGTAAAGCAACTACTCCAGTTAAAAACCAAAAAAAGTAGTCGATCCTCCTTGTATGTGAATTCCATACCTTTGAACTCTCCTACTAAGTAAATGGGTTTATGCCCAACAAATACTCAAAATCAGGACTTGCAAGAAACCAACTCTGACGACACCTGTCCTGGTCTGTGCGCGGGTTGGAAGAGAATTTCCAGACATGAGGCAGAATGAGAGAAGGATAAAGTTTATGAGAGCGGGCGACACTGTTAGAAGAGTGGACCGGCTCAAGGGAGAGCTAACCTCTCTCATGAGCTAGTAGTTGATGTTTGTAGACTGGAAGGGTGGCATTAGGTGATCGGTTAGGATGCTATTCCAAATCCTGAAAGATGATGCTGTGAAAGTGCTGCACTCAATATGCCAGCAACTTTGGAAAACTCAGCAGTGGCCACAGGACTGGAAAAGGTCAGTTTTCATTCCAATCCCAAAGAAAGGCAATGCCAAAGAATGCTCAAACTACTGCACAATTGCACTCATCTCACACGCTAGTAAAGTAATGCTCAAAATTCTCCAAGCCAGGCTTCAACAATATGTGAACCGTGAACTTCCTAATGTTCAAGCTGGTTTTAGAAAGGGCAGAGGAACCAGAGATCAAATTGCCAACATCCGCTGGATCATGGAAAAAGCAAGAGAGTTTCAGAAAAACATCTATTTCTGCTTTATTGACTATGCCAAAGCCTTTGACTGTGTGGATCACAATAAACTGTGGAAAATTCTGAAAGAGATGGGAATACCAGACCACCTGATCTGCCTCTTGAGAAATGTGTATGCAGGTCAGGAAGCAACAGTTAGAACTGGACATGGAACAACAGACTGGTTCCAAATAGGAAAAGGAGTACGTCAAGGCTGTATATTGTTACCCTGTTTATTTAACTTATATGCAGAGTACATCATGAGAAACGCTGGGCTGGAAGAAGCACAAACTGGAATCAAGATTGCCGGGAGAAATATCAAGAACCTCAGATCTGCAGATGACACCACCCTTATGGCAGAAAGTGAAGAGGAACTAAAAAAAATTAAAAAAAATTTTTTTAAATTAAAAAGCCTCTTGACAAAAGTGAAAGTGGAGAGTGAAAAAGTTGGCTTAAAGCTCAACATTCAGAAAATGAAGATCATGGCATCTGGTTCCATCACTTCATGGGAAATAGATGGGGAAACAGTGGAAACAGTGTCAGACTTTATTTTTCTGGGCTCCAAAATCACTGCAGATGGTGACTGCAGCCATGAAATCAAAAGACGCTTACTCCTTGGAAGGAAAGTTATGACCAACTTGGAAAGTTATGACCAATAGATAGCATATTCAAAAGCAGAAACATTACTTTGCCAACAAAGGTTCGTCTAGTCAAGGATATGGTTTTTCCTGTGGTCATGTATGGATGTGAGAGTTGGACTGTGAAGAAGGCTGAGCGCCGAAGAATTGATGCTTTTGAACTGTGGTGTTGGAGAAGACTCTTGAGAGTCCCTTGGACTGCAAGGAGATCCAACCAGTCCATTCTGAAGGAGATCAGCCCTGGGATTTCTTTGGAAGGAATGATGCTAAAGCTGAAACTCCAGTAGTTTGGCCACCTCATGCGAAGAGTTGACTCATTGGAAAAGACTCTGATGCTGGGAGGGATTGGGGGCAGGAGGAGAAGGGGATGACAGAGGATGAGATGGCTGGATGGCATCACTGACTCGACAGATGTGAGTCTCAGTGAACTCCGGGAGTTGGTGATGGACAGGGAGGCCTGGCGTGCTGTGATTCATGGGGTCGCAGAGTCGGACAGGACTGAGCGACTGATCTGATCTGATCTGATCTAGGATGCTACAGGGTGAGTAATAGGGTGGGTATTTTATCTGATATTGGATCAGGAAGATTGGAAGAAAAGCCATGACAAACCTAGACAACGATAAAAGAGCAGAGACATCACTTTGCCAACAAAGGTCTGTCTAGTCAAAGCTATGGTTTTTCCAGTAGTTAGGTATAGATGTGAGAGTTGGACCCTAAAGAAGGCTGACCCCCAAAGAATTGATGTTTTCAAACTGTGGTGCTAGAGAAGACTGTTCAGAGGCCCTTGGACAGCAAGGACATCAAACCAGTCAATCCTAAAGGAAATCAACCCTGAATATTCATTGAAAGGACTGATGCTGAAGTTGAAGCTCCAATACTTTGGCCACCTGATACAAAGACCCGCCTCACTGGAAAGACCCTGATGCTGGGAAAGATTGAGGGCAGGAGAAGAAGGGGATGACAGAAGATGAGATGGTTGGATGGCATCACCAACTCAATGGACATGAGTTTGATCAAACTCCAGGAGATAGTGGAGGACAGAAGAGTCTGGCAAGCTGCAGTCCATGGTGTCGCAAAGAGATGGAAATGACTTAGTGACTGAACAACCCGGGGTCAGGGAATTGGCCGGTTTAGACCTATAGACTCGTCGAAACAGTTGCTATGGGGCGTGGTCAGTTCCAGGGATTTTAGTTCTGTGACCTTGGTACAGGGCTCCACAACACCGTGATCTTGGACTTCCAGCCTCCAGAATGGTGAAAAATTAAACCTCTCTTTGTCTCCCTCCTGCTGTAGGCCCTGCTCACTGTCCCTACACCCATGGAAGGAGGGATGGGGGGTGGCATGTATTCCAGCCAGCGAAGAACCTGCACCCCACCCTCCACTGCAGGTCCTAAAGCCTGGGTCGAGCCCCACCCCTGCCTCTCTCCCACTGTGTCACTTGGGCCAAGCCTACTCACCTCGCAGGGCCTAACTTCTCCTGACTGTAAAATGGGCTCAATGCTTTGACCTGCTCTGCCTTCTCCCCTGGGTGAGTGTGCCGGTGAAATAACATAATGGGGGCAGTGTAATCCCATCATTAAGCAATTCATTCCTAATTTCCTTATTTATCCTGAGTGTTTCCTAAGGGGAAGATGACTCACTCTCAAATTCAGCCCCCACTCCCTGCCCCGGAGCCCTTGCGGTGGGGTGCAGACTGCCCCGTTCATCCCAGGACTTGTCCCCTCCCTTGTGCAGGGGCTCGTCTATCACCTGTTTATGCAGGAAGGTTACCTGAGCCTCCCGGCCGCTCAGGGCAGGGCCAGAGACCCAGAGGAGAGCTCAACGCCCTCACCACCCTGCTGGATCTCCTTACTTTAAAGACCAGACAGAAAGAAAGCGTTAATTATTATTTTGAGTAATAATTATATTGTGCTACAAAGAAGCCGGGGAGCTTTGGTGGGGTACGGCTAGGTTTGCTGCCAAAGGAATTCTCGCCCTCAGGCCTGGGAAGCAGGGTAAGAATTTCTTTCCTCCCCTGCTTATTTACTCTTTTCCAGATCAGGCCCCAAGCGAGGAGCTGGCAACCACTGGATCTGTGTTGATGAGTTCCTCACCAGAGGGTGGGCGGGGCAGCCACACACCCACAGAGATGGAGAGAGAAGGGACACTGTGGAGGGTCAGATGAGGCCCTTCCTCCAGGTTTATTGCAGTGGGCATGGTCTGGGAGGGCTTCTTGGAGGAGGTGACATGTGACTTGATCACTGATCAGTAGGTACGATCATACTGGGTGAAGAAATGGAGGAAAGACATCCAGAGAGTCCTTTTATTCTATTCCTCACCCATAACGACGGTACACGTGAGCGCTGGAGAAACGGCCGCCTTGTGTGGGTATTGCATAACTCATCAAGGCGATGTTATGTTACTTAATTTCTGGGCCCAGTGAACAGTGACAATGCAGAGCCCCATGTTAAAAAAAAAAAAAAAGCATTAAGAATTTGAAGATGGGTCTAGCATCTGCCAAAGTCAACTTCAAATGCAGATATTCACAATATTTTCTTATCTCAAAGGGCACCTGAAATATACTTGAAGTGATATTCTTTAATATCACTGGTGTTCATTTTTTAACATTAAAATACCTCAATTTACACCCCCCCCCCACACACACACACAAAGATAATTTGAAGATGGGACTTTTCCTGTGGTCCATTGGTTAAGAATCCACCTTGCAATGTAGGGGACACGGGTTTGATCCCTGGTTGAGGAACTAAGATCCCACATGCCATGGAAAGCTAAGCCCTGCATGGCAACTATAGAATGGTATGCTCTAGAGCCCGCATGCAACAGCTAGAGAGCCTGCGCACCGCAACCAAAGACCCTGCATGCCACAACTAAGACCCAAAGCAGCCAAATAATAATAATGATATATATAGATACATATAAAGAATTTGAAGGTGGTCTGTGTGCTCAGTCCCTCGGTCCTGACAGACTCTTTACCACCCCATGGACTGTAGCCCACCAGGCTCCTCTGTCCATGGTATTCTCCAGGCAAGACTACTGGGGTGGGTTGCCATTTCCTCCTCCAGGGCGTCTTCCCAACCTGAGGATCGAACCCATGTCTTTTGTGTCTCCTGCATTGCAAGTAGATTCTTTACCACTAGTACCACCTGGGAATATATCTGCGTGCTAGGTCACCTACAATTCAGATGAAAATGCTGACGTGTTGTAGCTAGGGAGGACGGCATGGGGTGTGTGTGTGTGTGTGTGTGTGTGTGTGTGTGAGAGATGGTGCTGGAGGGGATTCTGAACCTTGACACACCCATTGTGCAACGCTGAAGCTCCAGATGGACCTGGAATCTGTTTGCCTTGTCCTTCCTCCTCAACCCTGCCCATGTCCTGAGTCTGCCCCAGCATCTGTCTTTATATTAATAACAATATACAAGTGCGCAGCAGGAATCAGACAAGGGATAAGCGGAGGAGATTCTGTGGTGAAACAGGGTATTTCATTTCATGGCAGCAGGCTGGGGGTGGGGTGGGGTGAATTTTGTGTCTGGGTTGGGCATGCTTTCGTTACTGACTCAACCATAGGTAAAGTGAAAAATTAGCTAATGTTTATTTGTGCTGTGCTTAGTCGCTTGGTCATGTCAGACTCTTTGCAACCCCATGGACTGTAGCCAGCAAGGCTCCTCTGTCCTTGGGGATTCTCCAGGCAAGAATACTGGAGTGGGTTGCCATGCCCTTCTCCAGGGGATCTTCCCAACCCAGGGATCGAACCCAGGTCTCCCACATTGTGGGCAGATTACCGTCTGAGCCACCAGGGAAGCCCACTAGGGAATGAATGTTTATCTACTGACTCCCTACTCTGCTAGGCAAGCCCTGGCACTCCTGATTTGCCCCAAAGCTGGAGGAATCCTGGGTCTATGAAGGGGTCCTATTTTGTGGGAACTTGCAGGCCAGAGTCAATGGTTTAAGTTGTTGTTGTTTGCCTTGCCATGCAGTATGCAGGATCTTAGTTCCCCAGGCAGGGATTGGACTCACACCCCCTACAGTGGAACCTCAGAGTCTTAACCACAGGACCACCAAGGAAGTCCAAAAGTTTAAGTTTTAGGAAGAGCCTTCTGCGGAATGGATACACAAAATGTGGTCTATTCATACCATGGAATATTACTCAGCCTTAAAAGAAAAAAGGAAGGAAAATGTGACACGTGCCACAACAAGGGTAAACATTATGCTAAGTGAAATATACCAGTCACAAGAGACAAGTACTGTATGATTTCATTTACGTGAAGTGCCTAGAATATTCACATTCATAAGGCAGAATGTAGAATGGGGGCTGCCAGGGGCTGGGGCATGGGAACGAGGGAGTCGAGTGTGGCCGGTCTCAGTTTCGCAAGATAAGGAGTGTTTTAGAGATGGACGGTGGTGATGGTTTGCACCATGTGAATGTCCTAAATGCCATCCAACTGTATATATATATATATATATTTTTTTTTTTGCTGTACCGCGTGGCTTGTGGGATCTTAGTTCCCCCATCGGGGATCGAAACCAGGCCCCTGAAGTGGAAGCGTGGAGTCTTAACCACTGGACCGCTAGGGAAGTCCTTTAGACTCATTTCCTAAGACCGTAGAAAACTGGGACGAAAGCAAGTTTCTTTGCTAGGGGGGAGGGGCGAAACATTCTCCTCTGTCCACCTCAAGGTCTGAAATACCTTTTAAAAAAAATCCAAGTGGAGACGTCGAGTGGGCAATCGGAAGTGAGTGGGAACAAAGGTCAGCAGGAAAGACTCCGGTGTGGCTGGAAACCAGTGGGCAAGAGGGGAGCGTGGGCCAAGGTCCGTGAGGCCACAGTGAGGAGGATGGTTTTCACCCGCTCTCTGACAGGAGGTTCTGACTCAGCCACTGACCACTTGTGAAACCAGGGGGAAAGTGTCCGTCTGGTCAACACTGGTTCCGTGCCAGCCACTGTCTCACCCCGTCTGCGCACCAGCCTCGGAGGCGGAGGTGGGGGCGAGGGGCGTGTCTGCCTCACCCTTCCCAAGGACACGAGGTGTGGCCCCGGGCGATGACTGAGCCCGGGGTCCGTGCGGCTCCCGGGCCGGCCTCGGTCTTGTGCCCGTCTGTGCATCTCCTTCCCGGGTCTGAGATGGGGAGACTGCGGCCCGGTCCCCGGAGGCCCGTCGAGACCTTGCAGACAGCCCCCTCCCCGACTCAAAGGCGGGGAGGCAAACGGAGTCTAGGACCCGCGAACCAGGCTCACACGGCCGAGCACGGCGCCCCGGCCGGCCCCCGGACGGCGCCCCCGCGGAGGCCCGCCGCCCCGGCCGCGTGGCCAACTCGAACCCCGCTGCGTCCGCACGGGGCGGGGAGGGAGGATGACGCGCGGCCCGTTGTCAAGGAGACGCAGCGCCCAGCTCTGATTGGCGCGGAGCTCCGCTCGGGCCCCCCCTCCCCGCCGACCGATTTCTGGGCTGCAGAGGCCTCGTTTCCGGACGGGCCGCTCCGGTTTCCACGGCAACGCCGCCCTGGCTCCTCCTCCCACGGCCCCTTCAGCGCGCCTGCGCCTTCCCAGGGTCGGGTGGTGGGGTGCCCGCGCGCGGGCCCGGGCGAAGACCCGTATGTATGCGTTGTGGGAAATGTAGTCCAAAACCTGGCGGCGCCTTGATGCATCTTGGGAAATGTAGTTCTGGCGCCTGTGGCGCCTTCCGGGGACGGGCGTGAGGCGGGGGGGGGGGGGGTCGCCGAGGCGAGGGCCAATGAGAGGCCTCCTTTGCCGCGATGCTCCCTGGGAGATGTTGTTCTAGGTGAGGGCGGCGGGGTAGTTGCAGGGGGGAAGCGGCCGCGGGGCGTCTGGGAGGGTTGGGGGGAGGGGGATAGGCGCGTTTGGCGCAAAGCCTGCCGGGGCATGGAGTCCTGGTGAGCGCTGTGCGCATGCGCGAGGTGCCGAGGGGGCTTGGGGGGCCTCGCCCGGGAGAGAGAGGTGAGCGAGGGGGGCAAGGAGGGAGGCGTCGGAGGGGCCCGGCGGGAAGAGCTTCGGGGAGGGGGCCGGCGGGGGCCCGGGGAGGGAGGAATGGCGGAGGTGGAGGAGGGGATGAAAAGGGAGCCGGGGGCTGGGAGCGCGAACGGGGGTGGGGGCGTCGGGAAGGAGGAGGGGTGCGGGTCCCGGGGGCGGAGAACGGCGGGGGTGCGGGGAGGGGGAGGGGAAGTAAGAGGGAGGGGGGCGGAGAACGGCGGGGCGGGGAGAGTTGGAGACGGAGGGAGAGGGGGAGGGGAGGGAATGGGGTGGGGGTGCGAGTCCCGGGGGTGAGGAGAGTTGGAGACGGAGGGGGGCGGCGGGGAGGGGGAGGGTCGGAAGGGGGTAGGGGTGGGGGTGGGTCGGAAAGGAGAGGGGGTTGCGGTCCCGGGGTCGGAGAACGCCGGGGGCGGTAGGGAGAGTTGGAGACGGAGAGGGGCTGGGTAGGGGAGGTTCGGAGGGGGAGGGGGAGGGGACTGGCTGGGGCGGGGGCTGGGCCCTGTCTGGGAGTCTGGGGGCGCCGGCGGGGACTGACCGGGTCGGAGAGGTTTGCGGAAAGGGGCTCCGGGGAGGGGGCGGGCCCTGCGCGGGCGGGGTGCGGGCGGCCCTCCGGCGCGCGGGCCTCTGCAAGCTCGGCGGCACTTCGGCGGAGCTGCGCCTTCCCCGGCCGGGGTCAGCTGCCCTCCTCCTTTCTCTCCTGCTTGGGGACGCGTGCCCCCCACCCTCCCCCCGACAGCCTGACTGGTGGGCGCGCCGCGCTGCAGGGCTGTGTTTGCTCTCCTGGCCGTCCGCGGCGGCCCCGCCGCCCGCTTTCTATTTCCCCGTTCAGCCCCTGCTCCCGCGGGTGCTTGGGTGCAGCGCCGGCGCTTTTGTTGGAAGCGGTGTCCCCGGCACCGCACAGAGTGACGGGAGTGGGCAGGGCGGACGCTGGTGGAAGGCTGGCTTGGCGCCCCCGCGCGCGCCCCGCAGCATCTTTGTTTTCCGTACGTCTTGACTTCCTGAGACGTCTAGGTTGGTCCGACTTTCCCCATTTTGCAGCCCCGGGGACGGAAGATTCAGAGCGTAAAAGGTGGCGTGCCTTGTCCTAGGACGACTCGCTGGGAAGGTGGCCCTTTGGTCTGAGTAAATATTAGTCCAGTGGGCCGGTGGCTCCCCAGCAGGGCCCACTTGCCCTTGCCCCTGCCGCCGGGGACTCGTGGAAGTTTCCGGGACACATTTTTGGTTGTCACAATTGGGGAGACACTGCTGGCATCTGGGTGAAAGAGGCTGCAAAACATTGGCCGGGTTAAAAGTGGTAGCCAGGCAGGCACGCTCCACCCAGAGCCTTCTCATTTATTTTTTCCGTCTTTTTTTTTTTTTAACATTTATGTTATTGTTTAATTGTCTTTATTTTTTTATAATTTTTTAAAATTGAAGCATAATTGCTTTATAATATTGTGTTGGTTTCTGCCGTTCATCACCGTGCATCAGCCGTAGGTATGTATATGTCCCCTGCCTCTGGAACCTCCCTCCCCCTTTTTTGCATTTTTTTTTTTAAACTTAATTTATGGAAGTTTAGTTGATTCACATTTCTGCTGTGCAGCAAAGTGATTCAGTTGTACACTGCTGCGGTCTTGTTTCTTACTCTTTTCCATGGTGGTTCATCGCAGGATTGATCATGAACCATATCATGATGGACTGGGGTCCTGAGCTGTGCAGTAGAACCTTGTTTATCTGTCCTGTGTATAACAGTTTGTGTCTGCTAATCCCAGTCTCCCACTCTGTCCCTCTGCTCCTCCCCTTGCAGCCACGCTTTAAGGCCAGTGTAGTTCAGTCCCTGCCACTTATTAGCTGGCTGATCAAACCAGCTTAAGTCTGAGATGATCCTCTCTACACAGCAGATACGCACAGCTGTGCACCAGTAAAACTTTTATTTAAAAACAGGCTGTGGGCCAGTGGTCTCAAAGGTTTTAAGCTCAGGACCCCTTTATATTTTAAACAATTTTTGAAGATGCTTCCCAAAGCACTTTTGTTTACATCTCTGAGTCATCTCAGAAAGTAAGGCGGAGAAAATCTCATAATAGTAATTAATGCATTTAGAAATAGCAGTAGTTGACTTTTCTGTGTTAACATAAATAGCACTTTTTTCTCAATTTTTTTTTTCTTTTTGTTATTGGAGTGCAGTTGATTTAGGGCTTCCCTGGTGGCCCAGCTGGTAAAGAATCTGCCTGCAATAAGGGAGACCTGGGTTCGATCCCTGGGTTGGGAATATCCCCTGGAGAAGGGAACAGCTGCCCACTCCAGTATTCTGGCCTGGAGAATTCCATGGACTGTATAGTCCATGTGGAGGCAAAGAGTTGGACACGACTGAATGACTCACTTTCATAGTTGATTTAAGGAGCTCCCCAGGTGGCACTAGTGGTAAAGAACCCACCTGCCAACACAGGAGACCTAAGAGCCGTGGCTTCAGTGCCTGGGCTGGGGTGATCCCCAGGAGGCGGAACTAGCAACCCGCTCCAGTCTTCTTGCTGGAAAATTCGTGGACAGAGGAGCCTGGTGGGCTACAGTCCATGGGGTCCCGAAGGCTCGGACACGACTGAAGCAACTTAACACGCACCCATGAATGGCTGATTTACAATAGTGTGTTTCTGCTGTAGAGCAAAGTGAATTAGTTACACATGCACATATCCACTCTTATAGATTCTAGTCGTATATAGGTCCTTCCAGAGTATCCAGTAGGGTTCCCCGTGCTATTGACTAGCTTCGTATCAGTTCTCTGTTTTGTATGTGGTAGTGTGTATGTGTTAATCCCAGTCTCCCAGTTTTTCCCACGCCCCATAATGGTATTTAAATGAAAAAAACCGTGTTTTCCAAACGAAAAGTTGGAAGCATGGCATCACTTGTCTTTGCACATCTCAGTGTGACCTGAACAGCTAGCTGGGTTTCCACGGCCGCCACTGCTCCCTGCGAGGCCCCTGGAAGGCCTACCGCATGCTTGGGAGAGAAGGCAGGGAAAGGGGCTGGTAACTTCTCTGATTCAGGAAGTGTGTTCTCACCTCAAGGTAGCCCCAGAGGAACGCCAGGGTCCCTGGGCCGTTTGAGGACCGTGGTTCCAGGCGGGGTTTATTTGAGGGCTGCGTCCTTCTCTGTCGGGGTGGGTCCGTTCTGGGCCCTGCAGGGTCCCCAGCAGCGTCCCCGCCTCCGCTGGCTAGATGCCGGCTGTGCCATGTCAGAAATGTCCCCAGACCATTCCACATTGCCCCGCCCTGGAGCCCTGCTCTGTGTCTTCAGTCCTCAGGACTGAGGCCACTGCCCGTCTGTGTCCCCTGCTTTGGAGAGGGGATGAGGAAGTGGAGGGCAGAGGGTTCCCTGGGTGGGAACACTGGAGTGGGTTGCCATTTCCTACTCCAGGGGCTCTTCCTGACCCAGGGATTGTACCCGGGTCTCCTGTGTCTCCTGCATTGGCTGGCAGATTCTTGACCACTGAGCTGCCTGGGAAGACAGTCCAGTGACTCCACTGAGAGGGTGGAGGGTTTTACAGTCAGTCCCCAGCATCTCCCAGCTCCCAGACTGGGACTGGGGAGCCCTGTGAGTGTCAAGGCCTGACCACCGCAGAACAGGCGGCTTCAACCACAGACACTTGGTCCTTGTGGCTGGGGAGGCGGGAATCCGGCCGCGATCCGTGCAGGTGGACGGGGGTTTGGCGAGGGCCTCTCCCCTGCCTGCGAACCCTGTCTTCCCTTCCCGCTGTGTCCCCCCAGCTCGGGGCCAGAGCTGCCCTGTCCTGTGAAGACAGCCACACCCTGGGCCCCACCGCGACGACCTCACTGCTCCTCCACGCCCTCCTCAAAGCCCCGGCCCCGCGTACAGTCACGTTGGGGCCAGAGTCCACATGAGCTCAGGCGGAGGGGGACACACTTGTGTCCACCCTGGTTAGTGAGGGAGAGGCGGGGCGGGAGCACTTGGGAGCTAGCAGCCTCTGCCTCCGGGGTGCGGTGGCATCGGGGTGCAACCATCGGCATCGGAGGTACTGATGACAAGGCCCGGGTGCCCGGGCACCGGCGGCCTCCATGCGCAGCCTCGCTGGGTCCTCGCAGGGAGGACGCAGGAGTGGGGGAGAGTAGGGACAGGGGCCCACACGCAGCGGGCGAGCCCTTCATCTCGGGGGGTGGGGGGGGGCAACTGAGGCACGGGATGGGGCGGCCAGCCCTCCCATGTGGGGCCCCCGCCGGAGCGCACCCTGACTGCGGCCCCTCCCTGCAGGCACCGTGACCCCGCCACCGGCCCCATGGAGGCGCTGGGCCTGGGCCCCGTGAAGCAGGAGCGAGGCGCCGCCGAGGGCCTGACCGCCGACTCGCCGTGGCACCGCTTCCGCCACTTCCACCTGGGCGACGCCCCGGGGCCCCGCGAGGCCCTGGGGCTGCTGCGTATGCTCTGCCGGGCCTGGCTGCGGCCGGAGGTGCGCACCAAGGAGCAGATGCTGGAGCTGCTGGTGCTTGAGCAGTTTCTGAGCGCGCTGCCCACCGAGGTGCAGGCCTGGGTGTGCAGCCGCCGGCCACAGAGCGGCGAGGAGGCCGTGGCGCTGCTGGAGGAGCTGTGGGTGAGCCCGGGGTCTGCCCTCCGCCTGCCCACGGGTCCCCGGGTCCCCCTCCTCCCGCTCCCCACCCTCCCCGTCCCTTCTCTCCTTCCCCCTCGCCCACCCCCTGCCCCCCTCTGCCCTGGGTCCCTCCTCCCCTGCTCCTCCTTCCCCTCCCCCATGCTCACCCCCTGCCCCCGGGTTCCCCCTCCCCTTCCCCCCATGCTCGCCCTCCTGCCCCCAGCCCCCCCCAGCTCCCCATGGAGACACCCCCAACAGGCTCCACGAACCCTGAGGTCCATGGTGTGGTGGCGGCAGGGGGAAGGGTCAGGCCTGCCTTGGCGGTAAGGGACGGTGGGTGCACAGGCAATCTTGAGCAAACTTCGGGAGACAGTCAAGGACAGAGTAGCCTACCGGGCTGCAGGCCAAGGGGTCGCAGAGAGCCAGACACGACTAACACCGCCCCAGACCCACCCTTCTGACGGGCCCACCCTTCTGACGACGGATGCAAGTTCAGGGTCCGTGGACCACCCGGAGGGCTGACCCTGCCCTGCCCACAGCTGTGGTTGGTCCCGGCCGAAGGACACTGGTTAACTGCTGAGGAAAGGCAGTGGGGAGAGGCCAGGAGAGTGCTCCCGGGACCCAGGGTCAGTGCCAGCCCCGGGCGACAGCATGTGGCGGGGCACACGGAGGAGCCCCAGCCGGAGTGCTCCCAAGCTTCCCGCTCGGAGGTGCGGTGGGGCTGCAGCCGCGTGCCCGCATGGCCCGGAGCCTCCGCTGCCATGAGTTAGGTCCTCATATCGCCCAGCATGGCCCCAGGACCCAGTCTGGCGGGACCAGCCGGCCCAGGGTTGCCACCCAGCAGGCAGGGGCAGAGGGCAGGCCTCTGGGGCAGCCCGGGTCCTGCTGCGCCTGGAGGGTCAGCCCCGCGGCCTCCGGGCTGTAGTGTGACGGGCCTCCCACACACTTTTGAGTTGGCCTGGGGCCAGTTTCTCCCTGCGGCAGAGCTGTCCGTGGGATTCTCCAGGCAAAAATACTGCAGTGGGTTGCCATTTCCTACTCCTGAGGATCTTCCAGACCCAGTGATCGAACCCACGTATCCTGCATTGGCGGGCAGATTCTTGACCACTGAGCCACCTGGTAAAGGCAGTCCAGTGACTCCACCAGAAGGTCCATGAGGCTTTTCCAGGAGAAATGACTCCACACAGACTCCTCGAGTAGCCGCGACAAGAGCGTAAAGGAGCCAGAAGTTGTGGGTCTGAAGTTGTCTATCTGGACATGGACTTCTGGCCGGGCCACGCTGTTCTGAGCCGTCCACGGGACAACTGCGAAAAGCTCCTTAATTTGGTCCTGAGTTGAAAGTAGCGTCTGTATTTTCCTTCTGCGTTTTGTTTTGGAGCTGGCACAGGGCATCGAGGCTAAAAGCAGGGTTAAAGCGGCTCCATCAGTGGTCTGTCTGTTGGGTAACAAACCGCCCGAAGCGCAGTGGCTCAGAGCAGTAAAGGGTCATGGTCTCCACCGGCCCCATGAGTTGGGAGTGAGGGGCGCCCGCCTGGGCTCCTCAGGAGGCTGCGGGGGGCTGGAGGACCCGCTGCCGAGGTGCTCCGCGGGAGGTCTCAGGCCTCGCCATGTGGGCCTCTCCATGGGCCTGTCCATGGAGGACCCTAGCCCGGCGTCCGCTGCCCTCAGAGCCCGCGGCAGGACCTGGAGGGCGAGCGGCGGGGCTCCGGCTTCTCAGCTGGCCACGTGGGGTCTCTGGTTCCAGGGACCAGCGACGAGGGCGCCTCAGGATGCGACCGGAGGCTCTGGGGTCGGCGTGAGAGAGGAAGCCGGTGGGGCGACGCCCTCAGGTGAGCAGCCCCTCCTTCCGCACCACGCTCCCCGCTTGTCCATCACTCATGCGTTCAATGGACCAACCCCCACGTGCCGGACCCCACTCCAGAGGGCCCGGCACACGGGGGTAGGGGTCAGGACGAGAGCGCCCGCAGTGCTGACATCCCGTGGCCGCCTCAAGACCCCGGCGTCACCAGCCTTTCCCTGCAGCAAGAGCCCCGGCACAGAAGAGACTAACCGACTCGGGATGGGCGCCTGCTGAGCCAGGGCTGCGTCCCGGCAGCCTGACCCCGGCTCTGCACCCTGGTTCTCACCAGGCGCCTCCTTGGCAGCCTCTGTCCATCCCCCCACAGCTTGTCTTTCCCCACCTGCCGGCCCATCCATCCTTCCCCCAGCCCGCCCCCCATCCATAAACCAGCCCACTCCCCATCCATCAACCAGTCCGTCCACCCGCCCCCCATCCACCCATGAACCAGTCTTTCCACCTCCCCATCCGTGAACCGGTCTGTCCACCCCAACCCCCGCCATCCCTGAGCCAGCTGGTCCACCCTCCATCAACCAGTCCGTCCACCCCCATCCATGGAGCATCCTGTCCCCCCATCCTTGAACCAGTCTTTCCACTGCCCCACCCATCAACCAGTCCGTCCACCCACCCAGCTTATGCACCCCCAGTGCCCACTCATCCCCCCCGTCCATCCATCCTGGCTGTGCCCATGAACCACCCTGCCCCCCGTCCCTGCACCTGTTGGTTCACCTTCCATCCGTGAACCACCCTGTCGCTGGCATCCATGAGCCAGTCCATGGCCGTCCTGATTCTGCGCCTCTGCCTGCAGGAGATGCAGCCCCCGGGCCTGAGGAACCGGCGACGGCGGACGCCCAGGCCGCGCGCCCCTACAAGCAGGAGCCGGGCAGCCCCCCGCCGGCGCCGCCAGACCCGCCGGGGCCCAGCCTGCCGGCCTTCCTGGCGGCCCCGGGCACCGCGTCCTGCCCCGACTGCGGCAAGGCCTCGCTGAAGCCTGCGCACCTGCTGCGCCACCGGCAGAGCCACTCGGGCGAGAAGCCGCACGCCTGCCCCGACTGCGGCAAGGCCTTCCGGCGCAAGGAGCACCTGCGACGCCACCGCGGCACGCACCCTGGCGGCCCGGGCCCGGCCTTGCGCCCGCTGCCTGCGCGCGAGAAGCCGCACGCCTGCTGCGAGTGCGGCAAGACCTTCTACTGGCGCGAGCACTTGGTGCGCCACCGCAAGACGCACTCGGGTGCCCGGCCCTTCGCATGCTGGCAGTGCGGCAAGGGCTTCGGGCGCCGCGAGCACGTGCTCCGCCACCAGCGCACCCACGGGCGCGCGGGCGGGGCGGCCCCGGGCCCCGAGGGCGCCGCGCCCTTCCCGCCCTGGCCCCTGGGGTAGCTCCGGCCGCGCGCCCAGGGCCTCCGCCCCGGTTTCGCACCCCAGTGCCCGAGCCCTGTCGCGTGATGCCCCGAACCTCACTCTGCGGGCCAGCCCCCGCCCCGCCCTCGTCCTCGCAGCTTCTGCGGTCCTCCCCACCCCGACCCTCCCGGCCCGGAGCCTAGACGAAGACCTGGACAGGGGCGGGGCCCCGGGCCGGAGGAGCCTGCAGGGAGGGGACTGGGTCTTGTCCCGCCCGGGGAGACTGCCCCTTGCCCCTCCCAGGACGGGTGGATCGCGGCACGGCTTCGACAGGACGGGCCGGGTTCCGGCAGGGGGATCCGATCTCTGGGGTCCTCGCGCTGCGACCGGCCTGTCAGGCAGACCCGAGGTGGACAGACGCCGGCTCCCGGGACGCGCGCCGGAGACCGCCGCTGACTAGCGTCTGGAGAGGGTTGTTAATAAAGCCGCTGATGAGTTGTGCAGACCCCGGCGCCTGCGTTCTGTCCAAGCTGTCGTCCGGGGAGGGGCATGGTGGGCTCCACCGGGGACCCTCCCGGCTGGCAGGGCCCTGGGTGTCGGCGCAGCCCAGGGCTCGGTTCCTTGCCCTTGAGTCTAGAGACTCGATGAGCCCTTGAGAGGTGACGGGGTGAGTTGCCCTGGGCTCCCGCGCATCGAGTGCCCGAGCCTGGCCCGGCTTCTGCTGGAGGAACCCCCCTCGGTCACGGCCCTCGCTTCGCTCTGCCAGCCCCTGGACCAGCACGACCCAGGCCACGGGGCCCTGCCATCTGGCTGCGAGGGAGTCTGGGAAAGCGACTAGCTGGACCCTCCCCCAGGCGTTTACAGCCGGAGTCGGGCCCCACCTTCTGAAACCATTAACAGCTGGTGGAGGCGGGGGCTCCAAGTGGTCTCCAGGGTTCCTCGGGCAAGCGCTCAGGCCTCAGCGTCCACCTTGTGGGACGGGGCTAATAACGCTCTCGGAAGGGGCCGGCCCTGGAGATGAAGGCAGAGGCCTGCTCTTCCGGCCTGCAGAGCAGTGACCCTCGCGGAAGGTCTCTGGCAGGGCCTCCTTCCACGCCCGGGGTCCGTGTGGCCATGCATGGCAGAGAAAGTTGGCTTGGAGAGGCCATGTCTGCAGCCAGACCCGGCGAGGGGACCAGAGGAGGGGAGATAGGGGTGTCTCCCCCGGAGCTGGGGTCCGAGGACGGGGCTCTGCCAATAGCGTGCCGAGTGCCAGCCCCCAGGCCCCCCTTTGAAGCACTCAAAGCCACCAAGTGCTTTAATCGTCAGAACCCAAGGAGACAAGCGCTGTGGTCACCCCGCCGCACAGATGGGGGAACCGAGGCATCGGCGGGGTGTGTGGCCACGCCGCGGTTGGGGTCTGAAGCTGGTGGCCGGGGGTGCAGGCGGGTGGAGGACCCCAGGTTCGCCGTGTGGCAGCAGCATCCGGGGGCTCGCATCCTGCCCTCTAGGGGACCCACGCGGACTGCGGTGTCGGCCCCGCGCAGCGGGACCTGTGTAGCGCGGTGCCCACTACGGAGGGCTCGGAATGGAGGGGGGAGGCGCCTGCACACCGTCCAGGAAAAGGTGTCCAAACCCCGGAAAGTGATTCCTCTGGGCAGCCTGATAACATCATACCGCAGTGTTGAAAAACAAGACATCCAACCCCGGGCTCCTCTAACTCCTTGCAAGTGAAACTGAGTCGGGCCAACAGTTGTTACGGAGAGGGGTTGGTTCACCACTCCTGCCAAGTTAGAGGTTAACCTGAGCACAGCTAGTTAGGTGTGGGGCCACGTTTACTCTGTCTGGTGGAGGAGAGCACCCAGGTGTGGAGGGCCACCGTCTGGGCGGAGCATGGACCAGGTGTGAGCAGCCACGTTTCTTCAGCACCCTGCTCTGCCAGCCGCATGGCCTTGGTCTTTCCAATCCTTACAACAAGCTCTGCATCCTGGGGGTCTGTGGTAAAGGAGCCCAGAAAATCCTCAACCCCGCATTGAGATCTATTGGTATGAGATTTTTTGTTTGTTTTGTGTGTGTTCTTTCTTTTACATTTTTTTAAGTTATGAAAGTATGATAACACATTTACAGGAGACTTGGAAAATACAGAACAAGGTTTCTTGGAGTTCCACTTGTTCAGTCGCTCAGTCATGTCCAACTCTTTGTGACCCCATGGACTGCAGCACGCCAGGCTCGTCTGTCCTTCACCACCTCCTCAGAGTTTGCTCAAACTCATGTCCATGGAGATGGCGATGCCGTCCAACTATCTCATCCTCTGTTGCCCTCTTCTTTTGCTTTCAATCTTTCTCAGCATCAGGGTCTTTTTCAATAAAAAGTTCCACTGTGTATTACTGTTATTTTTTAACTAGGTAAATTAATATTTTCATATGGAGCTTCAATATCAAACTCTCAAAAATTAATGGAATGAATAGACAAAGAAGTAGAAGGATATAGTAGACCTGAAAAGCACTATGAACCAATTCAACATAATCAAGATTTAAATAGTTTTCACACAACAGCAGGATACAAATTCTATTCAAATTCCCAAAGAGTGTAAACTAGGAAACACTGGAACATATCCAGGGATATACATCAAGTTGCAAAAATTTTATGATCTAAAGGTATTGAAATCATAGAGTCTGTTCTCATCACTGTGGAATTATGTTAGAAGTCAATATCAAAAGATGTTCAAGAATAACCCATGTATTTTCAAGTGCAATGTAACATTTACCAAGAGAGATCTTTGACTTAGCCGTTGAAAGCCTCAGTGAAGCTAGAAGACTGAAAACACACAGAGGCTGATTACAGAGAAGAAAGCATTTAAATATGAGTTGTATGAGATTTTTAAAAATCAATAGCTTTATACTGAATACTACCTGAAGCCAGAGGCAATGAACTAGAGGTACTCACAGAATCACGACTTTCTCTTTAAAACACTATGAGGAGTGGGTGGGGGGAGCCGGCAGCTGGGAGAAAGATAGAAATGTAACCAGATCTATAGTATGACCCCACTCCATTCACAAAATGACACAGCAGATTTTGAAAGAGTCCATAAAAGAACTAAAACAAACAAAAAAACCAAAACAAAACAAAAAAAAACCCAGGTACAACCAGGTCATCAGTGAGGAGACAAAGTCTGCAGACCTGCAGTTTCCCACAATCACACAGTCGGCCAGTGAGACACGAGGATGTCTCCAACTGCCTCTCCCTGAGTTAGGGCGACAACAGAATGCTGACCCCCAAGTGCCCTCTTTTCTCAGTGTGAGATGGTGAAAGCGAGAGGGGGAAAGTGGGGAGTGTTGGACCCACACTGGGTGATTTCTGGGCAGGAAAGGGAGAGGGGTTGTTAATCAACCCAGATCCCCAACCCCAACAATCACACACCTGTGTCCTTTAGAGGCTTTATTGTGATCCCTGGATCTTGGTCCGGGATGAGGAAGGAGGGACCAAGGGAGACGCTGGAGTGTTCAGCACAGTGGACAGAGGTGTTTGCTCGAAGCTGAGCCCCAGGGAAGAAGGCTGCCTGCCGCCCCACACCCCGGAAGTCTCTCCTCGCCTCCCTTCTAAGGCAGAAAGAGAAGGGAAGCTTCCGGGAGACTGTGTACTGCATGAGGACCTCCTGTTCGCTGCTCTATGTGTTGTTGCTGTGCAGGCACTCCGTCGTGTCCGACTCTTTGCAATTCCAGGACTGTAGCCCACCAGGCTCCTCTGTCCATGGGATTCTCCAGGCAAGAAGACTGGAGTGGGTGGCCGTTTCCTTCTCCAGGGGATCTTCCTGACCCAGGGATCAAACCAGGGATCGAACCCACATCCCTACGGCTCCTACAGCAGGTGGGTTCTTTACCACTAGGGCCACCTGGGAAGCCCTTTATTGTGTGTATGTGCAGAGAATTCTCTGATAAGACTGAAAAGACAAATATGGCTCTAAAATTTTACATCTTAGCAGACTTTGATGAATGCCAAGTCGCTGGACCACACATCACACGAACATGGAATTTTAGAAACTGCCCAACTCAAAAGAGGGAAAACGTAAAGAGTATGATTTGAAAAGTTACAGGCCCCCTGTGTTCATAGCAGCAGTATTCACTATAGTCAAGACACGGAAGCAACCTAAATGTCCACCAGCAGAGGAATGGGTCAAGAAGATGTGGTCCATACATACTATGGAATACTACTCAGCCATAAAAAAAGAATGCAATCATGCCATTTGCAGCAACATGGGTGCAACTAGAGAACTGAGTGGATTAAGTCAGGTGAAGAGAAATACCAAATCCATATGAAATAACTTATATGTGAAATCTAAAATATGACACAAAGGAATCCATCTTTGAAAGAGAAAGAGACTCATGGACATAGAGAACAAACTGGTGGTTGCGGGGGAGAGGGGGCTGGGGGAGGGCTAAAGTAGGAGGCTGGGATTAGCAGACGTAAGCTTTTATATATAGGATGGATACACAGCAAGGCCCTACTGCATAGCGCAGGGAACCATGATAAACCTAAGATAAACCATAATGGATGAGAGCTTCTAGAGCATTGTGCATATATACACACAAAGAACTGACTCACTGGAAGAGACCCTGATGCTGGGTAAGATTGAGGGTAGGAGGAGAAGGCGGCGACAGAGGATGAGATGGTTGGATGGCATCACCAACTCAATGGACATGAGTTTGAGCAAGTTCCAGGAGTTGGTGATGGGCAGGGAGGCCTGGCGTGCTGCAGTTCGTGGGGTGGCAAAGAGTCGGACACGACGTGGCGGCTGAGCAGCAACAGCGATGTCAGTACGGGTGGGAGTGACTGAGTCGTTTTGCTGTACAGCCAAAATGAACACAGCATTGTAAGTCAACTGTAGTTCCGGAAAACAAGGCTGAAAAAATGTCCACACCTTCTTGCCCACTCACCCACTAAAGGCTAGGCCATGCTGTCCCTTGAGCTCTGCGTCCTGGCTGCTGTCGGCTTCGGGACCCCGGGACGCGCCCAGCTTTGCAGGCTCCAGGATGGATCAGCATGACCCCCCTCCACCCCCCGCCTGACGTCACTCCACTTGAGGCCCTGGCGTGAAGGCACCATCAACACCAGCGATGCTTTGCACAGGCTGCCCTCAACATCCTGACCCCTCCCGGACTCCACCGCATTCTGACTCACCAGATTCTCACAGAAATGTGCGTGGGGGGGTCAGCTCGGAAATGATGCTTCCTGACCACGGGTTCCTCTCCCGCTGTCTCTCAGACATCTTGCCCCTTCTGATAACACGATTGTCAGCCTCAGCCACCCATCCTTGTTTTAAAAATCTACCGATTCTCTCCCTTCCCATTCAAGAATTCAGTCAGGTCTTTCTTTGGCACCAGCAACGTTCACGTCTTTCTCACTAAACTTCTCTCAAAATAGGTGACTCTCCCAGGTGGAGTGGGGACCTTCCCATAGTGCTGGCCGTATGGCAGACTGGTACCCTATCGTAGAAGGTAATTTGGAAATATATACTAAGAACCTCAGAACGGAGACTTCCCTGGTGGTCCAGTGGTTAAGACTTCAAGCTTCCAACACAGAGGGCTCAGGTTTGATCCCTGGTCTGGGAACGTGGTTGAAGTAGGGGATAGAAGGGCCCCTGGCCCAGACAGCTGATATTTGCCAAATGGGGCAAAACTGAAGTTTATGTCTTCAGCCAGACAAGAACCATGCCTGTTTCCCTTCCTCCACTGATACGGAGGGAATAACTAATGGCGAAACTAGCTGCAGCGAAACCAGAAATGAGTGAACAGACTTTGCACACAAGAGGCCTGCAAGAGCTAAACAATCTTGCTTCTTCTTTAACTGTTATTAGCAAATAAAGGCTTCCCAGGTGGCTCAGTGGGCAAAGAATCTGCCTGCAATGCAGGAGACCCAGGTTCGATCCCTAGGTCAGGCAGGAAGATCCCCTGCAGAAAGGGATGGCAACCAGCTCCAGTATTCTTGCCTGGAAAACGCCACGGACAGAGGGGCCTGGCATGGACAGAGGGGCTTGCCGGGCTACAGTCCACGGGGTTGCAAAGAGTCCAGCAGGATTGAACAGCTAAGCACACGTTCACACACACATTCTCTCTGACCCTTGGTGTCTTTCTCTCTTTCTACGTGTTTTTTCCTTCCGTCCATGCATCTGTGCAGATATCTAGCTATGTAGCTACCTAGCCGTATCTCCTATGAGATATAACCGCTATATCTCCTTTGAGTACTCCCTAAGTAGCAGTTGTTATTGTTCAGTCGCTAAGTCATGTCTGACTCTTAGCGATCCGACCCCATGGACTGTAGCCCACCAGGCTCCTCTGTCCATGGGATTCTCCAGGCAAGAAGACTGGAGTGGGTTGCCATGCCCTCCTCCAGGGGATCTTCCCAACCTAAGGATCAAACCCACGTCTCCTGAGTCTCTTGCATTGAGGTGGGTCCTTAACCATCTGAGCCATCAGGGAAGCCTCGTCTATTATCTGTCAATTATCTGTCATCTCTTTCAGCTATATATCATCTATCAATTACCTCTCATCTATCAGCCATCCATCTACCAACCTACCCACCCCTGTCCACCCCATCTTCACCTCCCTGTGTTCTCTCAGTATGCTAAAGTAGGAGACGGCAGACAGAAAATTCAGCAGTTCCTCCCGCTCCCTGCTGCGATTTTCTTTCCTCGGTCTTTCAATTTACACCTTCATCCTAATGTAGACACTTAAATATATTATTTGTTGGGAGCAGACTAAATCCTCCTATATCACTTCTTCAAGTACTTGATAGAAAGCAAATGGAGTAGATGAACAGTTCCTTTGGATGTTCATAAGTGTTCCCAGCAGAAGTAAAAGTGTGTGTAGTGTGTGTGTGTGTGTGGAGGGTGGGGGGGGGGGAGGAAGTCTCTCCCTGATGTTTTTGTGTTTTTTCCCCAGGTGCTTAGGCTCAGAGTGATCAATATACCAACATGGCATCCTTAGGGGGTTGGCATACTCTGCCACCCCCCGGATAAAAGCACTGAGGGCCAGTCGCTGTCGTCAGCCTTGGCATTGTAAGCCCCCTCCACCCGACTCATGAAAATTTAACTGTGACCGTGGGGGAGGGAGCTGTAATCTCTGAGGAAGCCTTGGCGGAGGTCTGAGTCAGCCAGCCTAACTCAGGGTGTTTCCTGACTTCACCCACCACCTCTTCCTTGACCCCGTGGTGGTTCACGGTGGGCTGGCTAATCGCCACGTGTTTGTGAACGTCCCGGTTTCCCCCCTTGGCTGATTTCTCACGCATGCCGTGTGTGTGTGTGTGTGTGTGTGTGTGTGTGTGTGTGAGCGCGCGCACGCGCGCGGGGGGAGAAGGCACTCAGTGACGCTAGATGAGGATGTTCTAGACGTCTGCTGAACCCCCGACTGGAGTCCTCAAGGTTTTTCAAGAGGAGAGATCTCATGCAGAGAGTTCTTTATTTTTGTTAAAATTAATTTCACTGGAGTAGAGTTGATTTACAGCGCTGTGTTGGTGTCAGGCGTGCAGCAAAGTGTGCCGGTTATATATATACACATTGGTGCTGTTGAGTCGCTCAGTCGTGTCCGACTCTCTGCGACGCCGTGGACTGTAGCCCGCCAGGCTCCTCTGCCCAGCGAATTCTCCAGACAAGAAGACTGGGGTGGGTTGCCATTCCCTCCTCCAGGGCATCTTCCCGACCAGGGATCGAACCTGTGTCTCCTGCATTGGCAGGCGTGTTCTTTACCTCTGAGCCACCCGGGAAGCCCATGCATATACACATAGCCACTGTTTTTTAGGACTCTTCTCCCATATAGGCCGTTGCAGAGTATTGAGCAGAGCTTCCCGTGCTGTACAGCGGGTCCTTACTAGTTAACCTATGTTATATATCGCAGTGCGTATATGTCAGGCCCAGTCTCCTAACTTATCCCTCCTCCCCTGCCCCCTGCTAACCGTACTTTTGTGTTCCACATCTGTGAGTGTACTTCTGGTTTTGTAAGTAGGTCTATTGTAATATTTTTCTTCTCTTTTTAGATTTCGTAGCTCATAACGGGAGGTATTCTGAACACATCCACCAAACAGTAACAAAGGGACGCAGGAAACTCTGGGAGGTGCCGGATCGTCCTGGGCTTGGCTCCCCCTCGTGGTGGCAGGGGGATATAACAACTCCTACCGCAGAAGGCAATGGCACCCCACTCCAGTACTCTTGCCTGAAAAATCCCATGGACGGAGGAGCCTGGTGGGCTGCAGTCCATGGGGTCGCTAAGAGTCGGACACGACTGAGCGACTTCACTTTCACTTTTCACTTGCATGAATTGGAGAAGGAAATGGCAACCCACTCCAGTGTTCTTGCCTGGAGAATCCCAGGGACGGGGGAACCTGGTGGGCTGCCATCTCTGGGGTCGCACAGAGTCGGACACGACTGAAGCGACTTAGCAGCAGCAGTATCAGGGCTTGGAGAAGGAAATGGCAACCCACTCCAGTACTCTTGCCTGGATGGAAGTACTCCCATGGATGGAAGAGCCTGGTAGGCTACACTCCGTGGGGTCGCAGAGCCGGACACGACTGAGCGACTTCACCTTAGGGCTTGGGGGCTGTTTAAAGGAAGAGATGGAGAGATACAGTCTTCCCTGGTGGCTCAGCCAGTAAAGAATCCGCCTGCAATGCGGGAGACCTGGGTTCCATCCCTGGGTTTGGAAGATCCCCTGGAGAAGGGAATGGCTGCCCACTCCAGTATTCTGGCCTGGAGAATTGCATGGACCTCAGTCCGAGTCAGACACGACTGAGCGACTTTCACTTGGAGAGATATATGTATATATGCAAATCCATATTCAGAGCCTTATCTGTACAGAGACATGCTTCCGAAAACTGTCGCAAAAAAACCAAGGAATTCTGTGTTAACCTATATGAGAAAAGCCTTCCCAGGTGGCTCGGTGGTAAAGAATTCGCCTGCCAATGCAGGAGACCCAAGAGACATGGGTTCGCTCCCTGGGTCGGGAAGATCCCCTGGAAGAGGGCATGACAACCCACTCCAGTCTTCTTGCCTGGAGAATCCCATGGACAGAGGAGCCCGGCAGGCTACAGTCGATGGGGTCGGGTCGCAAAGAGTCCGGACACAACTTAGCGACTGAACAACAACTGCTACTTAGGGAGTACTCAAAGGAGGTATAGCTCTTATAGGAGATACGCTAGGTAGCAACCTAGCTAGATATCTGCACAGATGCATGGATGTCCACACATATACACACATCCACAGAAGTCCAGCTGTGTCACAGAAATGTAAAGTGACATGTCCCCCACATCATCCGTTGTTTGTTGTTGTGTTTGTTTGTTTGTTTGCGTGAGATGCAGACCCCATGGCTTCACTTTTCACGGCACTGGTCACGCAGAGAAGCGGCTCCGCCAGGTTCAGATCAGCCGGTTTATTCTCGACAGCCTCCCCCGCTCCCGCTCTTTCCCAGCAGAGCCATTTACACCTCCTTGTCACCTTCTCCCAATCGGAACACCACCCCCTTCCCCCAGATGAGAAGGGAAGGAAGCCGAGAGGGAGCCACCCGGGGGAGGCGCGCACGGGGTGTCCGGGATGCTGTTTCTCACCCTCCTCCGCGCTGGGGGGTCTTGCTTTTAAGGTTGAGGCAGGCGGGAGTGGTCTCCCGGCTAGCTCAGTCGGTAAAGCCTGAGCCTCTTAAAAGCGAGGCAGACGGGCATGGCAGTCCAGAAAGGTCTGCAGTGGGGGTGGTAGGGCTGGGGTAGAGATGAGGACCTGGAGCAAAGACCCCCGAGTCCAGGCTGAACCCGGGCTCTTCATCTCAGAGCCAGGACATCGAGTCCCGCGAGGACCCCAGGACGGTCGAAAGCCCGGGAGAAGAGCCAGCGGGCCGGGCCCCCTTCCCTTTGATTCCGGGGTCTTTCCTCTGGAAAACTGCTGCTGTCCCGGGGCCCAGAGGCAGAGAAAGGAACAGACAGATGAACGGAGGAAGCGAAACGGAGCGGGAGAGAGACCAAGCACACACACACACACACATACACACACACTCTTCATTTGTTCATCCAGCAACTTTTGTTCGGTTCTGGGGACCGTTTTAGGGGTTGCCGCAGGGTTTCCCATCCTTGTACTACGGACACTGGAGGTCCAGTGGTTCTTTGCTGGGGGTGGGGGCTGTGCTCTGCCCCGGAGGATGCAGCATCCTTGGCCTCCACCCAGTGGATGCGGAAGCGCCCTCTCGGGTCAGGACGCGCGGAATAGCCTCCGAGCGCGGCCGAAGGGGGCCCGCTTGGCTAGCGCCGCGTGCTGGCGACTCGGGAGCAAGCAGGACGTGACCGCCCCCATCCCCCGGCCCCGCCACCCCCGGCCCGCAACGAGCTTATTTCCCGGTGTGTGGCGAGGAGAGACGCTCCACAAACACGGAAACAGGTGGCCCGGGTGCCCTGGGCAGGTGGAGAGAAGTCAAGGGCGTGCAGAGAACCTAGAATACCCCGCCTCCCCAAGCCCCGTCCACCGCCCCCTCCCCACCAACGCCGACACCGGGCGGAGGTGGGCTGGGGGTCCTTGGATAAATGCGGAGCAAACACCTCGGGTTGCGGGGTCTGCGGGGGAAACGGGCAGAGAAATCTTCCTTCCGGGAAGCAACCTTGTCCTGACTTGAGAAACCCCTCCTGTGGGCGGGCACTCCGCTCCGCCTTTCTCCCCCCACGCCCTCTCCCGGTCTAGTCTCCTCCGGCTTCCCTCCGCCCGCCTCTCCTCCTCGGGCATAAAAGCTGGAGTCTCTCGGGAGCTGGGACCCAGACCGGCCGACAGGAGAAAGGTGGCGGGGTCTGCCCACTCCAGCGAGGTGAGACCGAGGCGGGGAGGCTGGTCCTGGGAGGATGGAGATGCAGGCGGGAGAGGATGCGGAGAAGGGGAGGGGGGGGAGGGGCACAAGTGAGGCAGGGAGGGGGCTGGGAGGTCCGGGACAGGGGCTGGGGCCAGTGAGGAGGCGGCGTTCCAGGGCTGGGGGCGGGTCAGAGAGTGAATGGGGGAGGCACGGTGGTGGTCTGTGGCCCTGGTTTTTATTTGGAGGATGAGTGCTTTGCAAGGTTGTGTTGGTTTCTGCTGTGCGGTGACGGGAGTCAGCTATATGTGTACATAGATCGTCTCCCTCTTGAGCCTTCCTCCCATCCCACCCCTCCAAGAAGAAGGTCATCATAGACCACCAAGCTGAGCTTCCCACTAGCTATCTGGGGCTTCCCTGGTGGCTCAGACGGTAAAGAATCCGCCTGCAATGCAGGAGACCTGGGTTCAATCCCTGGGTCGGGAAGACCCCCTGGAGAATGGAGTGGCTACCCACTTTGGCATTCTTACCGGAAAACCCCATGGAGAGTGGAGCCTGGTGGGCTGCAGTCCTTGGGGTCGCAAAGAGTCTTGAGCCTTCCTCCCACCGCCTCCCCCCTATTCTTCCCTTCTAGGACATCACAGAGCCCTGGCTTGAGCCCCCTGTGTTATACAGCAGCTCCCCACTAGCTATCTATTTTACACGTGGTGGAGTGTATCTTTGTCAGTCTTACTCTCTCAATTCAGGCCTCTCTGGTTCTGAAACTTGGGTCACTCATGCACTGCGGGGTTTGGAGAGGCATATTCTATGTACTATGTACTATGTACTATGTACTATGTATCAGGGCTTCCCTGATAGCTAAGTTGGTTAAGAGTCCCCCTGCAATGCAGGAGACCCTGGTTCGATTCCTGGGTCGGGAAGATATGCTGGAGAAGGGGATAGGCTACCCACTCCAGTATTCTTGGGCTTGCCTTGTGGCTCAGCTGGCAAACAATACACCTGCAATGTGGGAGACCTGGGTTTGATCCCTGGGTTGGGAAGATCCCCTGGAGAAGGGAAAGGCTACCCACTCCAGGATTCTGGCCTGGAGAAATCCATGGACTGTGTAGTGCAAGACTCACACATGACTGCACCTGTCACACTTGCACACACACTTACATTCTATGTACTGAATATCCTGTTACGTACTTTGGGATTCTCCCTCCACCAACTCTCATTCTACTTAAAGAAATGTGCTCCACATAAACTTAAAAAATTCAGAAGTGTTCGTTTTAATTCTTGTTTATATATTTATGACCGAAAATGTAGAGCTGAACCTTCAGTTAACAACAGGCTATCCTGCACTTTACAGTATATTAAGAGACAGGGAAAGATAAGTGCTGTATGGTTTCACTTACATGTGAAGTGAAGTGTGTGTTAGTTGCTCAGTTGTGTCCGACTCTTTGCAACCCCAAGGGCTGTAGCGTGCCAGGCTCCTCTATCCGTGGGATTCTCCAGGTAAGAATACTGGAGTGAGTACCCATCCCCTTCTCCAAGGGATCTTTCCAACCTAAGGATCGAACCCACGTCTCTCAAATTTCAGGCAGATTCTCTACCATCTGAGCTACCAGGGAAGCCCACTTAAATGAAAAGTGAAAGTGAAGTCGCTCAGTTGTGTCCGACTCTTCACGACCCCATGGACTGACCCCATGGACTCCCCTGTCTATGAGATTTTTCCAGGCAAGAGTATGGAATGGGTTGCCATTTCCTTCTCCAGGGATCTGTCTGACCCAGGGATCGAACCTGGGTCTCCCACATTGCAGGCAGACACTTTACGTCTGAGCCATCAGAGCCTCAGACCCACTTACGTGTGGCATCTTAAAAAAGAAAAAAACCCCACAGAAGCTCAACCCAGTGCTCTGTGACAACCTAGAGGGGTGGGATGGGAGGGAGGGTCAAGAGGGAGACGACATGTGCGTGCCCATGGCTGATTCATGTTGCTGTATTGCAGAAACCAATGCAACATTGTAAAGCAATTATCCTCCAATTAAAAATTTAAAAATAAAAGTTTTTTTAATTTTTATTTTTTAAATTATGAAAGTACGATCACACATTTTACAGGACACTTGGAAAATACAGAACTAGGTTACATATAGTTCCAGTGTAATTACATTTTTTTTAAATAGACAAGATTTTTAGTTGGAGTTTCAATATCAAATTGTCAAAAATTAATAGGATGAATAGACAGAGAAGTAGAAGGATATAGTAGACTTGAAAAGCACTATGAACCAATTCAACATAATTAAGATTTATACAATTTTCACACAACAGCAGGATACAAATGGTATTCAAGTTCCCATAGAGTATAAACCAGGAGACACTGGAACACATCCAGGGACATAAAACAAGGTGCAGAAATTTCATGGTGTGAAAGTATTGAAATCACACAGTCTGTGCTCCTATCCCTGTGGAATTATGCTAGACATCAGTATCAAAAGATATTTGAAAATAAACCACATATTTTCAAGTGCAATGTGACATTTACCACGAGAGATCTTTGGGAAAAAATATATAAATTTTGAGGGGGAAAAAAAACCCCACAGAAATTTCTGAAGGTGGAGGATACATCTATTGCCATGATGGCATTACTGGTGAAGGGTCATGTCCACACTCACCAAGAGGCATTCTTTAAACATGTTTCGTGGTTTTCTTTTTTTTTCGTATCAGTTGTACCTCAATCAAGCTGCAAAATAAGCAAATAACCCCCCTGCCCTTTCTCCGCAGCGTCCCGCAGCGCCCAGCCTTCCGGCCCTGAGATGCTCTGTCCGTCCGCCTGCTCCTTCTTGCGGTCCTCCTCGGCCTGGCCGAGACTCCAGCCTCTGCCCCCGTCCGCGGGGCCAGACCCGCCTGTCACTGCACACCTGTCACCGCCCTCCCGGGAAGGGAGCTCTAGCTTTCCTGGCTGGGCAAGAGGGACGTCCCTGGCGGTCCAGTGGTTAAGACTCTGTGTTTCCAATGCAGGGGGTGCCGGTTTGATCCCTGGTCTGGGAACTAAGATCCCACAGGCCACATGGTGCAGCCAAAAATTAAAAAAAAAATTTTTTTTTTTTCTTAAATAAGAAAGACTGAATTCATCACCCTGGTCCAGGGTGGGGGTGGGGGATGGGTTAGAACAGATCACAGATGGAATACAAAGGGGTCAGGGCTCAGCTTATCCAAAGCAAAAACACCCTAATGACTAGCGTTGGCCCAGAGATGCCCAAAGCTGCCTTCCAAGGCAGAGCTTCCCAACAATGTAAACTTTCAGTGCTGTAGCAAGCAGGAGAGTCACCTGGAGGGGCCCTGTATCTTCATTTTGCACTGGACTCCCTACATCAGTCCTCAGAACCCACGCTGGCATACAGTAAGCCCACAATAGTTTTAGTCATTCAGTCGTGTCTGACTCTTTGCGACCCCATGGACTGTAGCCTGCCAGACTCCTCTGTCTGTGGGATTCTCCAGACAAGAATCCTGGAGTGGGTTGCCATGCCCTCCTCCAGTGCCCTCCTCCAGAGGATCTTCCTGACCCAGGGATTGAACCTGTGATCTTCCCGACACAGAGATTGAACCTGCGACTCTTAGCTTCCTGCACTGCAGGCAGGTTCTTTACCGCTGAGCCACTGGGGAAACACAGATTAAGCCAAACGACTTTACAGAGTGGTGACTGAGCTGCGGAGGGCGTCGTGCTGACCCAGGTCCTCCCAGCCGTGCGGACTGCACTTCCCATCTCTCTGAGCTTTGTCTCTCTCGTCTCTATCTAGGGGCGAGGAGGCTGGACCCTCAACAGTGCCGGCTACCTCCTGGGTCCCGGTGAGTGACCCTTCATCCCTGCCGGGCGCCTGTGAGCCGTGTGTTTGCAACCCGAAACTCCCAGCCCTACAGCCCCCGGCCCCCAAAATCCATGGGCTTGATTTCCAGACTGGTCTTGGGTATTAGTCTAGGGAAGTGATGTGCGCCGGGATCCCAGAGCCAGAGTGCTGGCTTCAAGTCCTGGCTCTGCCCCCAGGGGCGGGTGTGCAGCCTCCACGCCTCGGCTCCCAGCCCCTGACAGTGGGCGCAACGCCGTCCCCACACTGCGTGAGGGTCAGACAGACCGGAGCACTTCCTGCCATGATCCCCCGTCCCCTCTACCGACCCCCCTCCCCGCATCTTCAGTGGGCGCTTGCTGGACACCTGGAGATGTGCTCTGTGGACAGTGCAGTCGGTCAGGCACCAGGAAGTGTGGTGGAAACGATGCAGAGGTTTTGCTGCAGACAAGGGTGGGCTCAAGCCCCAGTTCTGCCACCTACGGGTTGTTTGTCCTTCAGTCACTCAGTCGTGTCTGACTCTTTGCAACCCCAAGGACTGCAGCACGCCAGGCCTCCCTGTCCATCACCAACTCCCGGAGTTTACTCAACTCATGTCCATCGCGTCGGTGATGCCATCCAACCATCCCATCCTCTGTGGTCCCTTCTCCTCCTGCCTTCAGTCTTTCCCAGCATCAGGGTCTTTTCACATGAGTCAGTTCTTCACATCAGGTGGCCAAAGTATTGGAACTTCAGCTTCCGCATCAATCCTTCCAGTGAATATTCGGGGTTGGTCTCCTTTAGGGTGGACTGGTTTGACCTTGCAGTCCAAGGGGCTCTCAGGAGTCTCCCCCAGCACAGGGTTGGGGGTGGGTAACCGGGCAGGTGTCTGTCTCTCAGAGCCGCTCCCCCCGCCCGGTCAGCCCGTGCTCCGTCCCCTCGCCCGCTGAGCAGTGCTCCGGGACCACGGGCTGTGTGTCCTCCTGGTCTTGCTTCCCCGCCCCTTGCAGTGCTCCCCGCGCCCCCCCCCCCCGAGGGCGGACAGAGGCCAGAAGGAAAAGACAACCCTGGGGATCCTAGACCTGTGGAGAGCCATTGGTGAGTAAACGCAGGAAAAGGAGGGCCCACCCCACCCCCTCACTCTGCCCCACCTTCCGGCTCTGGTTTTGATAACCTCTGTGTGTGGGCTCCCTCCTTTGCTCTGACATTCACGCGTTGGGGGAGCCTGGGAGACTGACTGGGGCTTCCCTGGGAACCTACCTGCCCACGCAGGAGACATAAGAGACACGGGTTCGATCCCTGGGTCGGGAAGATCCCCTGGAAGAGGATATGGCAACCCACTCCAGTGTTCTTGCCTGGAGAATCCCATGGACAGAGGAGCCTGGCGGGCTACGGTCCATGGGGTCGCACAGAGTTGGACACGACTGAGCGACTGAACACGAGGGATGCTGTTTGTTTCAAACGCCTAAAACGGTGTTATGAAGCCTCCTCACAATTCTGTAGTGTGGTCAGTGAGACTGCATGGAAAATTCCTAGCAGAGGGTCTGGTGGATGGTGAGAGCCAGGTGAGTGTCGGTGGTTCTAAGTATCTCCTTGCAGGGCCCCCCATCCACTTCCTCTTTGCTCAGCCCCGATCCTGTTTACCTCCTTGTCGCGCCGGGCTGGGTACCATCTCTGAGAATCCCCTCTCCCCCTTTGGCCTCTCAAGGGAGAGAACCCTGGGGGCATGTGGCCTCGGGACACGTGGGTAGACACAAGAAGGCCCAGGGCGACCTGAAGGGAACATGCTCTTCATCACCACCTACCAGATATGGGCACTTAACTGTATCTCGGGCCGAGTTTCTCAACCTTGGCACTGTTTACATTTGGGTCTGGACCTCTTGTGTGTCAGGGGATGTTTACGAATGGATGCTTTTCAACTGTGGTGTTGGAAAAGACTCTTGAGAATCCCTTGGGCTGAAGGGAGATCCAACCAGTCCATCCTAAAGGAGATCAGTCCTGAATATTCATTGGAAGGACTGATGCTGAAGCTGAAGCTCCAATACTTTGGCCGCCTGATGCGAAGAGCTGACTCATTTAAAAAGACCCTGATGCTGGGAAGGATTGAAGGCGGGAGAAGGGGACGACAGAGCATGAGAGGGTTGGATGGCATTGCCAACATGATGGACACGAGTTTGAGCAAGCTCTGGGAGTTGATGATGGACAGGGAATCCTGGCGTGCTGCAGTCCATGGGGTCGCAAAGAGTCAGACACAACTGAGTGAACAGCAACAACGGGTCTCCATTCATTAGATGGTGGTAGTTCCTCCAAGTCGTGACAACCAACAATGTGTCTGGAAATTGCCAAATATCCCCGGCGAAGGGGGTGAGAGGCTGGGGAGGAAGTAGGGGGCGTTGGCCCCTGGATGAGAACTGCTAAGTAGTGTATGATTCCAAGGAAATCAAGGAAGTAAAACCAGCGCTGCCCTAGTTAAGAATCCGCCCTCCAACGCAGAGGACACACGTTCTGTCCTCTATCCGGGGAGACCCCACGTGCCACGGAGCCACGAAGCCCAAGCTCCGCAACAAGAGGAGCCCCTGCACCGCAAGGAAAAGTGGCCCCCATTCGGCACAACCAGAAAAAACCCTCGCAGCAATGAAGACCCAGCACAGCCCCAAAAATAAAGACAGAATAATAATAAAAAAAACCCCACACAGCGCACAGCCCCAAACCGAAAACCCCAAAGGCTTACTGACTTGTGTCTCTCTTCCTAGATGGCCTCCCCTACTCCCAGTCTCTGCTGGCCTCCAGGAGTCTGGGAGAGACTGCTGCCAAAGCAGAGACCGGAGGTAAACCTGGGGAAATATGAGAGGTGGGGCCGGGGGAGCGGGGCTGGGAGGCTCGGGGAGGCGGGAAGGACCCTGGGCTCACCCACGGGACCCACACCTATAGCCACAGGCCCTAGCCCCAACCTCACGTGCTCAGCTTCCTGTCCCCCTCTAATTTCAAACAGCCCCTGGCATTTCCTGACACTCTGGCCCTTTTCCAGCTATGACCCCACGCCCGCACCTTGGCCCCCTCCCCCAGTATCACCCTCCAGTTTAGCTCCAGCTGAGATGTGAACCTCAAACCCTCCCTCTGACCTCGAGGTTCACTCCAGCTTGACCTCTTTCCTAAATAAGATCTGGGGACTTCCCTGGTGGCCCAGTCGCTGAGACTCCAAGCTCCTAATGCAGTGGCCCCTGGTTCGATCCCTGTTCAGGGAACTAGATCCCAAGTGCTGCAATTAAGAGTTTGCATGCTGCAACTAAAAAAAAAAATCCTGTCCACAGCAGTGAAGGCTTCCCTGACAGCTCAGTTGGTAAAGAATCCACCTGCAATGGGGGAGACCTGGGTTCGATCGCTGGGTTGGGCAGATCCCCTGGAGAAGGGAAAGGCTACCCACTCCAGTGCTCTGGCCTGGAGAATAGTCCATGGGGTCACAAAGAGTCGGGCTGAGCGACTTTCCATTTGACACAGCACTGAAGATCCCACATGCTGCAACTAAGACCCAGCACAGCCAGATTGATAAATATCTTTTTTTAAGTAAAATAAATAAGATCTTTATTTCCAACTTATAAAGTCTGAACTCTGTACTCATCCTCAAAGGCTTCCCAGGTGGTGTGAGTTGTAAAGAATCCACCTGCCGGTGCAGGAGATGTAAGAGACTCGGGTTCGATCCCTGGGTGGGGAAGATCCCCTGGAGGAAGGCATGGCAACCTACTCCAGTGTTCTCGTGGAAGAATCCCATGGACAGAGGAGCCTAGTGGGCTACAGTCCATGGGGTTGCAGAGTCAGACGCGACTGAGTGGGCATGCGCACACTCATACTCAAACATGATCTGTCCCAGCTTTGGTTTCTCAGTTTCTTGAAACACTGGGTCTGTTCACTCTAGGATCTTGGCACCCAGTCTTGCTTCAATCTAGAAAGCTCTGTTCCTTTTTTAAATTTTCGACTGTGCTTTGCTCCTTGCGGGTGGGATCTTAGTTCCCCGAGCAGGGATTGAACCACGGCAGTGAAAGAACCAAGTCCTAACCACTGGGTGTCCAGGGAATTCTCTAGGAAGTTCTGTTTCTAGAGTTTTGCGTGGCTAGATCCTTCGTGTCATTCAGAAACCAGCTTAGTCATCACCTCTTCCATATAATGGTCACCTGCCCGTTTGATCTGACATTAATCTATTTCTCTCTGTCCCACATTGCAGGCAGATTCTTTACCATCTGAGCCACCAGGGAAACCCACTTACTAGCAGCATTTACCACGATATGATTCTCCCTCCTTCATAGTTTTACCTACTTATACTCTGTCTCCTTCCAGGAAAATCTAAGCTTTGTGAGAGTGGAGAGACCTTCTCCGTCTTTCTTACCGCCTAGGGCAATGGATGGTACATGGTGGGTGCTCGGTAAACATCTGTGAAATGAATGAACTAAATTAACCAAGTGCAGGCTCACATACCACTGAGCCAGCCGACCACAGACAAAGCCAACGATCAAGCCCCAGCTTTGCCTGCCGTTCTCAAGTTAGATTTTTTACCTCAATTCCACCTCCTTCGATCCCAACCTTATTTTGGGACGTGCTTTAACAAGTATCTGGTGGAGGACTACTAACCCCAGACAGGGGACACCTTCTGATTCACTGCTTCCCACTGCAAACTCGGCTACACTCTGGCTCTTGAAAACGCTCCCCAGCATCACCATGTACCATCTCCAAATGGGAGTGCAAGAGGAAAGTAGGCGGGTAGACGAATAGGAGAGGGCAGAAGAAGCAAGGGCAGAGAGGAGGAGCTCTCTGTCCTCGAGAGGGTTGTCAAAACTGAGATGAACCGAAGAGAGGTTCCTCGCTTGGGTCACCGCAACACTCAGAACCTGGCTGGGGTAGCGGTGGGGAATGGAACCATTCAAACTGACCTCTTTCTCTTGCACAGATCCAGGCGTGCTCGGCCAGAAAGTCCTCAAGGAGGAAGATGCCTGGGTTCCTAGATGTCCCCAGACTTCTGCTGCAAACCTTTGCCCCTCTGGCTCTTTCTGAAACCCTGTGTTGTCACCCTCTACTGAGACCGAGATCGTGAAATTAAAATCTCAGGAAGAAAATCTGAAGCACTGGAAGAATTGTTTGGGTTTTTTTTCCAATCTGCTGCTGCTAAGTCGCTTCAGTCGTGTCCAACTCTGTGCAACCCCATAGACAGCAGCCCACCAGGCTCCTCCCATCCCTGGGATTCTCCAGGCAAGAACACTGGAGTGGGTTGCCATTTCCTTCTCCAATGCATGAAAGTGAAAAGTAAAAGTGGAGTTGCTCAGTCGTGTCCGACTCTTAGTGACCCCATGGACTGCAGCCTACCAGGCTCCTCCATCCATGGGATTTTCCAGGCAAGAGTAATGGAGTGGGGTGTTTTGGTTTTTTTTTTTGCAATCTACCATTGGTTGAATCCACAGATATAGAACTTACTAATACAGAGTGTATTTCTTTGTCTTCTCTCTCTCTTTTTCGATTGAAATACAGTTGAAATATAAATTATATTTTATTTTATGTATTTATTTTGGGGCTTTTCTGGTGGCTCAGATGGTAAAGAATCTGCCTGCAATGCAGGAGAACCATGTTCGATCCCTGGGTGGGGAAGATCCCTTGGAGAAGGCAATGGCAACCCACTCCAGTATTCTTGCCTGGAGAATCCCATGGACAGAGGAGCCTGGCAGGCTATGGTCTGTCGGGTTGCAACGAGTTGGACATGGCTGAAGCTACTGAGTACCGACTTGAGCATTTAAAGTAACTGTATTCTTTTGGAATTATGAACTCTTAGGTAATGTAGTATTAATGCCCATTTGAACACTGAGATTCTAGGGTGTCTCAGCTTGAAAAGATTCTTCAAGGTAGCACTCTTTCATCCCACCTGGGTCTCCTCCAGCAGAAATGAAGAGAGGTCATTTGGAGCAGAATGGAGATAATAAAGTATTTCTTTTTAAAGAATCAGCATTTTCTTCTATTAATTAGCCTGGGAATTTGCTGGGGGCGGCAAACTCAAGAATGATATTATAATAGATATTGGTGTCTGGCTGCTCCACTTAAAAGCCAATACAGAGGCCAGGTTGGGGGAAAGGAAAGCTAGCATTATTGTGGATGCCAGCAACTGTTGAAACTGAAGTCGCTCAGTCATGTCTAACTCTGTGCGACCCTGTGGACTGTAGCCTACCAGGCTCCTCCATACGTGGCATTTTCCAGGCAAGACTACTGGACTGGGTTGCCATTTCCTTCTCAAACAAGGAAGAGGAAGAACTGACTCCCTCCACTTCCCACCCCAGACAATTAATGAGCAACAGCTTTTATAGATGGAGGGCGGGGGCTACAGGCAGAAACAGCGCAGTCAGCTCTGACAATCATCTTGAAACTGGTCATCACTGGTCTGATCAGTGTCATCTTGATTGTTGTCAATACAGTTAACCTTCAGGTCCAGGGTCCATTTGTTTTCATTTCTTGGGTCAATTCTCAGAATTGTGTCAGCTTCTCTCATGGTTTCCCAGGAGGCTCAGTGGTGAAGAATCCACCTGCCAAGGCAAGAGATGTGGGTTTGCTCCCTGGGTTGGGAAGATCCCCTGGAGAAGGGAATGGCAACCCACTGCAGTATTCTTGCCTGGAGAATCCCATGGACGGAGGAACCTGGTGGGCTACAGTCCATGGGGTCACAAAGAGCCACTTCACTTTCTTTCACTTTGCAACCCCATGCACTGCAGCACGCCAGGCTTCCCTGTCCTTCACTATCTCCCAGGACTTTGCTCAAACTCGTGTCCATTGAGTCGGTGATGCGATCCAACCATCTCATCCTCTGTCACCTCCTTCTATCTCAAAGGATGTTAACTTACAGGCCCAAGATGGAGGTAACTAATTCAAAGAAGCAATATAGAATATAAAGCCTGGGTCTCTTCAGAAACAGGGGTATTAGAACCATTATCGAAGAATCAACACAAGAAATTAATACGATGAAATATGAATAAGACTTCAAAACACAGACGCAGTTAAGTACTAGTTAAGAAAACTGAATAACAGGGCTTCCCCCGGGGCTTGGAGGTAAAGGCTGTGCCTGCCAATGAGAGGACAAGAGTTCCATCCCTGACCCGAGAAGGTCCCAGCGCTCAGGAGCAACTAAGGCCACGCAACACAACCACCGAGCCTGGGAGCCGCCACTCCTAAAGCCCAGAGCCCCGAGAGCCCGGGCTCCACACAAGAGAGGTCACTGCAGTGAGAAGCCTGTGCCCCGCGACTGGAGAGGAGCCCTGCGCCCTGAGCAGCAACAACGACCCAGCACAGCCAGAATTCATGGATTTAAACAATAAAATACATACCGAGGCTGAGAAACTGCTATTGAGGAAACGTGGTGATGGAGTGAGATGCCGGGTGATAAAGCAATAGCCAGGCCTGTCCATCTCCAAAGAACCACTGATGGTGTGGAGATCGGAAGACAGCCTGAGGGTGTCGGGGGAAGGACTTTCCAGACAGCAGAGGAAAACCCTACAAACCAGACCCCAAAGCCAGTTGGGCTTGGTGTGGTCAGGTGTGCAAGGTGGCTGGGGAGTGGAGGAGAAGGTAGAGTGTATGAGGAGCGGTGCCCTCTACGGGTGTGAGAAAGGATTTGGATTTGCCAAGGGAAGATTTCATGCAAGGATGGGCACAATAAAGGACAGAAATGGTATGGACCCAAGAGAAGGAGAAGATATTAAGAAGAGGTGACAAGAATATACTGCCTGCTGCCTGTCAAGTCCCTTCAGTCGTGTCTGACTCTGTGCGACTCCATGGACTGCAGCCTACCAGGCTTCTCTGTCCATGGGATTCTCCAGGCAAGAACACTGGAGTGGGTTGCCATTTCCTATGCCAGGCAAGAATATACAGAACTATATAAAAAAGATCTTCAAGACCCAGATAATCCCGAACGTGTGATCACTTACCTAGAGCCAGACATCCTGGAATGTGAAGTCAAGAGGGCCTTAGGAAGAATCACTATGAACAAAGGTAGTGGAGGTGATGGAATTCCAGTTGAGCTATTTCAAATCCTCAGACATGATGCTGTGAAAGTGTTGCACTCAATAAGTCAGCAAATTTGGAAAACTCAGCAGTGGCCACAGTGCCCCGCCCTCCACAGTTGTTGGAGAAGCAAATGCCAACCCAGTCCAGTACTCTTGCCTGGAAAATGCCATGGACGGTGGAGCCTGGTAGGCTACAGTCCACGGGGTCACAAAGAGTTGGACATGACTGAGCGACTTCACTTTCACTTTCAACAGTTGCTGGCATCCAGAATAAAGCTAACTTTCCTTTCCCCCAACCTGGCCTCTGTATTGGCTTTTAAGTGCAAGCAGCCAGACACCAATATCTATTACAATATCATCCTTGAGTTTGCCGCCCCCAACAAATTCCCAGGCTAATTAATAGAAGAAAACGCTGATTCTTTGAAAAGAAATACTTTTTTTCTCCATTCTGACCTCTCTTCATTTCTGCTGGAGGAGAGCCAGGTGGGATGAAAGAGTGCTACCTTGAAGAATCTTTTCAAGCACAGACACCCTAGAATCTCAGTGTTCAAATGGTTATTAATACTACATTACCTAAGAGTTCATAATTCCGAAAGAATAGTTACTTTAAATGCTCGAGTGGGTGCTCAGTCGCTTCAGTCATGTCCGACTCTTTGCAACCCAACAGACCATAGCCTGCCAGGCTCCTCTGTCCACGGCATTCTCCAGGCAAAATACTGGAGTGGGTTACCATTCCCTTCTCCAGGGGATCTTCCTGATGAAGGGATCGAACCTGGGTCTTCTAGGCTGCAGGTGGATTGTTTACCGCTGAGCCACTGGGGAAGCCTTACAGAGGGTCGATATTTCCACATAATAATGGCATGTAGCAAACCGCTGCTATCATCTACTCCATATAAAAATTTGGGGGGATAGGGTGGGATGATTTGGGAGAATGGCACTGACACATGTATAATATCATGTATGAAACGAGTCGCCAGTCCAGGTTCGATGCACGATACTGGATGCTTGGGGCTGGTGCACTGGGACGACCCAGAGGGATGGGACAGGGAGGGAGGAGGGAGGAGGGTTCAGGATGGGGAACATGTGTATACCTGTGGCAGATTCATGTTGATACATGGCAAAAACAATATAAGATAGTAAAGTTAAAAAATAAAGAAGAAAATCTTGGAAGGGGAAATACACAGGACACTGATTTGACAGAAATGTCTTTGTTTATTTGAAATTTAAATTTCACTGGTGACCCTCTTTTTCATCTAGACACTCTGCTAGGAGCATCCTATTTTACGATGAAATCTTCCCTAATGGGGGGACAATCAGCAGTGACCTCAGTTTCACAAAGAAGAAACTAATGAGACCTGCATTCACTGAAAGAAGAACAACACAAAGCCAAAACTTATCACAAAAACACAGGCTACACTAAAGTAGAAAACAAATTCTGAAGGGAAAGAATTTACACCTAATTCCTGTGAATGGAACCCCATCGGGTTCCAGTATGATCGTAAGTTCTTCACATGTCACCCTTTCTTTGTATCACATAAGTGACAAATAATCCCGAATTTCCTTCTCGGAGCAGAAGGCACTTGGACCGGAGGGCAGGGTCCCGAGCCAGTCATCTGGAATGGATTTTCCAGTGGCGTTTGAAAGTCCCGAGCTGACGGAAGGCTCTGTGACACTCGGGGCACACGTAGGGCTTGAGCCCAGAGTGGGTGCGTCGGTGAACACTGAGGTTCCCTCGGTGGCCGAAAGCTCTCACACTGCTCACAGCGGAAAGGCTTCTCCTGGGTGTGGGTCCTCTTGTGAGCGCACAGCGTGGAGTCCTGGGTGAACTTCTTGAGGCAGAGATCACAGCTGTAGGGCTTCTTGTCAGTGTGGATCTGCTGGTGAACCTGCAGATATGAAAGCTGTATGAACACTTTGGCACAGATGTCGCACTGAAAGGGCCTCTCTCCTGTGTGTGTCCTCTGGTGCACGGTAAGCTGAGATTGAAAAGGAAAGCTCTTTTGGCACACCCTGCATTCAGAGGGTGCCCGTGGGGGTTTCTGCTCCCTCAGGAAGACTGGTGGGTCCCACGGTGCCAGATGCACCAACAAATGGGACCCACGCTGTCCTGAGAACTCTCCTGGGTCCAAACACGTGGCTGCTTCTTGACGCACGTCTTGGCAAGTGGGACTGCTGTCCCGTTTCCTTTTGACATGTCTGCGATTCTTTAGAGGACCTCGTCTGGATCCACTCGTAGTGGAAACGTCTCCCTCTGGAACACAGGAAGAAAGGGTTCAGGAGACACATTTTAAATATCAGTTTCTTCTTGAGGATTCTTCTGTCTCTCTATGCTCCCAGAATCCCCTGAAAGAAATTCAGAACCACATTTAACAAGGAACATTTTCTGTGCTGCTGGCCTCACTGGAAACCTGATGTTGGCTGAGAAGTTCCCATCAAGCAACCAAGCTAAGAGCTTGGACTGTGGGACAGTGGAACGTTGATGATGGAGAAGGTTGGCACTGGACAATGATCTCCACCCCACCCATCCAAGCATGGCGATGCTGGCCACCCAGCCCCATGCCACCATAGGAGGGAGTCACTAACTCTGCTGAATTCCACGGTTTTGAATACTCACCAGGACCCTTTAGAAGTTCAGGTTGTTGAGACTGAAGGGTTTTTTCTCTCCCCTGTCTTCCAGCAGGTCCTTCTCCAAGTTCTCCCTGGGCGTCTGACCCTCCAGCTCACCTGTTTCAGGAACAGTCTCTGGCGGGAGAGCTCTCTGGTCCTGACAAGGGACAAACAAGCAGAGTCAAAGCCATTTACCCTAGTCCATGGAAAACTGTTTCCTGTTTCCCATTCTTCCTCGTATCTTGATCTAAGACTCCAACTTTCTTCATGTCATTGTAGGGGATATGCCCTGACTTCTTCTGGTCCACCCCATCACCCTGACTGATAATCATCTCCTGATACTCAAGGCTGTCCTGGATCTATACAGACTATCTTGCAATCCAATCAGGACATCACAGTTGGCACTCTGACTTCTCTATGCATAGGTCTCTCCAAATCATACCCACTCCTGCCTGCCCTTGACTCTGGAAGTAAAGAACTCTAGGTCCAGCTCTCTTGACTCCATCACTGTTGGAGACTTTGCCTGGATGCATCTTTGCGATGGTGGTTAGATAGGAAGATGACGACCACAATTCTTGGTCTCTACTCCATGCAAGTCAATAGCATCCCCTGCCTATACCCAACATTATTTGAACAAATCAACTGTCTTCCATTCATTCTTCAATGTCTGAAAGGGAAAGTGTTAGTCGCTCAGTCGTGTCTGACTCTCTGCAAACCCATGGACTATAGTGTCCAGGTTCCTCTGTTCATGGGATTCTCCAGGCAAGAACACTAGAGTGGGTAGCCATTCCCTTCTCCTGGGGATCTTCCTGACCCAGGCATCGAACCCAGGTCTCCTGCATTGTCAGCAGATTCTTCACCATATGAGCCACCAGGGAAGCCCAATGTCTACTGGGGGGCAAAATGAGTCCAATTTCGAGTCACTCCTTCAGTTGCAAGGAATGATCATATTCTGAAATATGACATGCCCTTGGGCAAAGTGGCCTTGGGTAAATCAGCTGTCAGTGCATTTACCTGCAGCAAATTGAACCTAGCATCATGTCAGGAAGACAGGATTCCCTTCTTCCCACTCCTAAGACTAGAAGCTTTCATAGCAGAGGGACAGAGATGGATTATCTTCATTCTCACACTGATTAGAAAAAATGCCTAGGAACGGAATGCATCCACGGGAATTCCTGGAAGCAATGGGTCCATTCCTGTCCTCTGTGGAATCTCCCCATTCCTCCAGCAGCCACACCCACCTGAGTCTCTTCTACCTGCTTCCACTCTCTCACCTGCTCCCTAGATAGGTTCATGGCTCCTGGCAGATTCTGCAGCTCTTGGCTTCCTTCCTGGCCATCTTCTGGAGGTATGACCCTTGAGGGCGGTTCGGGCTCCCCGCATGGGTCTCTCTCAAAGTCCATGTCACCGGCCTTGGCTTCAGTCATCTCAATGTCGGGATCACGCACGGGATATTTCTGGCCTTGTATGCAGACTATGGTCTGTGAGGGGAGAAATCAATCAAGATCAGTCTCTATAAACCTGGAATGTAGCTTTCAGGCACCCAATGGCATTGAGAATAGAAGCTCACGTTTGGTGTAAAAGGTCAACATCCTTCAAGTTGAGACAGCCAAAAGTATCTCCCAAATTGCCCAACTGTGAACTTCTCTCACCTGTTTGGGAACCACTGATACAGAGCCAAACCCGCAGGTCCTATCTTGTGATCCCTGAAGCCTGCACGTGTCTCCTCGTCCCACACCCATCACTAAGGTCCTACTCACCCACTTCTTGGGTTTCTGCTTATTTCTCAGCACGTCCTCCAGGGCTTTGCAACTCTGCACTTCACTTTCTTTGAGCAGGACCTGGCACTCCAGGGGCATGCAGATCATGAACTGCTCCAGCACCAGCCTGTCCATCATCTGCTCCTTGGTGTGAAGATCCGGCCTCAGCCACAGATGGCAGAGTTCACGGAGTCTCCTCAGATCCTCGAACGGGTTGGACTCCTCTGAGCTGCTAAATGTTCTGAACCAGACGTGCCCGGTTTCCTGGTCACAGTCTGAGCCTTCCATGAGTGTGTCTTGGGGTGGCACGGATGCCGGTGACTCTGCCCCAGGGCTGTCTGTGATGTGTCCACAACCCTGAAAAAATGGCTGGTCCTCAGCCATATTGATGGAGGAAATTTCCAGTAGGAATCTGAGCAAATGCTTCTAGAAGTGGGTGCCCAGTTGAAGCCTATGGAAATAGATTTCCTCTGCTTCTCCTCAGCATTAAAGTCACTGGTTAGCAGTCTAGGCAGACAAAAAAAAAAAAGAGAAACAATGCTTACATTTTTTTCCGCCCTTCTGTCTCACCTACATCCCATATATTGGACACCATTGCTCGACTCATTCAATATTTCATAAAACTGTCTGGTCTGAAATGACCATAGGGCTTCCTTGGTGGTCCAGTGGCTAAGAATCTGCCTGCCAATGCAGGGGGACATGGGTTTGATCCCTAATATGGGAAGACCCCGCCTGCCTCGAAGCCTGTGCACCACAACTCTTGAGCCTGAGAGGGGCAACTACTGAACCCGAGCTGTAGACTCCCAGCTCTGCCACGGGAGAAGCCACCACAATGGGAAGCCCATACCCCTCAGCTAGAGAGTAGTCCCCACTAGCTACGACTAGAGAAAGCCCTCACAGCAAAGAAGACCCAGCCCAGCCAAAATCAAGGAATTAAAAAACTTAAAACTAATAATAAACATATATGTAGTTTTTAAATGGCCATAGGGTGCCGCTCAGAAAGCCCTGAAGAAAACGAGCCACCTCACAGCAATATGTGTGGAAACATTCTTCTCCCCTCGAAGAAGAGATGGATTAACCATTGTTAACGTGGGGTTAGAGGAAGATCTCCTGTCACAAGGTCTCCCAGATAATGTAAGATGAACAGAAAGCAACATCTTTCTGAAACCCACCCGTGTGTCCTGATTTCTAGCCATCCTCCTTGGACGTGCCCACTCATCACTTACCCCTTCCAGGTCTCTTGCCTTCAGCCTCCTCAGGTCAGGCACTGGCTCTCAAAGTGTGTCTGGAGCTGAAATGTCTGTATTTATAGAAAGTTGGGTGAAACTCCAGGGATTTCTGGCCATAACCTCATCATCCCAGTGATTGGATAAAGGGCATGGAAGGAACCACTTTGGATAATCTGGGTAGATTCCATTTCCTGTGGAGACTCCAACAGGACTAACCATTAAAGAGGCCACCATATTGGTTTGGCAGTAAACTTTCTCTAATGTATTTTATTTACTTTAGACTTCATGGATGGCATTTCTTGGGGAAACAGATTGATTTTCCTGATCTAATGAATTTTTTCTCTCTGCTTGGAGACTGTGAAGCAGACCAATAATTGTAATCAGATGGTTGTAATCAAATTGGGTTACCTAATCTTGTTTCTTTTCTCATGAAATAAGTCATCAAAGACTTTTGTCTAAAATCAGCTGATGAGATCAACTGTAAGAAACCATTTCAGAGAGGCATCACAGAAACCAGAGGTTGTACACCAGTAGGGAAAAAGAGAAGGCAATGGCACCCCACTCCAGTGCTCTTGCCAGGAATATCCCATGGATGGAGGAGCCTGGTGGGCTACAGTCCATGGGGTCACTAAGAGTCAGACACTACCAAGCGACTTCACTCCCACTTTTCCCTTTCATGCATTGGAGAAGGGATGGCAACCCACTCCAGTGTTCTTGCCTGGAGAATCCCAGGGACAGGGGACCTGGTGGGCAGCCATCTATGGGGTCACACAATGTCAGACATGACTGGAGCAACTTAGCAGCAGTTAGCAGCAGCAGGGGAAAAGAATGACACTTATCAATTTAAGAAGCCTTCTTTTTTTAAATACCTAAGGAAGCGGTATCCAAACTAGACTAGTACAAAGGGAACATATCTCAACATAATAATGGCCACATAGACAAAACCATGGCTATCACCTACTGTAGCAAAGTCTTAGAAGAGAAAACACACAGCTCTTTGATAGAAATGCGTTTGTTTATTTGAAATTTAAATTACACTGGTGAACCTGTATTTAATCTAGCCATCCTGCTGCTGCTGCTAAGTCGTTTCAGTCGTGTCTGACTCTGTGAGGCCCCATAGATGGCAGCCCACCAGGCTGCCCAATCACTGGGATTCTCCAGGCAAGAACACTGGAGTGGGTTGCCATTTCCTTCTCCAATGCATGAAAGGGAAAAGTGAAAGTGAAGTCGCTCAGTCGTATCTGACTCTTAGCGACCCCATGGACTGTAGCCCACCAGGCTCCTCCATCCATGGGATTTTCCAGGCAAGAGCACTGGAGTGGAGTGCCATTGCCTTCTCCAGCTGTCCTGCTAGGAGAATCCATTTTACAAGGAAATCCCACCTGGCAAGAAGACAATCAGCAGTAGCCTCACTCTGATGATGAGGTACTGATAACCGGTGAGACACAGCTTCATTGGAAGAACAAGAAAAACACAAAGCGAAAACATGTAAGAAAACCAGAGTCTAACATCGTAAGGCAATTCTCCTCCAATTGAAAATACACAAATGAAAATGAAAACTATAGTCTATAGCAATGTAGAAAACAAAATCCAAAGGGAAAAATAAGTCATAACGCAAATATCCTAATTCACTCAAATATCCTAATTCACGTGAGGGAACCCTGGATTCCACGATCCTCCATGCCCTTCCCCTGTCATCCACACGTTGTATCACACAGGTAACAAATCATTCTAAATTTTCTCATTAAAACAGAAAAGACCTGGACTGAGGGCTGGGTCCTGAGCCAGTCATCTGGAATGGATTTTCCGGTGGCGTTTGAAAGTCCCCAGCTGACGGAAGGCTGTGTGACACTCAGGGCACACGTAGGGCTTGAGCCCAGAGTGGATGCGTCGGTGAACGTTGAGGTTCTCTCGGTGGCCGAAAGCTCTGTCACACTGCTCACAGCGGAAAGGCTTCTCCTGGGTGTGGGTCCTCTTGTGAGTGCGCAGCGTGGAGTTGTGGGCGAACTTCCTGAGGCAGACATCACAGCTGTAGGGCTTCTCGCCAGTGTGGATCCGCTGGTGAACCCGCAGGTCTGAAGGCTGTATGAACCCTCTGGCACAGATGTCGCATTGAAAGGGCCTCTCTCCTGTGTGTGTCCTCTGGTGCAAGGTAAGCTGAGATTGACAAGGAAAGCTCTTTTTGCACACCTTGCATTCAGAGGGTGCCCGTCCCGGGGTTTCTGCTCCCTCAGGAAGACTGGTGGGTCCAACGGTGCCAGATGAATGAACAGAATGGGACCCAAGCTGTCCTGAGAACTCTCCTTGGTCCAAACACGTGGCTGCCTCTTGACCCACGTCTTGGCAAGTGGGACTGCTCTCCCGCTTCCTTTTGTTACGTCTGTGATTCTTCAGAGGACCTCGTCTGGATCCACTTGGAGTGGAAACGTCTCTCTCTGGAACACAAGAGGAAAGGGTTCAGAGCCACATTTGAAGTATCACTTCCTTCCTAGGGACTCTCCCCTCTCTCCCTGCCCTCCCAGAATCTTCTGAAAGAAGAGACTCAGCAACATATTTATCAAGGAGCATTTTCCATGGTGCCAGTCTGATTGGAACCATCCCTAATCTTGGCTACAGTCTTCACAGCATCGAAACTACCTAAGGGTCTAGCTGATGAAACACTCTGGAACGTTGACGATGGAGAAGGTTGGCATTGAAGACCCAACTCCTATGCCACAACACCAAGGGATGGAAATCCTGGGTATCCCTTCCTGGACATCAGTGGAGGCAGGCAGTACTTCCTGTGGTCTCCAAGTTTTTAATACTCACCATGATCCTGCAGAAGTTCAGGCTCTTGAGACGCAAGGGTTCTTGTCACTCCTGTGTCTTCCAGCAGGTCCTTCACCAAGTACTCCTTGGAGGGCGTCTGACCCTCCAGTTCACCTCTTTCAGGAATGGTCTCTGGCTGGAGAGCTTTCTGGCCCTGACAAAGGGCAACAAAACAGAGTCAATCCCACTGCCTTAGCCCACGGCAAGCTCTGTCTCCTCTTTCCCCACCCGCCTTGTACCCTGATCTCACACTCCAGCTTTCTGAATATCAGTTTGGGAGATATGCCCTGACTGCTTCCCATCACCCTGATTGACAATCCTCTTCTGATTCCCATGTCTGTCCTTGATCTATACAGACCACCTCTGGCAAAAGTCCAGACTTCACAGCTGGCACTGCAAATTATCTTTGCACCTATCTCTCCACCTCATCTCACATTCTCCAGGCCCTGAATCTGAAAGCACAGGATTCTGGCTCTAGGGCTCCTGACTTCACCAATTGTTGATACCTTGCCTGGATTTGTCTTCGTCATGGAAGGTGGCCTGGGGTATAATAAGATGATAAGCAGTATAGCTGTTATACTACATAGCTCTATTCTATACTATATAGCTCTATTCATGAGAAATCAGTAGCATCTCCTCCCCCGATTCACATTTCAAAAAAATCCACTCTCTCCAGACATACTCCAATATCTGAGGGGGAAAATGACTCCAACGGGGAACTTGTTATGCAATTCAAGGTGTTTACAATATCCCCCAATATTAAGTGCCTCTGATGAAATCCATCATGGGTGAAACCGCTGTGAGTGCACTTATGCCTGATGAACTGACCCAGCACCATCCCGTGGAAACAGGACTCCTCTGCCCTCATGCTTAGGGCCACAAGCTTTCATGGTGAAGGACTATGAAAGATGGAATGTCTTCATTCTCACACTGGATGGAAAACGGCCGGGAACGGAATGCATCCATGGGAATTCCTGGAGGCAGAGGGTCCATTCCTGTCCTTTGCCCAGTTCTTCCAATTACTTCTGCAGCCACCCCTACCCGACCCTCTTCTACCTGCTCCCAGACTGGAGGTCAGGACATCACACTCACCTGCCCCCTCGACAGGTCCTTGGCTCCTGGCAGATGCTGCCCATCTTGGCTTTCCTGCTGGCCCTCGTCTGGAGGGACGACACTGACTGTAGGCTGGGGCTCCCTGGCTCGGTCTCCCTCACTGTGCCCCTCACTGACCTCAGATCCTAACATCTCAACACCCGAGACGGGCATCAAAACATCCTCGCCTTGGACACGCACTACAGCCTGTGAGGAAAAATTCACATAGGATCAGTCTCCCTTCACAAGATCCAAAAAGGTATTCATTGCGTATCCCACCCTAGGAGCCCACCTCCTGGGAATGACATTTGAAAGACCAACACCCTCCAAGTGAGGATCAACAGAAACATCTCCAGTGATGCCACAGGCAAGTGCTCACCCCTCTGGGAATCCCTGATTTAGAGCCAAGCCCTCTGATCCTTCTGCTTCATCTCCCAGCTCCCAGCCCCTCATCCCACCGTTCCCTGTCTCACAGGGTCACTCGGGTCCTACTCACCCATTTCGTCAGTTTCTGCTTCTTTCTCAGCACCTCCTCCAGATCCTTACAAGTCTCGGCACCACTACTTTTGACTAAGACCTGGATCTCAGGCGGCACGCACATCACGAACTGCTCCAGCACCAGCCTGTCCACCATCTCCTCCTTGGTGTGAAGATCCGGCCTCAGCCACAGCCCGCAGAGTTCACGGAGCCTCCTCAGAGCCTTGATGGGGTCGGATTCGTCCGAGATGCTAAACGTTCTGAAGCGAACGCGCAACTCTTCCAGGTCGGAGTCGCGGTTTTCCCTTCGGGTGTCTTGGCCTGGCGCAGACGCCGGCGACTCTGCTCCGGGGCTGTCCGCGACGGGGCCACGACCCCTTGTCTGGTTCTCAGCCATACCGACTGTAGAGCTTTTCAGTAGGACTCTGGGCAAATGCTTCTAGAAGTCCGTGCCCAACTGACGCCGATCGAAAGGAATTTCCTCTTGCTTTTCCTCAGGAATAGATTCAGTGTTCAGAAATAGGGGGCAAAAAAGAAAAAAGAATGCAGCCAATTAGTTTTATTTTCATCCACCCTACCATCCCTCATCCCAATACTGGGCAGTATTCCCCCCTCAGAATTTCACACCAGGGACAAGAATCCATTCTCTTACTCCTCCGCCATCCATCTTATACTACAAGAAACTGTGTGGTCACAACTGTCCACAGGGCGGTGCTTAAAAGCCCTTTTTGAAAAAAATGAACCACCCCACAGGCCACCATGGAGTGTGGAAACAATCTCATCTCACAGAAGATTCCACAAATGAACCACGGTTTATGTGTGGCCGGAGGCAGATCGGTGGATTTCACACGGTCTCTGAGCGAATGCAAGGGGAACAGAAAGCCAGGACTTACTGAAACCCACTTCCACGGGCCCTGACTCTCTAGCGATCTCTTTAGACACTTCCCATCAATTACCTCCTTGAAGCCTTCTCGCCTCGGTCCTCCTCAGTTGGGGACTCGCTCTCCAACTCGGCTGGCGGAGACACGTCTCTCTTTCGCGCTGGAGAAACGCCGGCCCTCTCGGCCTGTTACCCGATCGGCGCATGGATTCGGTGAGGGCGGGGCGAAACGTTCTAGATAATCCCTCTTTACTTAATCACAGGGATTCGATTGCCCACGGAAACTCGCTCAGGAGAACCACGATTTGCTAAAGAGGCCTCCATAGTGATTTAGCGACAGGTTCTGTGTATTTTTGTTGTTGTTCTGTTTTTGGCCAAGCAGGGAGGCAGGTGCCATCTTAGTTCCCAGACGGCGGAAGGACACCACGCCGCCTGCCGCGGGAGCGCTGAGTCTCACCCGCTGGGCGCGCGGGAAATCCCTCCATTTCCTTTTGGATTTCATTGATTTTGGACTTTGGGAATTGCATTTTGCGATGAAAGAACTGGTTTCAATGATCTCGTGAATTTTTGGTCTCGCTGCCTGGAGGGTCTGACGGAGTCAGAGACATGGTGGTGGGAGCCAGATCGGTTTGACTCCTCTGGTCTTTTCTGTTCATGTGAGATAAGGCTTCAAAGGCTTTTCTAAAATCAGCTGATGAGCTAAGGTGTGAGAAAACCCGATTTCTAAGTAGCCTTTTTGAAGAGTAGAAGTTGTACACCTATAGGAAAGAAGAATGACACCTTTCTCTTTCAGAAGACTTCCTGTTCGAAACACCTCGGGAAGAAATCCTCGAACAAGTATGGAGTGAGTCAATCTATCTCAGCATAGTAACAGCGATGTAGGCAAAACCACGGCTATCACCTATTCCCTGTAGAAAAGTCTTAGAAACTACTCAGACACTCTTTGACAGAAATGTGTTTATTTGAAATTTAAATTCCACTGGAGAGCCTGGCCTCTGTGCCAGGGACATGCAGTTTTACAGTGAAGTCCGGCCTGACAGGAAGGCAGTCAACAGGCTCAGTTTCATGATGAAGTACTGTTAACTAATGAGACATGATTTCAGTAGAAGAATAACAAAAGAAAGCAAAAACTTATTGAAACAGGCTACACTAAAGTAGAAAACAAAATCCAAAGGGAAAAATAAGCCATCACTCAAATATCCTCCACATTCATATAAATTTAACCCCCCCGGACCGAATATCCTCCGAAGCTCTTCACATGTCATCCACCCTTTGTGTTACAGAAGTGACAAATCATTGTGAATTTCCTTCTTGGAGTAGAAAGGACTTGGACCCGACGGGCAGGGTCCTGGGTCAGTGTTTCCGAATGGGTTTCCTGGTGGGATTTCAGAGACCCCAGGGAGAAGAAGGCCAGTGACACTCGGGGCACACGTAGAGCTCGAGACCAGACTGTGACCACTCAGGTTCCCACTGTGGTTGAAACCTTTTTCACAGTGCTCACAGTAGAAAGGCGTCTCTTGGGTGTGGGCCCTCTGGTGAGCATGCAGCATAGAGTCGTGGGGGAACTTATTGGGGCAGAGATCACTGCTGTAGGGCTTCTTACCCATGTGGGTCTCCTGGTGAACACACAGGTCTGGTGGCTGCATGAACCATTGGACATGGATGTTACACTTTTTTTTTTTTAATTTAGAGTTAAAGGGCCATCTCTCTTAAATGCAGTTCCAGTATAAGGGCCCATTACTTTGATAAGCATGGCCTCAGCAGAAGACTGAAAAGGATGTGTGTAAAAGAATGTTTCCAAAGGCTCCAGAGATGACCCCAACTCTGCTTCCTGCTTCCCCTGGACAATACTCCATCTCCTGGGCGGGGCGGCTACTTGGTCCAGCTGACTTTAGGAATGTCATAGTGCTCCGTGAGCGTGTCCAGGTGTCTGTTGAAGTCCTGCACTCTCTGCTTGTGGGTTTTGGATGCTTTCTTCAGGATCCTCTCCATTTGTCGCTTCTCCTGCACCTTCTCAAAGGCCACCTGGGCTGGGGTCCGCTTGTCGAGGTGGTGCCTCAGCTCCTCCTCCTGGTTCTTCTGGATTTTGCCCATCGTTTCCAGGAGCTTTGCTTTGTCTCTGCCCTTTTTCTTCTTCCGCTTGGTCACGTCAAGCTCTGTGACTCCTTTGAGCTTCAGGGGTCCCTTTTGGACCTGCTCATAGGAGTCCATGCTGCCCATTTTTGGATTCGGATTTCTAAAAGGACAAAAGTCCGGGGTCGGTTTTCTGAAATGGAAATTGGGACAATATCGTTCTCCTCTGTAGATCCGAGAGGTTTTTGTGTGTGGGGTAACACAAATGAACACAGATGAACATTTCTGCTTAGTCCAGGGGGCCAAGGTTCAGAAAGCCTTGTGAAATAAATGCACCACACCGCACCACCGCATGGAGGGTGGCAACACCCTATAAATCAGGGTGATTTATAAACCTATAAATCAGATGGAGGCAGGAAAGGGGAGCCTGAAAGACCTCTTAATTAAAATGTCTTTTATGCAAGCGAAGGATCCGTGTTCCGTTATATTTCCAAAGTTCCTTTTACATGTTTCAAGTCCGTTCTTCCCCCCTCACAGAGAGCTCGGCAGTCAACCGTTTAAGGGAGATCCACTGCTTTCACAGGGTCTTTGAGCTGATGCAAGGTGAGTAGAAAACCCGCCTTCCGAAACCCACCACCTCCTTCTGTATTGCTTCCCAAACCTTCTCCTTAGATGTTCTCACTCATCACTTACCTCCTTTGAGCCCTCTTGCCCTCAGCCTCCTCAAGTCGATGACTGGCTATCAGTGCGTGTCTGGGGCTGAAACATCTCTATTTATAGAGAGCCGGGGGAAATGGCAAGGGTCCCTGCTTGTTACCCCATCAGCACAGTGATTGTGTAAGGGCGGGTCAAGCCATTTATATGACCTCATTTTAGATAATCCAGTTTATCCATGGATCCAGTTTCACACGGACACTCCACCAGAATAAACCCAATTTATCCAAGAGGCCTCCATGTTGGTTTTGTGGTAGACTTCTCTGATAGCTCAGGTGGTAAAGAATGTGCCTGCTATGCAGGAGATGCTGGAGTAATTCCTGGGTCAGGAATCTCTTCTGGGGAAGGGATAGGCTCCCCACTTCAGTGTTCTTGGGCTTCCCTTGTGGCTCAGCTGGGAAAGAAGTAAAGTGAAAGTCTTTCATTCATGTCCAGCTCTTTGTGACCCTGTGGATGTACCGTCCAATGAATTCTCCACCCCAGAGGACTGGAGTGGGTAGCCATTCCATTCTCCACGGGATCTTCCCAACCCAGGGAGCGAAGCCAGGTCTCCCACATTGCAGGCAGATTCTTTACCACCAGGGAAGCCTGTGCACTTTTTGGCAGTAAGATTGATTTTCCTGGTCTAGAATATACTTTTCTCATTTACCTGGAGAGTTGGAAGGAGTCAAAGCATAGGTATCTGAAAGTTTTAACCAGTTTGGTTCGCCTATGCGTCCCTGGTGGCTCAGTGGTAAAGAATCTACCTGCCAATGCAGGAGACGTGGGTTCACTCTCTGGGTTCGGAAGATCTCTCGCAGAAGGAAATGGACAACGCACTGCAGTATTCTTGCCTGGAAAATTCGATGGACAGAAGAACCTGGTGGGCCATGGAATAGCAGAGTTGGACACAACTCAGCGACTAAACAACCCTTTTTAAAATTCCGCATGTCAAGATCTCGGACGAAGTCAGAATCTGGAATGTTGTGCAGGGGATGTGCCACTTTTGGGGTGGCAGTCTGCCTTTTCAGTAAGTAAGCTTTGGTGTGGTGCAGACACTGGTGATTCTGATAACAGTGGTCTAGGACTATTCCATGACCCCACAAAAAATGTACATTCTTTAGCCATAGTGACTGAGGAATTTACTAGCAAAATGTTGAGCACATGCTTCTAGAAGCCCATGACAATTCACCCCTATGTAAAGGGATTTCCTCTACCTTTCTTCAGCAATGTATTCACTGTTCAGAAGAATGGGGGCAAAAGATAAATGAACAGGACTAGTTTCATTTTATTCCACCCTTCCATCTCCTCTACATTCCTCATCCCAATACCCAATACCATTCCCTCACTGCTACACTCTTTCATATTGAATGGACCTTAGTCCATCCATCATTCTTCTGACATCCACCTTTTCAGGAAAAAAATGTTGAAATGTCTGAAAGGCTCCCTAGATTTTGATTTCTGTAGTCTGGGACTATGTTGTTCTTTGCTGTACTTTCAAGAAATTTACAGTGTGTGAGACTCCTCAAATGGATATGAACAGCAATGCCAGGTTTTATATTATTCAGTCAAGACAAGCCACCAGGCAAGGCTCTCAGTCATTCTTCTGGGGAAAAAAAATACGAGGAAGCCTATTTAAACACTGAATTCCATGTAGTATAGTGACGTTGGAAATGTTAAGCACAGATTGTCCACCCAAAACATGTCCTTGCTGTCACTAGGGTATTTATTAGCTCCAAGGAAGGGACGCACAAAAGGATCCAAAGAGAATCAAGTTCCTGATCACATACTTGTTATGGTCATGAAACACACAACATACAATTTTGACTCTTTTATAAAGTGTACGATCTTCTTCCACCGAGTTTGGTCACAATTTTGTGCAGCTGTCAATGTTGTCTACTTCCAACTCTTTTCATCACCCCAAGAACAAAATGTGAATCATGAAAAGTCCCTCCCCATTCTCTGCCCACCTCCTCCCTTACCCTTGTCAATCCATTCATCTACTTCTTGCATCTATGGGTTCAGTTCAGTTCAGTTCAGTTGCTCAGTCGTGTCCGACTCTTTGAGACCCCATGAAAGGCAGCACGTCAAGCCACCCTGTCCATCGCCAACTCCCGGAGTTTACTCAAACTCATGTCTATTGAGTCAGAGATGCCATCCAACCATCTCATCCTCTGTCGTCCCCTTCCCCTCCTGCCTTCAATCTTTCCCAGCATCAGGCTCTTTTCAAATGAGTCAGTTCTTTGCATCAGGTGGCCAAAGTATTGGAGTTTCAGCTTCAGCGTCAGTCCTTCCAATAAATATTCAGGACTCATTTCCTTAAGAATGGACTGGTTGGATCTCCTTGCAGTACAAAGGACACCCTAGAGTTTTCTCCAACACCAAGGTTAAAATGCATCAGTTTTTTGCCTCTCAGCTTTCTTTAAGTCTAACTCTCACATCCATACACGACTACTGGAAAAACCATAGCTTTGACTAGCTGGACCTTTGTTGGCTAAGTAATGTCTCTGTTTTTTAATATGCTGTCTAGGTTGGTCATAACTTTTCTTCCAAGGAGCCAGAGTCTTTTAATTTCATGGCTGCAGTCACCATCTGCAGTGATTTTGGAGCCCTACCGCCACCCCTGAAAATAAATTCTCTCACTGTTTCCACTGTTTCCTCATCTATTTGCCATGAAAGGATGGGACCGGATGCCATGATCTTAGTTTTCTGAATGCTGAGTTTTAAGCCAAATTTTTAACCCTTCTCCTTCACTTTTATCAGGAGACTCTTTGGTTCTTCTTCACTTTCTGCCATAAGGACGGTGTCATCTGCGTGTCTGTGGTTATTGATATTTCTCCTGCAAATCTTGATTCCAGCTTGTGTTTCATCCAGCCCAGCTTTTCTCATGATGTACTCTGCATATAAGTTACATAAGCAGGGTGACAATATACAGCCTTGACGTACTCCTTTCCGATTTGGAATCAGTCCTTTGTTCCAAGTCCAGTTCTAACTGTTGCTTCCTGACCTGCATACAGATTTCTCAGGAAGCAGCTCAGGAAGTCTGGTATTCCTGTCCAACAATTTTCCACAGTTTCTTGTGATCCACACAGTCAAAGGCTTTGGCATAGTCAATAAAGCAGAAGTAGATGTTTCTCTGGAATGCTCTTGCTTTTTCAATGATCCAATTGATGTTGGAAATTTGATCTCTGGTTCCTCTGCCTTTTCTAAATCCAGCTTGAACATCTGAGAGTTCATGGTTGATGTACTGTTGAAGAGTGCTTGGAGAATTTTGAGCATTATTTAGCTAGCGTGTGAGATGAGTGCAATTGTGCAGTAGTTTGAGCATTCTATGGCATTGAAATGGAAACTGAACTTTTCCAGTCCTGTGGCCACTGCTGAGTTTTCCAAATTTCTTGACTTATTGAATGCAACACTTTCACAGCATCATGCCTGAGGATTTGAAATAGCTCACCTGGAATTCCATCACCTCCACTAGGTTTGTTCATAGTGATTCTTCCTCAGGCCCACTTGACTTCACATTCCAGGATGTCTGGCTCTAGGTGAGTGATCACACCTTCGGGATTATCTGGGTCGTGAAGATCTTTTTTGTACGGTTCTTCTGTGTATTCTTGCCATCTCTTGTTAATATCTTCTGCTTCTCTTGGGTCCATACCATTTGTGTCCTGTATTGTCCCCATCCTTGCATGAAATCTTCCCTTGGCAAATCCAAATCCTTTCTCACACCCTCGGAGGGCAGTGCTCCTCACACTCTCTACCTTCTCCTCCACTCCCCAGCCACCTTGCACACCTGACCATACCAAGCCCAACTGGTTTTGCAGTCTAGTTTTAGGGTTTTCTTCCACTGTCTGGAAAGTCCTTCCCCCGACACGCTCAGGCTATCTTCAGATCTCAACACAATCAGTGGTTCTTTGGAGACGGACAGGCCTGGCTGTTGCTTTATCGCCCGGCATCTCACTCCATCACTACGATTCCTCAATAGGAGTTTCTCAGCCTCGGTATGTATTTTCTCTTTTAAATCCATTAATTCTGGCTGTGCTGGGTCTTTGTTGCTGCTCCTGACGCAGGGCTCCTCTCTAGTCGCGGGCACAGGCTTCTCACTGCAGTGAGCTCTCTCGTGGGGAGCCCGGGCTCTCGGGGCTCTGGGCTTCAGTAGTGGCGGCTCCCAGGCTCGGTGCTTGTGTTGCGCGGCCTTAGTTGCTCCTGAGCACTGGGAGGCCTCCATAGTGATTTAGTGACAGATTCTGTGTATTTTTTTTGTTCTGTTTTTGGCCAAGCAGGGAGGCAAGTGCGATCTCAGTTCCCAGAGCGCGGAAGGAAACCACGCCGCCTGTAGCGGGAGCGCCAAGTATCACCCGCTGGACCGCTAAGTCTCAACCGTGGGACCGCTCGGGAAATCCCTCGGTTTCCTTTTGGATTTGATTGATTTTGGACTTTGGGGACTGCATTTTGGGGTGAACGGCTTGGTTTCAATGATCTCGTGAATTTTCGGTCTCACTGCCTGGAGGGTTCGACGGAGTTAGAGACATGGTGGTGGGAGCCAGATCGGTTTGACTCCTCTCGTCTTTTCTGTTCTTGTGAGAAAAGTCTCCAAACGCTTTTCTAAAATCAGCTGATGAGCTAAGGTGAGAGAAGACCTGATTTCTAATAGCCTTTCTGAAGAGTTGAAGTTGTACACCAATAGGAAAAAGGAATGACACCTATTACTTTCGGAAGCCTTCCTTTTTCTAAACACCTCGGGAAGAAATCCCCAAACAAGTATGGAGTGAGTGAATCTATCTCAGCATAATAACAGCCATGAGGGCAAAACCACGGCTATCACCTATTCCCTGCAGAAAAGTCTTAGAAACTATGCAGACACTCTTTGACAGAAATGTGTTTATTTGAAATTTAAATTCTACTGGACAACCTGGCCTCTGTGCCAGGAGCATGCAGTTTTACAGTGAAGTCCCGCCTAATAGGAAGGCAGTCAACAGTAGGCTCAGTTTCATGATGAAGTACTGATAACTAATGAGACATGCTTTCAGTAGAAGAATAACAAAAGAAAGCAAAAACGGATTGAAACAGGCTATACTAAAGTAGAACACAAAATCCAAAGGGAACGATAAGCCATCACTCAAATATCCTCCTCATTCATGTAAATGGAAGCCCCTGGACCCAAAATCCTCCGAAGCTCTGCCCATGTTATCCACCCTTTGTGTTACAGAAGTGACAAATCATTGTGAATTTCCTTCTTGGAGCAGAAAGGACTTGGACCCGAGGGCAGATTCCTGGGCCAGTGGTTCCGAATGGGTTTCCTGGTGGGATTTGAGACACCCCAGGGAGCAGAAGGCAGGTGACACTCGGGGCACATGTAGGGCTCGAGCCCAGAGTGTGACCACTGAGGTTCCCACTGTGGTCAAAAGCTTTTTCACAGTGCTCTCAGCAGAAAGGCTTCTCTTGGGTGTGGGTCCTCTGGTGAGCATGCAGCGTAGAGTCGTGGGGGAACTTCTTGGGGCAGAGATGGCAGCTGTAGGGCTTCTTGCCCACGTGGGTCTCCTGGCGAACACACAGGTCCGGAGGCTGCATGAACCATTGGACATTGATGTTGCTTTTTTCTCTTTGTAATTTAAAGGGCCCTCTCTCTTTAATGCAGTTCCAGAATAAGGGCCCATTACTTTGATAAGCACGGGCTCAGCAGAAGACTCAAAAGGATGTGTGTAAAAGAATGTTTCCAAAGGCTTCAGAGATGACTGCAACTCTGCTTCCTGCTTCCCTTGGACAAAACTCCATCTCCTGGGTGGGGCGGCTACCTGGTCCAGCTGACTTTAGGAATGTCATAGTGCTCCGTGAGCGTGTCCAGGTGTCTGTTGAAGTCCTCCACTCTCTGCTTGTGGGTTTTGGATGCTTTCTTCAGGATCCTCTCCATTTGTCGCTTCTCCTGCACCTTTTCAAAGGCCACCTGGGCTGGGGTCCGCTTGTCGAGGTGGCGCCTCACCTCCTCCTGGTTCTTGTGGATTCTTCCCATCGTTTCCAGGAGTTTTGCAGCAGCAGCAGCAGCAGCAGCAGGATGGCTAGATTAAATACAGGTTCACCACTGTAATTTAAATTTCAAATAAACAAACACATTTCTATTAAACAGCTGTGTGTTTTCTCTTCTAAGACTTTGCTACAGGTAGGTGATAGTCATGGTTTTGTCTATGTGGCCATTAGTATGTTGAGATATGTTCCCTTTCTACACGTTTGGATAGTGCTTCCTTAGGTATTTAGAAAAAGAAGGCTTCTTAAATTGATAAGTGTCATTCTTTTCCCTTGCTGCTGCTAACTGCTGCTAAGTCACTCCAGTCGTGTCTGAAATTGTGCGACCCCATAGATGGCCGCCCACCAGGCTCCCCTGTCCCTGGGATTCTCCAGGCAAGAACACTGGAGTGGGTTGCCATTTCCTTCTCCAATGCATGAAAGGGAAATGTGAAAGTGAACTCGCACAGTCATGTCCGACTCATAGCGACCCCATGGACTGTAGCCCTCCAGGCTCCTCCATCCATGGGATTTTCCTGGCAAGAGCACTGGAGTGTGGCGCCATTGACTTCTCATCTTTTCCCTACTGGTGTACAACCTCTGGTTTCTGTGATGCCTCTCTGAAATGGTTTCTTACAGTTGATCTCATCAGCTGATTTTAGACAAAATCTTTGATGACTTATTTCATGAGAAAGAAACAAGATTAGGCAACCCAATTTGATTACAACCATCGGATTACAATTATTGGACTGCCTCACAGTCTCCAAGCAGAAAAAATTTATTAGATCAGGAAAATCAATCTGTTTCCCCAAGAAATGCCATCCATGAAGTCTACAGTAAACAAAATAAATTAGAGAAAGTTTACTGCCAAACCAATATCGTGGCCTCTTTAATGGTTCTTCCTGTTGGAGTCTCCACAGGAAATGGAGTCTACCCAGATTATCCGAAGTGGTTCCTTCCATGCCCTTTATCGAATCACTGGGATGATGAGGTTATGGCCAGAAATTCCTGGAGATTCACCCAACTCTCTATAAATACAGACATTTCAGCTCCAGACACACTTTGAGAGCCAGTGCCTGACCTGAGGAGGCTGAAGGCAAGGGACCTGGAAGGGGTAAGCGGTGAGTGGGCACGTCCAAGGAGGATGGCTAGAAATCAGGACACACGGGTGGGTTTCAGAAAGGTCTCACTTTCTGTTCATCCTACATTAGCTAGGAGACCTTGTGACAGGAGATCTTACTCTAACCCCACGTTAACAACGGTTAATCCAGGTCTTCTGCGAGGGGAGAAGAATGTTTCCACTAATGTTGCTTTGAGGTGGCTCGTTTTCTTCAAGGGTTTCTGAGCGGCACCCTATGGCCTTTTAAAAACTACATATATGTTTATTATTAGTTTTAAGTTTTTTAATTCCTTCATTTTGGCTGGGCTGGGTCTTCTTTGCTGTGAGGGCTTTCTCTAGCCGTAGCTAGTGGGGACTACTCTCTAGCTGAGGGGTATGGGCTTCTCATTGTGGTGGCTTCTCCCGTGGGAGAGCTGGGAGTCTACAGCTCGGGTTCAGTAGTTGCCCCTCTCAGGCTCAAGAGTTGTGGTGCACAGGCTTCGAGGCAGGCGGGGTCTTCCCATATCAGGGATCAAACCCATGTCCCCCTGCATTGGCAGGCAGATTCCTAGCCACTGGACCACCAAGGAAGCCCTATGGTCATTTCAGACCAGACAGTTTTATGAAATATTGAATGAGTCGGGGAATGGTGTTCAATATTGGGATGTAGGGGAGACAGAAGGGTGGGAAAAAATGAAACCCATTTGTTTCTCTTTTTTTTGTCTCCCTAGACTGCTAACCAGTGACTTTAATGCTGAGGAAAAGCAGAGGAAATCCATTTCCATAGGCGTCAACTGGGCACCCACTTCTAGAAGCATTTGCTCAGAGTCCTACTGGAAATTTCCTCCATCAATATGGCTGAGGACCAGCCATTTTTTCAGGGTTCTGGACACATGACAGACAGCCCTGGGGCAGAGTCACCGGCATCCGTGCCACCCCAAGACACACTCATGGAAGACTCAGACTGTGACCAGGAAACCTGGCACGTCCGGTTCAGAACATTTAGCAGCTCAGAGGAGTCCGACCCCGTCGAGGATCTGAGGAGACTCCGTGAACTCTGCCATCTGTGGCTGAGGCCAGATCTTCACACCAAGGAGCAGATGATGGACAGGCTGGTGCTGGAGCAGTTCATGATCTGCATGCCCCTGGAGTGCCAGGTCCTGCTCAAAGAAAGTGGGGTGCAGAGTTGCAAAGCCCTGGAGGACGTGCTGAGAAATAAGCAGAAACCCAAGTAGTGGGTGAGTAGGACCTTAGTGATGGGTGTGGGAGGAGGAGACACGTGCAAGCTGCAGGGATCACAAGATAGGACCTGCGGGTTTGGCTCTGTATCAGTGGTTCCCAAACAGGTGAGAGAAGTTCACAATTGGGCAATTTGGGAGATACTTCTGACTGTCTCAACTCGAAGGATGTAGATCTTTTACACCAAACGGGAGCTTCTATTGTCAATGCCATTGGATGCCTGAAAGCTACATTCCAGGCCTTATACAGACTGATCTTGATGATTTCTCCCCTCACAGACCATAGTCTGCATACAAGGGCAGAAATATCTTGTACATGATCCCGATATTGAGATGGTTGAAGCCAAGGCCGGTGACATGGACGATGAGAGAGACCCGTGGGAGGAGCCCCAAACCCCCGTTAGGGTCATATCTCCAGAGGATAGCCAGGAAGGAAGCCAAGAGCTGCAGAATCTGCCAGGACCCACGAACCTGTCTAGGGAGCAGGTGAGAGCCTGTAAGCAGGTAGAAGAGAGGCAGGTTGGTGTGGCTGCTGGAGTAATGGGGAGATTTGGCAAAGAACAGGAATGGACCCAATGCTTCCAGGAATTCCCATGGATGCATTCAGTTCCTAGGCTTTTTTTTTCTAATCAGTGTGATAAAGAAGATAATCCATCTCTGTCCCTCTGCTATGAAAGCTTCTAGTCTTAGAACTGGGGAGAAGGGAATCCTGTCTTCCTTATATGATGCTAGGTTCAATTTGCTGCAGGTAAATGCACTGACAGCTGATTTACCCAAGGCCACTTTGCCCAAGAACACGTCATATTTCAGAATATGATCATTCCTTGCAACTGATGGAGTGACTCGAAATTGGACTCATTTTGCCCCCCAGTAGACATTGGGCTTCCCTGGTGGTTCATATGGTGAAGAATCTGCCGACAATTCAGGATACCTGGGTTCTATGCCTGGGTCAGGAAGATCCCCTGGAGAAGAGAATGGCTACCCACTCTAGTGTTCTTGCCTGGAGAATCCCATGAACAGAGGAATCTGGCAGCTATAGTCCATGGGTTTGCAGAGAGTCAGACACGACTGAGCGACTAACACTTTCCCTTTCAGACATTGAAGAATGAATGGAAGGCAGTTGATTTGTTCAAATAAGGTTGGGTATAGGCAGCGGATGCTATTGACTTGCATGGAGTAGAGACCAAGAATACTGGTCATCAGCTTCCTATGTACTGGGTAACCACCATCACAAAGTTGCATCCAGGCAAAGTCTCCAACAGTGATGGAGTCAAGAGAGCTGGACCTAGAGTTCTTTACTTCCAGAGTCAGGGGCAGGCAGGAATGGGTATGATTTGGAGAGACCTATGCATAGAGAAGTCAGAGTGCCAACTGTGATGTCCTGATTTGATTGCAATATACGGTCTGAATAGATCCAGGACAGTCTGAGTTTCAGCAGATGATTATCAATCAGGGTGATGGGGTGGACCACATGAAGTCAGGGCATATCCCCTACAATGACATGAAGAAAGTTGGAGTCTTAGATCAAGATACGAGGGAGATGGGGAAACAGGAAACAGTTTTCCATGGACTAAGGTAAATGGCTTTGACTCTGCTTGTTTGTCCCTTGTCAGGACCAGAGAGCTCTCTCACCAGAGACTGTTCCTGAAACAGGTGAGCTGGAAGGTCAGACGCCCAGGGAGAACTTGGAGAAGGACCTGCTGGAAGACAGGGGAGAGACAAAAACCCTTCAATCTCAAGAACCTGAACTGCTGAAGGGTCCTGGTGAGTATTCAAAACCGTGGAATTCAGCAGAGTTAGTGACTCCCTCCTATGGTGGCATGGGGCTGGGTAGCCAGCATCACCATCCTTGGATGGGTGGGTGGAGATCATTGTCCAGTGCCAACCTTCTCCATCATCAACGTTCCAGTGTCCCACAGTCCAAGCTCTTAGCTTGGTTGCTTGATGGGAACTTCTCAGCCAACATCAGAGTTCCAGTGAGGCCAGCCACACAGAAAATGCTCCTTGCTAAATGTGGTGCTGAATTTCTTTCAGCAGATTCTGGGAGCATAGAGAGAGAGAAGAATCCTCAAGAAGAAACTGATATTTAAAATGTGTCTCCTGAACCCTTTCTTCCTGTGTTCCAGAGGGAGACGTTTCCACTATGAGTGGATCCAGACGAGGTCCTCTAAAGAATCGCAGACATGTCAAAAGGAAATGGGACCGCAGTCCGACTTGCCAAGACGTGCGTCAAGAAGCAGCCATGTGTTTGGACAAAGGAGAGTTCTCAGGACAGCTTGGGTCCCGTTCTGTTGGTTCATCTGGGACCGTGGGACCCACCAGTCTTCCTGAGGGACCAGAAACCCTGGGACAGCACCCTCTGAATGCAGGGTGTGCAAAAAGAGCTTTCCTTATCAATCTCGGCTTACCCTGCACCAGAGGACACACACAGCAGAGAGGCCCATTCAATGCGACATCTGTGCCAAAGGGTTCATACAACTTTCAGATCTGCGGGTTCACGAGCGGATCCACACTGGTGAGAAGCCCTACAGCTGTGATCTCTGCCTCAAGAAGTTCACCCAGGACTCCACCCTGCGCGCTCACAAGAGGACCCACACCCAGGAGAAGCCTTTCTGCTGTGAGCAGTGTGACAGAGCTTTCGGCCACCGAGGGAACCTCAACGTTCACCGACGCACCCACTCTGGGCTCAAGCCCTACGTGTGCCCCGAGTGTCACACAGCCTTCCATCAGCTGGGGACTTTCAGACGCCACCAGAAAATCCATTCCAGATGACTGGCTCAGGACCCTGCCCTCAAGTCCCAGAAGGAAATTCGGGATTATTTGTCAGTTATGTGATACAAAGAAAGGGTGACATTTGAAGAACTTACGATCATACTGGAACCCGATGGGGTTCCATTCACTTGAATTTGGTGAATATTTGAGTGACGACTTATCTTTCCCTTCAGATTTTGTTCTCTACTTTAGTGTAGCCTGTGTTTGTGATAAGTTTCATCTTTGTGTTGTTCTTCTTCAGTGAATGCAGGTCTCATTAGTTTTCAGTACTTCTTCGTGAAATTGAGGTCACTGCTGATTGTCCCCCCCTCCATTAGGGAAGATTTAATTGTACAGTAGGATGCTCTTAGCAGAGTGGCCAGATGAAAAATAGGATCACCAGTGAAATTTAAATTTCAAATAAACAAAGACATTTCTGTCAAATAAGTGTCCTGTGTATTTCCCCTTTCTAGATTTTTTCTTGTTATTTTATATTTTAACTTTACAGTATGTATTGGTTTTGCCATATATCAACATGAATCCACCACAGGTATACACGTTGTCCCATCCTGAACCCTCTTCCCTCCTCCTTCACTGTACCATCCCTCTGGGTCATCCCAGTGCACCAGCCCCAAGCATCCACTATCATGCATCAAACCTGGACTGGCTACTTTTTCATATATGATATTATACATGTTTCAATGCCATTCTCCCAAATCATCCCACCCCATCCCCAAGGTTTTTTTTATATGGAGTAGGTGATAGCTGCGGTTTGTTACATGCCCATTATTATGTGGAGATATCATCCCTCTGTAAGGCTTCCCCAGTGACTCAGCGGTAAAGAATCTGCCTGCAGCACAGAAGACCCAGGTTCGATCCCTTCATCAGGAAGATCCCCTGGAGAAGGGAATGGCAACCCACTCCAGAATTCTTGCCTGGAGAATCCCATGGACAGAGGAGCCTGGCAGGCTATGGTCTGTTGGGTTGCAACGAGTTGGACACGACTGAGGTGACTAAGCACCCACTCGCGCATTTAAAGTACCTGTATTCTTTTGGAATTATGAACTGTTAGGTAATGTAGTATTAATGCCCATTTGAACATTGAGATTCTAGGGTGTCTCAGCTAGAAAAGATTCTTCAAGGTAGCACTCTTTCATCCCACTTGACTGTCCTCCAGCAGAAATGAAGAGAGGTCATTTGGAGCAGAATGGAGTAAATAAAAGTATTTCTTTTCAAAGAATCAGCATTTTCTTCTATTAATTAGCCTGGGAATTTGCTGGGGGAGGCAAACTCAAGGATGATATTGTAATAGATATTGGTGTCTGGCTGCTCCACTTAAAAGCCAATGCAGAGGCCAGGTTGGGGGGAAGGAATGTTAGCTTTATTCTGGATGCCAGCAACTGTTGAAAGTGAAATTGAAGTCGCTCAGTCATGTCCAACTCTTTGCGACCCCGTGGACTGTAGCCTACCAGGGTCCTCCGCCCATGGCATTTTCCTGGCAAGAGTACTGGACTCGGTTGCCATTTCCTTATCTAACAACTGTGGAGGCGGGGCAGACGTCTGTCCAATGGCTGACTCCCCCCACCTCCCACCCCAGACAATTAATGAGCAACAGCTTTTATAGATGGAGGGCGGGGGCTACAGGCAGAAACAACGCAGTCAGCTCTGACAATCATCTTGAAACTGGTCATCACTGGTCTGATCAGTGTGATCTTGATTGTTGTCAATACAGTTAACCTTCAGGTCCAGGGTACATTTGTTTTCATTTCTTGGGTCAATTCTCAGAATTGTGTCTGCTTCTCTCATGGTTTCCCAGGAGGCTCAGTGGTAAAGAATCCGCCTGCCAAATCAGGAGACGTGATTTTGCTCCCTCGGTGGGGAAGATCCCCGAGAGAAGAGAATGGCAACTCACTGCAGTATTCTTGCCTGGAGAATCCCAAGGACGGAGGAACCTGGTTGGCTACAGTCCGTGGGGTCACAAAGAGCCACTTCACTTTCTTTCACTTTGCAACTCCATGCACTGCAGCACTCCAGGCTTCCCTGTCTTTCACTGTCTCCCAGGAGTTTGCTAGAACTCGTGTCCATTGAGTCAGTGATGCCATCCAACCATCTCATCCTCTGTTGCCTCCTTCTATCTCAAAGGATGTTAACTTACAGGCCCAAGATGGAAGCAACTAATTCAAAGAAGCAATATAGAATATAAAGCCTGGGTCTCTTCAGAAACAGGGGTATTAGAACCATTATCGAAGAATCAACACAAGAAATTAATACAATGAAATATGAATAAGACTTCAAAACACAGACCCAGTTAAGTACTAGTTAAGAAAAGTGAATAACAGGGCTTCCCCGGGGGCTCGGAGGTAAAGGCTGTGCCTGCCAATGAGAGGACACGAGTTCCATCCCTGACCCGAGAAGGTCCCAGGGCTCAGGAGCAACTAAGGCCATGCGACACAACCGCCGAGCCTGGGAGCCGCCACTCCTGAAGCCCAGAGCCCCGAGAGCCCGGGCTCCACACAAGAGAGGTCACTGCAGTGAGAAGCCTGTGCCCCACGACTGGAGAGGAGCCCTGCGCCCTGAGCAGCAACAAAGACCCAGCACAGCCAAAAATGAATGGATTTAAAAATAAAATACATACCGACGCTGAGAAACTGCTATTGAGGAAACGTGGTGATGGAGTGAGATGCCGGGTGATAAAGCAACAGCCAGGCCTGTCCATCTCCAAAGAACCACTGATTGTGTGGAGATCTGAAGACAGCCTGAGGGTGTCGGGGGAAGGACTTTCCAGACAGCAGAGTAAAACCCCACAAACTAGACCGCAAAGCCAGTTGGGCTTGGTGTGCTCAGGTGTGCCAGGGGGCTGGGGTTGGAGGAGAGGTAGAGAGTGTCAGGAGTTGTGCCCTCTGAGGGTGTGAGAAAGGATTTGGATTTGCCAAGGGAAGATTTCATGCAAGGATGGGCACAATAAAGGACAGAAATGGTATGGACCCAAGAGAAGCAGAAGATATTAAGAAGAGGTGCCAAGAATACACAGAACTACACTAAAAAGATCTTCATGACCCAGATAATCCCGAAGGTGTGATAACTCACCTAGAGCCAGACATCCTGAAATGTGAAGTCAAGTGGGCCTTAGGAAGAATCACTATGAACAAAGCTAGTGGACGTGATGGAATTCCAGTTGAGCTATTTCAAATCCTCAGACATGATTTTGTGAAAGTGTTGCCCTCAGTGAGTCAGCAAGTTTGGAAAACTCAGCAGTGGCCACAGGACTGGAAAAGGTCAGTTATCATTCCAATCCCAAAGAAAGGCAATGCCAAAGAATGTTAAAACTACTGCACAATTGCACTCATCTCACATGCTGGCAAAATAATGCTCAAAATTCTCCAAGCTGGTCTTCAACAGTACATGAACCATGAACTTTCAGATGTTCAAGCTGGATTTAAAAAAGGCAGAGGAACCAGAGATCAAATTGCCAACATCAATTGGATCATTGAAAAAGCAAGAGCGTTCCAGAGAAATATCTACTTCTGCTTTATTGACTATGCCAAAGCCTTTGTCCGTGTGGATCAGAAGAAACTGTGAAAAATTGTTAGACAGGAATACCAGACTTCCTGAGCTGCCTCCTGAGAAATCTGTATGCAGGTCAGGAAGCAACAGTTAGAACTGGACTTGGAACAATGGACTGATTCCACATTGGGAAAGGAGTACATCAAGACTGTATACTGTCACCCTGCTTATGTAACTTATATGCAGAGTACATCATGAGACAAGCTGGGCTGGATGAAACACAAGCTGGAATCAAGATTTGCAGGAGAAATATCAATAACCTCAGATACACAGATGACACGACACTTTTGGCAGAAAGCAAAGAAGAACCAAGGAGTCCCTTGATGAAAGTGAAAGATGAGAGTGGAAAAGTTGGCTTAAAATTCAACATTCGGGAAACTAAGATCATGGCATCCAGTCCCATCCCTTCATGGCAAATAGATGGGGAAACAGTGGAAACAGTGAGATAATTTATTTTTGGGGCGGGGGAGCTCCAAACTCACTGCAGATGGTGACTACAGCCATGAAATTAAGACTCTTGCTCCCTGGAAAGAAGTTATGACCAATCTCGACAGTGCAGTAAAAAACAGAGACATTACTTGGCCAACAAAGGTCCAGCTAGTCAAAGCTATGGTTTTTCCAGTAGTCATGTATGGATGTGAGAGTTGGACTTAAAGAAAGCTGAGAGGCAAGAAACTGATGCTTTTGAACCTTGGTGTTGGGGAAGACTCTTGAGTGTCCTTTGGGCTGCAAGGGGATCCAACCAGTCCATCTTAAAGGAAATCAGTCCTGAATATCATTGGAAAATATTTCAGCTGAAGCTGAAACTCCAATTCTTTGGCCACCTGATGCAAAGAACTGACTCATTTGAAAAGAGCCTGATGCTGGGAAAGATGGAAGGCAGGAGGGGAAGGGGATGACAGAGGATGAGATGGTTGGATCGCATCTCTGACTCAATGGATGTGAGTTTGAGTAAACTCCGGGAGCTGCTGATGGACAGGGTGGCCTGACGTGCTGCATTTCATGCCGTCTCAAAGAGTTGGACACGACTGAGCGACTGAACTGAACTGACCTGAACTGAACCCATAGATGCAAGAAGTAGATGAACGGATTGCCAAGGGTAAGGGGGGAAGTGGGCAGAGAATGGGGAGGGACTTTTCATGATTCACATTTTGTTCTTGGGGTGATGAGAAAGCTTGGAAGTAGACAACATTGACAGCTGCACAACATTGTGAACGAACTTGATGGAACAAGATCCTACACTTTAGAAAAGAGTCAAAATTGTATGTTGTGTGTTTCATGACCATAACAAGTATGTGATCAGGAACTTGATTCTCTTTGGATCCTTTTGTGTGTCCCTTCCTTGGAGCAAATAAATAGCCTGGTGACAGCAAGTAAATGTTTTGTGTGGACAATCTGTGCTTAATGTTTCCAACGTCACTATACTACATAGAATTCAGTGTTTAAATAAGCTTCCTCGTATTTTTTTTCCCCAGAAGAATCATGACGGAGAGCCTTGCCTGGTGGCTTGTCTTGACCGAATCATATAAAACCTGTCATTGCGGTTCATGTCCATTTGAGGAGTCTCACACACTGTAAATTTCTTGAAAGTACAGCAAAGGACAACATAGTCCCAGATGACAGAATCAAAATCTAGGGAGCCGTTCAGACATTTCAACCTTTTTTTCCCATAAAGGTGGATGTCAGAAGAATGATGGATGGACTAAGGTCCATTCAATATGAAAGATTGTACCAGTGAGAGAATGGTATTGGGTATTGGGGTGAGGAATATAGAGGAGATGGAAGGGTAGAATAAAATGGAACTAGTTCTGTTCATTTATCTTTTGCCCCCATTCTTCTGAACAGTGAATACATTGCTGATGAAAGGTAGAGGAAAACCCTTTACATAGGGGTGAATTTGTCATGGGCTTCTAGAAGCATGTGCTCAACATTTTGCTAGTAAATTCCTCAGTCACTATGGCTAAAGAATGTACATTTTTTGTGGGGTCATGGAATAGTCCTAGACAGGCTGTAATCAGAACCTCTGGTGTCTGTGCCGCACCAGAGTGTACTTACTGAAAAGCCAGACTGTGACCCCAAAAGTGGCACGTTCCCTGCAGAACATTCCAGATTCAGACTTCGTCCGAGATCTTTACATGTGGAATTTTAAAAAGGGTTGTTTAGTCGCTGAGTTGTGTCCGACTCTGCTATTCCATGGCCCACCAGGTTCTTCTGTCCATCGAATTTTCCAGGCAAGATTACTGCAGTGTGTTGTCCATTTCCTTCTGCGAGAGATCTTCCGAACCCAGAGAGTGAACCCATGTCTTCTGCATTGGCAGGTAGATTCTTTACCACTGAGCCACCAGGGACGCATAGGCGAACCAAACTGGTTAAAATTTTCAGATACCTATGCTTTGACTCCTTCCAACTCTCCAGGTAAATGAGAAAAGTATTTGCTAGATCAGGAAAACCAATCTTACCTCCAAAAAGTGCACGGGCTTCCCTGGTGGTACGAGACAGCAAAAGAGACACTGATGTATAGATCAGTCTTATGGACTCTGTGGGAGAGGGAGAGGGTGGGGAGATTTGGGAGAATGGCATTGAAACATGTATAATATCATGTATGAAACGAGTCACCAGTTCAGGTTCGATGCACGATACTGGATGCTTGGGGCTGGTGCACTGGGATGACTCAGAGGGAGGGTGTGGGGAGGAAGGAGGGAGGAGGGTTCGGGATGGGGAACACAGGTATACCTGTGTTGGATTCATTTCGATATTTGGCAAAACTAATACAATATTGTAAAGTTTAAAAATAAAATAAAATTAAACTAGAAAAAAAAATAAATTAAAAAAAAAAAAAAAAAAAAGAATCTGCCTGCAATGCGGGAGACCTGGCTTCACTCCCTGGGTTGGGAAGATCCCTCGAAGAAGGGAACGGCTACCCACTCCAGTCTTCTGGTCCGGAGAATTCCATGGACTGTATATCCATGGGGTCACAAAGGCTCGGACAGCTAAAAGATTTTCACTTTACTTCTTTCCCAGCTGAGCCACAAGGGAAGCCCAAGAACACTGGAGTGGGTAGCCTATCCCTTCTCCAGCAGATCTTCCTGACCCAGGAATTACTCTAGCATCTCCTGCATTGCAGGAGGATTCTTTACCCCCTGACCTATCAGAGAAGTCTACCACAAAACCAATATGGAGGCCTCTTTGATATACTGTGTTTTTTTTCTGGTGGAGTGTCCGTGTGAAACTGGATCCATGGATAAATTGGATTATCTAAAATGAGGTCATATAAATGACTTGACCCGCCCTTACACAATCACTGTGCTGATGGGGTAACAAGCAGGGACCCTTGCCATTTCCCCCGTCTCTATAAATAGAGAGTTTCAGCCCCAGACACACCTTGATAGCCAGTCACTGACTTGAGGAGGCTTAGGGCAAGAGGGCTCAATGGAGGTAAGTGATGAGTGAGAACGTCTAAGGAGAAGGTTTGGGAATCAGTACAGAAGGAGGTGGTGGGTTTCAGAAGGCTGGGTTTTCTACTCACCTTGCATCAGCTCAAAGGCCTTGTGAAAGCAGTGGATCTCCCTTAAACTCCACATTAACTACGGTTGGGTGCTGAGCTCTCTGTGAGGGGGAAACACGGACTTGAAACATGTAAATGGAACTTTGGAAATATAGTGGAACACGGATTCTTCTCTTGCAGAAAAGACATTTAAATAAGAGGTCTTTCAGGTTCCCCCTCCTGCCTCCATCTGATTTATAGGTTTATACATCACCCTGATTTATAGGTGTTGCCAGCCTCCATGCTATGGTGTGGTGTGCTGCATTTCTTCCTCAAGGCTTTCTGAACCTTGGCCCCCTGGGCTAAGCAGACATGTTCGTCTGTGTTCATTTGTGTTAACACGCACAGAGAGACCCTCTCAGATCTACAATACAGAACGATATTGTCCCAATTTCCATTTGAGAAACCTGATGCCCCCTGACTTTTGTCCATTTAGAAATCCGAATCCAAAGATGGGCAGCATGAACGCCTACGAGCAGGTCCAAAAGGGACCCCGGAAGCTGCAAGGAGTCACCGAACTTGGCGTGACCAAGCGGAAGGAGAAAAAGGACAGAGACAAGGCAAAACTCCTGGAAACGATGGGAAAAATCCAGAAGAACCAGGAGGAGGAGCTGAGGCGCCACCTCGACAAGCACACTCCAGCCTAGGTGGCCTTTGAGAAGGTGCAGGAGAAGCACAAATGGAGAGGATGCTGAAGAAAGCATCCAAAACTCACTAGCAGAGAGTGGAGGACTTCAACAGACACCTGGACACGCTCACGGAGCACTATGACATTCCTAAAGTCAGCTGGACCAAGTAGCCGCCCCACCCAGGAGATGGAGTATTGTCCAGGGGAAGCAGGAAGCAGAGTTGGGGTCATCTCTGGAGCCTTTGGAAACATTCTTTTACACATATTCTGTGAGTCTTCTGCTGAGCCCGTGCTTATCAAAGTAATGGGCCTTTATTCTGGAAGCGCATTAAACAGAGACGGCCCTTTAAATTACAAAGAGAAAAAAGCAACTTCCATGTCCAGTGGTTCATGCAGCCTCGGGACCTGTGTGTTCACCAGGAGACCCACTGGGGGAAAAGCCCTACGGCTGCGATCTCTGCCCCTAGAAGTTCCCTCACAATGCCACGCTTCACGGTTACCAGAGGACCCACACCCAAGAGAAGCCTTTCTGCTGTGAGCACTGTGAAAAAGCTTTCGACCACAGTGGGAACCTCAGTGGACACACTCTGGGCTCGAGCCCTACATGTGCCCCGAGTGTCACCGGTCTTCTGCTTCCTGAGGTCTGTCAAATCCCACCAGGAAACCCATTCCGAACCACTGGCCCAGGACCCTGCCCTCGGGCCAAGTCCTTTCTGCTTCAAGAAGGAAATTCACAATGATTTGTCACTTCTGTAACACAAAGGGTGGATGACATGGGAAGAGCTTCGGAGGATATTGGGTCCAGGGGGTTCCATTTACATGAATGAGGAGGATATTTGAGTGATGGCTTATTGTTCCCTTTGGATTTTGTTTTCTACTTCAGTGTACCCTGTTTCAAAAAGCTTTTACTTTCTTTTGTTATTCTTTTACTGAAAGCATGTCTCATTGGTTATCACTATTTCATCATGAAACTGAGCCTACTGTTGACTGCCTTCCTGTTAGGCAGGACTTCTCTGTAAACCTGCAGGACCTGGCAAAGAGGCCAAGGTCTCCAGTGGAATTTAAATTTCAAATAAACACATTTCTGTCAAATGTGTCTCATAGTTTCTAAGACTTTTCTACAGGGAATAGGTGATGGCCGTGGTTTTGCCTACATGGCTGTTATGCTGAGGTAGATTCACTCACTCCATACTTGTTCAGGTATTTCTTCCCGACTTGTTTCGAAAAAGGAAGGCTTCTGAAAGTGATAGGGGTCATTCTTCTTTCCTATTGGTGTGCAACTTCTACTCTTCAAAAAGGCTACTTAGAAATCGGGTCTGCTCACACCTTAGCTCATCAGCTGATTTTAGAAAAGCCTTTGAAGACTTATCTCACAAGAACAGAAAAGATGAGAGGAGTCAAACCGATCTGGTTCCCACCACCATGTCTCTGACACTGTCAAACCCTCCAGGCAGTGAGACCAAAAATTCACGAGATCATTGAAACCAGTCCGTTCACCCCAAAGTGCAGTCCCCAAAGTCCAAAATCAATGAAATCCAAAAGGAAATGGAGGGATTTCCTGCGCGGTCCAGCCGGTGAGACTTAGCGCTCCCGCTGCAGGCGCCGTGGTTTCCTTCCGCGGTCTGGGAACTGAGACCGCACCTGCCTCCCTGCTTGGTCAAAAACGGAACAAACAAAATACACAGAACCTGTCGCTAAATCACTATGGAGGCCTCTTTAGCAAATCGTGGTTCTCCTGAGCGAGTTTCCGTGGGCAATCGAATCTCTGTGATTAAGTAAAGAAGGATTATCTAGAACGTTTCGCCCCGCCCTCACCGAATCCATGCGCCGATCGGGTAACAGGCCGAGAGGGCCGGCGTTTCTCCAGCGCGAAAGAGAGACGTGTCTCCGCCAGCCGAGTTGGAGAGCGAGTCCCCAACTGAGGAGGACCGAGGCGAGAAGGCTTCAAGGAGGTAATTGATGGGAAGTGTCTAAAGAGAACGCTAGAGAGTCAGGGCCCGTGGAAGTGGGCTTCAGTAAGTCCTGGCTTTCTGTTCCCCTTGCATTCGCTCAGAGACCGTGTGAAATCCACCGATCTGCCTCCGGCCACACATAAACCGTGGTTCATTTGTGGAATCTTCTGTGAGATGAGATTGTTTCCACACTCCATGGTGGCCTGTGGGGTGGTTCATTTTTTCAACAAGGGCTTTTAAGCACCGCCCTGTGGACAGTTGTGACCACACAGTTTCTTGTAGTATAAGATGGATGGCGGAGGAGGAAGAGAATGGATTCTTGTCCCTGGTGTGAAATTCTGAGGCGGGAATACTGCCCAGTATTGGGATGAGGGATGGTAGGGTGGATGAAAATAAAACTAATTGGCTGCATTCTTTTTTCTTTTTTGCCCCCTATTTCTGAACACTGAATCTATTCCTGAGGAAAAGCAAGAGGAAATTCCTTTCGATCGGGGTCAGTTGGGCACCAACTTCTAGAAGCATTTGCCCAGAGTCCTACTGAAAAGCTCTACAGTCGGTATGGCTGAGAACCAGACAAGGGGTCGTGGCCCCGTCGCGGACAGCCCCGGAGCAGAGTCGCCGGCGTCTGCGCCAGGCCAAGACACCCGAAGGGAAAACCGCGACTCAGACCTGGAAGAGTTGCGCGTTCGCTTCAGAACGTTTAGCAGCTCGGACGAATCCGACCCCATCAAGGCTCTGAGGAGGCTCTGTGAACTCTGCGGGCTGTGGCTGAGGCCGGATCTTCACACCAAGGAGGAGATGGTGGACAGGCTGGTGCTGGAGCAGTTCGTGATGTGCATGCCGCCTGAGATCCAGGTCTTAGTCAAAAGTAGTGGTGCCGAGACTTGTAAGGATCTGGAGGAGGTGCTGATAAAGAAGAAGAAACTGACGAAATGGGTGAGTAGGACCCTAGTGACCCTGTGAGACAGGGAACGGTGGGATGAGGGGCTGGGAGCTGGGAGATGAAGCAGAAGGATCAGAGGGCTTGGCTCTAAATCAGGGATTCCCAGAGGGGTGAGCACTTGCCTGTGGCATCACTGGAGATGTTTCTGTTGATCCTCACTTGGAGGGTGTTGGTCTTTCAAATGTCATTCCCAGGAGGTGGGCTCCTAGGGTGGGATACGCAATGAATACCTTTTTGGATCTTGTGAAGGGAGACTGATCCTATCTGAATTTTTCCTCACAGGCTGTAGTGCGTGTCCAAGGCGAGGATGTTTTGATGCCCGTCTCGGGTGTTGAGATGTTAGGATCTGAGGTCAGTGAGGGGCACAGTGAGGGAGACCGAGCCAGGGAGCCCCAGCCTACAGTCAGTGTCATCCCTCCAGACGAGGGCCAGCAGGAAAGCCAAGATGGGCAGCATCTGCCAGGAGCCAAGGACCTGTCGAGGGGGCAGGTGAGTGTGATGTCCTGACCTCCAGTCTGGGAGCAGGTAGAAGGGGGTCGGGTGGGGGTGGCTGCGGAAGTAATTGGGAGAACTGGGCAAAGGACAGGAATGGACCCTCTGCCTCCAGGAATTCCCATGGATGCATTCCGTTCCCGGCTGTTTTCCATCCAGTGTGAGAATGAAGACAATCCATGTTTCATAGTCCTTCACCATGAAAGTTTGTGGCCCTAAGCATGAGGGCAGAGGAGTCCTGTTTCCACAGGATGGTGCTGGTTCAGTTCATCAGGCATAAGTGCACTCACAGCGGTTTCACCCATGATGGATTTCATCAGAGGCACTTAATATTGGGGGATATTGTAAACACCTTGAATTGCATAGCAAGTTCCCCGTTGGAGTCATTTTTCCCCTCAGATATTGGAGTATGTCTGGAGAGAGTGGATTTTTTTGAAATGTGAATCGGGGGAGGAGATGCTACTGATTTCTCATGAATAGAGCTATATAGTATAAAACAGAGCTATATAGTATAACAGCTATACTGCTTATCATCTTATTATACCCCAGGCCACCTTCCATGATGAAGAGAAATCCAGGCAAGGTATCAACAAGTGGTGAAGTCAGGAGCCCTAGAGCCAGAATCCTCTACTTTCAGATTCAGGGCCTGGAGACTGTGAGATGAGGTGGAGAGATAGGTGCAAAGATAATTGGCAGTGCCAGCTGTGAAGTCTGGACTTGTTTGCCAGAGGTGGTCGGTATAGATCAAGGACAGACATGGGAATCAGAAGAGGATTGCCAATCAGGGTGATGGGAAGCAGTCAGGGCATCTCCCCCAAACTGATATTCAGAAAGCTGGAGTGTGAGATCAGGGTACGAGGCAGGTGGGGAAAGAGGAGACAGAGCTTTCGTGGGCTAAGGCAGTGGGATTGACTCTGCTTGGTTGCCCCTTGTCAGGACCAGAAAGCTCTCCCGCCAGAGACCATTCCTGAAACAGGTGAACTGCAGGGTCAGACGCCCTCCAAGGAGAACTTGGAGAAGGACCTGCGGGAAGACAGAGGAGTGACAAGAACCCTTTTGTCTCAAGAGCCTGAACTTCTGCAGAATCGTGGTGAGTATTAAAAACTTGGAGACCACAGGAGGTACTGACTGCCTCCATTCATGTCCAGGAAGGGGTACCCAGCATTTCCATCCCTTGTTGTTGTGGGGTAGGAGTTGGTTCCCCAATGCCAACCTTCTCCATCGTCAACATTCCAGAGTGTTTCATCAGCTAGACTCTTAGGTAGTTTGGTTGCTAGGAAGTCTGTAGCCAAGATTATGGATGGTTCCAATGAGGCCGGCACCATGGAAAATGCTCCTTGATAAATATGGTGCTGAATCTCTTCTTTCAGCAGATTCTGGGAGGGCAGAGAGAGAGGAGAGTGTCCCCTGGAAGGAAGTCATACTTCAAAGGTGGCTCTGAACCCTTTCCTCTTGTGTTCCAGAGAGAGATGTTTTCACTCCGAGTGGATCCAGACGAGGTCCTCTGAAGAATCGCAGACATGTGAAAAGGAAGCGGGAGAGCAGTCCCACTTGCCAAGACGTGGGTCAAGAGGCAGCCACGTGTCTGGACCAAGGAGAGTTCTCAGGACAGCTTGGGTCCCATTCCTTTGGTGCATTTGGCACCATTCGACCCACCAGTCTTCCTGAGGGAGCAGAAACCCCGGGACGGGCACCATCTGAATGCAGGGTGTGCAAAAAGAGCTTTCCTTATCAATCTCAGCTTACCCTGCACCAGAGGACACACACAGGACAGAGGCCCTTTCAATGTGACGTCTGTGCCAAAGGGTTCATACAGCCTTCAGACCTGCGGGTTCACCAGCGGATCCACACTGGCGAGAAGCCCTACAGCTGTGATCTCTGCCTCAAGAAGTTCACCCACGACTCCACGCTGCGCACTCACAAGAGGACCCACACCCAGGAGAAGCCTTTCCGCTGTGAGCACTATGACAGAGCTTTCGGCCACCGAGGGAACCTCAACGTTCACCTACGCACCCACTCTGGGCTCAAGCCCTACGTGTGCCCCGAGTGTCACACAGCCTTCCGTCAGCTGGGGACTTTCAAACGCCACCGGAAAATCCATTCCAGATGACTGGCTCAGGACCCTGCCCTCAGGTCCAGGTCTTTTCTGTTTTAATGAGAAAATTGAGAATGATTTGTCACCTGTGTGATACAAAGTGTGGATGACAGGGGAAGGGCTTAGGAGGATAGTGGAACCCAGTGGGGTTCCACTCGCGTAAATTAGGATATTTGTGTGAATTAGGATACTTGAGTGATGACATTTTTCCCTTTGGATTTTGTTTTCTACTTTGCTATAGACTATAGTTTTCTTTTTCATTTGTGTATTTTCAGTTGGAGGAGAATTGCCTTACGATGTTAGACTCTGGTTTTCTTACATGTTTTCGCTTTGTGTTGTTCTTGTTCTTCCAATGAAGCTGTGTCTCACTGGTTATCAGTACCTCATCATCAGAGTGAGGCTACTGCTGATTGCCTTCTTGTCAGGTGTGCTTTCCTTTTAAAATAGGATGCTCCTAGCAGGATGGCTAGATTAAATACAGGATCACCAATGAAATTTAAATTTCAAATAAACAAACACATTTCTATCAAAGAGCTGTGTGTTTTCTCTTCTAAGACTTTGCTACAGGTAGGTGATAGCCATAGTTTTTTCAATGTGGCCATTATTATGTTGAGATATGTTCCCCTTATACTAGTTTGGATACTGCTTCCTTAGGTATTTAGAAACAGAAGGCTTCTTAAATTGATAAGTGTCATTCTTTTCCCCTCCTGCTGCTGCTGCTGCTAAGTCCCTTCAGTCGTGTCCAACTCTGTGCAATCCCATAGACGGCAGCCCACCAGGCTCCCCCATCCCTGGGATTCTCCAGGCAAGAACACTGGAGTGGGTTGCCATTTCCTTCTCCAATGCATGAAAGGGAAAAGTGGGAGTGAAGTCGCTTGGTAGTGTCTGACTCTTAGCGACCCCATGGACTGTAGCCCACCAGGCTCCTCCATCCATGGGATTTTCCAGGCAAGAGTACTGGAGTGGGGTGCCATTGCCTTCTTCTCTTTTTCCCTGCTTGTGTACAACCTCTGGTTTCTGTGATGGCTCTCTGAAATGGCTTCTTACAGTTGATCTCGTCAGCTGATTTTAGACAAAAGTCTTTGATGACTTAATTCATGAGAAAAGAAACAAGATTGGGTAACCCAATTTGATTACAACCATCGGATTACAATTATTGGACTGCTTCATAGTCTCCAAGCAGAGAAAAAATTCATTAGATCAGGAAAATCAATCTGTTTCCCCAAGAAATGCCATCCATGAAGTCTAAAGTAAATAAAATACATTAGAGAAAGTTTACTGCCAAATCAATATGGTGGCCTCTTTAATGGTTCTTCCTGTTGGAGTCTCCACAGGAAATGGAATCTACCCAGATTATCCAAAGTGGTTCCTTCCATGCCCTTTATCCAATCACTGGGATGATGAGTTTATGGCCAGAAACCCCTGGAGTTTCACCCAACTCTCTATAAATACAGACATTTCAGCTCCAGACACACTTTGAGAGCCAGTGCCTGACCTGAGGAGGCTGAAGGCAAAGGACCTGGAAGGGGTAAGCGATGAGTGGGCACGTCCAAGGAGGATGCCTAGAAATCAGGACACACGGGTGGGTTTCAGAAAGGTCTCGCTTTCTGTTCATCCTACATTAGCTGGGAGACCTTGTGACAGGAGATCTTCCTCTAACCCCACGTTAACAATGGTTAATCCATCTCTTCTTCGAGGGGAGAAGAATGTTTCCACACATGTTGCTGTGAGGTGGCTCGTTTTCTTCAAGGGTTTCTGAACGGCACCCTATGGCCATTTAAAAACTACATATATGTTTATTATTAGTTTTAAGTTTTTTAATTCCTTCATTTTGGCTGGGCTGGGTCTTCTTTGCTGTGAGGGCTTTCTCTAGTCGTAGCTAGTGGGGACTACTCTCTAGCTGAGGGGTATGGGCTTCTCATTGTGTTGGCTTCTCCCGTGGCAGAGCTGGGAGTCTACAGCTCGGGTTCAGTAGTTGCCCCTCTCAGGCTCAAGAGTTGTGGTGCACAGGCTTCGAGGCAGGCGGGGTCTTCCCATATCAGGGATCAAACCCATGTCCCCCTGCATTGGCAGGCAGATTCTTATCCACTGGACCACCAAGGAAGCCCTATGGTCATTTCTGACCAGACAGTTTTATGAAATATTGAATGAGTCGAGTAATGGTGTCCAATATTGGGATGTAGGGGAGACAGAAGGGTGGAAAAAAATGTAACCCATTTGTTTCTCTTTTTTTTTTTTGTCTCCCTAGACTGCTAACCAGTGACTTTAATGCTGAAGAAAAGCAAAGTAAATCCATTTCCATAGGTTTCAACTGGGCACCCACTTCTAGAAGCATTTGCTCAGAGTCCTTCTGGAAATTTCCTCCATCAATACGGCTGAGGACCAGCCATTTTCTCAGGGTTGTGGACACATGACAGACAGCCCTGGGGCAGAGTCACCGGCATCCGTGCCACCCCAAGACACACTCATGGAAGACTCAGACTGTGACCAGGAAACCTGGCACGTCCGGTTCAGAACATTTAGCAGCTCAGAGGAGTCCGACCCCGTCGAGGATCTGAGGAGACTCCGTGAACTCTGCCATCTGTGGCTGAGGCCAGATCTTCATACCAAGGAGCAGATGATGGACAGGCTGGTGCTGGAGCAGTTCATGATCTGCATGCCCCTGGAGTGCCAGGTCCTGCTCAAAGAAAGTGGGGTGCAGAGTTGCAAAGCCCTGGAGGACGTGCTGAGAAATAAGCAGAAACCCAAGAACTGGGTGAGTAGGACATTAGTGATGGGTGTGGGAGGAGGAGACACGTGCAAGCTTCAGGGATTGCAAGATAGGATCTCTGGGTTTGGCTCTGTATCAGTGGTTCCCAAACAGGTGAGAGAAGTTCACAATTGGGCAATTTGGGAGATACTTCTGACTGTCTCAACTCGAAGGATGTAGATCTTTTACACCAAACGGGAGCTTCTATTGTCAATGCCATTGGATGCCTGAAAACTACATTCCAGGCCTTATAGAGACTGATCTTGATTGATTTCTCCCTTCACAGACCATAGTCTGCATACAAGGGCAGAAATATCTCGTGCGTGATCACAATATTGAGATGGTTGAAGCAAAGGCCAGTGACATGGACAATGAGAGAGACCCATGTGGGGAGCCCCAACCGCCCTCAAGGGTCATACCTCCAGAGGATAGCCAGGAAGGAAGCCAAGAGGTGCAGAATCTGCCAGGAGCCATGAACCTTTCTAGGGAGCAGGTGAGAGTGTGTAAGCAGGTAGAAGAGAGTCAGGTGGGTGTGGCTGCTGGAGAAATGGGGAGATTTGGCAAAGGACAGGAATGGACCCATTGCTTCCAGGAATTCCCGTGGATGCATTCAGTTCCTAGGCATTTTTTCTAATCAGTGTGAGAGTGAGGATAATCCATCTCTGTCCCTCTGCTATGAAAGCTTCTAGTCTTAGGAGTGGGGAGAAGGGAATCCTGTCTTCCTTATATGATGCTAGGTTCAATTTGCTGCAGGTAAATGCACTGACAGCTGATTTACCCACGGCCACCTTGCCCAAGGGCACGTCATATTTCAGAATATGATCATTCCTTGCAACTGATGGAGTGACTCGAAATTGGACTCATTTTGCCCCCCAGTAGACATTGGGCTTCCCTGGTGGCTCAGATGGTGAAGAATCTGCCAACCATGCATGAGACCTGGGTTCGATGCCTGGGTCAGGAAGATCCCCTGGAGAAGGGAATGGCTACCCACTCTAGTGTTCTTGCCTGGAGAATCCCATGAACAGAGGAACCTGGCAGCTATAGTCCATGGGTTTGCAGAGAGTCAGACACGACTGAGCGACTAACACTTTCCCTTTCAGACATTGAAGGATGAATCGAAGACAGTTGATTTGTTCAAATAAGGTTGGGTATAGGCAGCGGATGCTATTGACTTGCATGGAGTAGAGACCAAGAATACTGGTCATCATCTTCCTATGTACTGCGTAACCACCATCGCAAAGATGCATCCAGGCAAAGTCTCCAACAGTGATGGAGTCAAGAGAGCTGGACTTAGAGTTCTTTACCTCCAGAGTCAAGGGCAGGCAGGAGTGGGTATGATTTGGAGAGAGACCTATGCATAGAGAAGTCAGAGTGCCAACTGTGATGTCCTGATTGGATTGCCGGATACAGTCTGTATAGATCCAGGACAGCCTTGAGTATCAGGAGATGATTATCAATCAGGATGATGGGGTGGACCAGAAGAAGTCAGGGCATATCCCCTAAAACGACATGAAGAAAGTTGGAGTCTTAGATCAAGATATGAGGCAGATGGGGAAACTGCAAACAGTTTTCCATGGACTAAGGTAAATGGCTTTGACTCTGCTTGTTTGTCCCTTGTCAGGACCAGAGAGCTCTCCCGCCAGAGACTGTTCCTGAAACAGGTGAGCTGGAGGGTCAGACGCCCAGAGAGAACATGGAGAAGAACCTGCTGGAAGACAGGGGAGAGACAAAATCCCTTCAATTTCAAGAACCTGAACTTCTGAAGGGTCCTGGTGAGTATTCAAAACCGTGGAATTCAGCAGAGTTAGTGACTCCCTCCTATGGTGGCATGGGGCTGGGTAGCCAGCATCACCATCCTTGGATGGGGCGGTGGAGATCATTGTCCAGTGCCAACCTTCTCCATCATCAACGTTCCAGTGTCCCACAGTCCAAGCTCTTAGCTTGGTTGCTTGATGGGAACTTCTCTGCCAACATCAGGTTTCCAGTGAGGCCAGCAGCACAGAAAATGTTCCTTGTTAAATGTGGTGCTGAATTTCTTTCAGCAGATTCTGGGAGCATAGAGAGAGAGAAGAATCCTGAAGAAGAAACTGATATTTAAAATGTGTCTCCTGAACCCTTTCTTCCTGTGTTCCAGAGGGAGACGTTTCCACTACGACTGGATCCAGAGGGGGTCCTCTAAAGAATCGCAGACATGTCAAAATGAAACGGGAGAGCAGTCCCACTTGCCAAGACGTGCGTCAAGAAGCAGCCACGTGTTTGGACCCAGGAGAGTTCTCAGGACAGCATGGGTTACATTCTGTTGGTGCATCTGGCACCGTGGGACCCACCAGTCTTCCTGAGGGAGCAGAAACCCCAGGACGGGCACCCTCTGAATGCAGGGTGTGCAAAAAGAGCTTTCCTTATCAGTCTCAGCTTACCCTGCACCAGAGGACACACACAGGAGAGAGGCCCTTTCAGTGCGACATCTGTGCCAAAGTGTTCATACAGCTTTCAGATCTGCGGGTTCACGAGCGGATCCACACTGGCGAGAAGCCCTACAGCTGTGATCTCTGCCTCAAGAAGTTCACCCACGACTCCACGCTGCGCACTCACAAGAGGACCCACACCCAGGAGAAGCCTTTCCGCTGTGAGCAGTGTGACAGAGCTTTCGGCCACCGAGGGAACCTCAACGTTCACCGACGCACCCACTCTGGGCTCAAGCCCTACGTGTGCCCCGAGTGTCACACAGCCTTCCGTCAGCTGGGGACTTTCAAACGCCACCGGAAAATCCATTCCAGATGACTGGCTCAGGACCCTGCCCTCAGGTTCAAGTGCCTTCTGCTCCGTGAAGGAAATTCGGGATTATTTGTCACTTATATGATACAAACAAAGGGTGACATGTGAAGAACTTACGATCATACTGGAACCCGATGAGGTTCCATTGACATGAATTTGGTGAATATTTGAGTGATGACTTATCTTTCCCTTCAGATTTTGTTCTCTACTTTAGTGTAGCCTGTGTTTTTGTGATAAGTTTTCGCTTTGTGGTGTTCTTCTTCAGTGAATGCAGGTCTCATTAGTTTTCAGTCCTTCTTCGTGAAAGTGAGGTCACTGCTGATTGTGCCCCCATTGGGGAAGATTTAATTGTACAATAGGATGCTCCTAGCAGAGTGGCCAGATGAAAAAGAGCATTAACAGTGAAATTTAAATTTCTAATAAACAAAGAGATTTCTGTCAAATAAGTGTACTGTGTATTTCCCTTCCAAGATTTTTTTTCTTATTATTTTAATTTTTAAGTTTACAATCTTGTACTGGTTTTGCCATATATCAACATGAATCCACCACAGGTATACATGTGTTCCCCATCCTGAACCCTCCTCCCTCCTCCCTCCCTGTCCCATCCCTCTGGGTCGTCCCAGTGCACCAGTCCCAAGCATCCACTATCGTGCATCGAACCTGGACTGGAGACTTGTTTCCCATATGATATTATACATGTTTCAATGCCATTCCCCCAAATCATCCCACCTATACCCAAGATTTTTTATATGGAGTAGATGATACCTGTGGTCTGTTACATGGCCATTATTATGTGGAGATATCATCCCTCTGTAAGGCTTCCCCAGTGGCTCAGTGGTAAAAAATCCACCTGCAGCACAGAAGACCCAGGTTTGATCCCTTCATCAGGAAGATCCCCTGGAGAAGGGAATGGCAACTCACTCCAGTACTCTTGCCTGGAGAATCCCATGGGCAGAGGAGCCTGGCAGGCTATGCTCTGCATGACTGAAGCGACTGAGCACCCACTCAAGCATTAAAGCAACTGTATGCTTTTCGAATCATGAACTGTTAGGTAATGTAGTATTAATGCCCATTTGAACACTGAGATTCTAAGGTGTCTCAGCTTGAAAAGATTCTTCAAGGTAGCACTCTTTCATCCCACCTGGCTCTCCTCCAGCAGAAATGAAGAGAGGTCCTTTACAGCAGAATGGAGATAATAAACTATTTCTTTTCAAAGAATCAGCGTTTTCTTCTATTAATTAGCCTGGGAATTTGTTGGGGGTGGCAAACTCAAGGATGATATTGTAATAGATATTGGTGTCCGGCTGCTCCACTTAAAAGCAAATACAGAGGCCAGGTTGGGGGAAAGTAAAGTTAGCTTTATTCTGGATGCCAGCAACTGTTGAAAGTGAAAGTGAAGTCCCTCAGTCATGTCCAGCTCTTTGTGACCCCGTGGACTGTAGCCTCCCAGGCTCCTCCGTCCATGGTATTTTCCTGGCAAGAGTACTGGACTGAATTGCCATTTCCTTCTCCAACAACTGTGGAGGTGGGGCACACAGCTGTCCAATGGCTGACTCCCCCCACCTCCCACCCCAGACAATTAATGAGCAACAGCTTTTATAGATGGAGGGCGGGGGCTACAGGCAGAAACAGCGCAGTCAGCTCTGACAATCATCTTGAAACTGGTCATCACTGGTCTGATCAGTGTCATCTTGATTGTTGTCAATACAGTTAACCTTCAGGTCCAGGGTACATTTGTTTTCATTTCTTGGGTCAATTCTCAGAATTGTGTCAGCTTCTCTCATGGTTTCCCAGGAGGCTCATTGGTAAAGAATCTGCCTGCCAACTCAGGAGACGTGGGTTTGCTCCCTCCGTGGGGAAGATCCCCGAGAGAAGGGAATGGCAACCCACTGCACTATTCTTGCCTGGAGAATCCCATGGACGGAGGAACCTGGTTGGCTACAGTCCATGGGGTCACAAAGAGCCACTTCACTTTCTTTCACTTTGCAACTCCATGCACTGCAGCACTCCAGGCTTCCCTGTCCTTCACTATCTCCCAGGAGTTTGCTCAAACTCGTGTCCATTGAGTCGGTGATGGCATCCAACCACTTCATCCTCTGTCGCCTCCTTCTATCTCAAAGGATGTTAACTTACAGGCCCAAGATGGAGGCAACTAATTCAAAGAAGCAATATAGAATAAAAAGCCTGGGCCTCTTCAGAAACAGTGGTATTAGAAACATTATCGAAGAATCAACACAAGAAATTAATACGATGCGATATGAATAAGACTTCAAAACACAGACCCCGTTAAGTACTAGTTAAGAAACGTGAATAACAGGGCATCCCTGGGGGCTCGGAGCTAAAGGCTGTGCCTGCCAATGAGAGGACACGACTTCCATCCCTGATCCAAGAAGATCCCAGGGCTCAGGAGCAACTAAGGCCACACAACACAACCACCGAGCCTGGGAGCCGCCACTCCTGAAGCCCAGAGCCCCGAGAGCCCGGGCTCCCAACAATAGAGGTCACTGCAGCGAGAAGCCTGTGCCCGCGACGGGAGAGGAGCCCTGCGTCCCGAGCAACAACAAAGATCCAGCACAGCCAGAATTAATGGATTTAAACAATAAAATACATACCGGGGCTGAGAAACTGCCATTGAGGAATCGTAGCGATGGAGTGAGATGCTGGGCGATAAAGCAACAGCCAGGCCTGTCCGTCTCCAAAGAACCACTGATTGTGTGGAGATCGGAAGACAGCCTGAGGATGTCGGGGGAAGGACTTTCCAGACAGCGGAGGAAAACCCTAAAACCAGACTGCAAAGCGATTTGGGCTTGGTGTGGTCAGGTGTGCCAGGTGGCTGGGGAGTGGAGGAGAAGGTAGAGAGTGTCAGGAGTTGTGCCCTCTGAGGGTGTGAGAAAGGATTTGGATTTGCCAAGGGAATATTTCATGCAAGGATGGGCACAATAAAGGACAGAACTGGTATGGACCCAAGACAAGCAGAAGAAATTAAGAAGAGGTGCCAAGAATACACAGAACTACACAAAAAAGATCTTCACGACCCAGATAATCCCGAAGGTGTGATCACTCACCTAGAGCCAGACATCCTGGAATGTGAAGTCAAGTGGGCCTTAGGAAGAATCACTATGAACAAAGCTAGTGGACGTGATGGAATTCCAGTTGAGCTATTTCAAATCCTCAGGCATAATGCTGTGAGAGTGTTGCACTCAATAAGTCAGTAAATTTGGAAAACTCAGCAGTGGCCACAGGACTGGAAAAGGTCAGTTTCCATTTCAATCCCATAGAATGTTCAAACTACTGCACAATTGCACTCATCTCACACGCTAGCTAAATAATGCTCAAAATTCTCCAAGCACTCTTCAACAGTACATCAACCATGAACTCTCAGATGTTCAAGCTGGATTTAGAAAAGGCAGAGGAACCGGAGATCAAATTTCCAACATCAATTGGATTATTGAAAAAGCAAGAGCATTCCAGAGAAACATCTACTTCTGCTTTATTGACTATGCCAAAGCCTTTGACTGTGTGGATCACAAGAAACTGTGGAAAATTGTTGGACAGGAAAACCAGACTTCCTGAGCTGCCTCCTGAGAAATCTGTATGCAGGACAGGAAGCAACAGTTAGAACTGGACTTGGAACAAAGGACTGATTCCAAATCAGAAAGGAGTACGTCAAGGCTGTATATTGTCACCCTGCTTATGTAACTTATATGCAGAGTACATCATGAGACAAGCTGGGCTGGATGAAACACAAGCTGGAATCAAGATTTGCAGGAGAAATATCAATAACCTCAGACATGCAGATGACACCATCCTTATGGCAGAAAGCGAAGAAGAACCAAAGAGTCTCCTGATAAATGTGAAGGAGGAGGCTTAAAAATTTGGCTTAAAACTCAGCATTCAGAAAACTAAGATCATGGCATCCGGTCCCATCCTTTCATGGCAAATAGATGGGGAAACAGTGGAAACAGTGAGAGAATTTATTTTCAGGGGCGGCGGTAGGGCTCCAAAATCACTGCAGATGGTGATTTCAGCCATGAAATTAAAAGACTCTGGCCCCTTGGAAGAAAAGTTATGACCAACCTAGACAGCATCTTAACAAACAGAGAAATTACTTAGCCAACAAAGGTCCAGCTAGTCAAAGCTATGGTTTTTCCAATAGTCATGTATGGATGTGAGAGCTGGACTTAGAGCCGAGAGGTGAAAAACTGATGCTTTTGAACCCTGGTGTTGGAGAAGACTGTTGAGTGTCCTTTGTACTGCAAGGAGATCCAACCAGTCCATCTTAAAGGAAATCAGTCCTGAATATTCATTGGAAGGACTGACGCTGAAGCTGAAACTCCAATACTTTGGCCACCTGATGAAAAGAACTGACACATTTGAAAAGACCCTGATGCTGGGCAAGATTGAAGGCAGGAGGGGAAGGGGACGACAGAGGATGAGATGCTTGGATGGCATCTCTGACTCAATGGATATGAGTTTGAGTAAACTCCGGGAGTTGGCGATGGACAGGGTGGCCTGATGTGCTGCGTTTCATGGGGCCTCAAAGAGTCTGACACGACTGAGCTACTGAACTGAACTGAACTGAACCCATAGAGGCAAGAAGTAGATGAATGGATTGACAAGGGTAAGGGAGGAGGTGGGCAGAGAATGGGGAGGGACTTTTCATGATTCACATTTTGTTCTTGGGGTGATGAAAAGAGTTGGAAGTAGACAACATTGACAGCTGCACAAAACTGTGACCGAACTCGGTGGAAGAAGATCGTACACTTTATAAAAGAGTCAAAATTGTATGTTGTGTGTTGCACGACCATAACAAGTATGTGATCAGGAACTTGATTCTCTTTGGATCCTTTTGAGTGTCCGTTCCTTGGAGCTAATAAATACCCTGGTGACAGCAAGTAAATGTTTTGTGTGGACAATCTGTGCTTAACATTTCCAACGTCCCTGTACTACATGGAATTCAGTGCTTAAATAGTCTTCCTCATATTTTTATTCCCCAGAAGAATCACGACTGAGAGCCTTGCCTGGTGGCTTCTTTTGACTGAACAATATAAAACCTGGCATTGCTGTTCATATCCATTTGAGGAGTCTCACACACTGCAAATTTCTTGAAAGTACAGCAAAGAACAACATAGTCCCAGACTACAGAAGTCAAAATCTAGGGAGACTTTCAGACATTTCAAAGTTTATTTCCAGAAAAGGTGGATGTCAGAAGAATGATGGATGGACTAATGTCCATTCAATATGAAACATTGTAGCAGTGAGGGAATGGTATTGGGTATTGGGATGAGGAATGTAGAGGAGATGGAAGGGTGGAATAAAATGAAACTAGTCCTGTTCATTTATCTTTTGCCCCCATTCTTCTGAACAGTGAATACATTGCTGATGAAAGGTAGAGGAAATCCCTTTACATAGGGGTGAATTGTCATGGGCTTCTAGAAGCATGTGCTCAACATTTTGCTAGTAAATTCCTCAGTCACTATGGCTAAAGAATGTACATTTTTGTGGGGTCATGGAATAGTCCTAGACCACTGTTATCAGAATCACCAGTGTCTGCACCACACCAAAGCGTACTTACTGAAAAGGCAGACTGCCACCCCAAAAGTGGCACATCCCCTGCACAACATTCCAGATTCTGACTTCGTCCGAGATCTTGACATGCGGAATTTTAAAAAGGGTTGTTTAGTCGCTGAGTTGTGTCCAACTCTGTTATTCCATGGCCCACCAGGTTCTTCTGTCCATCGAATTTTCCAGGCAACAATACTGCAGTACGTTGTCCATTTCCTTCTGCAAGACATCTTCGGAACCCAGGGAGTGAACCCACGTCTCCTGCATTGGCAGGTAGATTCTTTACCACTGAGCCACCAGGGACGCATAGGTGAACCAAACTGGTTAAAACTTTCAAATACCTATGCTTTGACTCCTTCCAACTCTCCAGGTAAATGACAAAAGTATATTCCAGACCAGGAAAATCAATCTTACTGCCAAAAAGTGCACGGGCTTCCCTGGTGGTAAAGAATCTGCCTGCAAAGTGGGAGACCTGGCTTCGCTCCCTGGGTTGGGAAGATCCCTTGGAGAAGGGAACAGCTACCCACTCCAGTCTTCTGGCATGGAGAATTCCATGGACGGTATATCCACAGAGTCACAAAGAGCTGGACATGACTGAAAGAGTTTCACTTTACTTCTTTCCCAGCTGAGCCACAAGGGAAGCCCAAGAACACTGAAGTGGGGAGCCTATCCCTTCCCCAGCAGATCTTCCTGACCCTGGAATTACTCCAGCGTCTCCTGCATTGCAGGCACATTCTTTACCACCTGAGCTATCAGAGAAGTCTACCACAAAACCAACATGGAGGCCTCTTGGATAAATTGGGTTTTTTCTGGTGGAGTGTCCCTGTGAAACTGGATCCATGGATAAACTGGATTATCTAAAATGAGGTCATATAAATGGCTTGACCCGTCCTTACACAATCACTGTGCTGATGGGGTAACAAGCAGGGACCCTTGCCATTTCCCCCGGCTCTCTATAAATAGAGATGTTTCAGCCCCAGACACGCACTGATAGCCAGTCATCGACTTGAGGAGGCTGAGGGCAAGAGGGCTCAAAGGAGGTAAGTGATGAGTGAGAACGTCTAAGGAGAAGGTTTGGGAAGCAATACAGAAGGAGGTGGTGGGTTTCGGAAGGCGGGTTTTCTACTCACCTTGCATCAGCTCAAAGACCTTGTGAAAGCAGTGGATCTCCCTTAAACTCCGTATTAACTATGGTTGACTGCCGAGCTCTCTGTGAGGGGGGAAGAACGGACTTGAAACATGTAAAAGGAACTTTGGAAATATAACGGAACACGGATCCTTCGCTTGCATAAAAGACATTTTAATTAAGAGGTCTTTCAGGCTCCCCTTTCCTGCCTCCATCTGATTTATAGGTTTATAAATCACCCTGATTTATAGGGTGTTGCCACCCTCCATGCGGTGGTTTGGTGTGGTGCATTTATTCCACAAGGCTTTCTGAACCTTGGCCCCCTGGACTAAGCAGAGATGTTCATCTGTGTTCATTTGTGTTACCCCACACACAAAAACCTCTCGGATCTACAGAGGAGAACGATATCGTCCCAATTTCCATTTCAGAAAACCGACCTCGGACTTTTGTCCTTTTAGAAATCCGAATCCAAAAATGGGCAGCATGGACTCCTACGAGCAGGTCCAAAGGGACCCCTGAAGCTCAAAGGAGTCACAGAGCTTGACGTGACCAAGCGGAAGAAGAAAAAGGGCAGAGACAAGGCAAAACTCCTGGAAACGATGGGCAAAATCCAGAAGAACTAGGAGGAGGAGCTGAGGCACCACCTCGATAAGCGGACCCCAGACCAGGTGGCCTTTGAGAAGGTGCAGGAGAAGCGACAAATGGAGAGGATCCTGAAGAAAGCATCCAAAACCCACAAGCAGAGAGTGGAGGACTTCAACAGACACCTGGACATGCTCACGGAGCACTATGACATTCCTAAAGTCAGCTGGAACAAGAAGCCGCCCCACTCAGGAGATGGAGTGTTGTCCAGGGGAAGCAGGAAGCAGAGTTGGGGTCATCTCTGGAGCCTTTGGAAACATTCTTTTACACACATCCTTTTGAGTCTTCTCCTGAGCCCGTGCTTATCAAAGTAATGGGCCCTTATACTGGAACTGCATTTAAGAGAGATGGCCCTTTAACTCTAAATTAAAAAAAAAAAAAAAGTGTAACATCCATGTCCAATGGTTCATGCAGCCACCAGATCTGTGTGTTCACGAGGAGACCCACATGGGCAAGAAGCCCTACAGCAGTGATCTCTGCCCCAATAAGTTCCCCCACGACTCTATGCTGCATGCTCACCAGAGGGCCCACACCCAAGAGAAGCCTTTCTGCTGTGAGCACTGTGAAAAAGCTTTCAATCACCGTGGGAACCTCAGTGGCCACACTCTGGTCTTGAGCCCTACATGTGCCCCGAGTGTCACTGGCCTTCTGCTCCCTGGGGTCTCTCAAATCCCACCAGGAAACCCATTCGGAACCACTGACCCAGGACCCTGCCCGTCGGGTCCAAGTCCTTTCTGCTCCAAGAAGGAAATTCACAATGATTTGTCACTTCTGTAACACAAAGGGTGGATGACATGTGAAGAGCTTCGGAGGATATTCGGTCCGGGGGGGTTAAATTTATATGAATGTGGAGGATATTTGAGTGATGGCTTATTTTTCCCTTTGGATTTTGTTTTCTACTTTAGTGTAGCCTGTTTCAATAAGTTTTTGCTTTCTTTTGTTATTCTTCTACTGAAATCATGTCTCATTAGTTATCAGTACTTCATCATGAAACTGAGCCTGTTGACTGCCTTCCTGTTAGGCCGGACTTCACTGTAAAACTGCATGTCCCTGGCACAGAGGCCAGGCTCTCCAGTGGAATTTAAATTTCAAATAAACACATTTCTGTCAAAGAGTGTCTGAGTAGTTTCTAAGACTTTTCTACAGGGAATAGGTGATAGCCGTGGTTTTGCCTACATCACTGTTACTATGCTGAGATAGATTGACTCACTCCATACTTGTTCGGGGACTTCTTCCCGAGGTGTTTCGAACAGGAAGTCTTCTGAAAGAGAAAGGTGTCATTCTTCTTTCCTATAGGTGTACAACTTCTACTCTTCAAAAAGGCTACTTAGAAATCGGGTTTTCTCACACCTTAGCTCATCAGCTGATTTTAGAAAAGCCTTTGAAGCCTTATCTCACATGAACAGAAAAGACCAGAGGAGTCAAACCGATCTGGCTCCCACCACCATGTCTCTGACTCCGTCAAACCCTCAGGCAGTGAGACCAAAAATTCACGAGATCATTAAAATCAGTCCGTTCATCACAAAATGCAATCCCCGAAGTCCAAAATCAATGAAATCCAAAAGGAAACCGAGGGATTTCCCGCGCGCCCAGCGGGTGAGACTCAGCGCTCCCGCGGCAGGCGGCGTGGTGTCCTTCCGCCGTCTGGGAACTAAGATGGCACCTGCCTCCCTGCTTGGCCAAAAACAGAACAACAACAAAAATACACAGAACCTGTCGCTAAATCACTATGGAGGCCTCTTTAGCAAATCGTGGTTCTCCTGAGCGAGTTTCCGTGGGCAATCGAATCCCTGTGATTAAGTAAAGAGGGATTATCTAGAACGTTTCGCCCCACCCTCAGCGAATCCATGCGCCGATCGGGTAACAGGCCGAGAGGGCCGGCGTTTCTCCAGCGCGAAAGAGAGACGTGTCTCCGCCAGCCGAGTTGGAGAGCGAGTCCCCAACTGAGGAGGACCGAGGCGAGAAGGCTTCAAGGAGGTAATTGATGGGAAGTGTCTAAAGAGAACGCTAGAGAGTCAGGGCCCGTGGAAGTGGGTTTCAGTAAGTCCTGGCTTTCTGTTCCCCTTGCATTCGCTCAGAGACCGTGTGAAATCCACCGATCTGCCTCCGGCCACACATAAACCGTGGTTCATTTGTGGAATCTTCTGTGAGATGAGATTGTTTCCACACTCCATGGTGGCCTGTGGGGTGGTTCATTTTTTCAACAAGGGCTTTTAAGCACCGCCCTGTGGACAGTTGTGACCACACAGTTTCTTGTACTATAAGATGGATGTCGGAGGAGTAAGAGAATGGATTCTTGTCCCTGGTGTGAAATTCTGAGGGGGGAATACTGCCCAGTATTGGGATGAGGGATGGTAGGGTGGATGAAAAAAAAACTAATTGGCTGCATTCTTTTTTCTTTTTTGCCCCCTATTTCTGAACACTGAATCTATTCCTGAGGAAAAGCAAGAGGAAATTCCTTTCGATCGGGGTCAGTTGGGCACCGACTTCTAGAAGCATTTGCCCAGAGTCCTACTGAAAAGCTCTACAGTCGGTATGGCTGAGAACCAGACAAGGGGTCGTGGCCCCGTCGCGGACAGCCCCGGAGCAGAGTCGCCGGCGTCTGCGCCAGGCCAAGACACCCGAAGGGAAAACCGCGACTCAGACCTGGAAGAGTTGCGCGTTCGCTTCAGAACGTTTAGCATCTCGGACGAATCCGACCCCATCAAGGCTCTGAGGAGGCTCCGTGAACTCTGCGGGCTGTGGCTGAGGCCGGATCTTCACACCAAGGAGGAGATGGTGGACAGGCTGGTGCTGGAGCAGTTCGTGATGTGCGTGCCGCCTGAGATCCAGGTCTTAGTCAAAAGTAGTGGTGCCGAGACTTGTAAGGATCTGGAGGAGGTGCTGAGAAAGAAGCAGAAACTGACGAAATGGGTGAGTAGGACCCTAGTGACCCTGTGAGACAGGGAACGGTGGGATGAGGGGCTGGGAGCTGGGAGATGAAGCAGAAGGATCACAGGGCATGGCTCTAAATCAGTGATTCCCAGAGGGGTGAGCACTTGCCTGTGGCATCACTGGAGATGTTTCTGTTGATCCTCACTTGGAGGGTGTTGGTCTTTCAAATGTCATTCCCAGGAGGTGGGCTCCTAGGGTGGGATACACAATGAATACCTTTTTGGATCTTGTGAAGGGAGACTGATCCTATGTGAATTTTTCCTCACAGGCTGTAGTGCGTGTCCAAGGCGAGGATGTTTTGATGCCCGTCTCGGGTGTTGAGATGTTAGGATCTGAGGTCAGTGAGGGGCACAGTGAGGGAGACCGAGCCAGGGAGCCCCAGCCTACAGTCAGTGTCATCCCTCCAGATGAGGGCCAGCAGGAAAGCCAAGATGGGCAGCATCTGCCAGGAGCCAAGGACCTGTCGAGGGGGCAGGTGAGTGTGATGTCCTGACCTTTAGTCTGGGAGCAGGTAGAAGAGGGTCGGGTGGGGGTGGCTGCGGAAGTAATTGGGAGAACTGGGCAAAGGACAGGAATGGACCCTCTGCCTCCAGGAATTCCCATGGATGCATTCCGTTCCAGCCATTTTCCAGCCAGTGTGAGAATGAAGACAGTCCATCTTTCATAGTCCTTCACCATGAAAGCTTGTGGCCCTAAGCATGAGGGCAGAGGAGTACTGTTTCCACAGGATGGTGCTGGGTCAGTTCATCAGGCATAAGTGCACTCACAGTGGTTTCACCCATGATGCATTTCGTCGGAGGCACTTAATATTGGGGGATATTGTAAACACCTTGAATTGCACAACAAGTTCCCCGTTGGAGTCATTTTCCCCATCAGATATTGGAGTATGTCTGGAGAGAGTGGATTTTTTTGAAATGTGAATCGGGGGAGGAGATGCCACTGATTTCTCATGAATAGAGCTATATAGTATAGAACAGAGCTATATAGTATAACAGCTATACTGCTTATCATCTTATTATGCCCCAGGCCACCTTCCATGACAAAGACAAATCCAGGCAAGGTATCAACAAGTGGTGAAGTCAGGAGCCCTAGAGCCAGAATCCTCTGCTTTCAGATTCAGGGCCTGGAGACTGTGAGATGAGGTGGAGAGATAGGTGCAAAGATAATTGGCAGTGCCAGCTGTGAAGTCTGGACTTTTGCCAGAGGTGGTCGGTATAGATCAAGGACAGACATGGGAATCAGAAGAGGATTGCCAATCAGGGTGATGGGAAGCAGTCAGGGCATATCTCCCAAACTGATATTCAGAAAGCTGGAGTGTGAGATCAGGGTACGAGGCGGGTGGGGAAAGAGGAGACAGAGCTTGCCGTGGGCTAAGGCAGTGGGATTGACTCTGCTTGGTTGCCCTTTGTCAGGGCCAGAAAGCTCTCCCGCCAGAGACCATTCCTGAAAGAGGTGAACTGGAGGGTCAGACGCCCTCCAAGGAGTACTTGGTGAAGGACCTGCTGGAAGACACAGGAGTGACAAGAACCCTTTCATCTCAAGAGCCTGAACTTCTGCAGGATCATGGTGAGTATTAAAAACTTGGAGACTACAGGAAGTACTGCCTGCCTCCACTGATGTCCAGGAAGGGATACCCAGGATTTCCATCCCTTGGTGTTGTGGCATAGGAGTTGGGTTTTAATGCCAACCTTCTCCATCGTCAACGTTCCAGAGTGTTTCATCAGCTAGACCCTTAGGTACTTTCGATGCTGTGAAGACTGTAGCCAAGATTAGGGATGGTTCCAATAAGACTGGCACCATGGAAAATGCTCCTTGATAAATATGTTGCTGAGTCTCTTCTTTCAGAAGATTCTGGGAGGGCAGGGAGAGAGGGGAGAGTCCCTAGGAAGGAAGTGATACTTCAAATGTGGCTCTGAACCCTTTCCTCTTGTGTTCCAGAGAGAGACGTTTCCACTCCAAGTGGATCCAGACGAGGTCCTCTGAAGAATCACAGACGTAACAAAAGGAAGCGGGAGAGCAGTCCCACTTGCCAAGACGTGGGTCAAGAGGCAGCCACGTGTTTGGACCAAGGAGAGTTCTCAGGACAGCTTGGGTCCCATTCTATTCGTTCATCTGGCACCGTTGGACCCACCAGTCTTCCTGAGGGAGCAGAAACCCCGGGACGGGCACCCTCTGAATGCAAGGTGTGCAAAAAGAGCTTTCCTTGTCAATCTCAGCTTACCTTGCACCAGAGGACACACACAGGAGAGAGGCCCTTTCAATGCGACATCTGTGCCAGAGGGTTCATACAGCCTTCAGACCTGCGGGTTCACCAGCGGATCCACACTGGCGAGAAGCCCTACAGCTGTGATGTCTGCCTCAGGAAGTTCGCCCACAACTCCACGCTGTGCACTCACAAGAGGACCCACACCCAGGAGAAGCCTTTCCGCTGTGAGCAGTGTGACAGAGCTTTTTGCCACCGAGGGAACCTCAATGTTCACCGACGCACCCACTCTGGGCTCAAGCCCTACGTGTGCCCCGAGTGTCACACAGCCTTCCGTCAGCTGGGGACTTTCAAACGCCACCGGAAAATCCATTCCAGATGACTGGCTCAGGACCCTGCCCTCAGGTCCAGGTCTTTTCTGTTTTAATGAGAAAATTGAGAATGATATGTCACCTGTGTGATACAAAGTGTGGATGACAGGGGAAGGGCATAGGAGGATCGTGGAACCCAGGGTTCCCTCACGTGAATTAGGATATTTGAGTGAATTAGGATAATTGGGTTATGACTTATTTTTCCCTTTGGATTTTGTTTTCTACATTGCTATAGACTCTAGTTTTCATTTTCATTTGTGTATTTTCAATTGGAGGAGAATTGCCTTACGATGTTAGACTCTGGTTTTCTTACATGTTTTCGCTTTGTGCTTTTCTTGTTCTTCCAATGAAGCTGTGTCTCACTGGTTATCATTACCTCATCATCAGAGTGAGGCTACTGCTGATTGCCTACTTGTCAGGTGTGATTTCCTTGTAAAATGGATTCTCCTAGCAGGACAGCTGGAGAAGGCAATGGCACTCCACTCCAGTACTCTTGCCTGGAAAATCCCATGGATGGAGGAGCCTGGTGGGCTACAGTCCATGGGGTCGCTAAGAGTCAGATACGACTGAGCGACTTCACTTTCACTTTTCCCTTTCATGCATTGGAGAAGGAAATGGCAACCCACTCCAGTGTTCTTGCCTGGAGAATCCCAGTGATGGGGCAGCCTGGTGGGCTGCCATCTATGGGGCCTCAAAGAGTCGGACTCGACTGAAGCGACTTAGCAGCAGCAGCAGGATGGCTAGATTAAATACAGGTTCACCAGTGTAATTTAAATTTCAAATAAACAAACACATTTCTATCAAAGAGCTCTGTGATTTCTCTTCTAAGACTTTGCTACAGTAGGTGATAGCCATGGTTTTGTCTATGTGGCCATTATTATGTTGAGATATGTTACCTTTGTACTAGTCTAGTTTGGATACTGCTTCCTTAGGTATTGAAAAAAAGAAGGCTTCTTAAATTGATAAGTGTCATTCTTTTCCCCTGCTGCTGCTAACTGCTGCTAAGTTGCTCCAATCATGTCTGACATTGTGAGACCCCATAGATGGCCGCTCACCAGGCTCCCCTGTCCCTGGGATTCTCCAGTCAAGAACACTGGAGTGGGTTGCCATTTCCTTCTCCAATGCATGAAAGGGAAAAGTGGGAGTGAAGTCGCTTGGTAGTGTCTGACTCTTAGCGACCCCATGGACTGTAGCCCACCAGGCTCCTCCATCCATGGGATTTTCCTGGCAAGAGCACTGGAGTGGGGTGCCATTGCCTTCTCCTCTTTTTCCCTACTGGTGTACAACCTCTGGTTTCTTTGATGCCTCTCTGAAATGGTTTCTTACAGTTGATCTCGTCAGCTGATTTTAGACAAAAGTCTTTGATGACTTATTTCATGAGAAAAGAAACAAGATTAGGTAACCCAATTTGATTACAACCATCGGATTACAATTATTGGACTGCTTCACAGTCTCCAAGCAGAGAGAAAAAATTCATTAGATCAGGAAAATCAATCTGTTTCCCCAAGAAATGCCATCCATGAAGTCTAAAGTAAATAAAATATATTAGAGAAAGTTTACTGCCAAACCAATATGGTGGCCTCTTTAATGGTTAGTCCTGTTGGAGTCTCCACAGGAAATGGAATCTACCCAGATTATCCAAAGTGGTTCCTTCCATGCCCTTTATCCAATCACTGGGATGATGAGGTTATGGCCAGAAACCCCTGGAGTTTCACCCAAGTCTCTATAAATACAGACATTTCAGCTCCAGACACACTTTGAGAGCCAGTGCCTGACCTGAGGAGGCTGAAGGCAAGAGACCTGGAAGGGGTAAGTGATGAGTGGGCACGTCCAAGGAGGATGGCTAGAAATCAGGACACACGGGTGGGTTTCAGAAAGATGTTGCTTTCTTTTCATCTTACATTAACTGGGAGACCTTGTGACAGGAGATCTTCCTCTAACCCCACGTTAACAATGGTTAATCCAGGTCTTCTGCCAGGGGAGAAAAATGTTTCCACACATGTTGCTGTGAGGTGGCTCGTTTTCTTCAGGGCTTTCTGAGCGGCACCCTATGGCCATTTAAAAACTACATATATGTTTATTATTAGTTTTAAGTTTTTTAATTCCTTCATTTTGGCTGGGCTGGGTCTTCTTTGCTGTGAGGGCTTTCTCTAGTCGTAGCTAGTGGGGACTACTCTCTAGCTGAGGGGTATGGGCTTCTCATTGTGGTGGCTTCTCCCGTGGCAGAGCTGGGAGTCTACAGCTCGGGTTCAGTAGTTGCCCCTCTCAGGCTCAAGAGTTGTAGTGCACAGGCTTCAAGGCAGGCGGGGTCTTCCCATATCAGGGATCAAACCCATGTCCCCCTGCATTGGCAGGCAGATTCTTATCCACTGGACCACCAAGGAAGCCCTATGGTCATTTCTGACCAGACAGTTTTATGAAATATTGAATGAGTTGAGCAATGGTGTCCAATATATGGGATGTAGGGGAGACAGAAGGGTGGAAAAAAATGAAACCATTGTTTCTCTTTTTTTTTTGTCTCCCTAGACTGCTCACCAGTGACTTTAATGCTGAGGAAAAGCAGAGGAAATCTATTTCCATAGGCTTCAACTGGGCACCCACTTCTAGAAGCATTTGCTCAGAGTCCTACTGGAAATTTCCTCCATCAATATGGCTGAGGACCAGCCATTTTTTCAGGGTTGTGGACACATGACAGACAGCCCTGGGGCAGAGTCACCGGCATCCGTGCCACCCCAAGACACACTCATGGAAGACTCAGACTGTGACCAGGAAACCTGGCACGTCCGGTTCAGAACATTTAGCAGCTCAGAGGAGTCCGACCCGTTTGAGGATCTGAGGAGACTCCGTGAACTCTGCTATCTGTGGCTGAGGCCGGATCTTCACACCAAGGAGCAGATGATGGACAGGCTGGTGCTGGAGCAGTTCATGATCTGCATGCTCCTGGAGTGCCAGGTCCTGCTCAAAGAAAGTGAAGTGCAGAGTTGCAAAGCCCTGGAGGACGTGCTGAGAAATAAGCAGAAACCCAAGAACTGGGTGAGTAGGACCTTAGTGATGGGTGTGGGACGAGGAGACACGTGCAAGCTGCAGGGATCACAAGATAGGACCTGCGGGTTTGGCTCTGTATCAGTGGTTCCCAAACAGGAGAGAGAAGTTCACAGTTGGGCAATTTGGGAGATACTTTTGGCTGTCTCAACTTGAAGGATGTCGACCTTTTACACCAAACGTGAGCTTCTATTGTCAATGCCATTGGGTGCCTGAAAGCTACATTCCAGGTTTATAGAGACTGATCTTGATTGATTTCTCCCCTCACAGACCATAGTCTGCATACAAGGGCAGAAATATCCCGTGCATGATCCCGACATTGAGATGACTGAAGCCAAGGCTGGTGACATGGATGATGAGAGAGACCCATGCGGGGAGCCCGAACCACCCTCAAGGGTCATACCTCCAGAAGATGGCTAGGAAGGAAGCCAAGAGCTGCAGAATCCGCCAGGAGCCATGAACCTATCTACGGAGCAGGTGAGAAAGTGGAAGCAGGTAGAAGAGACTCAGGTGGGTGTGGCTGCTGGAGGAATGGGGAGGTTTGACAGAGGACAGGAATGGACCCATTGCTTCCAGGAATTCCCGTGGATGCATTCCGTTCCTAGGCATTTTTTCTAATCAGTGTGAGAATGAAGATAATCCATCTCTGTCCCTCTCCTATGAAAGCTTCTAGTCTTAGGAGTGGGAAGAAGGGAATCCTGTCTTCCTGACATGATGCTAGGTTCAATTTGCTGCAGGTAAATGCACTGACAGCTGATTTACCAACGGCCACCTTGCCCAAGGGCATGTCATATTTCAGAATATGATCATTCCTTGCAACTGAAGGAGTGACTCGAAATTGGACTCATTTGTCCCCCAGTAGACATTGGGCTTCCCTGGTGGTTCATATGGCGAAGAATCTGCCAACAATGCATGAGACCTGGGTTCGATGCCTGGGTCAGGAAGATCCCCAGGAGAAGGGAATGGCTACACACTCTAGTGTTCTTGCCTGGAGAATCCCATGAACAGAGGAACCTGGCAGCTATAGTCCATGGGTTTGCAGAGAGTCAGACACGACTGAGCGACTAACACTTTCCCTTTCAGACATTGAAGAATGAATGGAAGACAGTTGATTTCTTCAAATAAGGTTGGGTATAGGCAGGGGATGCTATTGACTTGCATGGAGTAGAGACCAAGAATTGTGGTCGTCATCTTCCTATCTACTGCGTAACCACCATTGCAAAGATTCATCCAGGCAAAGTCTCCAACAGTGATGGAGTCAAGAGAGCTGGACCTAGAGTTCTTTACTTCCAGAGTCAAGGGCAGGCAGGAGTGGGTATGATTTGGAGAGACCTATGCATAGAGAAGTCAGAGTGCCAACTGTGATGTCCTGATTGGATTGCCAGATACAGTCTGTATAGATCCAGGACAGCCTTGAGTATCAGGAGATGATTATCAATCAGGGTGATGGGGTGGACAAGAAGAAGTCACGGCATATCCCCTAAAATGACATGAAGAAAGTTGGAGTCTTAGATCAAGATACGAGGGAGATGGGCAAACAGGAAACAGTTTTCCATGGACTAGGGTAAATGGCTTTGACTCTGCTTGTTTGTCCCTTGTCAGGACCAGAGAGCTCTCCCGCCAGAGACTGTTCCTGAAACAGGTAAGCTGGAGGGTCAGACGCCCAGGGAGAACTTGGAGAAGGACGTGCTGGAAGACAGGGGAGAGACAAAAACCCTTCAATCTCAAGAACCTGAACTTCTGAAGGGTCCTGGCGAGTATTCAAAACCGTGGAATTCAGCAGAGTTAGTGACTCCCTCCTATGGTGGCATGGGGCTGGGTAGCCAGCATCACCATGCTTGGATGGGTGGGGTGGAGATCATTGTCCAGTGCCAACCTTCTCCATCATCAACGTTCCACTGTCCCACAGTCCAAGCTCTTAGCTTGGTTGCTTGATGGGAACTTCTCAGCCAACATCAGGTTTCCAGTGAGGCCAGCAGCACAGAAAATGTTCCTTGTTAAGTGTGGTGCTGAATTTCTTTCAGGGGATTCTGGGAGCATAGGGAGAGAGACGAATCCTCAAGAAGAAACTGATCTTTAAAATGTGTCTCCTGAACCCTTTCTTCCTGTGTTCCAGAGGGAGACGTTTCCACTATGAGTGAATCCAGACGAGGTCCTGTAAAGAATCGCAGACATGTCAAAAGGAAACGGGAGAGCAGTCCCACTTGCCAAGATGTGGGTCAAGAAGCAGCCACGTGTTTGGACCCAGGAGAGTTCTCAGGACAGCGTGGATCCCATTTGTTGGTGTATCTGGGACCGTGGGACCCACCAGTCTTCCTGAGGGAGCAGAAACCCCCACGGGCACCCTCTGAATGCACGGTGTGCAAAAAGAGCTTTCCTTATCAGTCTCAGCTTACCCTGCACCAGAGGACACACACAGGAGAGAGGCCCTTTCAGTGTGACATCTGTGCCAAAGTGTTCATACAGCTTTCAGACCTGCGGGTTCACGAGCGGATCCACACTGGCGAGAAGCCCTACAGCTGTGATCTCTGCCTCAAGTAGTTCACCCAGGACTCCACGCTGTGCACTCACAAGAGGACCCACACCCAGGAGAAGCCTTTCCGCTGTGAGCAGTGTGACAGAGCTTTCGGCCACCGAGGGAACCTCAATGTTCACCGACGCACCCACTCTGGGCTCAAGCCCTACGTGTGCCCCGAGTGTCACACAGCCTTCCGTCAGCTGGGGACTTTCAAACGCCACCGGAAAATCCATTCCAGATGACTGGCTCAGGACCCTGCCCTCAGGTCCAAGTGCCTTCTGCTCCGAGAAGGAAATTCGGGATTATTTGTCACTTATGTGATACAAACAAAGGGTGACATGTGAAGAACTTACGATCATACTGGAACCCAATGAGGTTCCATTGACATGAATTAGGTGTGAATTCTTTCCCTTCAGAATTTGTTTTCTACTTTAGTGTAGCCTGTGTTTTGGTGATAAGTTTTGGCTTTGTGTTGTTCTTCTTTCAGTGACTGCAGGTCTCGTTAGTTTTCTTCTTTGTGAAACTGAGGTCACTGCTGATTGTCCCCCCATTAGGGAAGATTTCATCGTAAAATAGGATGCTCCTAGCAGAGTGTCTAGATGAAAAAGAGGATCACCAGTGAAATTTAAATTTCTAATAAACAAAGACATTTTTGTCAAATAAGTGTCCTGTGTATTTCCCCTTCAAAGATTTTTTTTCTTTATTTTATTTTTTAACTTTACTATCTTGTATTGTTTTTGCCATGTATCAACATGAATCTGCCACATGTATACACATGTTCCCCATCCTGAGCCCTCCTCCCTCCTCCCTCCCTGTCCCATCCCTCTGGGTCGTCCCAGTGCACCAGCCCCAAGCATCCAGTATCGTGCATCGAACCTGGACTGGCGACTCGTTTCATATATGATATTATACATGTATCAGTGCCATTCTCCCAAATCATCCCACCCTATCCCCAAGATTTTTATATGGAGTAGATGATAGCAGCGGTTTGTTCTATGGCCATTATTATGTGGAAATATCGACCCTCTGTAAGGCTTCCCCAGTAGCTCAGCGGTAAACAATCCACCTGCAGCCTAGAAGACCCAGGTTCGATCCCCTCATCAGGAAGATTCCCTGGAGAAGGGAATGGTAACCCACTCCAGTATTTTGCCTGGAAAATCCCATGGACAGGGGAGCCTGGCAGGCTGTGGTGTGTTGGGTTGCAAAGAGTCAGACATGAGTGAAGCGACTGAGCATCCACTCGAGCATTTAAAGTAACTGTATTCTTTTGGAATTATGAACTGTTAGGTAATGTAATATTAATGCTCTTTTGAACACTGAGATTCTAGGGTGTCTGTGCTTGAAAAGATTCTTCAAGGTAGCACTCTTTCATCCCACCTGGCTCTCCTCCAGCAGAAATGAAGAGAGGTCATTTGGAGCAGAATGGAGAAAATAAAGTATTTCTTTTTAAAGAATCAGCGTTTTCTTCAATTAATTAGCCTGGGAATTTGTTGGGGGCGGCAAACTCAAGGATGATATTGTAATAGATATTGGTGTCTGGCTGCTCGCACTTAAAAGCCAATACAGAGGCCAGGTTGGGGGAAAGGAAAGTTAGCTTTATTTTCGATGCCGGCAACTGTTGAAAGTGAAAGTGAAGTTGCTCAGTCATGTCCAACTCTTTGCGACCCTGTGGACTGTAGCCTACTAGGCTCCACCGTCCATGGCATTTTCCAGGCAAGAGTACTGGACTGGGTTGCCATTTCCTTCTCCAACAACTGTGGAGGGCGGGGCACTGTGGCCACTGCTGAGTTTTCCAAATTTGCTGCCTCACTGAGGGCAAAGCTTTCACAGCATCGTGTCTGAGGATTTGAAATAGTTCAACTGGAATTTCATCATCTCCACTAGCTTTGTTCATAGTGATTCTTCCTAAGGCCCTCTTGACTTCACATTCCAGGATGTCTGGCTCTAGGTGAGTGATCACAGCTTAGGGATTATCTACGCTCCCAGAATCCGCTGAAAGAGATTCAGAACCACACTTAACAAGGAGCATTTTCTGTGCTGCCAGCCTCACAGGAACCCTGATGTTGGCTGAGAAGTTCCCATCAAGCAACCAAGCTAAGAGCTTGGACTGTGGGGCTCTGGGACGTTGATGATGGAGAAGGTTGGCACTGGACAATGATCTCCACCCCACCCATCCAAGCATGGTGATGCTGGCTACCCAGCTGCATGCCACCATAGGACGGAGTCACTAACTCTGCTGAATTTCATGGTTTTGAATACTCACCAGGACCTTTCAGAAGTTCAGGTGCTTGAGACGGAAGCGTTTTTGTTTCTCCCCTGTCTTCCAGCAGGTCCTTTCCAAGTTCTCCCTGGGCGTCTGACCCTCCAGCTCACCTGTTTCAGGAACAGTCTGTGGCGGGAGAGCTCTCTGGCCCTGACAAGGGACAAACAAGCAGAGTCAATAACCCTTCTACCTCAGTCCATGGAAAACTGTTTCCTGTTTCCCCATCTGCCTCGTATCATGATCTAAGACTCCAGCTTTCTTCATGTCATTTTAGGGGATATGCCCTGACTTCTTCTGGTCTGCCCATCACCCTGATTGATAATCATCTCCTGATACCCAAGACTGTCCTGGATCTATTCAGACCGTATCTTGCAATCAAATCAGGACATCACACTGGCACTCTGACTTCTCTATGCATAGGTCTCTCCAAATCATACCCACTTCTGCCTGACCCTGACTCTGGAAGTAAAGAACTCTAGGTCTAGCTCACTTGACTCCATCATTGTTGGAGACTTTGCATGCATGCATCTTTGTAATGGTGGTTACCCGGTACATAGGAAAATGATGACTAGTATTCTTGGTCTCTACTCCATGAAAGTCAGTACTATCCCCTGCCCATACCCACGGAGTAGGCAATTGCACTCCAGTACTCTTGCCTGGAGAATCCCATGGACAGAGGAGCCTGGTAGGCTCGGTCAATGGGATAATGAAGAGTTCGACATGACTGAGCGACTTCACTTTTACTTTTCACTTTCACGCATTGGAGAAGGAAATGTCAACCCACTCCAGTGTTCTTACCTTGAGAATCCCAGGGACAGTGGGGCCTGGTGGGCTGCCGGCTATAGAGTCACACAGAGTTGGACACGACTGAACCGACTTAGCAGCAGCAGCAGCAGCAGCAAGAGCCCATACCCAACCTTATATGAACAAATCAACTGTCTTCCATTCATTCTTCAATGTCCGAAAGTGAAAGTGTTAGTCGTTCAGTCATGTCTGACACTTTGCAACCCCATGGACTATAGCCACCAGGTTCCTCTGTTCATGGGATTCTCCAGGCAAGAACACTGGAGTCGGTAGCCATTCCCTTCTCCAGGGGATTTTCCTGGCCCAGGGATCGAACCCAGGTCTCCTACATTGTCAGCAGATTCTTCACCATCTGAGCCTCCAGGGAAACCCAATGTCTACTAGGGGGCAAAATGAGTCCACTTTGGAGTCACTCCTTCAGTTGCAAGGAATGATCATATTCTGAAATATGACGTGCCCTTGGGCAAAGTGGCCGTGGGTAAATCAGCTGTCAATGCATTTACCTGCAGCAAACTGAACCTAGCATCATGTCAGGAAGACAGGATTCCTTTCTCCCCACTCCTAAGACTAGAGGCTTTCATGGCAGAGGGACAAAGATGGATTAGCTTCATTCTCACACTGACTGGAAAAAATGCTTAGGAACTGATTGCATCCACTGGAATTCCTGGAAGCAATGCGTCCATTCCTGTCCTTTGCCGAACCTCCCCATTCCTCAAACAGCCACACCCACCTGACTCCCTTCTACCTGTTTCCATGCTCTCACTTGCTCCCGAGACAGGTCCGTGGCTCCTTCCAGATTCTGCAGCTCTTGGATTCCCTTCTGGCCATCCTCTGGAGGTATGACCTTTGTGGGGGGTTGGGGCTCCCCGCATGGGCCTCTCTGATCATCCATGTCACTGGCCTTGGCTTCAACCATCTCAATGTCTGGATCGCGCACAGGATATTCTGCCCTTGTATGCAGACTATGGTTTGTGAGGGGAGAAATCAATCAAGATCAGTCTCTATAAGACCTGGAATGTAGCTCTCAGGCATCCAATGGCATTGACGATAGAAGCTCCCATTTGGTGTAAAAGATCGACAGCCTTTGAGCTGAGACAACCAAAGAATCTCCCAAATTGCCCAACTGTGAACTTCTCTCACCTGTTTGGGAATCACTGATACAAATCCAAACCCACAGGTCCTATCTTGTGATTCCTGCAGCTTGCACGTGTCTCCTCCTCCCACACCCATCATTAAGGTCCTACTCACCCAGTTCTTGGGTTTCTGCTTATTTCTCAGCACGTCCTCCAGGGCTTTGCAACTCTGCACCCCACTTTCTTTGAGCAGGACCTGGCACTCCAGGGGCATGCAGAACATGTACTGCTCCAGCAGCAGCCTGTCCATCATCTGCTCCTTGGTGTGAAGATCTGGCCTCAGCTACAGATGGCAGAGTTCACAGAGTCTCCTCAGATCCTCGACGGGGTCGGACTCCTCTGAGCTGCTAAATGATCTGAACCGGACGTGCAAGGTTTCCTGGTCACAGTCTGAGTCTTCCATGAGTGTGTCCTGGGATGCCACGGACGCCAGTGACTCTGCCCCAGGGCTGTCTGTGATGTGTCCACAACCCGGAAAAAGTGTCTGGTCCTCAGGCGTATTGATGGAGGAAATTTCCAGTAGGACTCTGAGCAAATGCTTCTAGAAGTGGGTGCCCAGTTGATGCCTATGGAAATGAATTTCCTCTGCTTTCCCTCCACATTAAAGTCACTGTTTAGTAGTCTAGGGACTGGATGGAGGAGCCTGGTGGGCTACAGTCCATGGGGTCGCTAAGAGTCAGACACTACCGAGCGACTTCACTCCCACTTTTCCCTTTCATGCATTGGAGAAGGAAATGGCAACCCACTCCAGTGTTCTTGCCTGGAGAATCCCAGGGATGGGGGAGCCTGGTGGGCTGCCGTCTATGGGGTCACACAGAGTCGGACACAACTGAATCGACTTAGCAGCAGCAGCAGCAGCAGGAGGGGAAAAGAACGACACTTATCAATTTAAGAAGCCTTCTTTATCTAAATACCTAAGGAAGCAGTATCCAAACTAGTATAAGGGGAACATATCTCAACATAATAATGGCCACATTGAAAAAACTATGGCTATCACCTACCTGTAGCAAAGTCTTAGAAGAGAAAACACACAGCTCTTTGATACAAATGTGTTTGTTTATTTGAAATTTAAATTTCACTGGTGATCCTGTATTTAATCTAGCCATCCTGCTAGGAGCATCCTATTTTAAAAGGAAAGCACACCTGACAAGAAGGCAATCAGCAGTAGCCTCACTCTGATGATGAGGTACTGATAACCAGTGAGACACAGCTTCATTGGAAGAAAAAGAACAACACAAAGCGAAAACATGTAAGAAAACCAGAGTCTAACATCATAAGGCAATTCTCCTCCAACTGAAAATACACAAATGAAAAAGAAAACTATAGTCTATAGCAAAGTAGAAAACAAAATCCAAAGGGAAAAATGTCATCACTCAAGTATCTTAATTCACACAAATATCCTAATTTACGCGAGTGGAACCCCACTGGGTTCCACGATCCTCCTAAGCCCTTCCCCTGTCATCCCACTTTGTATCACACAGGTGACAAATCATTCTCAATTTTCTCATTAAAACAGAAAAGACCTGGACCTGAGGGCAGGGTCCTGTGCCAGTCATCTGGAATGGATTTTCCGGTGGCGTTTGAAAGTCCCCAGCTGACGGAAGGCTGTGTGACACTCGGGGCACACGTAGGGCTTGAGCCCAGAGTGGGTGCGTCGGTGAACGTTGAGGTTCCCTCGGTGGCGGAAAGCTCTGTCACACTGCTCACAGCGGAAAGGCTTCTCCTGGGTGTGGGTCCTCTTGTGAGCGTGCAGCGTGGAGTTGTGGGTGAACTTCTTGAGGCAGATACCACAGCTGTAGGGCTTCTCACCAGTGTGGATCCGCTGGTGAACCCGCAGGTCTGAAGGCTGTATGAACCCTTTGGCACAGACGTCACATTGAAAGGGCCTCTCTCCTGTGTGTGTCCTCTGGTGCAGGGTAAGCTGAGATTGACAAGGAAAGCTCTTTTTGCACACCTTGCATTCAGAGGGTGCCCGTCCCGGGGTTTCTGCTCCCTCAGGAAGACTGGTGGGTCGCATGGTGCCAAATGCACCAAAGGAATGGGACCCAAGCTGTCCTGAGAACTCTCCTTGGTCCAAACACGAGGCTGCCTCTTGACGCACGTCTTGGCATGTGGGACTGCTCTCCCGCTTCCTTTTCACATGTCTGCGATTCTTCAGAGGACCTCGTCTGGATCCACTCGGAGTGAAAACATCTCTCTCTGGAACACAAGAGGAAAGGGTTCAGAGCCACATTTGAAGTATCACTTCCTTCCGGGGGACTCTCTCCTCTCTCTCTGCCCTCCCAGAATCTGCTGAAAGAAAACATTCAGCACCATATTTATCAAGGAGCATTTTCCATGGTGCCGGCCTCATTGGAACCATCCATAATCTTGGCTACAGACTTCCTAGCAACCAAACTACCTAAGAGTCTAGCTGATGAAACTCTCTGGAATGTTGGCGATGGAGAAGGTTGGCATTGGAGAACCAACTCCTACCCCACAACAACAAGGGATGGAAATGCTGGGTACCCCTTCCTGGACATGAATGGAGGCAGTCAGTACCTCCTGTGGTCTCCAAGTTTTTAATACTCACCACGATTCTGCAGAAGTTCAGGCTCTTGAGACGAAAGGGTTCTTGTCACTCCTGTGTCTTCCCACAGGTCCTTCTCCAAGTTCTCCTTGGAGGGCGTCTGACCCTCCAGTTCACCTCTTTCAGGAATGGGCTCTGGCGGGAGAGCTTTCTGGTCCTGACAAGGGGCAACCAAGCAGAGTCAATCCCACTGCCTTAGCCCACGGCAATCTCTGTCTCCTCTTTCCCCACCCGCCTCGTACCCTGATCTCACACTCCAGCTTTCTGAATATCAGTTTGGGGGAGATGCCCTGACTGCTTCCCATCACCCTGATAGGCAATCCTCTTCTGATTTCCATGTCAGTCCTTGATCTATACCGACCACCTCTGGCAAAAGTCCAGACTTCACAGCTGGCACTGCCAATTATCTTTGCACCTATCTCTCCACCTCATCTCACAGTCTCCAGGCCCTGAATCTGAAAGCAGAGGATTCTGGCTCTAGGGCTCCTGACTTCACCACTTGCTGATACCTTGCCTGGATTTCTCTTCATCATGGAAGGTGGCCTGGGGCATAATAAGATGATAAGCAGTTTAGCTGTTATACTACATAGCTCTGTTCTATACTATATAGCTCTATTCATGAGAAATCAGTAGCATCTGCTCCCCCGATTCACATTTCAAAAAAATCCACTCTTTCCAGACATACTCCAATATCTGAGGGGAAAAAGGACTCCAACGGGGAACTTGTTATGCAATTCAAGGTGTTTACAATATCCCCCAATATTAAGTGCCTCTGATGAAATCCATCATGGGTGAAACCGCTGTGAGTGCACTTATGCCTGATGAACTGACCCAGCACCATCCTGTGGAAACAGGACTCCTCTGCCCTCATGCTTAGGGCCACAAGCTTTCATGGTGAAGGACTATGAAACATGGACTGTCTTCATTCTCACACTGGCTGGAAAATGCCAGGAATGGAATGCATCCATGGGAATTCCTGGAGGCAGAGGGTCCATTCCTGTCCTTTGCCCAGTTCTCCCAATTACTTCCGCAGCCACCCCCACCCGACCCCCTTCTACCTGCTCCCAGACTGGAGGTCAGGACATCACACTCACCTGCCCCCTCGACAGGCCCTTGGCTCCTGGCAGATGCTGCCCATCTTGGCTTTCCTGCTGGCCCTTGTCTGGAGGGATGACACTGACTGTAGGCTGGGGCTCTCTGGCTCGGTCTCCCTCACTGTGCCCCTCACTGACCTCAGATCCTAACATCTCAACACCCGTGCCGGGCATCAAAATATCGTCGCCTTGGACATGCACTACAGCCTGTGAGGAAAAATTCAGATAGGATCAGTCTCCCTTCACAAGATCCAAAAAGGTATTCATTGCGTATCCCACCCTAGGAGCCCACCTCCTGGGAATGACATTTGAAAGACCAACACCCTCCAAGTGAGGATCAACAGAAACATCTCCAGTGATGCCACAGGCAAGTGCTCACCCCTCTGGGAATCCCTGATTTAGAGCCAAGCCCTCTGATCCTTCTGCTTCACCTCCCAGCTCCCAGCCCCTCATCCCACCGTTCCCTGTCTCACAGGGTCACTAGGGTCCTACTCACCCATTTCCTCAGTTTCTGCTTCTTTCTCAGCACCTCCTCCAGATCCTTACAAGTCTTGGCACCACTACTCTTGACTAAGACCTGGATCTCAGGCGGCATGCACATCACGAACTGCTCCAGCACCAGCCTGTCCACCATCTCCTCCTTGGTGTGAAGATCCGGCCTCAGCCACAGCCCGCAGAGTTCACGGAGCCTCCTCAGAGCCTTCATGGGGTCGGATTCGTCCGAGCTGATAAACGTTCTGAAGCGGATGCGCAACTCTTCCAGGTCTGAGTCGCGGTTTTCCCTTCGGGTGTCTTGGCCTGGCGCAGACGCCGGTGACTCTGCTCCGGGGCTGTCCGCGACGGGGCCACGACCCCTTGTCTGGTTCTCAGCCATACCGACTGTAGAGCTTCTCAGTAGGACTCTGGGCAAATGCTTCTAGAAGTCGGTGCCCAACTGACCCCGATCGAAAGGAATTTCCTCTTGCTTTTCCTCAGGAATAGATTCAGTGTTCAGAAATAGGGGGCAAAAAAGAAAAAAGAATGCAGCCAATTAGTTTTGTTTTCATCCACCCTACCATCCCTCATCCCAATACTGGGCAGTATTCCCGCCTCAGAATTTCACACCAGGGACAAGAATCCATTCTCTTACTCCTCCAACATCCATCTTATACTACAAGAAACTGTGTGGTCACAACTGTCCACAGGGCGGTGCTTAAAAGCCCTTGTTGAAAAAATGAACCACCCCACAGGCCACCATGGAGTGTGGAAACAATCTCATCTCACAGAAGATTCCACAAATGAACCACGGTTTATGTGTGGCCGGAGGCAGATCGGTGGATTTCACACGGTCTCTGAGCGAATGCAAGGGGAACAGAAAGCCAGGACTTACTGAAACCCACTTCCACGGGCCCTGACTCTCTAGCGATCTCTTTAGACACTTCCCATCAATTACCTCCTTGAAGCCTTCTCGCCTCGGTCCTCCTCAGTTGGGGACTCGCTCTCCAACTCGGCTGGCGGAGACACGTCTCTCTTTCGCGCTGGAGAAACGCCGGCCCTCTCGGCCTGTTACCCGATCGGCGCATGGATTCGGTGAGGGCGGGGCGAAACGTTCTAGATAATCCCTCTTTACTTAATCACAGGGATTCGATTGCCCACGGAAACTCGCTCAGGAGAACCACGATTTGCTAAAGAGGCCTCCATAGTGGTTTAGCGACAGGTTCTGTGTATTTTTGTTGTTGTTCTGTTTTTGGCCAAGCAGGGAGGCAGGTGCGGTCTCAGTTCCCAGACCGCGGAAGGAAACCACGCCGCCTGCCGCGGGAGCGCTGAGTCTCACCCGCTGGGCGCGCGGGAAATCCCTTGGTTTCCTTTTGGATTTGATTGATTTTGGACTTTGGGGACTGCACTTTGGGGTGAACGGAGTGGTTTCAATGATCTCGTGAATTTTTGGTCTCACTGCCTGGAAGGTTTGACGGTGTCAGAGACATGGTGGTGGGAACCAGATCGGTTTGACTCCTCTCGTCTTTTCTGTTCTTGTGAGATAAGTCTTCAAAGGCTTTTCTAAAATCAGCTGATGAGCTAAGGTGTGAGCAGACCCGATTTCTAAGTAGCCTTTTTGAAGAGTAGAAGTTGTACACCAATAGGAAAGAAGAATGACCCCTATCACTTTCAGAAGCCTTCCTTTTTTGAAACAAGTCGGGAAGAAATACCTGAACAACTATGGAGTGAGTGAATCTACCTCAACATAACAGCCATGTAGGCAAAACCACGGCCATCACCTATTCCCTGTAGAAAAGTCTTAGAAACTATGAGACACATTTGACAGAAATGTGTTTATTTGAAATTTAAATTCCACTGGAGACCTTGGCCTCTTTGCCAGGTCCTGCAGGTTTAAAGAGAAGTCCTGCCTAACAGGAAGGCAGTCAACAGTAGGCTCAGTTTCATGATGAAATAGTGATAACCAATGAGACATGCTTTCAGTAAAAGAATAACAAAAGAAAGCAAAAACTTTTTGAAACAGGGTACACTAAAGTAGAAAACAAAATCCAAAGGGAACGATAAGCCATCACTCAAATATCCTCCTCATTCATGTAAATGGAACCCCCTGGACCCAATATCCTCCGAAGCTCTTCCCATGTCATCCACCCTTTGTGTTACAGAAGTGACAAATCACTGTGAATTTCCTACTTGGACCCGAGGGCAGGGTCCTGGGCCAGTGGTTCGGAATGGGTTTCCTGGTGGGATTTGACAGACCTCAGGGAGCAGAAGACCGGTGACACTCGGGGCACATGTAGGGCTCGAGCCCAGAGTGTGTCCACTGAGGTTCCCACTGTGGTCGAAAGCTTTTTCACAGTGCTCACAGCAGAAAGGCTTCTCTTGGGTGTGGGTCCTCTGGTAACCGTGAAGCGTGGAGTCGTGAGGGAACTTCTAGGGGCAGAGATCGCAGCCGTAGGGCTTTTCGCCCAGTGGGTCTCCTGGTGAACACACAGGTCCCGAGGCTGCATGAACCACTGGACATGGAAGTTGCTTTTTTCTCTTTGTAATTTAAAGGGCCGTCTCTGTTTAATGCGCTTCCAGAATAAAGGCCCATTACTTTGATAAGCACGGGCTCAGCAGAAGACTCACAGAATATGTGTAAAAGAATGTTTCCAAAGGCTCCAGAGATGACCCCAACTCTGCTTCCTGCTTCCCCTGGACAATACTCCAACTCCTGGGCGGGGTGGCTACTTGGTCCAGCTGACTTTAGGAATGTCATAATGCTCCGTGAGCGTGTCCAGGTGTCTGTTGAAGTCCTCCACTCTCTGCTAGTGAGTTTTGGATGCTTTCTTCAGGATCCTCTCCATTTGTCGCTTCTCCTGCACCTTCTCAAAGGCCACCTAGGCTGGAGTGCGCTTGTTGAGTTGGCGCCTCAGCTCCTCCTCCTGGTTCTTCTGGATTTTTCCCATCGTTTCCAGGAGTTTTGCCTTGTCTCTGTCCTTTTTCTCCTTCCGCTTGGTCACGCCAAGTTCGGTGACTCCTTGCAGCTTCCAGGGTCCCTTTTGGACCTGCTCGTAGGCGTCCATGCTACCCATCTTTGGATTCGGATTTCTAAATGGACAAAAGTCAGGGGGCATCAGGTTTCTCAAATGGAAATTGGGACAATATCGTTCTGTATTGTAGATCTGAGAGGGTCTCTCTGTGCGTGTTAACACAAATGAACACAGACGAACATGTCTGCTTAGCCCAGGGGGCCAAGGTTCAGAAAGCCTTGAGGAAGAAATGCAGCACACCACACCATAGCATGGAGGCTGGCAACACCTATAAATCAGGGTGATGTATAAACCTATAAATCAGATGGAGGCAGGAGGGGGAACCTGAAAGACCTCTTATTTAAATGTCTTTTCTGCAAGAGAAGAATCCGTGTTCCACTATATTTCCAAAGTTCCATTTACATGTTTCAAGTCCGTTTTTCCCCCTCACAGAGAGCTCAGCACCCAACCGTAGTTAATGTGGAGTTTAAGGGAGATCCACTGCTTTCACAAGGCCTTTGAGCTGATGCAAGGTGAGTAGAAAACCCAGCCTTCTGAAACCCACCACCTCCTTCTGTACTGATTCCCAAACCTTCTCCTTAGACGTTCTCACTCATCACTTACCTCCATTGAGCCCTCTTGCCCTAAGCCTCCTCAAGTCAGTGACTGGCTATCAGTGTGTGTCTGGGGCTGAAACTCTCTATTTATAGAGACGGGGGAAATGGCAAGGGTCCCTGCTTGTTACCCCATCAGCACAGTGATTGTGTAAGGGCGGGTCAAGTCATTTATATGACCTCATTTTAGATAATCCAATTTATCCATGGATCCAGTTTCACACGGACACTCCACCAGAAAAAAACACAGTATATCAAAGAGGCCTCCATATTGGTTTTGTGGTAGACTTCTCTGCTACGTCAGGGGGTAAAGAATCCTCCTGCAATGCAGGAGATGCTAGAGTAATTCCTGGGTCAGGAAGATCTGCTGGAGAAGGGATAGGCTACCCACTCCAGTGTTCTTGGGCTTCCCTTGTGGCACAGCTGGGAAAGAAGTAAAGTGAAAATCTTTTAGATGTCCGACCCTTTGTGACCCCGTGGATATATATTCCATGGAATTCTCCGGACCAGAAGACTGGAGTGGGTAGCCGTTCCCTTCTTCGAGGGATCTTCCCAACCCAGTGAGTGAAGCCAGATCTCCCGCATTGCAGGCAGATTCTTTTTTTTTTTTTTTAATTTATTTTTTTTTCTAGTTTAATTTTATTTTATTTTTAAACTTTACAATATTGTATTAGTTTTGCCAAATATCGAAATGATTACACCACAGGTATACCTGTGTTCCCCATCCCGAGCCCTCCTCCCTCCTCCCTCCCCACACCCTCCCTCTGAGTCATCCCAGTGCACCAGCCCCAAGCATCCAGTATCGTGCATCGAACCTGGACTGGTGACTCGTTTCATACATGATATTATACATGTTTCAATGCCATTCTCCCAAATCTCCCGACCCTCTCCCTCTCCCACAGAGTCCATAAGACTGATCTATACATCAGTGTCTCTTTTGCTGTCTCGTACCACCAGGGAAGCCCGTGCACTTTTTGGAGGTAAGACTGGTTTTCCTGATCTAGCAAATACTTTTCTCATTTACCTGGAGAGTTGGAAGGAGTCAAAGTATAGGTATCTGAAAATTTTAACCAGTTTGGTTCGCCTATGCGTCCCTGGTGGCTCAGTGGTAAAGAATCTACCTGCAAATGCAGAAGACATGGGTTCACTCTCTGGGTTCAGAAGATCTCTCGCAGAAGGAAATGGACAACACACTGCAGTAATCTTGCCTGGAAAATTCGATGGACAGAAGAACCTGGTGGGCCATGGAATAGCAGAGTCGGACACAACTCAGCGACTAAACAACCCTTTTTAAAATTCCACATGTAAAGATCTCGGACGAAGTCTGAATCTGGAATGTTCTGCAGGGGACGTGCCACTTTTGGGGTCACAGTCTGGCTTTTCAGTAAGTACACTCTGGTGCGGCACAGACACCAGTGGTTCTGATTACAGCCTGTCTAGGACTATTCCATGACCCCACAAAAAATGTACATTCTTTAGCCATAGTGACTGAGGAATTTACTAGCAAAATGTTGAGCACATGCTTCTAGAAGCCCATGACAAATTCACCCCTATGTAAAGGGTTTTCCTCTACCTTTCATCAGCAATGTATTCACTGTTCAGAAGAATGGGGGCAAAAGATAAATGAACAGAACTAGTTCCATTTTATTCTACCCTTCCATCTCCTCTATATTCCTCACCCCAATACCCAATACCATTCTCTCACTGGTACAATCTTTCATATTGAATGGACCTTAGTCCATCCATCATTCTTCTGACATCCACCTTTATGGGAAATAAAGGTTGAAATGTCTGAACGGCTCCCTAGATTTTGATTCTGTCGTCTGGGACTATGTTGTCCTTTGCTGTACTTTCAAGAAATTTACAGTGTGTGAGACTCCTCAAATGGACATGAACAGCAATGACAGGTTTTATATGATTCGGTCAAGACAAGCCACCAGGCAAGGCTCTCCATCATGATTCTTCTGGGGAAAAAAAATACGAGGAAGCTTATTTAAACACTGAATTCTATGTAGTATAGTGACGTTGGAAACATTAAGCACAGATTGTCCACACAAAACATTTACTTGCTGTCACCAGGCTATTTATTTGCTCCAAGGAAGGGACACACAAAAGGATCCAAAGAGAATCAAGTTCCTGATCACATACTTGTTATGGTCATGAAACACACAACATACAGTTTTGACTCTTTTCTAAAGTGTACGATCTTCTTCCATCAAGTTCATTCACAATGTTGTGCAGCTGTCAATGTTGTCTACTTCCAAGCTTTCTCATCACCCCAAGAACAAAATGTGAATCATGAAAAGTCCCTCCCCATTCTCTGCCCACTTCCCCCCTTACCCTTGGCAATGCCTTGGCAATCCATTCATCTACTTCTTGCATCTATGGGTTCAGTTCAGGTCAGTTCAGTTCAGTCGCTCAGTCGTGTCCAACTCTTTGAGACGGCATGAAATGCAGCACGTCAGGCCACCCTGTCCATCAGCAGCTCCCGGAGTTTACTCAAACTCACATCCATTGAGTCAGAGATGCGATCCAACCATCTCATCCTCTGTCATCCCCTTCCCCTCCTGCCTTCCATCTTTCCCAGCATCAGGGTCTTTTCAAATGAGTCAGTTCTTTGCATCAGGTGGCCAAAGAATTGGAGTTTCAGCTTCAGCTGAAATATTTTCCAATGATATTCAGGACTGATTTCCTTTAAGATGGACTGGTTGGATCCCCTTGCAGCCCAAAGGACACTCAAGAGTCTTCCCCAACACCAAGGTTCAAAAGCATCAGTTTCTTGCCTCTCAGCTTTCTTCAAGTCCAACTCTCACATCCATACATGACTACTGGAAAAACCATAGCTTTGACTAGCTGGACCTTTGTTGGCCAAGTAATGTCTCTGTTTTTTACTGCACTGTCGAGATTGGTCATAACTTCTTTCCAGGGAGCAAGAGTCTTAATTTCATGGCTGTAGTCACCATCTGCAGTGAGTTTGGAGCTCCCCCGCCCCAAAAATAAATTATCTCACTGTTTCCACTGTTTCCCCATCTATTTGCCATGAAGGGATGGGACTGGATGCCATGATCTTAGTTTCCTGAACGTTGAATTTTAAGCCAACTTTTCCACTCTCATCTTTCACTTTCATCAAGGGACTCCTTGGTTCTTCTTTGCTTTCTGCCAAAAGTGTCGTGTCATCTGTGTATCTGAGGTTATTGATATTTCTCCTGCAAATCTTGATTCCAGCTTGTGTTTCATCCAGCCCAGCTTGTCTCATGATGTACTCTGCATATAAGTTACATAAGCAGGGTGACAGTATACAGTCTTGATGTACTCCTTTCCCAATGTGGAATCAGTCCATTGTTCCAAGTCCAGTTCTAACTGTTGCTTCCTGACCTGCATACAGATTTCTCAGGAGGCAGCTCAGGAAGTCTGGTATTCCTGTCTAACAATTTTTCACAGTTTCTTCTGATCCACACGGACAAAGGCTTTGGCATAGTCAATAAAGCAGAAGTAGATATTTCTCTGGAACGCTCTTGCTTTTTCAATGATCCAATTGATGTTGGCAATTTGATCTCTGGTTCCTCTGCCTTTTTTAAATCCAGCTTGAACATCTGAAAGTTCATGGTTCATGTACTGTTGAAGACCAGCTTGGAGAATTTTGAGCATTATTTTGCCAGCATGTGAGATGAGTGCAATTGTGCAGTAGTTTTAACATTCTTTGGCATTGCCTTTCTTTGGGATTGGAATGATAACTGACCTTTTCCAGTCCTGTGGCCACTGCTGAGTTTTCCAAATTTGCTGACTCACTGAGGGCAACACTTTCACAAAATCATGTCTGAGGATTTGAAATAGCTCAACTGGAATTCCATCACGTCCACTAGCTTTGTTCATAGTGATTCCTCCTGAGGCCCACTTGACTTCACATTTCAGGATGTCTGGCTCTAGGTGAGTTATCACACCTTCGGGATTATCTGGGTCATGAAGATCTTTTTAGTGTAGTTCTGTGTATTCTTGGCACCTCTTCTTAATATCTTCTGCTTCTCTTGGGTCCATACCATTTCTGTCCTTTATTGTGCCCATCCTTGCATGAAATCTTCCCTTGGCAAATCCAAATCCTTTCTCACACCCTCAGAGGGCACAACTCCTGACACTCTCTACCTCTCCTCCAACCCCAGCCACCTGGCACACCTGACCACACCAAGCCCAACTGGCTTTGCGGTCTAGTTTGTAGGGTTTTACTCTGCTGTCTGGAAAGTCCTTCCCCTAACACCCTCAGGCTGTCTTCAGATCTCCACACAATCAGTGGTTCTTTGGAGACGGACAGGCCTGTTGCTTTATCACCCGGCATCTCACTCCATCACCACGTTTCCTCAATAGCAGTTTCTCAGCGTCGGTATGTATTTTATTTTTAAATCCATTCAGTTTTGGCTGTACTGGGTCTTTGTTGCTGCTCAGGGCGCAGGGCTCCTCTCCAGGCATGGGGCACAGGCTTCTCGCTGCAGTGACCTCTCTTGTGTGGAGCCCGGGCTCTCGGGGCTCTGGGCTTCAGGAGTGGCGGCTCCCAGGCTTGGCGGTTGTGTCGCATGGCCTTAGTTGCTCCTGAGCCCTGGGACCTTCTCGGGTCAGGGATGAAACTCGTGTCCTCTCATTGGCAGGCACAGCCTTTACCTCCGAGCCCCCGGGGGAGCCCTGTTATTCACTTTTCTTAACTAGTACTTAACTGGGTCTGTGTTTTGAAGTCTTATTCATATTTCATTGTATTAATTTCTTGTGTTGATTCTTCGATAATGGTTCTAATACCCCTGTTTCTGAAGAGACCCAGGCTTTATATTCTATATTGCTTCTTTGAATTAGTTGCCTCCATCTTGGGCCTGTAAGTTAACATCCTTTGAGATAGAAGGAGGCAACAGAGGATGAGATGGTTGGATGGCATCACTGACTCAATGGACACGAGCTCTAGCAAACTCCTGGGAGACAGTGAAAGACAGGGAAGCCTGGAGTGCTGCAGTGCATGGAGTTGCAAAGTGAAAGAAAGTGAAGTGGCTCTTTGTGACCCCATGGACTGTAGCCCACCAGGTTCCTCCGTCCATGGGATTCTCCAGGCAAGAATACTGCAGTAAGTTGCCATTCTCTTCTCTCGGGGATCTTCCCCACCGAGGGAGCAAACTCACATCTCCTGATTTGGCAGGCGGATTCTTTACCACTGAGCCTCCTGGGAAACCATGAGAGAAGCTCACACAATTCTGAGAATTAACCCAAGAAATGAAAACAAATGTACCCTGGACCTGAAGGTTAACTGTATTGACAACAATCAAGATGACACTGATCAGACCAGTGATGACCAGTTTCAAGATGATTGTCAGAGCTGACTGCGCTGTTTCTGCCTGTAGCCCCCGCCCTCCATCTATAAAAGCTGTTGCTCATTAATTGTCTGGGGTGGGAGGTGGGGGGAGTAAGCCATTGGACAGACGTCTGCCCCGCCTCCACAGTTGTTGGATAAGGAAATGGCAACCGAGTCCAGTACTCTTGCCAGGAAAATGCCATGGGCGGAGGACCCTGGTAGGCTACAGTCCACGGGGTCGCAAAGAGTTGGACATGACTGAGCGACTTCACTTTCACTTTCAACAGTTGCTGGCATCCAGAATAAAGCTAACATTCCTTCCCCCCAACCTGGCCTCTGTATTGGCTTTTAAGTGGAGCAGCCAGACACCAATATCTATTACAATATCATCCTTGAGTTTGCCTCCCCCAGCAAATTCCCAGGCTAATTAATAGAACAAAATGCTGATTCTTTGAAAAGAAATACTTTTATTTTCTCCATTCGGCTCCAAATGACCTCTCTTCATTTCTGCTGGAGGACAGTCAAGTGGGATGAAAGAGTGCTACCTTGAAGAATCTTTTCTAGCTGAGACACCCTAGAATCTCAATGTTCAAATGGGCATTAATACTACATTACCTAACAGTTCATAATTCCGAAAGAATACAGTTACTTTAAATGCTCAAGTGGGTACTCAGTAGCTTCAGTCATGTCCAACTCGTTGCAACCCGACAGACCATAGCCTGCCAGGCTCCTCTGTCCATGGGATTCTCCAGGCAAGAATACTGGAGTGGGTTGCCATTCCCTTCTCCAGGGGATCTTCCTGATGAAGGGATCGAACCTGGGTCTTCTGTGCTGCAGGCGGATTCTTCACTGCTAAGCCACTGGGGAAGCCTTACAGAGGGATGATATCTCCACATAATAATGGACATGTAACAAACCGCAGCTATCATCTACTCCATATAAAAAAATCTTGGGGATAGGGTGGGATGATTTGAGAGAATGGCATTGAAACATGTAAAATATCATGTATGAAACGAGTTGCCAGTCCAGGTTCGATGCACGATACTGGATGCTTGGGGCTGGTGCACTGGGATGACCCAGAGGGATGGAATGGGGAGGGAGGAGGGAGGAGGGTTCAGGATGGGGAACACATGTATACCTGTGGCGGATTCATTTTGATATTTGGCAAAACTAATACAATATTGTAAAGTTTAAAAATAAAATAAAATTAAAAAAAAATAGAATCGCAATGTTCAAATGGGCATTAATACTACATTACCTAACAGTTCATAATTCCAAAAGAATACAGGTACTTTAAATGCTCAAGTGGGTGCTTAGTCACTTCAGTCGTGTCCAACTCGTTGCAACCCAACAGACCATAGCCTGCCAGGCTCCTCTGTCCATGCGATTCTCCAGGCAAGAATTCTGGAGTAGGTTGCCATTCCCTTCTCCAGGGGATCTTCCTGATGAAGGGATCGAACCTGGGTCTTCTGTGCTGCAGGCAGATTCTTTACTGCTGAGTCACTGGGGAAGCCTTACAGAGGGATGATATCTCCACATAATAATGGGCATGTAAGAAACCGCTGCTATCATCTACTCCATATAAAAAAAGCCTTGGGGATGGGGTGGGATGATTTGGGAGAATGGCATTGAAACATGTATAATATCATATATGAAAAAGTAGCCAGTCCAGGTTCGATGCATGATAGTGGATGCTTGGGGCTGGTGCACTGGGATGACCCAGAGGGATGGTATGGTGAAGGAGGAGAGAGGAGGGTTCAGGATGGGGACAAAGTGTATACCTGTGGTGGATTCATGTTGATATATGGCAAAACCAATACATATTGTAAAGTTAAAAAATAAAATAATAAGAAAAAATTTTGGAAGGGGAAATACACAGGACACTTATTTGACAGAAATGTCTTCGTTTATTTGAAATTTAAATTTCACTGGTGATCCTCTTTTTCATCGGGCCACTCTGCTAAGAGCATCCTACTGTACAATTAAATCTTCCCTAATGGGGGGGGGGGGACAATCAGCAGTGACCTCAATTTCACGAAGAAGTACTGAAAACTAATGAGACCTGCATTCACTGAATAAGAAAAACACAAAGATGAAACTTATCACAAACACAGGCTACACTAAAGTAGAGAACAAAATCTGAAGGGAAAGATAAGTCATCACTCAAATATTCACCAAATTCAAGTGAATGGAACCCCATCGGGTTCCAGTATGATCGTAAGTTCTTCAAATGTCACCCTTTCTTTGTATCACATAACTGACAAATAATCCCGAATTTCCTTCTGGGACTTGAGGGCAGGGTCCTGAGCCAGTCATCTGGAATGGATTTTCCGGTGGCGTTTGAAAGTCCCCAGCTGACGGAAGGCACCGTGACACTCAGGGCACACGTAGGGCTTGAGCCCAGAGTGGGTGCGTCGGTGAACGTTGAGGTTCCCTCGGTGGCGGAAAGCTCTGTCACAGTGCTCACAGCGGAAAGGCTTCTCCTGGGTGTGGGTCCTCTTGTGAGTGCGCAGGGTGGAGTCGTGGGTGAACTTCTTGAGGCAGAGATCACAGCTGTAGGGCTTCTCGCCAGTGTGGATCCGCTCGTGAACCCGCAGATCTGAAAGCTGTATGAACCCTTTGGCACAGATGTCACACTGAAAGGGCCTCTCTCCTGTGTGTGTCCTCTGGTGCAGGGTAAGCTGAGACTGATAAGGAAAGCTCTTTTTGCACACCCTGCATTCAGAGGGTGCCCGTCCCGGGGTTTCTGCTCCCTCAGGAAGACTGGTGAGTCCCACGGTCCCAGATGAACCAACAGAACGGGACCCAAGCTGTCCTGAGAACTCTCCTTGGTCCAAACACATGGCTGCTTCTTGACGCACGTCTTGGCAAGTCGGACTGCGGTCCCATTTCCTTTTGACATGTCTGCGATTCTTTAGAGGACCTCGTCTTGATCCACTCATAGTGGAAACGTCTCCCTCTGGAACACAGGAAGAAAGGGTTCAGGAGACACATTTTAAATATCAGTTTCTTCTTGAGGATTCTTCTGTCTCTCTATGCTCCCAGAATCTGCTGAAAGAAATTCAGCACCACATTTAGCAAGGAGCATTTTCTGTGTGGCTGGCCTCACTGGAACTCTGATGTTGGCTGAGAAGTTCCCATCAAGCAACCAAGCTAAGAGCTTGGACTGTGGGACACTGGAACGTTGACGATGGAGAAGGTTGGCACTGGACAATGATCTCCACCCACCCATCCAAGGATGGTGATGCTGGCTACCCAGCCCCATGCCACCATAAGAGGGAGTCACTAACTCTGCTGAATTCCACGGTTTTGAATACTCACCAGGACCCTTCAGAAGTTCAGGTTCTTGAGATTGAAGGGTTTTTGTCTCTCCCCTGTCTTCCAGCAGGTCCTTCTCCAAGTTCTCCCTGGGCGTCTGACCCTTCAGCTCACCTGTTTCAGGAACAGTCTCTGGCGGGAGAGCTCTCTGGTCCTGACAAGGGACAAACAAGCAGAGGCAAAGCCATTTACCTTAGTCCATGGAAAACTGTTTCCTGTTTCCCCATCTCCCTCGTATCTTGATCTAAGACTTCAACTTTCTTCATGTCATTGGATATGTAGGGGATATGCCCTGACTTCTTGTGGTCCACCCCATCACCCTGATTGATAATCATCTGCTGAAACTCAGACTGTCCTGGATCTATTCAGACCGTATATTGCAATCCAATCAGGACATCACAGTTGGCACTCTGACTTCTCTATGCATAGGTCTCTCCAAATCATACCCATTCCTGCCTGCCCCTGACTCTGGAAGTAAAGAACTCTAGGTCCAGCTCTCTTGACTCCATCATTGTTGGAGACTTTGCCTGGATGCAACTTTGTGATGGTGGTTACCCAGTACATAGGAAGCTGATGACCAGTATTCTTGGTCTCTACTCCATGCAAGTCAATATCATCCCCTGCCTATACCCAACCTTATTTGAACAAATCAACTGCCTTCCATTCATTCTTCAATGTCTGAAAGGGAAAGTGTTAGTCGCTCAGTCGTGTCTGACTCTCTGCAAACCCATGGACTATAGCTGCCAGGTTCCTCTGTTCATGGGATTCTCCAGGCAAGAACACTAGAGTGGGTAGCCATTCCCTTCTCCAGGGGATCCTCCTGACCCAGGCATCGAACCCAGGTATCCTGCATTGTCGGCAGATTCTTCACCATATATGAGCCTCCAGGGAAGCCCAATGTCTACTAGGGGGCAAAATGAGTCCACTTTTGAGTCACTCCATAAGTTGCAAGGAATGATCATATTCTGAAATATGACGTGTCCTTGGGCAAAGTGCCCGTGGGTAAATCAGCTGTCAGTGCATTTACCTGCAGCAAATTGAACCTAGCATCATATAAGGAAGACAGGATTCCCTTCTCCCCACTCCTAAGACTAGAAGCTTTCATAGCAGAGGGACAGAGATGGATTATCTTCTTTATTACACTGATTAGAAAAAAATGCCTAGGAACTGAAAGCATCCATGGGAATTCCTGGAAGCATTGGGTCCATTCCTGTTCTTTGCCAAATCTCCCCATTACTCCAGCAGCCACACCCACCTGCCTCTCTTCTACCTGCTTACAGGCTCTCACCTGCTCCCTAGACAGGTTCGTGGGTCCTGGCAGATTCTGCAGCTCTTGGCTTCCTTCCTGGCCATCCTCTGGAGATATGACCCTAACGCGGGGTTGGGGCTCCTCCCACGGGTCTCTCTCATCATCCATGTCACCGGCCTTGGCTACAACCATCTCAATATCGGGATCATGCACAAGATATTTATGCCCTTGTATGCAGACTATGGTCTATGAGGGGATAAATCAACCAAAACCAGTCTTTATAAACCAGGAATGTAGCTTTCAGGCATCCAATGGCATTGACAATAGAAGCTCCCGTTTGGTGTAAAAGATCTACATCCTTCGAGTTGAGACAGTCAGAAGTATCTCCCAAATTGCCCAATTGTGAACTTCTGTGCCCAACACCTGTTTGGGAACCACTGATACAGAGCCAAACCCGCAGGTCCTATCTTGTGATCCCTGCAGCTTGCACGTGTCTCCTCCTCCCACACCCATCACTAAGGTCCTACTCACCCAGTTCTTGGGTTTCTGCTTATTTCTCAGCACGTCCTCCAGGGCTTTGCAACTCTGCACCCCACTTTCTTTGAGCAGGACCTGGCACTCCAGGGGCATGCAGATCATGAACTGCTCCAGCACCAGCCTGTCCATCATCTGCTCCTTGGTGTGAAGATCCGGCCTCAGCCACAGATGGCAGAGTTCACGGAGTCTCCTCAGATCCTCGATGGGGTCGGACTCCTCTGAGCTGCTAAATGTTCTGAACCGAACGTGCCATGTTTCCTGGTCACAGTCTGAGTCTTCCATGAGTGTGTCTTGGGGTGGCACGGATGCCGGTGACTCTGCCCCAGGGCTGTCTGTCATGTGTCCAGAACCCTGAAAAAATGGCTGGTCCTCAGGCGTATTGATGGAGGCAATTTCCAGTAGGACTCTGAGCAAATGCTTCTAGAAGTGGGTGCCCAGTTGAAGCCTATGGAAATGGATTTCCTCTGCTTTTCCTCAGTATTAAAGTCACTGGTTAGCAGTCTGGGGAGACAAAAAAAAAGAGAAACAAATGGGTTTCATTTTTTTCCACCCTTCTGTCTCCCCTACATCCCAATATTGAACACCATTCCCCGACTCATTCAATATTTCATAAAACTGTCTGGTCTGAAATGACCATAGGGCTTCCTTGGTGGTCCAGTGGATAAGAATCTGCCTGCCAATGCAGGGGGACATGGGTTTGATCCCTGATATGGGAAGACCCCGCCTGCCTCGAAGCCTGTGCACCACAATTCTTGAGCCTGAGAGGGGCAACTACTGAACCCGAGCTGTAGACTCCCAGCTCTGCCATGGGAGAAGCCAACACAATGAGAAGCCCATACCCCTCAGCTAGAGAGTAGTCCCCACTAGCTACGACTAGAGAAAGCCCTCACAGCAAAGAAGACCCAGCCCAGCCAAAATCAAGGAATTAAAAAACTTAAAACTAATAATAAACATATATGTAGTTTTTAAAAGGCCATAGGGTGCCGCTCAGAAACCCTTGAAGAAAACGAGCCACCTCAAAGCAACATTAGTGGAAACATTCATCTCCCCTCGCAGAAGAGATGGATTAACCGTTGTTAATGTGGGGTTAGAGTAAGATCTCCTGTCACAAGGTCTCCCAGCTAATGTAGGATGAACAGAAAGCAACATCTTTCTGAAACCCACCCGTGTGTCCCGATTTCTAGCCATCCTCCTTGGACGTGCCCACTCACCACTTACCCCTTCCAGGTCCCTTGCCTTCAGCCTCCTCAGGTCAGGCACTGGCTCTCAAAGTGTGTCTGGAGCTGAAATGTCTGTATTTATAGAGACTTGGGTGAATCTCCAGGAATTTCTGGCCATAACCTCATCATCCCAGTGATTGGATAAAGGGCATGGAAGGAACCACTTCAGATAATCTGGGTAGATTCCATTTCCTGTGGAGACTCCAACAGGAAGAACCATTAAAGAGGCCACGATATTGGTTTGGCAGTAAACTTTCTCTAATGTATTTTATTTACTGTAGACTTCATGGATGGCATTTCTTGGGGAAATAGATTGATTTTCCTGATCTAATGAATTTTTTCTGCTTGGAGACTGTGAGGCAGTCCAATAATTGTAATCCGATGGTTGTAATCAAATTGGGTTACCTAATCTTGTTTCTTTCTCATGAAATAAGTCATCAAAGATTTTGTCTAAAATTAGCTGATGAGATCAACTGTAAGAAACCATTTCAGAAAGGCATCACAAAAACCAGAGGTTGTACACCAGTAGGGAAAAGATGAGAAGTCAATGGCGCCACGCTCCAGTGCTCTTGCCAGGAAAATCCCATGGATGGAGGAGCCTGGTGGGCTACAGTCCATGGGGTCGCTATGAGTCGGACACAACTGAGCGAGTTCACTTTCACATTTCCCTTTCATGCATTGGAGAAGGAAATGGCAACCCACTCCAGTGTTCTTGCCTGGAGAATCCCAGGGACAGGGGAGCCTGGTGGGCGGCCATCTATGGGGTCGCACAATTTCAGACACGACTGGAGCGACTTGGCAGCAGTTAGCAGCAGCAAGGGAAAAGAATGACACTTATCAATTTAAGAAGCCTTCTTTTTCTAAATACCTAAGGAAGCACTATCCAAACGTGTAGAAAGGGAACATATCTCAACATACTAATGGCCATATAGACAAAACCATGACTATCACCTACCTGTAGCAAAGTCTTAGAAGAGAAAACACACAGCTGTTTAATAGAAATGTGTTTGCTTATTTGAAATTTAAATTACAGTAGTGAACCTGTATTTAATCTAGCCATCCTGCTGCTGCTGCTGCAAAACTCCTGGAAACGATGGGAAAAGTCCACAAGAACCAGGAGGAGCTGAGGCGCCAACTCGACAAGCGGACCCCAGCCCAGGTGGCCTTTGAGAAGGTGCAGGAGAAGCGACAAATGGAGAGGATCCTGAAGAAAGCATCCAAAACCCACAAGCAGAGAGTGCAGGACTTCAACAGACACCTGGACACGCTCATGGAGCACTATGGCATTCCTAAAGTCAGCTAGACCAAGTAGCCGCCCCACCTAGGAGATGGAGTATTGTGCAGGGGAAGCAGGAAGCAGAGTTGGGGTCATCTCTGGATCCTTTGGAAACATTCTTTTACACACATCCTTTTGAGTCTTCTGCTGAGCCCGTGCTTATCAAAGTAATGGGCCCTTATTCTGGAACTGCATTAAAGAGAGAGGGCCCTTTAAATTACACAGAGAAAAAAGCAACATCAATGTCCAATGGTTCATGCAGCCTCTGGACCTGTGTGTTCACCAGGAGACCCACGTGGGCGAGAAGCCCTACAGCTGCCATCTCTGCCCCAAGAAGTTCCCCCACGACTCCACGCTGCATGCTCACCAGAGGACCCACACCCAAGAGAAGCCTTTCTGCTGAGAGCACTGTGAAAAAGCTTTCGACCACAGTGGGAACCTCAGTGGTCACACTCTGGGCTCGAGCCCTACATGTGCCCCGAGTGTCACCTGCCTTCTATCCCTGGGGTGTCTCAAATCCCACCAGGAAACCCATTCCGAACCACTGGCCCAGGAATCTGCCCTCGGGTCCAAGTCCTTTCTGCTCCAAGAAGGAAATTCACAATGATTTGTCATTTCTGTAACACAAAGGGTGGATGACATGGGCAGAGCTTCAGAGGATTTTGGGTCCAGGGGCTTCCATTTACATGAATGAGGAGGATATTTGAGTGATGGCTTATCGTTCCCTTTGGATTTTGTGTTCTACTTTAGTATAGCCTGTTTCAATCCGTTTTTGCTTTCTTTTGTTATTCTTCTACTGAAAGCATGTCTCATTAGTTATCAGTACTTCATCATGAAACTGAGCCTACTGTTGACTGCCTTCCTGTTAGGCGGGACTTCACTGTAAAACTGCATGCTCCTGGCACAGAGGCCAGGTTCTCCAGTAGAATTTAAATTTCAAATAAACACATTTCTGTCAAAGAGTGTCTGCATAGTTTCTAAGACTTTTCTGCAGGGAATAGGTTATAGCCATGGTTTTGCCCTCATGGCTGTTATTATGCTGAGATAGATTCACTCACTCCATACTTGTTCGGGGATTTCTTCCTGAGGTGTTTAGAAAAAGGAAGGCTTCCGAAAGTGATAGGTGTCATTCCTTTTTCCTATTGGCATACAACTTCTACTCTTCAGAAAGGCTATTAGAAATCGGGTCTTCTCTCACCTTAGCTCATCAGCTGATTTTAGAAAAGCCTTTGAAGACTTTTCTCACAAGAACAGAAAAGACGAGAGGAGTCAAACCGATCTGGCTCCCACCACCATGTCTCTAACTCCGTCAAACCCTCCAGGCAGTGAGACCGAAAATTCACGAGATCATTAAAACCAAGCCGTTCACCCCAAAATGCAGTCCCCAAAGTCCAAAATCAATCAAATCCAAAAGGAAACCGAGGGATTTCCCGAGCGGTCCCACGGTTGAGACTTAGCGGTCCAGCGGGTGATACTTGGCGCTCCCGCTACAGGCGGCGTGGTTTCCTTCTGCGCTCTGGGAACTGAGATCGCACTTGCCTCCCTGCTTGGCCAAAAACAGAACAAAAAAAAATACACAGAATCTGTCACTAAATCACTATGGAGGCCTCCCAGTGCTCAGGAGCAACTAAGGCCGCGCAACACAAGCACCGAGCCTGGGAGTCGCCACTCCTGAAGCCCAGAGCCCCGAGAGCCCGGGCTCCCCACAAGAGAGGTCACTGCAGTGAGAAACCTGTGCCCGCGACTAGAGAGGAGCCCTGCATCACGAGCAGCAACAAAGACCCAGCACAGCCAGAATTAATGGATTTAAAAGAGAAAATACATACCGAGGCTGAGAAACTCCTATTGAGGAATCGTAGTGATGGAGTGAGATGCCGGGCAATAAAGCAACAGCCAGGCCTGTCCGTCTCCAAAGAACCACTGATTGTGTGGAGATCTGAAGATAGCCTGAGCGTGTCGGGGGAAGGACTTTCCAGACAGTGGAAGAAAACCCTAAAACTAGACTGCAAAACCAGTTGGGCTTGGTGTGGTCAGGTGTGCAAGGTGGCTGGGGAGTGGAGGAGAAGGTAGAGAGTGTGAGGAGCACTGCCCTCCGAGGGTGTGAGAAAGGATTTGGATTTGCCAAGGGAAGATTTCATGCAAGGATGGGGACAATACAGGACACAAATGGTATGGACCCAAGAGAAGCAGAAGATATTAAGAAGAGATGGCAAGAATACACAGAAGAACCGTACAAAAAAGATCTTCACGATCCAGATAATCCCGAAGGTGTGATCACTCACCTAGAGCCAGACATTCTGGAATGTGAAGTCAAGTGGGCCTTAGGAAGAATCACTATGAACAAAGCTACTGGACGTGATGGAATTCCAGTTGAGCTATTTCAAATCCTCAGGCATGATGCTGTGAAAGTGTTGCACTCAACAAGTCAAGAAATTTGGAAAACTCAGCAGTGGCCACAGGACTAGAAAAGGTCAGTTTCCATTTCAATCCCATAGAATGCTCAAACTACTGCACAATTGCACTCATCTCACACGCTAGCTAAATAATGCTCAAAATTCTCCAAGCACTCTTCAACAGTACATCAACCATGAACTCTCAGATGTTCAAGCTGGATTTAGAAAAGGCAGAGGAACCAGAGATCAAATTTCCAGCATCAATTAGATCATTGAAAAAGCAAGAGCATTCCAGAGAAACATCTACTTCTGTTTTATTGACTATGCCAAAGCCTTTGACTGTGTGGATCACAAGAAACTGTGGAAAATTGTTGGACAGGAATACCAGACTTCCTGAGCTGCTTCCTGAGAAATCTGTATGCAGGTCAGGAAGCAACAGTTAGAACTGGACTTGGAACAAAGGACTGATTCCAAATCGGAAAGGAGTATGTCAAGGCTGTATATTGTCACCCTGCTTATGTAACTTATATGCAGAGTACATCATGAGACAAGCTGGGCTGGATGAAACACAAGCTGGAATCAAGATTTGCAGGAGAAATATCAATAACCACAGACACGCAGATGACACCGTCCTTATGGCAGAAAGTGAAGAAGAACCAAAGAGTCTCCTGATAAAAGTGAAGGAGAAGGGTTAAAAATTTGGCTTAAAACTCAGCATTCAGAAAACTAAGATCATGGCATCCGGTCCCATCCTTTCATGGCAAATAGATGAGGAAACAGTGGAAACAGTCAGAGAATTTATTTTCAGGGGTGGCGGTAGGGCTCCAAAATCACTGCAGATGGTGACTGCAGCCATGAAATTAAAAGACTCTGGCTCCTTGGAAGAAAAGTTATGACCAACCTAGACAGCATATTAAAAAACAGAGACATTACTTAGCCAACAAAGGTCCAGCTAGTCAAAGCTATGGTTTTTACAGTAGTCATGTATGGATGTGAGAGTTAGACTTAAAGAAAGCTGAGAGGCAAAAAACTGATGCTTTTTAACCTTGGTGTTGGAGAAAACTCTAGGGTGTCCTTTGTACTGCAAGGAGATCCAACCAGTCCATTCTTAAGGAAATGAGTCCTGAATATTCATTGGAAGGACTGACGCTGAAGCTGAAACTCCAATACTTTGGCCACCTGATGCAAAGAACTGACTCATTTGAAAAGAGCCTGATGCTGCGAAAGATTGAAGGCAGGAGGGAAAGGGGACGACAGAGGATGAGATGGTTGGATGGCATCATCGACTCAATAGACATGAGTTTGAGTAAACTCCGGGAGTTGGCGATGGACAGGGTGGCCTGACGTGCTGCGTTTCATGGGGCCTCAAAGAGTCGGACACGACTGAGCAACTGAAGTGAACTGAACCCATAGATGCAAGAAGTAGATGAATGGATTGACAAGGGTAAGGGAGGAGGTGGGCAGAGAATGGGGAGGGACTTTTCATGATTCACATTTTGTTCTTGGGGTGATGAAAAGAGTTGGAAGTACACAACATTGAAAGCTGCACAAAATTGTGACCGAACTTGGTGAAACAAGATCGTACACTTTATAAAAGAGTCAAAATTGTATGTTGTGTGTTTCATGACCATAACAAGTATGTGATCAGGAACTTGATTCTCTTTGGATCCTTTTGTGTGTCCCTTCCTTGGAGCTAATAAATACCCTGGTGACAGCAAGTAAATGTTTTGTGTGGACAATCTGTGCTTAACATTTCCAACGTCACTATACTACATAGAATTCAGTGTTTAAATAGGCTTCCTCATATTTTTATTCCCCAGAAGAATCATGACTGAGAGCCTTGCATGGTGGCTTGTCTTGACCGAATAATATAAAACCTGGCATTGCTGTTCATATCCATTTGAGGAGTCTCACACACTGTAAATTTCTTGAAAGTACAGCAAAGAACAACATAGTCCCAGACTACAGAAGTCAAAATCTAGGGAGCCTTTCAGACATTTCAAAGTTTTTTTCCAGAAAATGTGGATGTCAGAAGAATGATGGATGGACTAATGTCCATTCAATATGAAAGATTGTAGCAGTGAGGGAATGCTATTGGGTATTGGGATGAGGAATGTAGAGGAGATGGAAGGGTGGAATAAAATGAAACTAGTCCTGTTCATTTATCTTTTGCCCCCATTCTTCTGAACAGTGAATACATTGCTGATGAAAGGTAGAGGAAATCCCTTTACATAGGGGTGAATTGTCATGGGCTTCTAGAAGCATGTGCTCAACATTTTGCTAGTAAGTTCCTCAGTCACTATGGCTAAAGAATGTACATTTTTTGTGGGGTCATGGAATAGTCCTAGACAGGCTGTAATCAGAACCACTGGTGTCTGTGCCGCACCAAAGCGTACTTACTGAAAAGCCAGACTGTGACCCCAAAAGTGGCACGTTCCCTGCAGAACATTCCAGATTCTGACTTCGTCCGAGATCTTTCCATGTGGAATTTTAAAAAGGATTGTTTAGTCGCTGAGTTGTGTCCAACTCTGCTATTCCATGGCCCACCAGGTTCTTCTGTCCATCGAATTTTCCAGGCAAGAATACTGCAGTGCGTTATCCATTTCCTTCTGCAAGAGATCTTCCGAACCCAGGGAGTGAACCCACGTCTCCTGCATTGGCAGGTAGATTCTTTACCACTGAGCCACCAGGGATCATAGGCGAACCAAACTGGTGACAATTTTCGAATACCTATGCTTTGACTCCTTCCAACTCTCCAGGTAAATGAGAAAAGTATATTCTAGACCAGGAAAATCAATCTTGCTGTCAAAAAGTGCATGGGCTTCCCTGGTGGTAAAGAATCTGCCTGCAATGTGGGAATCCTGGCTTCGCTCCCTGGGTTGGGACGATCCCTTGGAGAAGGGAACAGCTACCCACTCCAGTCTTCTGGCGTGGAGAATTCCATGGACGGTATATCCACAGGGTCACAAAGAGCTGGACATGACTGAAAGACTTTCACTTTACTTCTTTCCCAGCTGAGCCACAAGGGAAGCCCAAGAACACTGAAGTGGGGAGCCTATCCCTTCCCCAGCAGATCTTCCAGACCCTGGAATTACTCCAGCATCTCCTGCATTGCAGGCACATTCTTTACCACCTGAGCTATCAGAGAAGTCTACCACAAAACCAACATGGAGGCCTCTTGGATAAATTGGTTTTTTTCTGGTGGAGTGTCCCTGTGAAACTGGATCCATGGATAAACTGGATTATCTAAAATGAGGTCATATAAATGGCTTGACCCGTCCTTACACAATCACTGTGCTGATGGGGTAACAAGCAGGGACCCTTGCCATTTCCCCCATCTCTCTATAAATAGAGATGTTTCAGCCCCAGACACACACTGATAGCCAGTCATCGACTTGAGGATGCTGAGGGCAAGAGGGCTCAAAGGAGGTAAGTGATGAGTGAGAACGTCTAAGGAGAAGGTTTGGGAAGCAATACAGAAGGAGGTGGTGGGTTTCGGAAGGCGGGTTTTCTACTCACCTTGCATCAGCTCGAAGACCTTGTGAAAGCAGTGGATCTCCCTTAAACTCCGTATTAACTATGGTTGACTGCTGAGCTCTCTGTGAGGGGGGAAGAACGGACTTGAAACATGTAAAAGGAACTTTGGAAATATAACCGAACACGGATCCTTCGCTTGCATAAAAGACATTTTAATTAAGAGGTCTTTCAGGCTCCCCTTTCCTGCCTCCATCTGATTTATAGGTTTATAAATCACCCTGGTTTATAGGTTTATAAATCACCCTGATTTATAGGGTGTTGCCACCCTCCATGCGGTGGTGTGGTGTGCTGCATTTATTCCACAAGGCTTTCTGAACCTTGGCCCCCTGGACTAAGCAGAGATGTTCATCTGTGTTCATTTGTGTTACCCCACACACAAAAACCTCTCGGATCTACAGAGGAGAACGATATTGTCCCAATTTCCATTTCAGAAAACCAACCCCAGACTTTTGTCCTTTTAGAAATCCGAATCCAAAAATGGGCAGCATGGACTCCTACGAGCAGGTCCAAAAGGGACCCCTGAAGCTCAAAGGAGTCACAGAGCTTGGTGTGTCCAAGCGAAAGAAGAAAAGGGACATAGACAAGGCAAAACTCCTGGAAACGATGGGCAAAATCCAGAAGAACCAGGAGGAGGAGCTGAGGCGCCACCTCAATAAGCGGACCCCAGCCCAGGTGGCCTTTGAGAAGGTGCAGGAGAAGCGACAAATGGAGAGGATCCTGAAGAAAGCATCCAAAACCCACAAGCAGAGAGTGGAGGACTTCAACAGACACCTGGACACGCTCACGGAGCACTATGACATCCCTAAAGTCAGCTGGACCAGGTAGCCGCCCCACCCAGGAGATGGAGTATTGTCCAAGGGAAGCAGGAAGCAGAGTTGCAGTCATCTCTGGAGCCTTTGGAAACATTCTTTTACACACATCCTTTTGAGCCTTCTGCTGAGCCCATGCTTATCAAAGTAATGGGTCCTTATTCCAGAACCACAATAAAGAGAGACGGCTCATTAACTCTAAATTAAAAAAAAAAAATAGTGCAACATCCATGTCCAATGGTTCATGCAGCCTCCAGACCTGTGTGTTCACCAGGAGATCCACATGGGCAAGTAGCCCTACAGCAGTGATCTCTGCCCCAGTAAGTTCCCCCACGACTCTATGCTGCATGCTCACCAGAGGACCCACACCCAAGAGAAGCCTTTCTGCTGTGAGCACTGTGAAAAGCATTCAACCACAGTGGGAACCTCAGTGGTCACACTCTGGGCTCGAGCCCTACATGTGCCCCGAGTGTCACTGGCCTTCTGCTGCCTGGGGTGTCTCAAATCCCACCAGGAAACCCATTCGGAACCACTGGCCCAGGAATCTGCCCTCAGGTCCAAGTCCTTTCTGCTCCAAGAAGGAAATTCACAATGATTTGTCACTTCTATAACACAAAGGATGGATGACACATGAAGAGCTTCGGAGGATATTGGGTCCAGGGGGTTAAATTTACATGAATGTAGACGATTTTGAGTGATAGCTTATTTTTCCCTTTGGATTTTGTTTTCTACTTTAGTATAGCCTGTTTCAATCCGTTTTTGCTTTCTTTTGTTATTCTTCTACTGAAAGAATGTCTCATTAGTTATCAGTACTTCATCATGAAACTGAGCCTACTGTTGACTGCCTTCCTGTTAGGCGGGACTTCACTGTAAAACTGCATGTTTCTGGCACAGAGGCCAGGCTCTCCAGTGGAATTTTAAATTTCAAATAAACACATTTCTGTCAACGAGTGTCTCCGTAGTTTCTAAGACTTTTCTACAGGGAATAGGTGGTGGCCGTGGTTTTGCCTACATGGCTGTTATTATGCTGAGATACGTTCACTCGCTCCATACTTGTTCGGGGATTTCTTCCTGAGGTGTTTCCAAAAAGGAAGGCTTCCGAAAGAGATAGGTGTCATTCCTTTTTCCTATTGATGTACAACTTCTTCTCTTCAAAAAGGCGTCTTAGACATCGGGTTTTCTCACACCTTAGCTCATCAGCTGATTTTAGAAAAGCCTTTGAAGACTTATCTCACATGAACAGAAAAGACCAGAGGAGTCAAACCGATCTGGCTCCCACCATCATGTCTCTGACTCCGTCAAACCCTCCAGGCAGTGAGACCAAAAATTCACGAGATCATTGAAACGAGTCCGTTCATCGCAAAATGCAATCCCCGAAGTCCACAATCAATGAAATCCAAAAGGAAACCGAGGGATTTCCCGTGCGGTCCAGCGGGTGAGACTCAGCGCTCCCGCGGCAGGCGGCATGGTTTCCTTCCGCCGTCTGGGAACTAAGATGGCACCTGCCTCCCTGCTTGGCCAAAAACAGAACAACAACAAAAAATACACAGAACCTGTCGCTAAATCACTATGGAGGCCTCTTTAGTAAATCGTGGTTCTCCTGAGCGAGTTTCCATGGGCAATCGAATCCCTCTGATTAAGTAAAGAAGGATTATCTAGAACGTTTTGCCCCGCCCTCACCGAATCCATGCGCCGATCGGGTAACAGGCCGAGAGGGCCGGCGTTTCTCCAGCTCGAAAGAGAGACGTGTCTCCGCCAGCCGAGTTGGAGAGCGAGTCCCCAACTGAGGAGGACCGAGGTGAGAAGGCTTCAAGGAGGTGATTGATGGGAAGTGTCTAAAGAGAACGCTAGAGAGTCAGGGCCCGTGGAAGTGGGTTTCAGTAAGTCCTGGCTTTCTGTTCCCCTTGCATTCGCTCAGAGACCGTGTGAAATCCGCCGATCTCCTCCGGCCACACATAAACCGTGGTTCATTTGTGGAATCTTCTGTGAGATGAGATTGTTTCCACACTCCATGGTGGCCTGTGGGGTGGTTCATTTTTTCAACAAGGGCTTTTAAGCACCGCCCTGTGGACAGTTGTGACCACACAGTTTCTTGTAGTATAAGATGGATGTCGGAGGAGTAAGAGAATGGATTCTTGTCCCTGGTGTGAAATTCTGAGGGGGGAATACTGCCCAGTATTGGGATGAGGGATGGTAGGGTGGATGAAAATAAAACTAATTGGCTGCATTCTTTTTTCTTTTTTGCCCCCTATTTCTGAACACTGAATCTATTCCTGAGGAAAAGCAAGAGGAAATTCCTTTCGATCAGCGTCAGTTGGGCACCGACTTCTAGAAGCATTTGCCCAGAGTCCTACTGAAAAGCTCTACAGTCGGTATGGCTGAGAACCAGACAAGGGGTCGTGGCCCCGTCGCGGACAGCCCCGGAGCAGAGTCGCCGGCGTCTGCGCCAGGCCAAGACACCCGAAGGGAAAACCGCGACTCAGACCTGGAAGAGTTGCGCGTTCGCTTCAGAACGTTTAGCAGCTCGGACGAATCCGACCCCATCAAGGCTCTGAGGAGGCTCCGTGAACTCTGCGGGCTGTGGCTGAGGCCGGATCTTCACACCAAGGAGGAGATGGTGGACAGGCTGGTGCTGGAGCAGTTCGTGATGTGCGTGCCGCCTGAGATCCAGGTCTTAGTCAAAAGTAGCAGTGCCGAGACTTGTAAGGATCTGGAGGAGGTGCTGAGAAAGAAGCAGAAACTGACGAAATGGGTGAGTAGGACCCTAGTGACTCTGTGAGACAGGGAACGGTGGGATGAGGGGCTGGGAGCTGGGAGATGAAGCAGAAGGATCAGAGGGCTTGGCTCTAAATCAGGGATTCCCAGAGGGGTGAGCACTTGCCTGTGGCATCACTGGAGATGTTTCTGTTGATCCTCACTTGGAGGGTGTTGGTCTTTCAAATGTCATTCCCAGGAGGTGGGCTCCTAGGGTGGGATACGCAATGAATACCTTTTTGGATCTTGTGAAGGGAGACTAATCGTATTTGAATTTTTCCTCACAGGCTGTAGTGCGTGTCCAAGGCGAGGATGTTTTGATGCCCGTCTCGGGTGTTGAGATGTTAGGATCTGAGGTCAGTGAGGGGCACAGTGAGGGAGACCGAGCCAGGGAGCCCCAGCCTACAGTCAGTGTCATCCCTCCAGACGAGGGCCAGCAGGAAAGCCAAGACGGGCAGCATCTGCCAGGAGCCAAGGACCTGTCGAGGGGGCAGGTGAGTGTGATGTCCTGACCTCCAGTCTGGGAGCAGGTAGAAGGGGGTCGGGTGGGGGTGGCTGCGGAAGTAATTGGGAGAACTGGGCAAAGGACAGGAATGGACCCTCTGCCTCCAAGAATTCCCATGGATGCATTCCGTTCCCGGCATTTTCCAGCCAGTGTGAGAATGAAGACAATCCATGTTTCATAGTCCTTCACCATGAAAGCTTGTGGCCCTAAGCATGAGGGCAGAGGAGTCCTGTTTCCACAGGATGGTGCTGGGTCAGTTCATCAGGCATAAGTGCACTCACAGCGGTTTCACCCATGATGGATTTCATCAGAGGCACTTAATATTGGGGGATATTGTAAACACCTTGAATTGCATAACAAGTTCCCCGTTGGAGTCATTTTCCCCATCAGATTTTGGAGTATGTCTGGAGAGAGTGGATTTTTTTGAAATGTGAATCGGGGGGAGGAGATGCTACTGATTTCTCATGAATAGAGCTATATAGTATAGAACAGAGCTATGTAGTATAACAGCTATACTGCTTATCATCTTATTATGCCCCAGGCCACCTTCCATGACAAAGACAAATCCAGGCAAGGTATCAAAAAGTGGTGAAGTCAGGAGCCCTAGAGCCAGAATCCTCTGCTTTCAGATTCAGGGCCTGGAGACTGTGAGATGAGGTGGAGAGATAGGTGCAAAGATAATTGGCAGTGCCAGCTGTGAAGTCTGGACTTTTGCCAGAGGTGGTCAGTATAGATCAAGGATAGACATGGGAATCAGAAGAGGATTGTCAATCAGGGTGATGGAAAGCAGTCAGGGCATATCTCCCAAACTGATATTCAGAAAGCTGGAGTGTGAGATCAGGGTATGAGGTGGGTGGGGAAAGAGGAGAGAGAGCTTGCCGTGGGCTAAGGCAGTGGGATTGACTCTGCTTGGTTGCCCTTTGTCAGGGCCAGAAAGCTCCCCCGCCAGAGACCATTCCTGAAAGAGGTGAACTGGAGGGTCAGACGCCCTCCAAGGAGTACTTGATGAAGGACCTGCTGGAAGACACAGGAGTGACAAGAACCCTTTCGTCTCAAGAGCCTGAACTTCTGCACGATCGTGGTGAGTATTAAAAACTTGGAGACTACAGGAAGTACTGCCTGCCTCCACTGATGTCCAGGAAGGGATACCCAGGATTTCCATCCCTTGGTGTTGTGGCATAGGAGTTGGGTCTTCAATGCCAGCCTTCTCCATCGTCAACGTTCCAGAGTGTTTCATCAGCTAGACTCTTAACTAGTTTCGATGCTGGGAAGACTGTAGCCAAGATTAGGGATGGTTCCAATCAGACTGGCACCATGGAAAATGCTCCTTGATAAATATGTTGCTGAGTCTCTTCTTTCAGAAGATTCTGGGAGGGCAGGGAGAGAGGGGAGAGTCCCTAGGAAGGAAGTGATACTTCAAATGTGGCCCTTGAACCCTTTCCTCTTGTTTTCCAGAGAGAGATGTTTCCACTCCAAGTGGATCCAGACGAGGCCCTCTGGAGAATCACAGACGTAACAAAAGGAAGCGGGAGAGCAGTCCCACTTGCCAAGACGTGGGTCAAGAGGCAGCCACGTGTTTGGACCAAGGAGAGTTCTCAGGACAGCTTGGGTCCCATTCTATTCGTTCATCTGGCACCGTTGGACCCACCAGTCTTCCTGAGGGAGCAGAAACCCCGGGACGGGCACCCTCTGAATGCAGGGTGTGCAAAAAGAGCTTTCCTTGTCAGTCTCAGCTTACCTTGCACCAGAGGACACACACAGGAGAGAGGCCCTTTCAATGCGACATCTGTGCCAGAGGGTTCATACAGCCTTCAGACCTGCGGGTCCACCAGCGGATCCACACTGGCGAGAAGCCCTACAGCTGTGATGTCTGCCTCAGGAAGTTCGCCCACAACTCCACGCTGCGCACTCACAAGAGGACCCACACCCAGGAGAAGCCTTTCCGCTGTGAGCAGTGTGACAGAGCTTTTTGCCACCGAGGGAACCTCAATGTTCACCGACGCACCCACTCTGGGCTCAAGCCCTACGTGTGCCCCGAGTGTCACACAGCCTTCCGTCAGCTGGGGACTTTCAAACGCCACCGGAAAATCCATTCCAGATGACTGGCTCAGGACCCTGCCCTCAGGTCCAGGTCTTTTCTGTTTTAATGAGAAAATTGAGAATGATTTGTCACCTGTGTGATACAAAGTGTGGATGACAGGGGAAGGGCATAGGAGGATCGTGGAACCCAGGGTTCCCTCACGTGAATTAGGATATTTGAGAGTATTAGGATATTTGGGTTATGACTTATTTTTCCCTTTGGATTTTGTTTTCTACATTGCTATAGACTATAGTTTTCATTTTCATTTGTGTATTTTCAGTTGGAGGAGAATTGCCTTACGATGTTAGACTCTGGTTTTCTTACATGTTTTCGCTTTGTGCTTTTCTTGTTCTTCCAATGAAGCTGTGTCTCACTGGTTATCATTACCTCATCATCAGAGTGAGGCTACTGCTGATTGCCTACTTGTCAGGTGTGATTTCCTTGTAAAATGGATTCTCCTAGCAGGACAGCTGGAGAAGGCAATGGCACTCCACTCCAGTACTCTTGCCTGGAAAATCCCATGGATGGAAGGGCCTGGTGGGCTACAGTCCATGGGGTCGCTAAGACTCAGATACGACTGAGCGACTTCACTTTCACTTTTCCCTTTCATGCATTGGAGAAGGAAATGGCAACCCACTCCAGTGTTCTTGCCTGGAGAATCCCAGTGATGGGGCAGCCTGGTGGGCTGCCATCTATGGGGCCTCACAGAGTCGGACACGACTGAAGCGACTTAGTAGCAGCAGCAGGATGGCTAGATTAAATACAGGTTCACCAGTGTAATTTAAATTTCAAATAAACAAACACATTTCTATCAAAGAGCTGTGTGTTTTCTCTTCTAAGACTTTGCTACAGTAGGTGATAGCCATGGTTTTGTCTATGTGGCCATTATTATGTTGAGATATGTTCCCTTTGTACTAGTCTAGTTTGGATACTGCTTCCTTAGGTATTGAAAAAAAGAAGGCTTCTTAAATTGATAAGTGTCATTCTTTTCCCCTGCTGCTGCTAACTGCTGCTAAGTTGCTCCAGTCATGTCTGACATTGTGAGACCCCATAGATGGCCGCTCACCAGGCTCCCCTGTCCCTGGGATTCTCCAGGCAAGAACACTGGAGTGGGTTGCCATTTCCTTCTCCAATGCATGAAAGGGAAAAGTGGGAGTGAAGTCGCTTGGTAGTGGCTGACTCTTAGCGACCCCATGGACTGTAGCCCACCAGGCTCCTCCATCCATGGGATTTTCCTGGCAAGAGTACTGGAGTGGGGTGCCATTGCCTTCTCCTCTTTTTCCCTACTGGTGTACAACCTCTGGTTTCTGTGATGCCTCTCTGAAATGGTTTTTTACAGTTGATCTCATCAGCTGATTTTAGACAAAAGTCTTTGATGACTTATTTCATGAGAAAAGAAACAAGATTAGGTAACCCAATTTGATTACAACCATCGGATTACAATTATTGGACTGCTTCACAGTCTCCAAGCAGAGAGAAAAAATTCATTAGATCAGGAAAATCAATCTGTTTCCCCAAGAAATGCCATCCATGAAGTCTAAAGTAAATAAAATATATTAGAGAAAGTTTACTGCCAAACCAATATGGTGGCCTCTTTAATGGTTAGTCCTGTTGGAGTCTCCACAGGAAATGGAATCTACCCGGATTATCCAAAGTGGTTCCTTCCATGCCCTTTATCCAATCACTGGGATGATGAGGTTATGGCCAGAAACCCCTGGAGTTTCACCCAAGTCTCTATGAATACAGACATTTCAGCTCCAGACACTTTGAGAGCCAGTGCCTGACCTGAGGAGGCTGAAGGCAAGAGACCTGGAAGGGGTAAGTGATGAGTGGGCACGTCCAAGGAGGATGGCTAGAAATCAGGACACACGGGTGGGTTTCAGAAAGATGTTGCTTTCTGTTCATCTTACATTAACTGGGAGACCTTGTGACAGGAGATCTTCCTCTAACCCCACGTTAACAATGGTTAATCCAGGTCTTCTGCCAGGGGAGAAAAATGTTTCCACACATGTTGCTGTGAGGTGACTCGTTTTCTTCAGGGGTTTCTGAGCGGCACCCTATGGCCATTTAAAAACTACATATATGTTTATTATTAGTTTTAAGTTTTTTAATTCCTTCATTTTGGCTGGGCTGGGTCTTCTTTGCTGTGAGGGCTTTCTCTAGTCGTAGCTAGTGGGGACTACTCTCTAGCTGAGGGGTATGGGCTTCTCATTGTGGTGGCTTCTCCCGTGGCAGAGCTGGGAGTCTACAGCTCGTGTTCAGTAGTTGCCCCTCTCAGGCTCAAAAGTTGTGGTGCACAGGCTTCGAGGCAGGCGGGGTCTTCCCATATCAAGGATCAAACCCATGTCCCCCTGCATTGGCAGGCAGATTCTTATCCACTGGACCACCAAGGAAGCCCTATGGTCATTTCTGACCAGACAGTTTTATGAAATATTGAATGATTTGAGCAATGGTGTCCAATATATGGGATGTAGGGGAGACAGAAGGGTGGAAAAAAATGAAACCATTGTTTCTCTTTTTTTTTTATCTCCCTAGACTGCTCACCAGTGACTTTAATGCTGAGGAAAAGGAGAGGAAATCTATTTCCATAGGCTTCAACTGGGCACCCACTTCTAGAAGCATTTGCTCAGAGTCCTACTGGAAATTGCCTCCATCAATATGGCTGAGGACCAGCCATTTTTTCAGGGTTCTGGACACATGACAGACAGCCCTGGGGCAGAGTCACCAGCATCCGTGCCACCCCAAGACACACTCATGGAAGACTCAGACTGTGACCAGGAAACCTGGCACGTCCGGTTCAGAACATTTGCAGCTCAGAGGAGTCCGACCCGGTCAAGGATCTGAGGAGACTCCATGAACTCTGCCATCTGTGGCTGAGGCCGGATCTTCACACCAAGGAGCAGATGATGGACAGGCTGGTGCTGGAGCAGTTCATGATCTGCATGCCCCTGGAGTGCCAGGTCCTGCTCAAAGAAAGTGGGGTGCAGAGTTGCAAAGCCCTGGAGGACGTGCTGAGAAATAAGCAGAAACCCAAGAACTGGGTGAGTAGGACCTTAGTGATGGGTGTGGGAGGAGGAGACACGTGCAAGCTGCAGGGATCACAAGATAGGACCTGCGGGTTTGGCTCTGTATCAGTGGTTCCCAAACAGGAGAGAGAAGTTCACAGTTGGGCAATTTGGGAGATACTTTTGGCTGTCTCAACTTGAAGGATGTCGACCTTTTACACCAAACGTGAGCTTCTATTGTCAATGCCATTGGGTGCCTGAAAGCTACATTCCAGGTTTATAGAGACTGATCTTGATTGATTTCTCCCTTCACAGACCATAGTCTGCATACAAGGGCAGAAATATCCCGTGCGTGATCCCGACATTGAGATGACTGAAGCCAAGGCCGGTGACATGGATGATGAGAGAGACCCATGCGGGGAGCCCGAACCACCCTCAAGGGTCATACCTGCAGAAGATGGCCAGGAAGGAAGCCAAGAGCTGCAGAATCCGCCAGGAGCCATGAACCTATCTACGGAGCAGGTGAGAAAGTGGAAGCAGGTAGAAGAGACTCAGGTGGGTGTGGCTGCTGGAGGAATGGGGAGATTTGACAGAGGACAGGAATGGACCCATTGCTTCCAGGAATTCCCGTGGATGCATTCCGTTCCTAGGCATTTTTTCTAATCAGTGTGAGAATGAAGATAATCCATCTCTGTCCCTCTCCTATGAAAGCTTCTAGTCTTAGGAGTGGGAAGAAGGGAATCCTGTCTTCCTGACATGATGCTAGGTTCAATTTGCTGCAGGTAAATGCACTGACAGCTGATTTACCCACGGCCACTTTGCCCAAGGGCATGTCATATTTCAGAATATGATCATTCCTTGCAACTGAAGGAGTGACTCGAAATTGGACTCATTTTGCCCCCCAGTAGACATTGGGCTTCCCTGGTGGTTCATATGGTGAAGAATCTGCCAACAATGCATGAGACCTGGGTTCGATGCCTGGGTCAGGAAGATCCCCAGGAGAAGGGAATGGCTACCCACTCTAGTGTTCTTGCCTGGAGAATCCCATGAACAGAGGAACCTGGCAGCTATAGTCCATGGGTTTGCAGAGAGTCAGACACGACTGAGCGACTAACACTTTCCCTTTCAGACATTGAAGAATGAATGGAAGGCAGTTGATTTCTTCAAATAAGGTTGGGTATAGGCAGGGGATGCTATTGACTTGCATGGAGTAGAGACCAAGAATTGTGGTCGTCATCTTCCTATCTACTGCGTAACCACCATTGCAAAGATTCATCCAGGCAAAGTCTCCAACAGTGATGGAGTCAAGAGAGCTGGACCTAGAGTTCTTTACTTCCAGAGTCAAGGGCAGGCAGGAGTGGGTATGATTTGGAGAGACGTATGCATAGAGAAGTCAGAGTGCCAACTGTGATGTCCTGATTGGATTGCCAGATACAGTCTGTATAGATCCAGGACAGCCTTGAGTATCAGGAGATGATTATCAATCAGGGTGATGGGGTGGACAAGAAGAAGTCACGGCATATCCCCTAAAATGACATGAAGAAAGCTGGAGTCTTAGATCAAGATACGAGGAAGAATTGGAAACAGGAAACAGTTTTCCATGGACTAGGGTAAATGGCTTTGACTCTGCTTGTTTGTCCCTTGTCAGGACCAGAGAGCTCTCCCGCCAGAGACTGTTCCTGAAATAGGTGAGCTGGAGGGTCAGACGCCCAGGGAGAACTTGGAGAAGGACCTGCTGGAAGATAGGGGAGAGACAAAAACCCTTCAATCTCAAGAACCTGAACTTCTGAGGGGTCCTGGTGAGTATTCAAAACCATGGAATTCAGCAGAGTTAGTGACTCCCTCCTATGGTGGCATGGGGCTGGGTAGCCAGCATCACCATGCTTGGATGGGTGGGTGGAGATCATTGTCCAGTGCCAACCTTCTCCATCATCAACGTTCCACTGTCCCACAGTCCAAGCTCTTAGCTTGGTTGCTTGATGGGAACTTCTCAGCCAACATCAGGTTTCCAGTGAGGCCAGCAGCACAGAAAATGTTCCTTGTTAAGTGTGGTGCTGAATTTCTTTGAGGGGATTCTGGGAGCATAGGGAGAGAGACGAATCCTCAAGAAGAAACTGATCTTTAAAATGTGTCTCCTGAACCCTTTCTTCCTGTGTTCCAGAGGGAGACGTTTCCACTATGAGTGGATCCAGACGAGGTCCTGTAAAGAATCGCAGACATATCAAAAGGAAACGGGAGAGCAGTCCCACTTGCCAAGATGTGGGTCAAGAAGCAGCCACGTGTTTGGACCCAGGAGAGTTCTCAGGACAGCGTGGGTCCCATTTGTTGGTGCATCTGGCACCGTGGGACCCACCAGTCTTCCTGAGGGAGCAGAAACCCCCACGGGCACCCTCTGAATGCAGGGTGTGCAAAAGGAGCTTTCCTTATCAGTCTCAGCTTAGCCTGCACCAGAGGACACACACAGGAGAGAGGCCCTTTCAGTGCGACATCTGTGCCAAAGTGTTCATACAGCTTTCAGATCTGCGGGTTCACGAGCGGATCCACACTGGCGAGAAGCCCTACAGCTGTGATCTCTGGCTCAAGAAGTTCACCCAGGACTCCACGCTGTGCGCTCACAAGAGGACCCACACCCAGGAGAAGCCTTTCCGCTGTGAGCAGTGTGACAGAGCTTTCGGCCACCGAGGGAACCTCAGTGTTCACCGACGCACCCACTCTGGGCTCAAGCCCTACGTGTGCCCCGAGTGTCACAGTGCCTTCCGTCAGCTGGGGACTTTCAAACGCCACCGGAAAATCCATTCCAGATGACTGGCTCAGGACCCTGCCCTCAGGTCCAAGTGCCTTCTGCTCCAAGAAAGAAATTCGGGATTATTTGTCACTTATGTGATACAATGAAAGGGTGACATGTGAAGAACTTACGATCATACTGGAACCCGATGGGGTTCCATTCACATGAATTAGGTGTGAATTCTTTCCCTTCAGAATTTGATTTCTACTTTAGTGTAGCCTGTGTTTTGGTGATAAGTTTTGGCTTTGTGTTGTTCTTCTTTCAGTGAATGCAGGTCTCATTAGTTTTCTTCTTTGTGAAACTGAGGTCACTGCTGATTGTCCCCCCATTAGGGAAGATTTCATCGTAAAATAGGATGCTCCTAGCAGAGTGTCTAGATGAAAAAGAGGATCACCAGTGAAATTTAAATTTCTAATAAACAAAGACATTTTTGTCAAATAAGTGTCCTGTGTATTTCCCCTTCAAAGATTTTTTTTTTCTTTATTTTATTTTTTAACTTTACTATCTTGTATTGTTTTTGCCATGTATCAACATGAATCTGCCACAGGTATACACATGTTCCCCATCCTGAACCCTCCTCCCTCCTCCCTCCCTGTCCCATCCCTCTGGGTCGTCCCAGTGCACCAGCCCCAAGCATCCAGTATCGTGCATCGAACCTGGACTGGCGACTCGTTTCATATATGATATTATACATGTGTCAGTGCCATTCTCCCAAATCATCCCACCCTATCCCCAAAGTCTTTCTATGGAGTAGATGATAGCAGCGGTTTGTTACATGCCATTATTATGTGGAATATCGACCCTCTGTAAGGCTTCCCCAGTAGCTCAGCGGTAAACAATCCACCTGCAGCCTAGAAGACCCAGGTTCGATCCCCTCATCAGGAAGATTCCCTGGAGAAGGGAATGGTAACCCACTCCAGTATTTTCCCTGGAGACTCCCATGGACAGGGGAGCCTGGCAGGCTGTGGTCTGTTGGGTTGCAAAGAGTCGGACATGACTGAAGTGACTGAGCATCCACTCAAGCATTTAAAGTAACTGTATTCTTTTGGAATTATGAACTGTTAGGTAATGTAATATTAATGCCCTTTTGAACACTGAGATTCTAGGGTGTCTGTGCTTGAAAAGATTCTTCAAGGTAGCACTCTTTCATCCCACCTGGCTCTCCTCCAGCAGAAATGAAGAGAGGTCATTTGAAGCAGAATGGAGAAAATGAAGTATTTCTTTTAAAGAATCAGCGTTTTCTTCTATTAATTAGCCTGGGAATTTGTTGGGGGCGGCAAACTGAAGGATGATATTGTAATAGATATTGGTGTCTGGCTGCTCGCACTTAAAAGCCAATACAGAGGCCAGGTTGGGGGAAAGGAAAGTTAGCTTTATTTTCGATGCCAGCAACTGTTGAAAGTGAAAGTGAAGTTGCTCAGTCATGTCCAACTCTTTGCGACCCTGTGGACTCTAGCCTACTAGGCTCCACCGTCCATGGCATTTTCCAGGCAAGAGTACTGGACTGGGTTGGCATTTCCTTCTCCAACAACTGTGGAGGGCGGGGCACTGTGGCCACTGCTGAGTTTTCCAAATTTGCTGACTCACTGAGGGCAACGCTTTCACAGCATCGTGTCTGAGGATTTGAAATAGCTCAACTGGAATTCCATCACCTCCACTAGCTTTGTTCATAGTGATTCTTCCTAAGGCCCTCTTGACTTCACATTCCAGGATGCCTGGCTCTAGGTGAGTGATCACAGCTTAGGGATTATCTACGCTCCCAGAATCCACTGAAAGAGATTCAGAACCACACTTAACAAGGAGCATTTTCTGTGCTGCCAGCCTCACAGGAAACCTGATGTTGGCTGAGAAGTTCCCATCAAGCAACCAAGCTAAGAGCTTGGACTGTGGGGGCTCTGGGACGTTGATGACGGAGAAGGTTGGCACTGGACAATGATCTCCACCCCACCCATCCAAGCATGGTGATGCTGGCTACCCAGCTGCATGCCACCATAGGACCGAGTCACTAACTCTGCTGAATTTCATGGTTTTGAATACTCACCAGGACCTTTCAGAAGTTCAGGTGCTTGAGACGGAAGCGTTTTTGTTTCTCCCCTGTCTTCCAGCAGGTCCTTTCCAAGTTCTCCCTGGGCGTCTGACCCTCCAGCTCACCTGTTTCAGGAACAGTCTCTGGCGGGAGAGCTCTCTGGCCCTGAGAAGGGACAAACAAGCAGAGTCAATAACCCTTCTACCTCAGTCCATGGAAAACTGTTTCCTGTTTCCCCATCTGCCTCGTATCGTGATCTAAGACTCCAGCTTTCTTCATGTCATTTTAGGGCATATGCCCTGACTTCTTCTGGTCCGCCCATCACCCTGATTGATAATCATCTCCTGATACCCAAGACTGTCCTGGATCTATTCAGACCGTATCTTGCAATCAAATCAGGACATCACACTGGCACTCGGACTTCTCTATGCATAGGTCTCTCCAAATCATACCCACTTCTGCCTGACCCTGACTCTGGAAGTAAAGAACTCTAGGTCTAGCTCACTTGACTCCATCATTGTTGGAGACTTTGCATGCATGCATCTTTGTAATGGTGGTTACCCGGTACATAGGAAAATGATGACCAGTATTCTTGGTCTCTACTCCATGCAAGTCAGTAGTATCCCCTGCCCATACCCACGGAGTAGGCAATTGCACTCCAGTACTCTTGCCTGGAGAATCCCATGGACAGAGGAGCCTGGTAGGCTCGGTCAATGGGATAATGAAGAGTTCGACATGACTGAGCGACTTCACTTTTACTTTTCACTTTCATGCATTGGAGAAGGAAATGGCAACCCACTCCAGTGTTCTTACCTTGAGAATCCCAGGGACAGTGGGGCCTGGTGGGCTGCCGGCTATAGAGTCACACAGAGTTGGACACGACTGAACCGACTTACCAGCAGCAGCAGCAGCAGCCCATACCCAACCTTATTTGAACAAATCAACCGTCTTCCATTCATTCTTCAATGTCCGAAAGTGAAAGTGTTAGTCGTTCAGTCATGTCTGACACTTTGCAACCCCAGGGACTATAGCCGCCAGGTTCCTCTGTTCATGGGATTCTCCAGGCAAGAACACTGGAGTCGGTAGCCATTCCCTTCTCCAGGGGATTTTCCTGGCCCAGGGATCGAACCCAGGTCTCCTGCATTGTCAGCAGATTCTTCACCATCTGAGCCTCCAGGGAAGCCCAATGTCTACTAGGGGGCAAAATGAGTCCACTTTGGAGTCACTCCTTCAGTTGCAAGGAATGATCATATTCTGAAATATGACGTGCCCTTGGGCAAAGTGGCCGTGGGTAAATCAGCTGTCAGTGCATTTACCTGCAGCAAACTGAACCTAGCATCATGTCAGGAAGACAGGATTCCTTTCTCCCCACTCCTAAGACTAGAGGCTTTCATGGCAGAGGGACAAAGATGGATTAGCTTCATTCTCACACTGACTAGAAAAAATGCTTAGGAACTGATTGCATCCACTGGAATTCCTGGAAGCAATGCGTCCATTCCTGTCCTTTGCCGAACCTCCCCATTCCTCAAACAGCCACACCCACCTGACTCCCTTCTACCTGTTTCCATGCTCTCACTTGCTCCCGAGACAGGTCCGTGGCTCCTTCCAGATTCTGCAGCTCTTGGATTCCCTCCTGGCCATGCTCTGGAGGTATGACCTTTGTGGGGGGTTGGGGCTCCCCGCATGGGCCTCTCTGATCATCCATGTCACTGGCCTTGGCTTCAACCATCTCAATGTCTGGATCGCACACAAGATATTCTGCCCTTGTATGCAGACTATGGTTTGTGAGGGGAGAAATCAATCAAGATCAGTCTCTATAAGACCTGGAATGTAGCTCTCAGGCATCCAATGGCATTGACGATAGAAGCTCCCATTTGGTGTAAAAGATCGACAGCCTTCGAGTTGAGACAACCAAAGAATCTCCCAAATTGCCCAACTGTGAACTTCTCTCACCTGTTTGGGAATCACTGATACAAATCCAAACCCACAGGTCCTATCTTGTGATTCCTGCAGCTTGCAATTGTCTCCTCCTCCTACACCCATCATTAAGGTCCTACTCACCCAGTTCTTGGGTTTCTGCTTATTTCTCAGCACGTCCTCCAGGGCTTTGCAACTCTGCACCCCACTTTCTTTGAGCAGGACCTGGTACTCCAGGGGCATGCAGAACATGTACTGCTCCAGCAGCAGCCTGTCCATCATCTGCTCCTTGGTGTGAAGATCTGGCCTCAGCCACAGATGGCAGAGTTCACGGAGTCTCCTCAGATCCTCGACGGGGTCGGACTCCTCTGAGCTGCTAAATGTTCTGAACCGGACGTGCAAGGTTTCCTGGTCACAGTCTGAGTCTTCCATGAGTGTGTCCTAGGATGGCACGGACGCCAGTGACTCTGCCCCAGGGCTGTCTGTGATGTGTCCACAACCCGGAAAAAATGTCTGGTCCTCAGGCGTATTGATGGAGGAAATTTCCAGTAGGACTCTGAGCAAATGCTTCTAGAAGTGGGTGCCCAGTTGATGCCTATGGAAATGAATTTCCTCTGCTTTCCCTCCGCATTAAAGTCACTGTTTAGTAGTCTAGGGACTGGATGGAGGAGCCTGGTGGGCTACAGTCCATGGGGTCACTAAGAGTCAGACACTACCGAGCGACTTCACTCCTACTTTTTCCTTTCATGCATTGGAGAAGGAAATGGCAACCCACTCCAGTGTTCTTGCCTGGAGAATCCCAGGGATGGGGGAGCCTGGTGGGCTGCCGTCTATGGGGTCGCACAGAGTCGGACACGACTGAATCGACTTAGCAGCAGCAGCAGCAGGAGGGGAAAAGAATGACACTTATCAATTTAAGAAGCCTTCTTTATCTAAATACCTAAGGAAGCAGTATCCAAACTAGTATAAGGGGAACATATCTCAACATAATAATGGCCACATTGAAAAAACTATGGCTATCACCTACCTGTAGCAAAGTCTTAGAAGAGAAAACACACAGCTCTTTGATCAAAATGTGTTTGTTTATTTGAAATTTAAATTTCACTGGTGATCCTGTATTTAATCTAGCCATCCTGCTAGGAGCATCCTATTTTAAAAGGAAATCACACCTGACAAGAAGGCAATCAGCAGTGCCTCACTCTGATGATGAGGTACTGATAACCAGTGAGACACAGCTTCATTGGAAGAAAAAGAACAACACAAAGCGAAAACATGTAAGAAAACCAGAGTCTAACATCGTAAGGCAATTCTCCTCCAACTGAAAATACACAAATGAAAAAGAAAACTATAGTCTATAGCAAAGTAGCAAACAAAATCCAAAGGGAAAAATGTCATCACTCAAGTATCTTAATTCACACAAATATCCTAATTTACGCGAGTGGAACCCCACTGGGTTCCACGATCCTCCTAAGCCCTCCCCTGTCATCCCACTTTGTATCACACAGGTGACAAATCATTCCCAATTTTCTCATTAAAACAGAAAAGACCTGGACCTGAGGGCAGGGTCCTGAGCCAGTCATCTGGAATGGATTTTCCAGTGGCGTTTGAAAGTCCCCAGCTGACGGAAGGCACCGTGACACTCAGGGCACACGTAGGGCTTGAGCCCAGAGTGGGTGCGTAGGTGAACGTTGAGGTTCCCTAGGTGGCCGAAAGCTCTGTCACACTGCTCACAGCGGAAAGGCTTCTCCTGGGTGTGGGTCCTCTTGTGAGCGTGCAGCGTGGAGTTGTGGGCGAACTTCTTGAGGCAGATACCACAGCTGTAGGGCTTCTCACCAGTGTGGATCCGCTGGTGAACCCACAGGTCTGAAGGCTGTATGAACCCTTTGGCACAGACGTCACATTGAAAGGGCCTCTCTCCTGTGTGTGTCCTCTGGTGCAAGGTAAGCTGAGATTGACAAGGAAAGCTCTTTTTGCACACCTTGCATTCAGATGGTGCCCGTCCCAGGGTTTCTGCTCCCTCAGGAAGACTGGTGGGTCGCATGGTGCCAAATGCACTAAAGGAATGGGACCCAAGCTGTCCTGAGAACTCTCCTTGGTCCAGACACGTGGCTGCCTCTTGACCCACGTCTTGGCAAGTGGGACTGCTCTCCCGCTTCCTTTTCACATGTCTGCGATTCTTCAGAGGACCTCGTCTGGATCCACTCGGAGTGAAAACATCTCTCTCTGGAACACAAGAGCAAAGGGTTCAGAGCCACATTTGAAGTATCACTTCCTTCCGGGGGACTCTCTCCTCTCTCTCTGCCCTCCCAGAATCTGCTGAAAGAAGACATTCAGCACCATATTTATCAAGGAGCATTTTCCATGGTGCCAGCCTCATTGGAACCATCCATAATCTTGGCTACAGACTTCCTAGCAACCAAACTACCTAAGAGTCTAGCTGATGAAACACTCTGGAATGTTGACGATGGAGAAGGTTGGCATTGGAGAACCAACTCCTACCCCACAACAACAAGGGATGGAAATGCTGGGTACCCCTTCCTGGACATGAATGGAGGCAGTCAGTACCTCCTGTGGTCTCCAAGTTTTTAATACTCACCACGATTCTGCAGAAGTTCACGCTCTTGAGATGAAAGGGTTCTTGTCACTCCTGTGTCTTCCCACAGGTCCTTCTCCAAGTTCTCCTTGGAGGGCGTCTGACCCTCCAGTTCACCTCTTTCAGGAATGGTCTCTGGCGGGAGAGCTTTCTGGTCCTGACAAGGGGCAACCAAGCAGAGTCAATCCCACTGCCTTAGCCCACGGCAAGCTCTGTCTCCTCTTTCCCCACCCGCCTCGTACCCTGATCTCACACTCCAGCTTTCTGAATATCAGTTTGGGGGAGATGCCCTGACTGCTTCCCATCACCCTGATTGGCAATCCTCTTCTGATTCCCATGTCAGTCCTTGATCTATACCGACCACCTCTGGCAAACAAGTCCAGACTTCACAGCTGGCACTGCCAATTATCTTTGCACCTATCTCTCCACCTCATCTCACAGTCTCCAGGCCCTGAATCTGAAAGCAGAGGATTCTGGCTCTAGGGCTCCTGACTTCACCACTTGCTGATACCTTGCCTGGATTTGTCTTCGTCATGGAAGGTGGCCTGGGGCATAATAAGATGATAAGCAGTATAGCTGTTATACTACACAGCTCATTCTATACTATATAGCTCTATTCATGAGAAATCAGTAGCATCTCCTCCCCTGATTCACATTTCAAAAAACTCCACTCTCTCCAGACATACTCCAAAATCTGAGCGGGAAAATGACTCCAATGGGGAACTTGTTATGCAATTCAAGGTGTTTACACTATCCCCCAATATTAAGTGCCTCCGACGAAATCCATCATGGGTGAGACCGCTGTGAGTGCATTTATGCCTGATGAACTGACCCAGCAGCATCCCGTGGAAACAGGACTCATCTGCCCTCATGCTTAGGGCCACAAGCTTTCATGGTGAAGGACTATGAAACATGGACTGTCTTCATTCTCATACTGTCTGGAAAACGGCCGGGAACGGAATGCATCCATGGCAATTCCTGGAGGCAGAGGGTCCATTCCTGTCCTTTGCCCAGTTCTCTCAATTACTTCCGCAGCCACCCCCACCCGACCCCCTTCTACCTGCTCCCAGACTGGAGGTCAGGACATCACACTCACCTGCCCCCTCGACAGGTCCTTGGCTCCTGGCAGATGCTGCCCGTCTTGGCTTTCCTGCTGGCCCTCGTCTGGAGGGATGACACTGACTGTAGGCTGGGGCTCCCTGGCTCGGTCTCCCTCACTGTGCCCCTCACTGACCTCAGACCCTAACATCTCAACACCCGAGACGGGCATCAAAACATCCTCGCCTTGGACACGCACTACAGCCTGTGAGGAAAAATTCAAATACGATCAGTCTCCCTTCACAAGATCCAAAAAGGTATTCATTGCGTATCCCACCCTAGGAGCCCACCTCCTGTGAATGACATTTGAAAGACCAACACCCTCCAAGTGAGGATCAACAGAAACATCTCCAGTGATGCCACAGGCAAGTGCTCACCCCTCTGGGAATCACTGATTTAGAGCCATGCCCTGTGATCCTTCTGCTTCATCTCCCAGCTCCCAGCCCCTCATCCCACCGTTCCCTGTCTCACAGGGTCACTAGGGTCCTACTCACCCATTTCGTCAGTTTCTTACAAGTTCCTTACAAGTCTCGGCACCACTACTCTTGACTAAGACCTGGATCTCAGGCGGCATGCACATCACGAACTGCTCCAGCACCATCTCCTCCTTGGTGTCAAGATCCGGCCTCAGCCACAGCCCGCAGAGTTCACGGAGCCTCCTCAGAGCCTTGATGGGGTCGGATTCGTCTGAGCTGATAAACGTTCTGAAGCGAACGCGCAACTCTTCCAGGTCTGAGTCGCGGTTTTCCCTTCGGGTGTCTTGGCCTGGCGCAGACGCCGGCGACTCTGCTCCGGGGCTGTCCGCGACGGGGCCACGACCCCTTGTCTGGTTCTCAGCCATACCGACTGTAGAGCTTTTCAGTAGGACTCTGGGCAAATGCCTCTAGAAGTTGGTGCCCAACTGACCCCGATCGAAAGGAATTTCCTCTTGCTTTTCCTCAGGAATAGATTCAGTGTTCAGAAATAGCGGGCAAAAAAGAAAAAAGAATGCAGCCAATTAGTTTTATTTTCATCCACCCTACCATCCCTCATCCCAGTACTGGGCAGTATTCCCCCCTCAGAATTTCACACCAGGGACAAGAATCCATTCTCTTACTCCTCCAACATCCATCTTATACTACAAGAAACTGTGTGGTCACAACTGTCCACAGGGCGGTGCTTAAAAGCCCTTGTTGAAAAAATGAACCACCCCACACCACACCATGGAGTGTGGAAACAATCTCATCTCACAGAAGATTCCACAAATGAACCACGGTTTATGTGTGGCTGGAGGGACATGGGTGGATTTCACACGGTCTCTGAGCGAATGCAAGGGGAACAGAAAGCCAGGACTTACTGAAACCCACTTCCACGGGCCCTGACTCTCTAGCGTTCTCTTTAGACACTTCCCATCAATCACCTCCTTGAAGCCTTCTCGCCTCGGTCCTCCTCAGTTGGGGACTCGCTCTCCAACTCGGCTGGCGGAGACACGTCTCTCTTTCGCGCTGGAGAAACGCCGGCCCTCTCGGCCTGTTACCCGATCGGCGCATGGATTCGGTGAGGGCGGGGCGAAACGTTCTAGATAATCCCTCTTTTCTTAATCACAGGGATTCGATTGCCCACGGAAACTCGCTCAGGAAAAACCACGATTTGCTAAAGAGGCCTCCATAGTGATTTAGCGACAGGTTCTGTGTATTTTGTTTGTTCCGTTTTTGGCCAAGCAGAGAGGCAGGTATGGTCTCAGTTCCCAGACGGCGGAAGGAAACCACGCCCCCCCGCCGCGGGAGCGCTGAGTCTCACCCAATGGGCCGCGCGGGAAATCCCTCGGTTTCCTTTTGGATTTCATTGATTTTGGACTTCGGGGACTGCACTTTGGGGTGAACGGACTGGTTTCAATGATCTCGTGAATTTTTGGTCTCACTGCCTGGAGGGTCTGACGGTGTCAGAGACATGGTGGTGGGAGCCAGATCGGTTTGACTCCTCTTGTCTTTTCTGTTCATGTGAGATATTCTTCAAAGGCTTTTCTAAAATCAGCTGATGAGCTAAGGTGTGAGCAGACCCGATTTCTAAGTAGCCTTTTTGAAGAGTAGAAGTTGTACACCAATAGGAAAGAAGAATGACCCCTATCACTTTCAGAAGCCTTCCTTTTTCAAAACACCTCGGGAAGAAATCCCCGAACAAGTATGGAGTGAGTGAATCTACCTCAGCATAATAACAGCCATGTAGGCAAAACCACGGCCATCACCTATTCCCTGTACAAAAGTCTTAGAAACTATGAGACACATTTGACAGAAATGTGTTTATTTACATTTAAATTCCACTGGAGAGCTTGGCCTCTGTGCCAGGTCCTGCAGGTTTACAGAGAAGTCCTGCCTAACAGGAAGGCAGTCAACAGTAGGCTCAGTTTCATGATGAAATACTGATAACTAATGAGACATGCTTTCAGTAAAAGAATAACAAAAGAAAGCAAAAACTCTTTGAAACAGGGTACACTAAAGTAGAAAACAAAATCCCAAGGGAACAATAAGCCATCACTCAAATATCCTCCTCATTCATGTAAAGGGAACCCCCTGGACCCAATATCCTCCGAAGCTCTTCCCATGTCATCCACCCTTTGTGTTGCAGAAGTGACAAATCATTGTGAATTTCCTTCTTGAAGCAGAAAGGACTTGGCCCGAGGGCAGGGTCCTGGGCCAGTGGTTCGGAATGGGTTTCCTGGTGGGATTTGACAGACCTCAGGGAGCAGAAGACTGGTGACACTCGGGGCACATGTAGGGCTCGAGCCCAGAGTGTGACCACTGAGGTTCCCACTGTGGTCGAAAGCTTTTTCACAGTGCTCACAGCAGAAAGGCTTCTCTTGGGTGTGGGTCCTCTGGTGAGCCTGCAGCGTGGAGTCATGGTGGAACTTCTTCGGGCAGAGATCACTGCTGTAGGGCTACTTGCCCATGTGGGTCTCCTGGTGAACACACAGGTCCCGAGGCTGCATGAACCACTGGACATGGATGTTGCTTTTTTCTCTTTGTAATTTAAAGGGCCGTCTCTGTTTAATGCACTTCCAGAATAAAGGCCCATTACTTTGATAAGCACGGGCTCAGCAGAAGACTCACAGAATATGTGTACAAGAATGTTTCCAAAGGCTCCAGAGATGACCCCAACTCTGCTTCCTGCTTCCCCTGGACAATACTCCATCTCCTGGGTGGGGCGGTTACTTGGTCCAGCTGACTTTAGGAATGTCATAGTGCTCTGTGAGCATGTCCAGGTGTCTGTTGAAGTCCTCCACTCTCTGCTTGTGAGTTTTGGATGCTTTCTTCAGCATCCTCTCCATTTGTGCTTCTCCTGCACCTTCTCAAAGGCCACCTAGGCTGGAGTGCGCTTGTCGAGGTGGCGCCTCAGCTCCTCTTCCTGGTTCTTCTGGATTTTTCCCATCGGTTCCAGGAGTTTTGCCTTGTCTCTGTCCTTTTTCTCCTTCTGCTTGGTCACGCCAAGTTCGGTGACTCTTTTCAGCTTCCGGGGTCCATTTGGACCTGCTCGTAGGCGTCCATGCTGCCCATCTTTGGATTCGGATTTCTAAATGGACAAAAGTCACGGGGCGTCAGGTTTCTCAAATGGAAATTGGGACAATATCGTTCTGTATTGTAGATCTGAGAGGGTCTCTCTGTGCGTGTTAACACAAATGAACACAGACGAACATGTCTGCTTAGCCCAGGGGGCGAAGGTTCAGAAAGCCTTGAGGAAGAAATGCAGCACACCACACCACAGCATGGAGGGTGGCAACGTCTATAAATCAGGGTGATTTATAAACCTGTAAATCAGATGGAGGCAGGAGGGGGACCTGAAAGACCTCTTATTTAAATGTCTTTTCTGCAAGAGAAGGATCCGTGCCCGTTATATTTCCAAAGTTCCATTTACATGTTTCAAGTCCGTTTCTCCCCCCTCACAGAGAGCTCAGCACCCAACCGTAGTTAATATGGAGTTTAAGGGAGATCCACTGCTTTCACAAGGCCTTTGAGATGATGCAAGGTGAGTAGAAAACCCATCCTTCTGAAACCCACCACCTCCTTCTGTGCTGATTCCCAAACCTTCTCCTTAGACGTTCTCACTCATCACTTACCTCCATTGAGCCCTCTTGCCCTAAGCCTCCTCAAGTCAGTGACTGGCTATCAGAGTGTGTCTGGGGCTGAAACTCTGTATTTATAGAGCCAGGGGAAATGGCAAGGGTCCCTGCTTGTTACCCCATCAGCACAGCGATTGTGTAAGGGCAGGTCAAGCCATTTATATGACCTCACTTTAGATAATCCAATTTATCCATGGATCCAGTTTCACACGGACACTCCACCAGAAAAAAAGCACAGTATATCAAAGAGGCCTCCATATTGGTTTTGCGGTAGACTTCTCTGATAGGTCAGGGGGTAAAGAATCCTCCTGCAATGCAGGAGATGCTAGAGTAATTCCTGGGTCAGGAAGATCTGCTGGAGAAGGGATAGGCTACCCACTTCAGTGTTCTTGGGCTTCCCTTGTGGCTCAGCTGGGAAAGAAGTAAAGTGAAAATCTTTTAGATGTCCGACCCTTTGTGACCCTGTGGATATACAGTCCATGGAATTCTCCGGACCAGAAGACTGGAGTGGGTAGCCGTTCCCTTCTTCAAGGGATCTTCCCAACCCAGGGAGCGAAGCCAGGTCTCCCGCATTGCAGGCAGATTCTTCTTTTTTTTTTTTTTTAATTTTTTTTTCTAGTTTAATTTTATTTTATTTTTAAACTTTACAATATTGTATTAGTTTTGCCAAATATCGAAATGAATCCAACACAGGTATACCTGTGTTCCCCATCCCGAGCCCTCCTCCCTCCTCCCTCCCCACACCCTCCCTCTGAGTCATCCCAGTGCACCAGCCCCAAGCATCCAGTATCATGCATCGAACCTGGACTGGTGACTCGTTTCATACATGATATTATACATGTTTCAATGCCATTCTCCCAAATCTCCCCACCCTCTCCCTCTCCCACAGAGTCCATAAGACTGATCTATACATCAGTGCCTCTTTTACTGTCTCGTACCACCAGGGAAGCCCGTGCACTTTTTGGAGGTAAGATTGGTTTTCCTGATCTAGCAAATACTTTTCTCATTTACCTGGAGAGTTGGAAGGAGTCAAAGCATAGGTATCTGAAAATTTTAACCAGTTTGGTTCACCTATGCATCCCTGGTGGCTCAGTGGTAAAGAATCTACCTGCCAATGCAGAAGACATGGGTTCACTCTCTGGGTTCGGAAGATCTCTCGCAGAAGGAAATGGACAACACACTGCAGTAATCTTGCCTGGAAAATTCGATGGACAGAAGAACCTGGTGAGCCATGGAATAGCAGAGTCGAACACAACTCAGCGACTAAACAACCCTTTTTAAAATTCCACATGTAAAGATCTCGGACGAAGTCTGAATCTGGAATGTTCTGCAGGGAACGTGCCACTTTTGGGGTCACAGTCTGGCTTTTCAGTAAGTACACTTCGGTGCGGCACAGACACCAGTGGTTCTGATTACAGCCTGTCTAGGACTATTCCATGACCCCACAAAAAATGTACATTCTTTAGCCGTAGAGACTGAGGAATTTACTAGCAAAATGTTGAGCACATGCTTCTAGAAGCCCATGACAATTCACCCCTATGTAAAGGGTTTTCCTCTACCTTTCATCAGCAATGTATTCACTGTTCAGAAGAATGGGGGCAAAAGATAAATGAACAGAACTAGTTCCATTTTATTCTACCCTTCCGTCTCCTCTACATTGCTCACCCCAATACCAAATACCATTCTCTCACTGGTACAATCTTTCATATTGAATGGACCTTAGTCCATCCATCATTCTTCTGACATCCACCTTTATGGGAAAAAAAGGTTGAAATGTCTGAACGGCTCCCTAGATTTTGATTCTGTCGTCTGGGACTATGTTGTCCTTTGCTGTACTTTCAAGAAATTTGCACTGTGTGAGACTCCTCAAATGGACATGAACAGCAATGACAGGTTTTATATGATTCGGTCAAGACAAGCCACCAGGCAAGGCTCTCCGTCATGATTCTTCTGGGGGAAAAAAATACGAGGAAGCTTATTTAAACACTGAATTCTATGTAGTATAGTGACGTTGGAAACATTAAGCACAGATTGTCCACACCAAACATTTACTTGCTGTCACCAGGGTATTTATTTGCTCCAAGGAAGGGACACACAAAAGGATCCAAAGAGAATCAAGTTCCTGATCACATACTTGTTATGGTCATGAAACACACAACATACAATTTTGACTCTTTTCCAAAGTGTACGATCTTGTTCCATCAAGTTCGTTCACAATGTTGTGCAGCTGTCAATGTTGTCTACTTCCAAGCTTTCTCATCACCCCAAGAACAAAATGTGAATCATGAAAAGTCCCTCCCCATTCTCTGCCCACTTCCCCCCTTACCCTTGGCAATCCGTTCATCTACTTCTTGCATCTATGGGTTCAGTTCAGGTCAGTTCAGTTCAGTCGCTCAGTCGTGTCCAACTCTTTGAGACGGCATGAAATGCAGCACGTCAGGCCACCCTGTCCATCAGCAGCTCCCGGAGTTTACTCAAACTCACATCCATTGAGTCAGAGATGCGATCCAACCATCTCATCCTCTGTCATCCCCTTCCCCTCCTGCCTTCCATCTTTCCCAGCATCAGGCTCTTTTCAAATGAGTCAGTTCTTTGCATCAGGTGGCCAAAGTATTGGAGTTTCAGCTTCAGCTAAAATATTTTCCAATGATATTCAGGACTGATTTCCTTTAAGATTGACTGGTTGGATCCCCTTGCAGCCCAAAGGACACTCAAGAGTCTTCCCCAACACCAAGGTTCAAAAGCATCAGTTTCTTGCCTCTCAGCTTTCTTTAAGTCCAACTCTCACATCCATACATGACTACTGGAAAAACCATAGCTTTGACTAGCTGGACCTTTGTTGGCCAAGTAATGTCTCTGTTTTTTACTGCACTGTCGAGATTGGTCATAACTTCTTTCCAGGGAGCAAGAGTCTTAATTTCATGGCTGTAGTCACCATCTGCAGTGAGTTTGGAGCTCCCCCGCCCCAAAAATAAATTATCTCACTGTTTCCCCATCTATTTGCCATGAAGGGATGGGACTGGATACCATGATCTTAGTTTCCTGAACGTTGAATTTTAAGCCAACTTTTTCACTCTCATCTTTCACTTTCATCAAGGGACTCCTTGGTTCTTCTTTGCTTTCTGCCAAAAGTGTCGTGTCATCTGTGTATCTGAGGTTATTGATATTTCTCCTGCAAATCTTGATTCCAGCTTGTGTTTCATCCAGCCCAGCTTGTCTCATGATGTACTCTGCATATAAGTTACATAAGCAGGGTGACAGTATACAGTCTTGATGTACTCCTTTCCCAATTTGGAATCAGTCCATTGTTCCAAGTCCAGTTCTAACTGTTGCTTCCTGACCTGCATACAGATTTCTCAGGAGGCAGCTCAGGAAATCTGGTATTCGTGTCTAACAATTTTTCACAGTTTCTTCTGATCCACACAGACAAAGGCTTTGGCATAGTCAATAAATCAGAAGTAGATGTTTCTCTGGAACGCTCTTGCTTTTTCAATGATCCAATTGATGTTGGCAATTTGATCTCTGGTTCCTCTGCCTTTTTAAAATCCAGCTTGAACATCTGAAAGTTCATGGTTCATGTACTGTTGAAGACCAGCTTGGAGAATTTTGAGCATTATTTTGCCAGCATGTGAGATGAGTGCAATTGTGCAGTAGTTTTAACATTCTTTGGCATTGCCTTTCTTTGGGATTGGAATGATAACTGACCTTTTCCAGTCCTGCGGCCACTGCTGTGTTTTCCAAATTTGCTGACTTATTGAGTGCAACACTTTCACAGCATCATGTCTGAGGATTTGAAATAGCTCAACTGGAATCCCATCACGTCCACTAGCTTTGTTCATAGTGATTCTTCCTAAGGCCCACTTGACTTCACATTTCAGGATGTCTGGCTCTAGGTGAGTGATCACACCTTCGGGATTATCTGGGTCATGATCTTCTTTTTAGTGTAGTTCTGTGTATTCTTGGCACCTCTTCTTAATATCTTCTGCTTCTCTTGGGTCCATACCAGTTCTGTCCTTTATTGTGCCCATCCTTGCATGAAATATTCCCTTGGCAAATCCAAATCCTTTCTCACACCCTCGGAGGGCACCACTCCTCACACTCTCTACCTTCTCCTCCACTCCCCAGCCACCTGGCACACCTGACCACACCAAGCCCAGCTGGCTTTGCGGTCTAGTTTGTAGGGTTTTACTCTGCTGTTTGGAAAGTCCTTCCCCTGACACCCTCAGGCTGTCTTCAGATCTCCACACAATCAGTGGTTCTTTGGAGACGGACAGGCCTGGCTGTTGCTTTATCACCCGGCATCTCACTCCATCACCACGTTTCCTCAATAGCAGTTTCTCAGCGTCGGTATGTATTTTATTTTTAAATCCATTCAGTTTTGGCTGTGCTGGGTCTTTGTTGCTGCTCAGGGCGCAGGGCTCCTCTCCCGTCGTGGGCACGGGCTTCTCGCTGCAGTGACCTCTCTTGTGTGGAGCCCGGGCTCTCGGGGCTCTGGGCTTTAGGAGTGGCGGCTCCCAGGCTTGGTGGTTGTGTCGCATGGCCTTAGTTGCTCCTGAGCCCTGGGACCTTCTCGGGTCAGGGATGGAACTCGTGTCCTCTCATTGGCAGGCACAGCCTTTACCTCCGAGCCCCCGGGGAAGCCCTGTTATTCACTTTTCTTAACTAGTACTTAACTGGGTCTGTGTTTTGAAGTCTTATTCATATTTCATTGTATTAATTTCTTGTGTTGATTCTTCGATAATGGTTCTAATACCCCTGTTTCTGAAGAGACCCAGGCTTTATATTCTATATTGTTTCTTTGAATTAGTTGCCTCCATCTTGGGCCTGTAAGTTAACATCCTTTGAGATAGAAGGAGGCAACAGAGGATGAGATGGTTGGATGGCATCACTGACTCAATGGACACGAGTTCTAGCAAACTCCTGGGAGACAGTGAAAGACAGGGAAGCCTGGAGTGCTGCAGTGCATGGAGTTGCAAAGTGAAAGAAAGTGAAGTGGCTCTTTGTGACCCCATGGACTGTAGCCAACCAGGTTCCTCCGTCCATGGGATTCTCCAGGCAAGAATACTGCAGTGAGTTGCCATTCTCTTCTCTCGGGGATCTTCCCCACCGAGGGAGCAAACTCACATCTCCTGATTTGGCAGGCGGATTCTTTACCACTGAGCCTCCTGGGAAACCATGAGAGAAGCTCACACAATTCTGAGAATTAACCCAAGAAATGAAAACAAATGTACCCTGGACCTGAAGGTTAACTGTATTGACAACAATCAAGATGACACTGATCAGACCAGTGATGACCAGTTTCAAGATGATTGTCAGAGCTGACTGCGCTGTTTCTGCCTGTAGCCCCCGCCCTCCATCTATAAAAGCTGTTGCTCATTAATTGTCTGGGGTGGGAGGTGGGGGGAGTCAGCCATTGGACAGACGTCTGCCCCGCCTCCACAGTTGTTGGATAAGGAAATGGCAACCGAGTCCAGTACTCTTGCCAGGAAAATGCCGTGGACAGAGGACCCTGGTAGGCTACAGTCCACGGGGTCGCAAAGAGTTGGACATGACTGAGCGACTTCACTTTCACTTTCAACAGTTGCTGGCATCCAGAATAAAGCTAACATTCCTTCCCCCCAACCTGGCCTCTGTATTGGCTTTTAAGTGTGAGCAGCCACACACCAATATCTATTACAATATCATCCTTGAGTTTGCCTCCCCCAGCAAATTCCCAGGCTAATTAATAGAAGAAAATGCTGTTTCTTTGAAAAGAAATACTTTTATTTACTCCATTCTGCTCCAAATGACCTCTCTTTCATTTCTGCTGGAGGAGAGCCAGGTGGTATGAAAGAGTGCTACCTTGAAGAATCTTTTCTAGCTGAGACACCCTAGAATCTCAATGTTCAAATGGGCATTAATACTACATTACCTAACAGTTCATAATTCCGAAAGAATACAGTTACTTTAAATGCTCAAGTGGTTACTCAGTAGCTTCAGTCATGTCCAACTCGTTGCAACCCAACAGACCATAGCCTGCCAGGCTCCTCTGTCCATGGGATTCTCCAGGCAAGAATACTGGAGTGGGTTGCCATTCCCTTCACCAGGGGATCTTCCTGATGAAGGGATCGAACCTGGGTCTTCTGTGCTGCAGGCGGATTCTTCACTGCTAAGCCACTGGGGAAGCCTTACAGAGGGATGATATCTCCACATAATAATGGACATGTAACAAACCGCAGCTATCATCTACTCCATATAAAAAAATCTTGGGGATAGGGTGGGATGATTTGAGAGAATGGCATTGAAACATGTAAAATATCATGTATGAAACGAGTTGCCAGTCCAGGTTCGATGCACGATACTGGATGCTTGGGGCTGGTGCACTGGGACGACCCAGAGGGATGGAATGGGGAGGGAAGAGGGAGGAGGGTTCAGGATGGGGAACACATGTATACCTGTGGCGGATTCATTTTGATATTTGGCAAAACTAATACAATTATGTAAAGTTTAAAAATAAAATAAAATTAAAAAAAATAGAATCGCAATGTTCAAATGGGCATTAATACTACATTACCTAACAGTTCATAATTCCAAAAGAATACAGGTACTTTAAATGCTCGAGTGCGTGCTTAGTCACTTCAGTCGTGTCCAACTCGTTGCAACCCAACAGACCATAGCCTGCCAGGCTCCTCTGTCCATGGGATTCTCCAGGCAAGAATTCTGGAGTGGGTTGCCATTCCCTTCTCCAGGGGATCTTCCTGATGAAGGGATCGAACCTGGGTCTTCTGTGCTGCAGGCAGATTCTTTACTGCTGAGTCACTGGGGAAGCCTTACAGAGGGATGATATCTCCACATAATAATGGGCATGTAAGAAACCGCTGCTATCATCTACTCCATATAAAAAAAGCCTTGGGGATGGGGTGGGATGATTTGGGAGAATGGCATTGAAACATGTATAATATCATATATGAAAAAGTAGCCAGTCCAGGTTCGGTGCATGATAGTGGATGCTTGGGGCTGGTGCACTGGGATGACCCAGAGGGATGGTATGGTGAAGGAGGAGAGAGGAGGGTTCAGGATGGGGACAACGTGTATACCTGTGGTGGATTCATGTTGATATATGGCAAAACCAATACATATTGTAAAGTTAAAAAATAAAATAATAAGAAAAAATTTTGGAAGGGGAAATACACAGGACACTTATTTGACAGAAATGTCTTCGTTTATTTGAAATTTAAATTTCACTGGTGATCCTCTTTTTCATCTGGCCACTCTGCTAAGAGCATCCTACTGTACAATTAAATCTTCCCTAATGGGGGGGGGGGGGACAATCAGCAGTGACCTCAATTTCACGAAGAAGTACTGAAAACTAATGAGACCTGCATTCACTGAATAAGAACAACACAAAGATGAAACTTATCACAAACACAGGCTACACTAAAGTAGAGAACAAAATCTGAAGGGAAAGATAAGTCATCACTCAAATATTCACCAAATTCAAGTGAATGGAACCCCATCGGGTTCCAGTATGATCGTAAGTTCTTCATATGTCACCCTTTCTTTGTATCACATAACTGACAAATAATCCCGAATTTCCTTCTGGGACTTGAGGGCAGGGTCCTGAGCCAGTCATCTGGACTGGATTTTCCGGTGGCGTTTGAAAGTCCCCAGTTGACGGAAGGCACTGTGACACTCGGGGCACACGTAGGGCTTGAGCCCAGAGTGGGTGCATCGGTGAACATTGAGGTTCCCTCAGTGGCTGAAAGCTCTGTCACTGTGCTCACAGCGGAAAGGCTTCTCCTGGGTGTGGGTCCTCTTGTGAGTGCGCAGGGTGGAGTCGTGGGTGAACTTCTTGAGGCAGAGATCACAGCTGTAGGGCTTCTCACCAGTGTGGATCCGCTCGTGAACCCGCAGATCTGAAAGCTGTATGAACCCTTTGGCACAGATGTCGCATTGAATGGGCCTCTCTGCTGTGTGTGTCCTCTGGTGCAGGGTAAGCTGAGACTGATAAGGAAAGCTCTTTTTGCACACCCTGCATTCAGAGGGTGCCCGTCCCCGGGTTTCTGGTCCCTCAGGAAGACTGATGGGTCCCACGGTCCCAGATGAACCAACAGAACGGGACCCAAGCTGTCCTGAGAACTCGCCTTGGTCCAAACACATGGCTGCTTCTTGACGCACGTCTTGGCAAGTCGGACTGCGGTCCCATTTCCTTTTGACATGTCTGCGATTCTTTAGAGGACCTCGTCTGGATCCACTCATAGTGGAAACGTCTCCCTCTGGAACACAGGAAGAAAGGGTTCAGGAGACACATTTTAAATATCAGTTTCTTCTTGAGGATTCTTCTGTCTCTCTATGCTCCCAGAATCTGCTGAAAGAAATTCAGCACCACATTTAACAAGGAGCATTTTCTGTGTGGCTGGCCTCACTGGAACTCTGATGTTGGCTGAGAAGTTCCCATCAAGCAACCAAGCTAAGAGCTTGGACTGTGGGACACTGGAACGTTGATGATGGAGAAGGTTGGCACTGGACAATGATCTCCACCCACCCATCCAAGCATGATGATGCTGGCTACCCAGCCCCATGCCACCATAGGAGGGAGTCACTAACTCTGCTGAATTCCACGGTTTTGAATACTCACCAGGACCCTTCAGCAGTTCAGGTTCTTGAGATTGAAGGGTTTTTGTCTCTCCCCTGTCTTCCAGCAGGTCCTTCTCCAAGTTCTCCCTGGGCGTCTGACCCTCCAGCTCACCTGTTTCAGGAACAGTCTCTGGTGAGAGAGCTCTCTGGTCCTGACAAGGGACAAACAAGCAGAGTCGAAGCCATTTACCTTAGTCCATGGAAAACTGTTTCCTGTTTCCCCATCTCCCTCGTATCTTGATCTAAGACTTCAACTTTCTTCATGTCATTGGATATGTAGGGGATATGCCCTGACTTCTTGTGGTCCACCCCATCACCCTGATTGATAATCATCTGCTGAAACTCAGACTGTCCTGGATCTATACAGACCGTATATTGCAATCCAATCAGGACATCACAGTTGGCACTCTGACTTCTCTATGCATAGGTCTCTCCAAATCATACCCATTCCTGCCTGCCCCTGACTCTGGGAGTAAAGAACTCTAGGTCCAGCTCTCTTGACTCCATCATTGTTGGAGACTTTGCCTGGATGCAACTTTGTGATGGTGGTTACCCAGTACATAGGAAGCTGATGACCAGTATTCTTGGTCTCTACTCCATGCAAGTCAATATCATCCCCTGCCTATACCCAACCTTATTTGAACAAATCAACTGCCTTCCATTCATTCTTCAATGTCTGAAAGGGAAAGTGTTAGTCACTCAGTCGTGTCTGACTCTCTGCAAACCCATGGACTATAGCTGCCAGATTCCTCTGTTCATGGGATTCTCCAGGCAAGAACACTAGAGTGGGTAGTCATTCCCTTCTCCAGGGGATCCTCCTGACCCAGGCATCGAACCCAGGTATCCTGCATTGTCGGCAGATTCTTCACCATATGAACCACCAGGGAAGCCCAATGTCTACTGGGGGGCAAAATGAGTCCACTTTTGAGTCACTCCATCAGTTGCAAGGAATGATCATATTCTGAAATATGACGTGTCCTTGGGCAAAGTGGCCTTGGGTAAATCAGCTGTCAGTGCATTTACCTGCAGCAAATTGAACCTAGCATCATATAAGGAAGACAGGATTCCCTTCTCCCCAGTCCTAAGACTAGAAGCTTTCATAGCAGAGGGACAGAGATGGATTATCTTCTTTATCACACTGATTAGGAAAAAATGCCTAGGAACTGAATGCATCCATGGGAATTCCTGGAAGCATTGGGTCCATTCCTGTTCTTTGCCAAATCTTCCCATTACTCCAGCAGCCACACCAACCTGCCTCTCTTCTACCTGCTTACAGGCTCTCACCTGCTCCCTAGACAGGTTCGTGGGTCCTGGCAGATTCTGCAGCTCTTGGCTTGCTTCCTGGCCATCCTCTGGAGATATAACCCTAACGGGGGTTTGGGGCTCCTCCCACGGGTCTCTCTCATCGTCCATGTCACCGGCCTTGGCTTCAACCATCTCAATATCGGGATCATGTACAAGATATTTCTGCCCTTGTATGCAGACTATGGTCTATGAGGGGAGAAATCATCAAGATCAGTCTGTATAAGACCTGGAATGTAGCTCTCAGGCATCCAATGGCATTGACAATAGAAGCTCCCGTTTGGTGTAAAAGATCTACATCCTTCGAGTTGAGACAGTCAGAAGTATCTCCCAAATTGCCCAATTGTGAAATTCTCTCACCTGTTTGGGAACCACTGATACAGAGCCAAACCCGCAGGTCCTATCTTGTGATCCCTGCAGCTTGCACGTGTCTCCTCCTCCCACACCCATCACTAAGGTCCTACTCACCCACTTCTTGTGTTTCTGCTTATTTCTCAGCACGTCCTCCAGGGCTTTGCAACTCTGCACCCCACTTTCTTTGAGCAGGACCTGGCACTCCAGGGGCATGCAGATCATGAACTGCTCCAGCACCAGCCTGTCCATCATCTGCTCCTTGGTGTGAAGATCTGGCCTCAGCCACAGATAGCAGAGATCACGGAGTCTCCTCAGATCCTCGATGGGGTCGGACTCCTCTGAGCTGCTAAATGTTCTGAACCGGACGTGCCAGGTTTCCTGGTCACAGTCTGAGTCTTCCATGAGTGTGTCTTGGGGTGGCACGGATGCCGGTGACTCTGCCCCAGGGCTGTCTGTCATGTGTCCACAACCCTGAAAAAATGGCTGGTCCTCAGCCATATTGATGGAGGAAATTTCCAGTAGGACTCTGAGCAAATGCTTCTAGAAGTGGGTGCCCAGTTGACGCCTATGGAAATGGATTTCCTCTGCTTTTCCTCAGCATTAAAGTCACTGGTGAGCAGTCTAGGGAGACAAAAAAAAGAGAAACAAATGGGTTTCATTTTTTCCCACCCTTCTGTCTCCCCTACATCCCAATATTGAACACCATTCCCCGACTCATTCAATATTTCATAAAACTGTCTGGTCAGAAATGACCATAGGGCTTCCTTGGTGGTCCAGTGGCTAGGAATCTGCCTGCCAATGCAGGGGGACATGGGTTTGATCCCTGATATAGGAAGACCCCGCCTGCCTCGAAGCCTGTGCACCACAATTCTTGAGCCTGAGGGGGGCAACTACTGAACCCGAGCTGTAGACTCCCAGCTCTGCCATGGGAGAAGCCACCACAATGAGAAGCCCATACCCCTCAGCTAGAGAGTAGTCCCCACTAGCTACGACTAGAGAAAGCCCTCACAGCAAAGAAGACCCAGCCCAGACAAAATGAATGAATTAAAAAACTTAAAATTAATAATAAACATATATGTAGTTTTTAAAAGGCCATAGGGTGCCGCTCAGAAACCCTTGAGGAAAACGAGCCACCTCAAAGCAACATTAGTGGAAACATTCTTCTCCCCTCGCAGAAGACCTGGATTAACCGTTGTTAACGTGGGGTTAGAGTAAGATCTCCTGTCACAAGGTCTCCTAGCTAATGTAGGATGAACAGAAAGTGAGACCTTTCTGAAACCCACCCGTGTGTCCTGATTTCTAGCCATCCTCCTTGGACGTGCCCACTCACCGCTTACCCCTTCCAGGTCCCTTGCCTTCAGCCTCCTCAGGTCAGGCACTGGCTCTTAAAGTGTGTCTGGAGCTGAAATGTCTGTATTTATAGAGAGTTGGGTGAAACTCCAGGGATTTCTGGCCATAACCTCATCATCCCAGTGATTGGATAAAGGGCATGGAAGGAACCACTTGGGATAATCTGGGTAGACTCCATTTCCTGTGGAGACTCCAACAGGAAGAACCATTAAAGAGGCCACGATATTGGTTTGGCAGTAAACTTTCTCTAATGTATTTTATTTACTGTAGACTTCATGGATGGCATTTCTTGGGGAAACAGATTGATTTTCCTGATCTAATGAATTTTTTCTGCTTGGAGACTGTGAGGCAGTCCAATAATTGTAATCCGATGGTTGTAATCAAATTGGGTTACCTAATCTTGTTTCTCATGAAATAAGTCATCAAAGATTTTGTCTAAAATCAGCTGATGAGATCAACTGTAAGAAACCATTTCAGAGAGGCATCACAGAAACCAGAGGTTGTACACCTGTAGGGAAAAGATCAGAAGTCAATGGCGCCACACTCCAGTGCTCTTGCCAGGAAAATCCCATGGATGGAGGAGCCTGGAGGGCTACAGTCCATGGGGTCGCTATGAGTCGGACATGACTGTGTGAGTTCACTTTCACATTTCCCTTTCATGCATTGGAGAAGGAAATGGCAACCCACTCCAGTGTTCTTGCCTGGAGAATCCCAGGGACAGGGGAGCCTGGTGGGCGGCCATCTATGGGGTCGCACAATTTCAGACACGACTGGAGCGACTTAGCAGCAGTTAGCAGCAGCAAGGGAAAAGAATGACACTTATCAATTTAAGAAGCCTTCTTTTTCTAAATACCTAAGGAAGCACTATCCAAACGTGTAGAAAGGGAACATATCTCAACATACTAATGGCCACATAGACAAAACCATGACTATCACCTACCTGTAGCAAAGTCTTAGAAGAGAAAACACACAGCTGTTTAATAGAAATGTGTTTGTTTATTTGAAATTTAAATTACACTGGTGAACCTGTATTTAATCTAGCCATCCTGCTGCTGCTGCTGCTGCTGCTGCAAAACTCCTGGAAACGATGGGAAGAATCCACAAGAACCAGGAGGAGGTGAGGCGCCACCTCGACAAGCGGACTCCAGCCCAGGTGGCCTTTGAAAAGGTGCAGGAGAAGCGACAAATGGAGAGGATCCTGAAGAAAGCATCCAAAACCCACAAGCAGAGAGTGCAGGACTTCAACAGACACCTGGACACGCTCACGGAGCACTATGACATTCCTAAAGTCAGCTGGACCAGGTAGCCGCCCCACCCAGGAGATGGAGTATTGTCCAGGGGAAGCAGGAAGCAGAGTTGCAGTCATCTCTGAAGCCTTTGGAAACATTCTTTTACACACATCCTTTTGAGTCTTCTGCTGAGCCCGTGCTTATCAAAGTAATGGGCCCTTAACCTGGAACTGCATTAAAGAGAGAGGGCCCTTTAAATTACAAAGAGAAAAAAGCAACATCAATGTCCAATGGTTCATGCAGCCTCCGGACCTGTGTGTTCGCCAGGAGACCCACGTGGGCGAGAAGCCCTACAGCTGCCATCTCTGCCCCAAGAAGTTCCCCACGACTCTACGCTGCATGCTCACCAGAGGACCCACACCCAAGAGAAGCCTTTCTGCTGAGAGCACTGTGAAAAAGCTTTTGACCACAGTGGGAACCTCAGTGGTCACACTCTGGGCTCGAGCCCTACATGTGCCCCGAGTGTCACCTGCCTTCTGCTCCCTGGGGTGTCTCAAATCCCACCAGGAAACCCATTCAGAACCACTGACCCAGGAATCTGCCCTCAGGTCCAAGTCCTTTCTGCTCCAAGAAGGAAATTCACAATGATTTGTCACTTCTGTAACACAAAGGGTGGATAACATGGGCAGAGCTTCGGAGGATTTTGGGTCCAGGGGCTTCCATTTACATGAATGAGGAGGATATTTGAGTGATGGCTTATCGTTCCCTTTGGATTTTGTGTTCTACTTTAGTATAGCCTGTTTCAATCCGTTTTTGCTTTCTTTTTTTTTTTTTAATTTTATTTTATTTTTAAACTTTACATAACTGTATTAGATTTGCCAAATATCAAAATGAATCCGCCACAGGTATACATGTGTTCCCCATCCTGAACCCTCTTCCCTCCTCCCTCCCCATTCCATCCCTCTGGGTCATCCCAGTGCATGAGCCCCAAGCATCCAGTATCGTGCATCGAACCTGGACTGGCAACTCATTTCATACATGATATTTTACATGTTTCAATGCCATTCTCCCAAATCTTCCCACCCTCTCCCTCTCCCACAGAGTCCATAAGACTGTTCTATACATCAGTGTCTCTTTTGCTGTCTTGTACACAGGGTTATTGTTACCATCTTTCTCAATTCCATATATATGCGTTAGTATACTGTATTGGTGTTTTTCTTTCTGGCTTACTTCACTCTGTATAATAGGCTCCAGTTTCATCCACCTCATTAGAACTGATTCAAATGTATTCTTTTTAATGGCTGAATAATACTCCATTGTGTATATGTACCACAGCTTTCTTATCCATTCATCTGCTGATGGACATCTAGGTTGCTTCCATGTCCTGGCTTTTGCTTTCTTTTGTTATTCTTCTACTGAAAGCATGTCTCATTATCAGTACTTCATCATGAAACTGAGCCTACTGTTGACTGACTTCCTGTTAGGCGGGACTTCACTGTAAAACTGCATGCTCCTGGCACAGAGGCCAGGTTGTCCAGTAGAATTTAAATTTCAAATAAACACATTTCTGTCAAAGAGTGTCTGCATAGTTTCTAAGACTTTTCTGCAGGGAGTAGGTTGTAGCCATGGTTTTGCCCTCATGGCTGTTATTATGCTGAGATAGATTCACTCACTCCATACTTGTTCGGGGATTTCTTCCTGAGGTGTTTAGAAAAAGGAAGGCTTCCGAAAGTAATAGGTGTCATTCCTTTTTCCTATTGGCATACAACTTCTACTCTTCAGAAAGGCTATTAGAAATTGGGTCTTCTCTCACCTTAGCTCATCAGCTGATTTTAGAAAAGCGTTTGGAGACTTTTCTCACAAGAACAGAAAAGACGAGAGGAGTCAAACCGATCTGGCTCCCACCACCATGTCTCTAACTCCGTCAAACCCTCCAGGCAGTGAGACCGAAAATTCACGAGATCATTAAAACCAAGCCGTTCACCCCAAAATGCAGTCCCCAAAGTCCAAAATCAATCAAATCCAAAAGGAAACCGAGGGATTTCCCGAGCGGTCCCGCGGTTGAGACTTAGCGGTCCAGCGGGTGATACTTGGCGCTCCCGCTACAGGCGGCGTGGTTTCCTTCCGCGCTCTGGGAACTGAGATCGCACTTGCCTCCCTGCTTGGCCAAAAACAGAACAAAAAAAATACACAGAATCTGTCACTAAATCACTATGGAGGCCTCCCAGTGCTCAGGAGCAACTAAGGCCATGCAACACAAGCACCGAGCCTGGGAGCCGCCACTCCTGAAGCCCAGAGCCCCGAGAGCCCGGGCTCCCCACAAGAGAGGTCACTGCAGTGAGAAGCCTGTGCCCGCGACTAGAGAGGAGCCCTGCGTCACGAGCAGCAACAAAGACCCAGCACAGCCAGAATTAATGGATTTAAACAATAAAATACATACCGAGGCTGAGAAACTCCTATTGAGGAATCGTAGTGATGGAGTGAGATGCCGGGCAATAAAGCAACAGCCAGGCCTGTCCGTCTCCAAAGAACCACTGATTGTGTTGAGATCTGAAGATAGCCTGAGCGTGTCGGGGGAAGGACTTTCTAGACAGTGGAAGAAAACCCTAAAACTAGACTGCAAAACCAGTTGGGCTTGGTGTGGTCAGGTGTGCAAGGTGGCTGGGAAGTGGAGGAGAAGGTAGAGAGCGTGAGGAGCGGTGCCCTCCGAGGGTGTGAGAAAGGATTTGGATTTGCCAAGGGAAGATTTCATGCAAGGATGGGGACAATACAGGACACAAATGGTATGGACCCAAGAGAAGCAGAAGATATTAAGAAGAGATGGCAAGAATACACAGAAGAACCGTACAAAAAAGATCTTCATGACCCAGATAATCCCAAAGGTGTGATCACTCACCTAGAGCCAGACATCCTGGAATGTGAAGTCAAGTGGGCCTTAGGAAGAATCACTATGAACAAAGCTAGTGGACGTGATGGAATTCCAGGTGAGCTATTTCAAATCCTCAGGCATGATGCTGTGAAAGTGTTGCACTCAATAAGTCAAGAAATTTGGAAAACTCAGCCATGGCCACAGGACTGGAAAAGTTCAGTTTCCATTTCAATCCCATAGAATGCTCAAACTACTGCACAATTGCACTCATCTCACACGCTAGCTAAATAATGCTCAAAATTCTCCAAGCACTCTTCAACAGTACATCAACCATGAACTCTCAGATGTTCAAGCTGGATTTAGAAAAGGCAGAGGAACCTGAGATCAAATTGCCAACATCAATTAGATCATTGAAAAAGCAAGAGCATTCCAGAGAAACATCTACTTCTGCTTTATTGACTATGCCAAAGCCTTTGACTGTGTGGATCACAAGAAACTGTGAAAAATTGTTGGACAGGAATACCAGACTTCCTGAGCTGCCTCCTGAGAAATCTGTATGCAGTTCAGGAAGCAACAGTTAGAACTGGACTTGGAACAAAGGACTGATTCCAAATCGGAAAGGAGTACGTCAAGGCTGTATATTGTCACCCTGCTTATGTAACTTATATGCAGAGTACATCATGAGACAAGCTGGGCTGGATGAAACACAAGCTGGAATCAAGATTTGCAGGAGAAATATCAATAACCACAGACACGCAGATGACACCGTCCTTATGGCAGAAAGCGAAGAAGAACCAAAGAGTCTCCTGATAAAAGTGAAGGAAAAGGGTTAAAAATTTGGCTTAAAACTCAGCATTCAGAAAACTAAGATCATGGCATCCGGTCCCATCCTTTCATGGCAAATAGATGGGGAAACAGTGGAAACAGTGAGAGAATTTATTTTCAGGGGTGGCGGTAGGGCTCCAAAATCACTGCAGATGGTGACTGCAGCCATGAAATTAAAAGACTCTGGCTCCTTGGAAGAAAAGTTATGACCAACCTAGACAGCATATTAAAAAACTGAGAAATTACTTAGCAAACAAAGGCCCAGCTAGTCAAAGCTATGGTTTTTCCAATAGTCATGTACAGATGTGAGAGCTGGACTTAGAGCTGAGAGGTGAAAAACTGATGCTTTTGAACCCTGGTGTTGGAAAAGACTGTTGAGTGTCCTGTGGACTGCAAGGAGATCCAACCAGTCCATCTTAAAAGAAATCCGTCCTGAATATTCATTGGAAGGACTGACGCTGAAGCGGAAACTCCAATGCTTTGGCCACCTGATGTAAAGAACTGACTCATTTGAAAAGACCCGGAGGCTGGGCAAGATTGAAGGCAGGAGGGGAAGGGGACGACAGAGGATGAGATGGTTGGATGGCATCATCGACTCAATAGACATGAGTTTGAGTAAACTCCGGGAGTTGGCGATGGACAGGGTGGCCTGACGTGCTGCATTTCATGGGGCCTCAAAGAGTCGGACACGACTGAGCAACTGAACTGAACTGAACCCATAGATGCAAGAAGTAGATGAATGGATTGACAAGGGTAAGGGAGGAGGTGGGCAGAGAATGGGGAGGGACTTTTCATGATTCACATTTTGTTCTTGGGGTGATGAAAAGAGTTGGAAGTAGACAACATTGACAGCTGCACAAAATTGTGAATGAATTTGGTGGAACAAGATCGTACACTTTATAAAAGAGTCAAAATTGTATGTTGTGTGTTTCATGACCATAAAAAGTATGTGATCAGGAACTTGAATCTCTTTGGATCCTTTTGTGTGTCCCTTCCTTGGAGCTAATAAATACCCTGGTGACAGCAAGTAAATGTTTTGTGTGGACAATCTGTGCTTAACATTTCCAACGTCACTATACTACATAGAATTCAGTGTTTAAATAGGCTTCCTCATATTTTTATTCCCCAGAAGAATCATGACTGAGAGCCTTGCCTGGTGGCTTGTCTTGACCGAATAATATAAAACCTGGCATTGCTGTTCATATCCATTTGAGGAGTCTCACACACTGTAAATTTCTTGAAAGTACAGCAAAGAACAACATAGTCCCAGACTACAGAAGTCAAAATCTAGGGAGCCTTTCAAACATTTCAAAGTTTTTTTCCAGAAAATGTGGATGTCAGAAGAATGATGGATGGACTAATGTCCATTCAATATGAAAGATTGTAGCAGTGAGGGAATGCTATTGGGTATTGGGATGAGGAATGTAGAGGAGATGGAAGGGTGGAATAAAATGAAACTAGTCCTGTTCATTTATCTTTTGCCCCCATTCTTCTGAACAGTGAATACATTGCTGATGAAAGGTAGAGGAAATCCCTTTACATAGGGGTGAATTGTAATGGGCTTCTAGAAGCATGTGCTCAACATTTTGCTAGTAAGTTCCTCAGTCACTGTGGCTAAAGAATGTACATTTTTTGTGGGGTCATGGAATAGTCCTAGACAGGCTGTAATCAGAACCACTGGTGTCTGTGCCGCACCAAAGCATACTTACTGAAAAGCCAGACTCTGACCCCAAAAGTGGCACGTTCCCTGCAGAACATTCCAGATTCTGACTTCGTCCGAGATCTTTCCATGTGGAATTTTAAAAAGGATTGTTTAGTCGCTGAGTTGTGTCCAACTCTGCTATTCCATGGCCCACCAGGTTCTTCTGTCCATCGAATTTTCCAGGCAAGAATACTGCAGTGCGTTATCCATTTCCTTCTGCAAGAGATCTTCCGAACCCAGGGAGTGAACCCACGTCTCCTGCATTGGCAGGTAGATTCTTTACCACTGAGCCACCAGGGATGCATAGGCGAACCAAACTGGTGACAATTTTCGATTACCTATGCTTTGACTCCTTCCAACTCTCCAGGTAAATGAGAAAAGTATATTCTAGACCAGGAAAATCAATCTTGCTGTCAAAAAGTGCATGGGCTTCCCTGGTGGTAAAGAATCTGCCTGCAATGTGGGAATCCTGGCTTCGCTCCCTGGATTGGGACGATCCCTTGGAGAAGGGAACAGCTACCCACTCCAGTCTTCTGGCGTGGAGAATTCATTGGACGGTATATCCACAGGGTCACAAAGAGCTGGACATGACTGAAAGACTTTCACTTTACTTCTTTCCCAGCTGAGCCACAAGGGAAGCCCAAGAACACTGAAGTGGGGAGCCTATCCCTTCCCCAGCAGATCTTCCAGACCCTGGAATTACTCCAGCATCTCCTGCATTGCAGGCACATTCTTTACCACCTGAGCTATCAGAGAATTCTACCACAAAACCAACATGGAGGCCTCTTGGATAAATTGGTTTTTTTCTGGTGGAGTGTCCCTGTGAAACTGGATCCATGGATAAACTGGATTATCTAAAATGAGGTCATATAAATGGCTTGACCTGTCCTTACACAATCACTGTGCTGATGGGGTAACAAGCAGGGACCCTTGCCATTTCCCCCATCTCTCTATAAATAGAGATGTTTCAGCCCCAGACACACACTGATAGCCAGTCATCGACTTGAGGATGCTGAGGGCAAGAGGGCTCAAAGGAGGTAAGTGATGAGTGAGAACGTCTAAGGAGAAGGTTTGGGAAGCAATACAGAAGGAGGTGGTGGGTTTCGGAAGGCGGGTTTTCTACTCACCTTGCATCAGCTCGAAGACCTTGTGAAAGCAGTGGATCTCCCTTAAACTCCGTATTAACTATGGTTGACTGCTGAGCTCTCCGTGAGGGGGGAAGAACGGATTTGAAACATGTAAAAGGAACTTTGGAAATATAACCGAACACGGATCCTTCGCTTGCATAAAAGACATTTTAATTAAGAGGTCTTTCAGGCTCCCCTTTCCTGCCTCCATCTGATTTATAGGTTTATAAATCACCCTGGTTTATAGGTTTATAAATCACCCTGATTTATAGGGTGTTGCCACCCTCCATGCGGTGGTGTGGTGTGCTGCATTTATTCCACAAGGCTTTCTGAACCTTGGCTCCCTGGACTAAGCAGAGATGTTCATCTGTGTTCATTTGTGTTACCCCCCACACAAAAACCTCTCGGATCTACAGAGGAGAACGATATTGTCCCAATTTCCATTTCAGAAAACCAACCCCAGACTTTTGTCCTTTTAGAAATCCGAATCCAAAAATGGGCAGCATGGACTCCTACGAGCAGGTCCAAAAGGGACCCCTGAAGCTCAAAGGAGTCACAGAGCTTGGTGTGTCCAAGCGAAAGAAGAAAAGGGACATAGACAAGGCAAAACTCCTGGAAACGATGGGCAAAATCCAGAAGAACCAGGAGGAGGAGCTGAGGCGCCACCTCAATAAGCGGACCCCAGCCCAGGTGGCCTTTGAGAAGGTGCAGGAGAAGCGACAAATGGAGAGGATCCTGAAGAAAACATCCAAAACCCACAAGCAGAGAGTGCAGCACTTCAACAGACACCTGGACATGCTCACGGAGCACTATGACATCCCTAAAGTCAGCTGGACCAGGTAGCCGCCCCACCCAGGAGATGGAGTATTGTCCAGGGGAAGCAGGAAGCAGAGTTGCAGTCATCTCTGGAGCCTTTGGAAACATTCTTTTACACACATCCTTTTGAGCCTTCTGCTGAGCCCATGCTTATCAAAGTAATGGGTCCTTATTCCGGAACCACAATAAAGAGAGACGGCCCATTAACTCTAAATTAAAAAAAAAAAATAGTGCAACATCCATGTCCAATGGTTCATGCAGCCTCCAGACCTGTGTGTTCACCAGGAGACCCACATGGGCAAGTAGCCCTACAGGAATGATCTCTGCCCCAGTAAGTTCCCCCACGACTCTATGCTGCATGCTCACCAGAGGACCCACACCCAAGAGAAGCCTTTCTGCTGTGAGCACTGTGAAAAGCATTCAACCACAGTGGGAACCTCAGTGGTCACACTCTGGGCTCGAGCCCTACATGTGCCCCGAGTGTCACTGGCCTTCTGCTGCCTGGGGTGTCTCAAATCCCACCAGGAAACCCATTCGGAACCACTGGCCCAGGAATCTGCCCTCAGGTCCAAGTCCTTTCTGCTCCAAGAAGGAAATTCACAATGATTTGTCACTTCTATAACACAAAGGATGGATGACACATGAAGAGCTTCGGAGGATATTGGGTCCAGGGGGTTAAATTTACATGAATGTAGACGATTTTGAGTGATAGCTTATTTTTCCCTTTGGATTTTGTTTTCTACTTTAGTGTAGCCTGTTTCAATCCGTTTTTGCTTTCTTTTGTTATTCTTCTACTGAAAGCATGTCTCATTAGTTATCAGTACTTCATCATGAAACTGAGCCTACTGTTGACTGCCTTCCTGTTAGGCGGGACTTCACTGTAAAACTGCATGTTTCTGGCACAGAGGCCAGGCTCTCCAGTGCAATTTTAAATTTCAAATAAACACATTTCTGTCAATGAGTGTCTCCGTAGTTTCTAAGACTTTTCTACAGGAAATAGGTGGTGGCCGTGGTTTTGCCTACATGGCTGTTATTATGCTGAGATAGGTTCACTCGCTCCATACTTGTTCGGGGATTTCTTCCCGAGGTGTTTCGAAAAAGGAAGGCTTCCGAAAGAGATAGGTGTCATTCCTTTTTCCTATTGGTGTACAACTTCTTCTCTTCAAAAAGGCGTCTTAGACATCGGGTTTCCTCACACCTTAGCTCATCAGCTGATTTTAGAAAAGCCTTTGAAGACTTATCTCACATGAACAGAAAAGACCAGAGGAGTCAAACCGATCTGGCTCCCACCATCATGTCTCTGACTCCATCAAACCCTCCAGGCAGTGAGACCAAAAATTCACGAGATCATTGAAACCAGTCCGTTCACCCCAAAGTGCAGTCCCCGAAGTCCAAAATCAGTGAAATCCAAAAGGAAACCGAGGGATTTCCCGCGCGGCCCAGCGGGTGAGACTCAGCGCTCCCGCGGCAGGCGCCGTGGTGTCCTTCCGCCGTCTGGGAACTGAGACCGCACCTGCCTCTCTTCTTGGCCAAAAACAGAACAACAACAAAAATACACAGAACCTGTCGCTAAATCACTATGGAGGCCTCTTTAGTAAATCGTGGATTCTCCTGAGCGAGTTTCCGTGGGCAATCGAATCCCTGTGATTAAGTAAAGAGGGATTATCTAGAATGTTTCGCCCCGCCCTCACCGAATCCATGCGCCGATCGGGTAACAGGCCGAGAGGGCCGGCGTTTCTCCAGCTCGAAAGAGAGACGTGTCTCCGCCAGCCGAGTTTGAGAGCGAGTCCCCAACTGAGGAGGACCGAGGCGAGAAGGCTTCAAGGAGGTAATTGATGGGAAGTGTCTAAAGAGAACGCTAGAGAGTCAGGGCCCGTGGAAGTGGGTTTCAGTAAGTCCTGGCTTTCTGTTCTCCTTGCATTCGCTCAGAGACCATGTGAAATCCACCGATCTCCTCCGGCCACACATAAACCGTGGTTCATTTGTGGAATCTTCTGTGAGATGAGATTGTTTCCACACTCCATGGTGTCGTGTGGGGTGGTTCATTTTTTCAACAAGGGCTTTTAAGCACCGCCCTGTGGACAGTTGTGACCACACAGTTTCTTGTAGTATAAGATGGATGTTGGAGGAGTAAGAGAATGGATTCTTGTCCCTGGTGTGAAATTCTGAGGGGGGAATACTGCCCAGTATTGGGATGAGGGATGGTAGGGTGGATGAAAATAAAACTAATTGGCTGCATTCTTTTTTCTTTTTTGCCCCCTATTTCTGAACACTGAATCTATTCCTGAGGAAAAGCAAGAGGAAATTCCTTTCGATCGGGGTCAGTTGGGCACGGACTTCTAGAAGCATTTGCCCAGAGTCCTACTGAAAAGCTCTACAGTCGGTATGGCTGAGAACCAGACAAGGGGTCGTGGCCCCGTCGCGGACAGCCCCGGAGCAGAGTCGCCGGCGTCTGCGCCAGGCCAAGACACCCGAAGGGAAAACCCCGCCTCAGACCTGGAAGAGTTGCTCGTTCGCTTCAGAACGTTTAGCAGCTCAGACGAATCCGACCGGATCAAGGCTCTGAGGAGGCTCCGTGAACTCTGCGGGCTGTGGCTGAGGCCGGATCTTCACACCAAGGAGGAGATGGTGGACAGGCTGGTGCTGGAGCAGTTCGTGATGTGCGTGCCGCTGGACATCCAGGTCTTAGTCAAAAGTAGCAGTGCCGAGACTTGTAAGGATCTGGAGGAGGTGCTGAGAAAGAAGCAGAAACTGACGAAATGGGTGAGTAGGACCCTAGTGACCCTGTGAGACAGGGAACGGTGGGATGAGGGGCTGGGAGCTGGGAGATGAAGCAGAAGGATCAGAGGGCTTGGCTCTAAATCAGTGATTCCCAGAGGGGTGAGCACTTGCCTGTGGCATCACTGGAGATGTTTCTGTTGATCCTCACTTGGAGGGTGTTGGTCTTGCAAATGTCATTCCCAGGAGGTGGGCTCCTAGGGTGGGATACGCAATGAATACCTTTTTGGATCTTGTGAAGGGAGACTGATCCTATTTGAATTTTTCCTCACAGGCTGTAGTGCGTGTCCAAGGCGAGGATGTTTTGATGCCCATCTCGGGTGTTGAGATGTTAGGATCTGAGGTCAGTGAGGGGCACAGTGAGGGAGACCGAGCCAGGGAGCCCCAGCCTACAGTCAGTGTCATCCCTCCAGACGAGGGCCAGCAGGAAAGCCAAGACGGGCAGCATCTGCCAGGAGCCAAGGACCTGTCGAGGGGGCAGGTGAGTGTGATGTCCTGACCTCCAGTCTGGGAGCAGGTAGAAGGGGGTCGGGTGGGGGTGGCTGCGGAAGTAATTGGGAGAACTGGGCAAAGGACAGGAATGGACCCTCTGCCTCCAGGAATTCCCATGGATGCATTCCGTTCCCGGCCGTTTTCCATCCAGAGTGAGAATGAAGACAATCCATGTTTCATAGTCCTTCACCATGAAAGCTTGAGGCCCTAAGCATGAGGGCAGAGGAGTCCTGTTTCCATGGGATGGTGGTGGCTTAGTTCATCAGGGGTAAATGCACTCACAGCGGTTTCACCCATGATGGATTTCATCAGAGGCACTTAATATTGGGGGATATTGTAAACACCTTGAATTGAATAACAAGTTCCCCGTTGGAGTCATTTTCCCCGTCAGATATTGGAGTATGTCTGGAGAGAGTGGATTTTTTTGAAATGTGAATCGGGGGGAGGAGATGCTACTGATTTCTCATGAATAGAGCTATATAGTATAGAACAGAGCTATATAGTATAACAGCTATACTGCTTATCATCTTATTATGCCCCAGGCCACCTTCCATGACAAAGACAAATCCAGGCAAGGTATCAGCAAGTGGTGAAGTCAGGAGCCCTAGAGCCAGAATCCTCTGCTTTCAGATTCAGGGCCTGGAGACTGTGAGATGAGGTGGAGAGATAGGTGCAAAGATAATTGGCAGTGCCAGCTGTGAAGTCTGGACTTTTGCCAGAGGTGGTCGGTATAGATCAAGGACTGACATGGAAATCAGAAGAGGATTGCCTATCAGGGTGATGGGAAGCAGTCAGGGCATCTCCCCCAAACTGATATTCAGAAAGCTGGAGTGTGAGATCAGGGTACGAGGCGGGTGGGGAAAGAGGAGACAGAGCTTGCCGTGGGCTAAGGCAGTGGGATTGACTCTGCTTGGTTGCCCCTTGTCAGGACCAGAAAGCTCTCCCGCCAGAGCCCATTCCTGAAAGAGGTGAACTGGAGGGTCAGACGCCCTCCAAGGAGAACTTGGAGAAGGACCTGCGGGAAGACACAGGAGTGACAAGAACCCTTTTGTCTCAAGAGCCTGAACTTCTGCAGAATCGTGTTGAGTATTAAAAACTTGGAGACCACAGGATTTACTGACTGCCTCCATTCATGTCCAGGAAGGGGTACCCAGCATTTCCATCCCTTGTTGTTGTGGGGTAGGAGTTGGTTCTCCAATGCCAACCTTCTCCATCGTCAACATTCCAGAGAGTTTCATCAGCTAGACTCTTAGGTAGTTTGGTTGCTAGGAAGTCTGTAGCGAAGATTATGGATGGTTCCAATGAGGCCGGCACCATGGAAAATGCTACTTGATAAATATGGTGCTGAATGTCTTCTTTCAGCAGATTCTGGGAGGGCAGAGAGAGAGGAGAGAGTCCCCCGGAAGGAAGTGATACTTCAAATGTGGCTCTGAACCCTTTGCTCTTGTGTTCCAGAGAGAGATGTTTTCACTCCGAGTGGATCCAGACGAGGTCCTCTGAAGAATCGCAGACATGTGAAAAGGAAGCGGGAGAGCAGTCCCACTTGCCAAGACGTGCGTCAAGAGGCAGCCACGTGTTTGGACCAAGGAGAGTTCTCAGGACAGCTTGGGTCCCATTCCTTTGCTGCATTTGGCACCATGCGACCCACCAGTCTTCCTGAGGGAGCAGAAACCCTGGGACGGGCACCCTCTGAATGCAAGGTGTGCAAAAAGAGCTTTTCTTGTCAATCTCAGCTTACCCTGCACCAGAGGACACACACAGGAGAGAGGCCCTTTCAATGTGACGTCTGTGCCAAAGGGTTCATACAGCCTTCAGACCTGTGGGTTCACCAGCGGATCCACACTGGCGAGAAGCCCTACAGCTGTGGTATCTGCCTCAAGAAGTTCGCCCACAACTCCACGCTGCACGCTCACAAGAGGACGCACAGCCAGGAGAAGCCTTTCCGCTGTGAGCAGTGTGACAGAGCTTTCGGCCACCGAGGGAACCTCAACGTTCACCTACGCACCCACTCTGGGCTCAAGCCCTACGTGTGCCCCGAGTGTCACACAGCCTTCCGTCAGCTGGGGACTTTCAAACGCCACCGGAAAATCCATTCCAGATGACTGGCTCAGGACCCTGCCCTCAGGTCCAGGTCTTTTCTGTTTTAATGAGAAAATTGAGAATGATTTGTCACCTGTGTGATACAAAGTATGGATGACAGGGGAAGGGCTTAGGAGGATAGTGGAACCCAGTGGGGTTCCACTCGCGTAAATTAGGATATTTGTGTGAATTAAGATACTTGAGTGATGACATTTTTCCCTTTGGATTTTCTTTTCTACTTTGCTATAGACTATAGTTTTCTTTTTCATTTGTGTATTTTCAGTTGGAGGAGAATTGCCTTACGATGTTAGACTCTGGTTTTCTTACATGTTTTCGCTTTGTGTTGTTCTTTTTCTTCCAATGAAGCTGTGTCTCACTGGTTATCAGTACCTCATCATCAGAGTGAGGCTACTGCTGATTGCCTTCTTGTCAGGTGTGATTTCCTTTTAAAATAGGATGCTCCTAGCAGGATGGCTAGATTAAATACAGGATCACCAGTGAAATTTAAATTTCAAATAAACAAACACATTTTGATCAAAGAGCTGTGTGTTTTCTCTTCTAAGACTTTGCTACAGGTAGGTGATAGCCATAGTTTTTTCAATGTGGCCATTATTATGTTGAGATATGTTCCCCTTATACTAGTTTGGATACTGCTTCCTTAGGTATTTAGATAAAGAAGGCTTCTTAAATTGATAAGTGTCATTCTTTTCCCCTCCTGCTGCTGCTGCTGCTAAGTCGATTCAGTCGTGTCCGACTCTGTGCGACCCCATAGACGGCAGCCCACCAGGCTCCCCCATCCCTGGGATTCTCCAGGCAAGAACACTGGAGTGGGTTGCCATTTCCTTCTCCAATGCATGAAAGGAAAAAGTAGGAGTGAAGTCGCTCGGTAGTGTCTGACTCTTAGCGACCCCATGGACTGTAGCCCACCAGGCTCCTCCATCCAGTCCCTAGACTACTAAACAGTGACTTTAATGCTGAGGGAAAGCAGAGGAAATTCATTTCCATAGGCGTCAACTGGGCACCCACTTCTAGAAGCATTTGCTCAGAGTCCTACTGGAAATTTCCTCCATCAATACGCCTGAGGACCAGACATTTTTTCCGGGTTGTGGACACATCACAGACAGCCCTGGGGCAGAGTCACTGGCATCTGTGCCATCCCAGGACACACTCATGGAAGACTCAGACTGTGACCAGGAAACCTGGCACGTCCGGTTCAGAACATTTAGCAGCTCAGAAGAGTCCGACCCCGTTGAGAATCTGAGGAGACTCCGTGAACTCTGCCATCTGTAGCTGAGGCCGGATCTTCACACCAAGGAGCAGATGATGGACAGGCTGGTGCTGGAGCAGTACATGTTCTGCATGCCCCTGGAGTGCCAGGTCCTGCTCAAAGAAAGTGGGGTGCAGAGTTGCAAAGCCCTGGAGGACGTGCTGAGAAATAAGCAGAAACCCAAGAAGTGGGTGAGTAGGACCTTAATGATGGGTGTAGGAGGAGGAGACACGTGCAAGCTGCAGGAATCACAAGATAGGACCTGTGGGTTTGGATTTGTATCAGTGATTCCCAAACAGGTGAGAGAAGTTCACAGTTGGGCAATTTGGGAGATTCTTTGGTTGTCTCAACTCGAAGGCTGTCGATCTTTTACACCAAATGGGAGCTTCTATCGTCAATGCCATTGGATGCCTGAGAGCTACATTCCAGGTCTTATAGAGACTGATCTTGATTGATTTCTCCCCTCACAAACCATAGTCTGCATACAAGGGCAGAATATCTTGTGTGCGATCCAGACATTGAGATGGTTGAAGCCAAGGCCAGTGACATGGATGATCAGAGAGGCCCATGCGGGGAGCCCCAACCCCCCACAAAGGTCATACCTCCAGAGCATGGCCAGGAGGGAATCCAAGAGCTGCAGAATCTGGAAGGAGCCACGGACCTGTCTCGGGAGCAAGTGAGAGCATGGAAACAGGTAGAAGGGAGTCAGGTGGGTGTGGCTGTTTGAGGAATGGGGAGGTTCGGCAAAGGACAGGAATGGACGCATTGCTTCCAGGAATTCCAGTGGATGCAATCAGTTCCTAAGCATTTTTTCTAGTCAGTGTGAGAATGAAGCTAATCCATCTTTGTCCCTCTGCCATGAAAGCCTCTAGTCTTAGGAGTGGGGAGAAAGGAATCCTGTCTTCCTGACATGATGCTAGGTTCAGTTTGCTGCAGGTAAATGCTCTGACAGCTGATTTACCCACGGCCACTTTGCCCAAGGGCACGTCATATTTCAGAATATGATCATTCCTTGCAACTGAAGGAGTGACTGCAAAGTGGACTCATTTTGCCCCCTAGTAGACATTGGGCTTCCCTGGAGGCTCAGATGGTGAAGAATCTGCTGACAATGCAGGAGACCTGGGTTCGATCCCTGGGCCAGGAAAATCCCCTGGAGAAGGGAATGGCTACCGACTCCAGTGTTCTTGCCTGGAGAATCCCATGAACAGAGGAACCTGGCGGCTAAAGTCCCTGGGGTTGCAAAGTGTCAGACATGACTGAACGACTAACACTTTCACTTCTGGACATTGAAGAATGAATGGAAGACGGTTGATTTGTTCAAATAAGGTTGGGTATGGGCTGCTGCTGCTGCTGCTGGTAAGTCGGTTCAGTCGTGTCCAACTCTGTGTGACTCTATAGCCGGCAGCCCACCAGGCCCCACTGTCCCTGGGATTCTCAAGGTAAGAACACTGGAGTGGGTTGCCATTTCCTTCTCCAATGCGTGAAAGTGAAAAGTAAAAGTGAAGTCGCTCAGTCATGTCGAACTCTTCATTATCCCGTTGACCGAGCCTACCAGGCTCCTCTGTCCATGGGATTCTCCAGGCAAGAGTACTGGAGTGCAATTGCCTACTCCGTGGGTATGGGCAGGGGATACTACTGACTTTCATGGAGTAGAGACCAAGAATACTGGTCATCAATTTCCTATGTACCGGGTAACCACCATTACAAAGATGCATGCATGCAAAGTCTCCAACAATGATGGAGTCAAGTGAGCTAGACCTAGAGTTCTTTACTTCCAGAGTCAGGGTCAGGCAGAAGTGGGTATGATTTGGAGAGACCTATGCATAGAGAAGTCCGAGTGCCAGTGTGATGTCCTGATTTGATTGCAAGATACGGTCTGAATAGATCCAGGACAGTCTTGGGTATCAGGAGATGATTATCAATCAGGGTGATGGGCGGACCAGAAGAAGTCAGGGCATATGCCCTAAAATGACATGAAGAAAGCTGGAGTCTTAGATCACGATACGAGGCAGATGGGGAAACAGGAAACAGTTTTCCATGGACTGAGGTAGAAGGCTTATTGACTCTGCTTGTTTGTCCCTTGTCAGGGCCAGAGAGCTCTCCCGCCAGAGACTGTTCCTGAAACAGGTGAGCTGGAGGGTCAGACGCCCAGGGAGAACTTGGAAAGGACCTGCTGGAAGACAGGGGAGAAACAAAAACGCTTCCATCTCAAGCACCTGAACTTCTGAAAGGTCCTGGTGAGTATTCAAAACCATGAAATTCAGCAGAGTTAGTGACTCCGTCCTATGGTGGCATGCAGCTGGGTAGCCAGCATCACCATGCTTGGATGGGTGGGGTGGAGATCATTGTCCAGTGCCAACCTTCTCCATCATCAACGTCCCAGAGCCCCACAGTCCAAGCTCTTAGCTTGGTTGCTTGATGGGAACTTCTCAGCCAACATCAGGGTTCCTGTGAGGCAGCACAGAAAATGCTCCTTGTTAAGTGTGGTTCTGAATCTCTTTCAGTGGATTCTGGGAGCGTAGATAATCCCTAAGCTGTGATCACTCACCTAGAGCCAGACATCCTGGAATGTGAAGTCAAGAGGGCCTTAGGAAGAATCACTATGAACAAAGCTAGTGGAGGTGATGGAATTCCAGTTGAACTATTTCAAATCCTCAGACACGATGCTGTGAAAGCATTGCCCTCAGTGAGTCAGCAAATTTGGAAAACTCAGCAGTGGCCACAGTGCCCCGCCCTCCACAGTTGTTGGAGAAGCAAATGCCAACCCAGTCCAGTACCCTTGCCTGGAAAATGCCATGGACGGTGGAGCCTAGTAGGCTACAGTCCACAGGGTCGCAAAGAGTTGGACATGACTGAGCAACTTCACTTTCACTTTCAACAGTTGCTGGCATCGAAAATAAAGCTAACTTTCCTTTCCCCCAACCTGGCCTCTGTATTGGCTTTTAAGTGCGAGCAGCCAGACACCAATATCTATTACAATATCATCCTTGAGTTTGCCGCCCCCAACAAATTCCCAGGCTAATTAATAGAAGAAAACGCTGATTCTTTAAAAAGAAATACTTTATTTTCTCCATTCTGCTCCAAATGACCTCTCTTCATTTCTGCTGGAGGAGAGCCAGGTGGGATGAAAGAATGCTACCTTGAAGAATCTTTTCAAGCACAGACACCCTAGAATCTCAGTGTTCAAAAGGGCATTAATATTACATTACCTAACAGTTCATAATTCCAAAAGAATACAGTTACTTTAAATGCTCGAGTGGATGCTCAGTCGCTTCAGTCATGTCCGAATCTTTGCAACCCAACAGACCACAGCCTGCCAGGCTCCCCTGTCCATGGGATTCTCCAGGCAAAATACTGGAGTGGGTTACCATTCCCTTCTCCAGGGAATCTTCCTGATGAGGGGATCGAACCTGGGTCTTCTAGGCTGCAGGTGGATTGTTTACTGCTGAGCTACTGGGGAAGCCTTACAGAGGGTCGATATTCCACATAATAATGGCATGTAACAAACCGCTGCTATCATCTACTCCATATAAAAATCTTGGGGATAGGGTGGGATGATTTGGGAGAATGGCACTGACACATGTATAATATCATATATGAAACGAGTCGCCAGTCCAGGTTCGATGCACGATACTGGATGCTTGGGGCTGGTGCACTGGGACGACCCAGAGGGATGGGACAGGGAGGGAGGAGGGAGGAGGGTTCAGGATGGGGAACATGTGTATACCTGTGGCAGATTCATGTTGATACATGGCAAAAACAATACAAGATAGTAAAGTTAAAAAATAAAATAAAGAAAAAAAAAATCTTTGAAGGGGAAATACACAGGACACTTATTTGACAGAAATGTCTTTGTTTATTAGAAATTTAAGTTTCACTGGTGATCCTCTTTTTCATCTAGACACTCTGCTAGGAGCATCCTATTTTACGATGAAATCTTCCCTAATGGGGGGACAATCAGCAGTGACCTCAGTTTCACAAAGAAGAAAACTAATGAGACCTGCATTCACTGAAAGAAGAACAACACAAAGCCAAAACTTATCACCAAAACACAGGCTACACTAAAGTAGAAATCAAATTCTGAAGGGAAAGAATTCACACCTAATTCATGTGAATGGAACCCCATCGGGTTCCAGTATGATCGTAAGTTCTTCACATGTCACCCTTTCATTGTATCACATAAGTGACAAATAATCCCGAATTTCTTTCTCGGAGCAGAAGGCACTTGGACCTGAGGGCAGGGTCCTGAGCCAGTCATCTGGAATGGATTTTCCGGTGGCGTTTGAAAGTCCCCAGCTGACGGAAGGCTGTGTGACACTCGGGGCACACGTAGGGCTTGAGCCCAGAGTGGGTGCGACGGTGAACACTGAGGTTCCCTCGGTGGCTGAAGCTCTGTCACACTGCTCACAGCGGAAAGGCTTCTCCTGGGTGTGGGTCCTCTTGTGAGCGCACAGCGTGGAGTTGTGGGTGAACTTCTTGAGCCAGAGATCACAGCTGTAGGGCTTCTCGCCAATGTGGATCCGCTCATGAACCCGCAGATCTGAAAGCTGTATGAACACTTTGGCACAGATGTCGCATTGAAAGGGCCTCTCTCCTGTGTGTGTCCTCTGGTGCAGGCTAAGCTGAGACTGATAAGGAAAGCTCCTTTTGCACACCCTGCATTCAGAGTGTGCCCGTGGGGGTTTCTGCTCCCTCAGGAAGACTGGTGGGTCCCACAGTGCCATATGCACCAACAAATGGGACCCACGCTGTCCTGAGAACTCTCCTGGGTCCAAACACGTGGCTGCTTCTTGACCCACGTCTTGGCAAGTGGGACTGCTCTCCCGTTTCCTTTTGACATGTCTGCGATTCTTTACAGGACCTCGTCTGGATCCACTCATAGTGGAAACGTCTCCCTCTGGAACACAGGAAGAAAGGGTTCAGGAGACACATTTTAAAGATCAGTTTCTTCTTGAGGATTCGTCTCTCTCCCTATGCTCCCAGAATCCCCTGAAAGAAATTCAGCACCACACTTAACAAGGAACATTTTCTGTGCTGCTGGCCTCACTGGAAACCTGATGTTGGCTGAGAAGTTCCCATCAAGCAACCAAGCTAAGAGCTTGGACTGTGGGACAGTGGAACGTTGATGATGGAGAAGGTTGGCACTGGACAATGATCTCCACCCCACCCATCCAAGCATGGTGATGCTGGCTACCCAGCCCCATGCCACCATAGGAGGGAGTCACTAACTCTGCTGAATTCCACGGTTTTGAATACTCACCAGGACCCTTCAGAAGTTCAGGTTCTTGAGATTGAAGGGTTTTTGTCTCTCCCCTGTCTTCCAGCAGGTCCTTCTCCAAGTTCTTCCTGGGCGTCTGACCCTCCAGCTCACCTGTTTCAGGAACAGTCTCTGGCGGGAGAGCTCTCTGGTCCTGACAAGGGACAAACAAGCAGAGTCAAAGCCATTTACCCTAGTCCATGGAAAACTGTTTCCTGTTTCCAATTCTTCCTCGTACCTTGATCTAAGACTCCAGCTTTCTTCATGTCATTTTAGGGGATATGCCCTGACTTCTTCTTGTCCACCCCATCACCCTGATTGATAATCATCTCCTGATACTCAAGGCTGTCCTGGATCTATACAGACTGTATCTGGCAATCCAATCAGGACATCACAGTTGGCACTCTGACTTCTCTATGCATAGGTCTCTCCAAATCATACCCACTGCTGCCTGCCCTTGACTCTGGAAGTAAAGAACTCTAGGTCCAGCTCTCTTGACTCCATCACTGTTGGAGACTTTGCCTGGATGCATCTTTGCAATGGTGGTTACGCAGTAGATAGGAAGATGACGACCACAATTCTTGGTCTCTACTCCATGCAAGTCAATAGCATCCCCTGCCTATACCCAACCTTATTTGAAGAAATCAACTGTCTTCCATTCATTCTTCAATGTCTGAAAGGGAAAGTGTTAGTCGCTCAGTCGTGTCTGACTCTCTGCAAACCCATGGACTATAGCTGCCAGGTTCCTCTGTTCATGGGATTCTCCAGGCAAGAACACTAGAGTGGGTAGCCATTCCCTTCTCCTGGGGATCTTCCTGACCCAGGCATCGAACCCAGGTCTCATGCATTGTTGGCAGATTCTTCACCATATGAACCACCAGGGAAGCCCAATGTCTACTGGGGGGCAAAATGAGTCCAATTTCGAGTCACTCCTTCAGTTGCAAGGAATGATCATATTCTGAAATATGACATGCCCTTGGGCAAAGTGGCCATGGGTAAATCAGCTGTCAGTGCATTTACCTGCAGCAAATTGAACCTAGCATTATGTCAGGAAGACAGGATTCCCTTCTTCCCACTCCTAAGACTAGAAGCTTTCATAGGAGAGGGACAGAGATGGATTATCTTCATTCTCACACTGATTAGAAAAAATGCCTACGAATGGAATGCATCCACGGGAATTCCTGGAAGCAATGGGTCCATTCCTGTCCTCTGTCAAATCTCCCCATTCCTCCAGCAGCCACACCCACCTGAGTCTCTTCTACCTGCTTCCACTTTCTCACCTGCTCCCTAGATAGGTTCATGGCTCCTGGCGGATTCTGCAGCTCTTGGCTTCCTTCCTGGCCATCTTCTGGAGGTATGACCCTTGAGGGTGGTTCGGGCTCCCCGCATGGGTCTCTCTCATCATCCATGTCACCGGCCTTGGCTTCAGTCATCTCAATGTCGGGATCACGCACGGGATATTTCTGTCCTTGTATGCAGACTATGGTCTGTGAGGGGAGAAATCAATCAAGATCAGTCTCTATAAACCTGGAATGTAGCTTTCAGGCACCCAATGGCATTGACAATAGAAGCTCCCGTTTGGTGTAAAAGGTCGACATCCTTCAAGTTGAGACAGCCAAAAATATCTCCCAAATTGCCCAACTGTGAACTTCTCTCACCTGTTTGGGAACCACTGATACAGAGCCAAACCCGCAGGTCCTATCTTGTGATCCCTGCAGCTTGCACGTGTCTCCTCCTCCCACACCCATCACTAAGGTCCTACTCACCCAGTTCTTGGGTTTCTGCTTATTTCTCAGCACGTCCTCCAGGGCTTTGCAACTCTGCACCCCACTTTCTTTGAGCAGGACCTGGCACTCCAGGGGCATGCAGATCATGAACTGCTCCAGCACCAGCCTGTCCATCATCTGCTCCTTGGTGTGAAGATCTGGCCTCAGCCACAGATGGCAGAGTTCACGGAGTCTCCTCAGATCCTCAAACGGGTCGGACTCCTCTGAGCTGCTAAATGTTCTGAACCGGACGTGCCAGGTTTCCTGGTCACAGTCTGAGTCTTCCATGAGTGTGTCTTGGGGTGGCACGGATGCTGGTGACTCTGCCCCAGGGCTGTCTGTCATGTGTCCAGAACCCTGAAAAAATGGCTGGTCCTCAGCCATATTGATGGAGGAAATTTCCAGTAGGACTCTGAGCAAATGCTTCTAGAAGTGGGTGCCCAGTTGAAGCCTATGGAAATGGATTTCCTCTGCTTTTCCTCAGCATTAAAGTCACTGGTGAGCAGTCTAGGGAGACAAAAAAAAAGAGAAACAATGGTTTCACTTTTATCCACCCTTCTGTCTCACCTACATCCCATATATTGGACACCATTGCTCAAATCATTCAATATTTCATAAAACTGTCTGGTCAGAAATGACCATAGGGCTTCCTTGGTGGTCCAGTGGCTAAGAATCTGCCTGCCAATGCAGGGGGACATGGGTTTGATCCCTGATATGGGAAGACCCCGCCTGCCTCGAAGCCTGTGCACCACAACTCTTGAGCCTGAGAGGGGCAACTACTGAACCCAAGCTGTAGACTCCCAGCTCTGCCACGGGAGAAGCCACCACAATGAGAAGCCCATACCCCTCAGCTAGAGAGTAGTCCCCACTAGCTACGACTAGAGAAAGCCCTCACAGCAAAGAAGACCCAGCCCAGCCAAAATCAAGGAATTAAAAAACTTAAAACTAATAATAAACATATATGTAGTTTTTAAATGGCCATAGGGTGCCGCTCAGAAAGCCCTGAAGAAAACGAGCCACCTCACAGCAACATGTGTGGAAACATTTTTCTCCCCTGGCAGAAGACCTGGATTAACCATTGTTAACGTGGAGTTAGAGGAAGATCTCCTGTCACAAGGTCTCCCAGCTAATGTAAGATGAAAAGAAAGCAACATCTTTCTGAAACCCACCCGTGTGTCCTGATTTCTAGCCATCCTCCTTGGACGTGCCCACTCATCACTTACCCCTTCCAGGTCTCTTGCCTTCAGCCTCCTCAGGTCAGGCACTGGCTCTCAAAGTGTGTCTGGAGCTGAAATGTCTGTATTTATAGAGAGTTGGATGAAACTCCAGGGATTTCAGGCCATAACCTCATCATCCCAGTGATTGGATAAAGGGCATGGAAGGAACCACTTTGCCTAATCTGGGTAGATTCCATTTCCTGTGGAGACTCCAACAGGACTAACCATTAAAGAGGCCACCATATTGGTTTGGCAGTAAACTTTCTCTAATATATTTTATTTACTTTAGACTTCATGGATGGCATTTCTTGGGGAAACAGATTGATTTTCCTGATCTAATGAGTTTTTTCTCTCTGCTTGGAGACTGTGAAGCAGTCCAATAATTGTAATCCGATGGTTGTAATCAAATTGGGTTACCTAATCTTGTTTCTTTTCTCATGAAATAAGTCATCAAAGACTTTTGTCTAAAATCAGCTGATGAGATCAACTGTAAGAAACCATTTCAGAGAGGCATCACAGAAACCAGAGGTTGTACACCAGTAGGGAAAAAGAGGAGAAGGCAATGGCACCCCACTCCAGTGCTCTTGCCAGAAAAATCCCATGGATGGAGGAGCCTGATGGGCTACAGTCCACGGGGTCCCTAAGAGTCAGACACTACCAAGCGACTTCACTCCCACTTTTCCCTTTCATGCATTGGAGAAGGAAATGGCAACCCACTCCAGTGTTCTTGCCTGGAGAATCCCAGGGACAGGGGAGCCTGGTGAGCGGCCATCTATGGGGTCTCACAATGTCAGACATGACTGGAGCAACTTAGCAGCAGTTAGCAGCAGCAGGGGAAAAGAATGACACTTATCAATTTAAGAAGCCTTCTTTTTCTAAATACCTAAGGAAGCAGTATCCAAACTAGACTAGTACAAAGGGAACATATCTCAACATAATAATGGCCACATAGACAAAACCATGGCTATCACCTACTGTAGCAAAGTCTTAGAAGAGAAAACACACAGCTCTTTGATAGAAATGTGTTTGTTTATTTGAAATTTAAATTACACTGGTGAACCTGTATTTAATCTAGCCATCCTGCTGCTGCTGCTAAGTCGCTTCAGTCGTGTCCGACTCTGTGAGGCCCCATAGATGGCAGCCCACCAGGCTGCCCCATCACTGGGATTCTCCAGGCAAGAACACTGGAGTGGGTTGCCATTTCCTTCTCCAATGCATGAAAGGGAAAAGTGAAAGTGAAGTCGCTCAGTCGTATCTGACTCTTAGCGACCCCATGGACTGTAGCCCACCAGGCTCCTCCATCCATGGGATTTTCCAGGCAAGAGTACTGGAGTGGAGTGCCATTGCCTTCTCCAGCTGTCCTGCTAGGAGAATCCATTTTACAAGGAAATCACACCTGACAAGTAGGCAATCAGCAGTAGCCTCACTCTGATGATGAGGTAATGATAACCAGTGAGACACAGCTTCATTGGAAGAACAAGAAAAGCACAAAGCGAAAACATGTAAGAAAACCAGAGTCTAACATCGTAAGGCAATTCTCCTCCAATTGAAAATACACAAATGAAAATGAAAACTATAGTCTATAGCAATGTAGAAAACAAAATCCAAAAGGAAAAATAAGTCATAATGCAAATATCCTAATTCACTCAAATATCCTAATTCACGTGAGGGAACCCTGGGTTCCACGATCCTCCTATGCCCTTCCCCTGTCATCCACACTTTGTATCACACAGGTGACAAATCATTCTCAATTTTCTCATTAAAACAGAAAAGACCTGGACCTGAGGGCAGGGTCCTGAGCCAGTCATCTGGAATGGATTTTCCGGTGGCGTTTGAAAGTCCCCAGCTGACGGAAGGCTGTGTGACATTCGGGGCACACGTAGGGCTTGAGCCCAGAGTGGGTGCGTCGGTGAACATTGAGGTTCCCTCGGTGGCAAAAAGCTCTGTCACACTGCTCACAGCGGAAAGGCTTCTCCTGGGTGTGGGTCCTCTTGTGAGTGCGCAGCGTGGAGTTGTGGGCGAACTTCCTGAGGCAGACATCACAGCTGTAGGGCTTCTCGCCAGTGTGGATCCGCTGGTGGACCCGCAGGTCTGAAGGCTGTATGAACCCTCTGGCACAGATGTCGCATTGAAAGGGCCTCTCTCCTGTGTGTGTCCTCTGGTGCAAGGTAAGCTGAGATTGACAAGGAAAGCTCTTTTTGCACACCTTGCATTCAGAGGGTGCCCGTCCCGGGGTTTCTGCTCCCTCAGGAAGACTGGTGGGTCCAACGGTGCCAGATGAACGAATAGAATGGGACCCAAGCTGTCCTGAGAACTCTCCTTGGTCCAAACACGTGGCTGCCTCTTGACCCACGTCTTGGCAAGTGGGACTGCTCTCCCGCTTCCTTTTGTTACGTCTGTGATTCTTCAGAGGACCTCGTCTGGATCCACTTGGAGTGGAAACGTCTCTCTCTGGAACACAAGAGGAAAGGGTTCAAGGGCCACATTTGAAGTATCACTTCCTTCCTAGGGACTCTCACCTCTCTCCCTGCCCTCCCAGAATCTTCTGAAAGAAGAGACTCAGCAACATATTTATCAAGGAGCATTTTCCATGGTGCCAGTCTGATTGGAACCATCCCTAATCTTGGCTACAGTCTTCACAGCATCGAAACTACCTAAGAGTCTAGCTGATGAAACACTCTGGAACGTTGACGATGGAGAAGGTTGGCATTGAAGACCCAACTCCTATGCCACAACACCAAGGGATGGAAATCCTGGGTATCCCTTCCTGGACATCAGTGGAGGCAGGCAGTACTTCCTGTAGTCTCCAAGTTTTTAATACTCACCACGATCGTGCAGAAGTTGAGGCTCTTGAGACAAAAGGGTTCTTGTCACTCCTGTGTCTTCCCGCAGGTCCTTCATCAAGTACTCCTTGGAGGGCGTCTGACCCTCCAGTTCACCTCTTTCAGGAATGGTCTCTGGCGGGAGAGCTTTCTGGCCCTGACAAAGGGCAACCAAGCAGAGTCAATCCCACTGCCTTAGCCCACGGCAAGCTCTGTCTCCTCTTTCCCCACCCGCCTCGTACCCTGATCTCACACTCCAGCTTTCTGAATATCAGTTTGGGAGATATGCCCTGACTGCTTCCCATCACCCTGATTGACAATCCTCTTCTGATTCCCATGTCTGTCCTTGATCTATACCGAACACCTCTGGCAAAAGTCCAGACTTCACAGCTGGCACTGCCAATTA